>NC_091260.1:32970000-33595000 GCF_042477335.2 Ovis canadensis
GGTCTATGCTATGATAGCCGGAGGAAACTAACGCAACCTTTTAAACTGCAGCCTTTGAAAATCCTGTCTTAAAATGATGGCGAGGGAATAGAAGGGTATAAATTCCCAAGAACAGAGAGATGAGAAAGGAAACAGCTGGAGATGAGAGAGAAGTATTTTAGAAATGGAAAATAGAGAACTGGAATTAGCTAGACTGAGAATGCTAATTACAAAATGCTCACAGAGGAGGGTGTTAGAGGAGGAACTTAAAAATAGGTGGAGATTGATGGAAAATCTGCATATGAAGTAGATGTTTCCACAGGTCCTCCTCTCTGCCTGCACAGCAATTCCACCTCATTCTCCTCACAATATTGGAAATTTATTCTATGAAAAAATAAAGCAAGAGAGGTTATGACTTGGAGATATCAGGTACAGTGGAAGGTGAGAAATTTAATGAAAGTATCAGATATATGGTAGTGGTTTAGTTGCTAAGTTGTGTCTGACTCTTGCGACCCCATGGACTGTAGCCTGATTCTCCAGGTAAGAATTCTAGAGTGGGTTGCCATTTCCTTCTCCAGAGGACCTTCCCAACCCAAGAATCGAACCTGGGTCTCCTGCATTGCAGGCAGATTCTTTATCAACTGAGCTATGAGGGAAGCCCACATCAGATGCATAGGAAAGCTCTGTCTTCCTTGTAGCATGTTGGGACAGGAACTCTGCTGGTTAGGCTCGTAATGCCAAGGCAGGAGATTAAAGAATCCCCCCCAGAAATGGAATCACCACTCCGAGGAAAGACCTACAGATACCAGCACTATATGACTGCCCAGTGAAAAATCCAAGGCTCTTTATTTCCCAGTTAACCTACAGTGAATCCCAAGACTCTGCAAGCCCACTTAAGACATGCACAACTCCTAGTCAGCATTTTAGTGTGTCTCTCTTTAAAATGAATGGACTGCCAAGCCTACATAAACGTTTTCCTCTAAGGAAACTCCCCAACATAAAGTATAAAACAAGTGAAAATAATAAATAAATAGATAATTTAAGAAACAAATGGAAGTTGCAGGAAAAACATGATATTCTCAGGAGAACAAACTTATTAAATTCATTAAACAAGATGATAGCATGCAAAATTAGCAAGAGAAAAACAGCTATTAAAACTTAAGATAAGGATAAATGAAATTTGAAAAATCAATAGAAAAGTTGAAAAATAAAGTTTTAGAAATTTATCAACAAAAAGATGAAAAGATGAACAACAGAAGGAAATTATAAAAAACAGTTTTGTGAGTAAGCTCTGGATACTAGGAGTTGGAGAAAGAAAAACAGAGGAAATGAACTCATCAAAGAAATAACAGAAAAATGTCATCAAATTGAAGAACATATTTTTCTTCATTAAAAAGGCCCATAAGTACCCAGAACAATGAAGAAAGCAAATGCATACAAAAGCTATATCTTGATATTTCTGATAATGATTCATGAACTGTTGATTTTATCCTCTAAAAAAGCATATCAATGCTTAGGAGACAATGGAGCAATGCATTCAAAATTCTAAATGAAAATAATTTGCAACCTGGCATTCTATAACTAGCTAACTCATCACTCTAGTGTGAGGAAACTGATAAAATAATTGATCTGCTTGACCCAGGCAGAAAATATATTACACAGAACTGTTAAAATTACTTTAGATATTTCTGGAATAATTAGTGATAATGTCTCATAAAATTAAGCAAATAAAAAGGAGGCAGTTTATAACTTCAGAAAAAAAAAAAGGTTATTCAACAAATGGAACATAATCATGGCACACTATTTGACTTATAGTAACATTCCTCCCCAGGGGTAAAAAGACAAAAGCTAACTTTCCATTTAACCATCAATTGTTATGTAACTACATTGAGAAGATAGAAGAAAGTGAGGAAGTGGGATGATTTAAGTGTGAAATCCTCATTGTTCATAATGGGAAGTCAGAGGTTAGTTAGTTAGTTTGTTCAGTCGCTCAGTCGTGTTCAACTCTTTGTGACCCCATGGACTGCAGCACACCAGGTTTCCCTGTCTATCACCAACTCCTGGAGCCTACTCAAACTCATGTCCATCGAGTCAGTGACGCCATCCAATTATCTCATCTTCTGTCGTCCCCTTCTCCTCTTGCCTTCAATCTTTCCCAGCATCAGGGTCTTTTCCAGTGAGTCAGTTCTTTGCATCAGGTGGCCAAAGTATTGGAGCTTCAGCTTCAGCATCAATCCTTCCAATGAATATTCAGGACTAATTCCTTTAGGATTGACTAGTTTGATCTCTTTGCAGCCCAAGGGACTCTCAAGAGTCTTCTCCAATACCACAGTTCAAAAACATCAATTCTTCAGTGCTCAGCTTTCTTTATGGTCCAACTCTTACAACCATACATGACTACTGGAAAAACCATAACTTTGACTATATGGACCTTTGCTGGCAAAGTAACCTCTCTGCTTTTTAATGTGCCGTCTAGGTTTGTCATAGCTTTTCTTCCAAGGAGCAAGCGTCTTTTAATTTCATGCCTGCAATCACCATCTGCAGTGCTTCTGGAGCCCAAGAAAAGAGTCTGTCACTGTTTCCATTGTTTCTCATCTATTTTCCAGGAAGTGATGGGACTGGATGCCGTGACCTTCGTTTTTTGAATGTTGAGTTTTAAGCCAGCTTTTTCACTCTCCTCTTTCACTTTCATCAAGAGGTTCTTTAGTTCCTCTTTGCTTTCTGTCAGAAGGGTGGTGTCTTCTGCATATCTGAGATTATTGACATTTCTCCTGGAAATCTAGATTCCAGCTTGTGCTTCATCCAGCCCAGCATTTCACATAATGTACTCTGTATATAAGTGAAATAGTTCAGTTCAGTTCAGTCACTCAGTCGTGTCCGACTCTTTGCGACCCCATGAATCGCAGCACACCAGGCCTCCCTGTCCATCACCATCTCCCGGAGTTAACTCAGACTCACGTCCATCAAGTCCATGATGCCATCCAGCCATCTCATCCTCTGTCGTCCCCTTCTTCTCCTGCCCCCAATCCCTCCCAGCATCAGAGTTTTTTCCAATGAGTCAACTCTTCGCATGAGGTGGCCATAGTACTGGAGCTTCAGCTTTAGCATCATTCCTTCCAAAGAAATCCCAGGGCTGATCTCCTCCAGAATGGACTAGTTGGATCTCCTTGCAGTCCAAGGTACTCTCAAGAGTCTTCTCCAACACCACACTTCAAAAGCATCAATTCTTCGGTGCTCAGCCTTCTTCACAGTCCAACTCTCACATCCATACATGACTACGGGAAAAACCATAGCCTTGACTAGACGGACCTTAGTCGGCAAAGTAATGTCTCTGCTTTTGAATAGACTATCTAGGTTGGTCATAACTTTTCTTCCAAGGAGTAAGCGTCTTTTAATTTCATGGCTGCAGTCACCATCTGCGGTGATTCTGGAGCCCAAAAAATAAAGTGAAATAAGCAGGGTGATAATATACAGCCTTGATATACTCCTTTCCCAATTTTAAACCAGTCCATTGTTCCATGTCCGGTTCTAACTGTTGCTTCTTTACTTGCATACAGATTTCTCAGGAGGCAGGTAAGGTGGTCTTGCATTCCCATCTCTTGAAGAATTCGCCACAGTTTGTTGTGATCCACACAGTCAAAGGCTTTGTAGTCAATAAAACAGAAGTCGATGTTTTTCTACTTCAGTTAGAGCTATCAAGTTATATAGCAGAAGAAAGGACTAAAAGAGTTCAGAAAGAATGAGAAGGGTGGCACCATAGACACCTGTCACTAGTTCTAAGCTGTATTGTACAATCTTGGCAAAAAATGGGTTAAATAAATTCATTAGTTAATTTAAAAGGAACCAAAGCAACCAAATTTTCAAATATGATAAATGTCCTGTATTTGTTACCCCAATCACAGCTGAATGTCTTGGGTTGGGGTTGTATAATACTTGAGTGGGTTGTGCCATTTTCCCTTTAATACTTGGTAGGTTTGACATCATTACTGGCTGTAGAGACAGGAATAATGGTACTCTTTGTTGGCAGAAGTGAGGCTGGCTTCCCTGACCTTTCAGGAGAGAGGAGACTTGACCATCTGGACAGTCAGGCCAGCAGATTCAGTGCTGGTCGATGACTGCGATTGTAGACACTGAAGGCAGCATGTTGTTGAGGTCTTAGCTGATCCTACTGCAGCGCTCTGAAGATGACTTATAGCTAATGCTTTTCACTTCCCATCTTCTCATTTTTCATGTAAAAAAATCAGGATACAAAGTCTCTATATTGCTAGAAGTTATTGAATTCACACATAGAGGAGGTAATCCTCTTTACAAAGAGTGAAATAAGCATAAAGAATTTGATTTTCTGTGCAGTGCTTTACAGAATACGTCCGACTTGTTTACAGTCACACTTTCACTCTCAGAATTACCATAACCCAAGCTTGCAGGTTTAAAATTCCCTTTGATTCAAAAGCATCCAGAACTGTTTGACCTTCACCAGAGCTGGCAGAACATACACTGTGAGGGCTCCCTGATTTGACAGAAAACTCGTGTGCTTTGTCCAAGGGAAGGGCTTCCCAGCATGCATTCACTTGGCTGGCTGGACTTCCAGGGTCCCTGAAAGACAGGTGTGTTGGAGTAAATAGAATCTGCTGTTTCAGACTTTTCCCTCTGGAGCAGCACAGTTCTCTTGCTGAGCAGCAACAGCAACTGGAGAAATTCACAAGCTGCAAGAGTGACGTCAGCAGAGCTACATGGAGTCAGTAGAGACCCAGAGCCCAGGAGAAGCTTGCTCCTTTCGCTGTGATCCCGTGGAGTTCCACACCAGAGGCCTGCGGTTCCGCAGTTCATCCCACTCTTGCCCCGTCACTGCTCTCTGGCATTATTCACCCACATCTCTGTCTCCCCCACGGGATCACAAGTCCCTGTGATCTACATATAAACTCCTCTTGCGTTTTTCCCACTGCTTTGTGCACAACTTTGCAGGCAGTGGGCCCTCAAAAAATAGATGGAAAAACAGATTTTCTAGCAGATGTCATATACTGTAAAACAAACCACTCAGTGTCAATTCCTTGTGGTCACAACCTGTCTCACTCACACCTGTATCTCCAGAGTGTGTTGTCGGTGGCCTACCACGCTGGTGACTGGGCCAGCTTTTGGACTCAGTATCTGAGCTGAAAATCCAACCCCCCACTTATTAGCTGTTTGTCTTTGGAGTCTTAAAAGTTTTATCATCTCTAAAACCAGGATGGTAATGTCAACCTCTCTGAAAGCTAAATAAGATGACATCTGCATTGCAGATACTAATCTGCTGACACATATTAAACTCACAGAATTATCTGTTAATACTATCACTGGCATTATTCATTATTACTGTTACTAGTTTCCTCATTTCTAAATGAAAATAATAATGCCAAACTTACATGGCTATTGTGAGAATTTAAAAAGTTTTTATAAATATATAGATATATGTATATACTATCTGTATATGCCTATATATACATACACATATGTGTTTGTTGGGCTTCCCTTGTGGCTCAGCTGGTAAAGAATCTGCCTGCAATGTGGGAAACCTAGGTGTGATCCCTGGGTTGGGAAGATCCCCTGGAGAAGGCTACCCACTCCAGTATTTCTGGCCTGGAGAATTCCGTGGACTGCAGTCCATGATGTCGCAAAGAGTCGGACATGAGAAGTGACTTTCACTTTTACTTTCATATATGTTTATGTACATACATATATACACACAGATAAATATGTATGATAGTAGCTAACCCATAATAACTATTCATGCTTAGCTTTTATTGCTGTTAGTATAGTTATGAGTAATAACTATTATTATAGTTTTCTCTTATATCTTAAATGAGGTTGGTAATGCTAAGCTTATAAGGTTGTAGAAAAAAATTTAAAGTTAATATATTTTAAGACCTTGGAACTGTGACTTACTGACGGTGAGCACTATGAAAGTGTTAGCTTTTATTATTTTTACTAACAGTAGTATAAAAGATGATGATATAGTAAGCATGTAAGATTGTATACGCTCAATGAATTGTTAATTCACTTTGGTATTCATTTCCTGCTACACTGATAGCACTAAGGAAATGACGATAAATGACAACACATGCCTCAATGCTTTAATGTTGACTATCTATCTTTCTATACACTGGACCAAAAATAAGAAATTCCAGGATGGCAAAACATCTTGGTCCAGAATTCTGCCCTCGGCAGAATGACAAGGCGTGCGTGAAGAACATGGGCCTGCAGAATGTGTGAGGGTGGCATTTTGCCTGCTGTGTGTAGTGATTTGCCAGTTTCCCTTTCACCAGCTATGACAGTGGCACTGGGGCTAGCGGAATGCCCTGCACAGTGCTTCAGGGGCACATCCCTTCTCTGAGGCTGCCCGCTTGCTGAGGAGGCAGGGTGCACATTTGATCCATCTGCTGTTGTTTATCTACCAATACTGAGAGTGGGCCTCTGTGGGTCTGTTTGGCAGCCAAAGTAACATTCTAGCAACTCAAAGGAAACCTTTCTTCAGGGAATGATAGGTGGAAAATCCCTTCAATCCAAAGAAATGAGTACCCAACATTTAAACATTAGACTTCAAAGGCCATGGCCCTTAATTAATAATGAATAAAAATAATACTTCCAACTTTACAGACTGAACTTTTTTGAAGAGTGTGGAGAGAACTTTGATCACATTTATCTTCCACTTGTAATGAAAATACCTTTATTCTAGAATGATAAAACTTTGCTTTTCATTGAGTTTCAGAGGAAAGGAGAATGGAGACTACCTGTTATATTAGCGCTGTCCTTGGTGCTGCCCTTTGTTAAAGAAGATGAGTTTTATATGGCATTTGAATTTAAAATAACCAGTCTTTTTAAAATTGATATTCTACAAGCCAGAAGAAAGACATACTTTCTCTTTGCCCAGAGATTTACAGAGTATATATATGGTGTAGTAATACAAAGTCAGGGAAGGAAAAGGAGGGAACCTATTCAAATATTCACGGTGCCGCTTATGATCTGTGTTCACTAGAATAAGATTTGGAGAAGGCAATGGCACCCCACTCCAGTACTCTTGCCTGGAAAATCCCATGGACGGAGGAGCCTGGTAGGCTGTGGTCCATGGGGTCGCTAAGAGTCGGACACGACTGAGCGACTTCACTTTCACTTTTCACTTTCATGCATTGGAGAAGGAAATGGCAACCCACTCCAGTGTTCTTGCCTGGAGAATCCCAGGGACGGGGGAGCCTGGTGGGCTGCCGTCTATGGGGTCGCACAGAGTTGGACACGACTGAAGCGACTTAGCCGCAGCAGCAGCAGCAGCAGAATAAGATTATCTTAGATGTGGAATGGAGAGAGGAGGGACATACACGGAGTGTGGAAGCAGCCAGTTTCGGCACACTGCCCCATGAGCACTTGGGTTTGACTAGGTGTGTGTCCTTTGGAGGACTTCTGCCTTTAAATCTCATTTCAGCCAGTTGACTTGTAATTGTGAATCTTTTCTTCCATGCCCTGTTTTTGACTCTTGTTCTATATGTTCTGTTCTTGAGATGACCTTCATCATAATGTGTCTTTTCATAGGTGGTATATAAACATGATGCCAAATTGAATCCTCATCTCTGGCATTGATCTCAGGGTTCTTTTTCATTATTGATTTGTATCTGTGTCTTCAAACTTAATTTATATTCATCAAGATCAGTGTATTTCTTTCACATGTAGGTCTTCTGATCTCTTAGGTTGACTCTCCTAAGTTTTCTTATAACGCTGAATTACCATGTTCTTTATCAACCAATCTAGAAATATCAGTCATCATTGCTCTTTCTTTCCTTTCATTTCCAATATCCAACCAACTTCAAGTTCTGTTAATCCTGCGTTCAAACTCTGCCTCGTCTACCCTTCACTCCTTGGCATGTTAACCTAGCCTCACACACTCCTCATTCATTAGTACCTGCACTTGGACGAAAGATACTGGCATGACTATGTCTAGGATCGTTGTATCACTCCTACCCGCTACTCCCAGGTGACATGCTGAAATTTCTCATGTGATTCTCTTACTCTCCATTCAAGCTCTCCTAGCAGAGGTCCCAACTCATGCATCGACAGGGGTCAGGCAGGTAATGCAAACAATGGAGGAGGCAGGTCATGGTCCTAACCAAAGGGAAGTGCCCCCCGTCTCCCCATGCTTCTACTTCTAGGCTCCTAAAAGGTGTTGCCGAGTGAAAATGCACACCAGTGTGGGCAGATGGTCTGATTTTTTCAGGAGAATGAAGAAATTAAGACTTTTTAAAAATTGTGTATTCAGTAAATATCTATTGTAGGCATACTAAGTTCCAAGTTTTATTGTGTGTTGGAGGAGATACAACAGTGAGAAAAAATTAGACCCTGGTGATATTTATATTCTTTTTAGGGGAAAAAGATAGGGAAATAACACAGGCTGGGGAGCAAGTGATTTTGTGATCAATGCTATGAAGAAAGAAGAATCAGGGAAGGAGTAAATGAGTATGTGTAGATGTGGTGGAATTTTCAGTGGGATAATTAGGGAAGATCTCATTGAGAAGTTGAAATGAAGGAGGTGGGTAAGTGAGGGAAGAGGGTCCTAAGCAGAGGAAGATAAGGAGTCTTGCTGCCACGATTGAGGAACAGTCCGGAAGCCCTGAACTAGGGTAGAGTAGCAAAGTGGAGCACAGGAAGAGACAAAGCTGGAGATGAAACATAAGTGGAGTAGGGGTGGGGACAATGAAAAAAAGTGGAACTGTTAGTTACTCAGTCGTGTCCAACTCTTGCCGACCTCATGGGCTATCCCTCCCAGGCTCCTCTGTCCATGGGGATTCTCCAGGCAAGAATACTGCAGTGGGTTGCAGTACTCTCCTCCAGAGGAGCTTCCCAACCCAGGGATTGAATCTGGGTCTCCTGCATTGCAGGTGAATTCTCTACCATCTGAGCCACCAGGGAAGTTGGAGAAAAATCATAAGTGGGTGAAGGGGGTAGGGCCAGGGGCAGATAACTGACAATTCATGAAGATCTTTGTGGACCTTCTTTTCCTTCTTAATTCTGAGTGAAACTATAAGCCAGCAAGGAGCTTTGAACAAGTTTTAATAAGTTCACTCTAACTGCTAATTTCAAATAAACTTTAGGAGGATAAGGGAAGGAACAGATAATGTAAGGGGGACATTCATCATGAGAAATGGTGGTGGTTGACCACAGTTCTGGGCTGAGAAGCTGGAAGGATGGAGTTGCCAAAAACTGAGATGAGACAACACACTAAAAATAAGGCTTGGAGAGAAAAGATTAGAAGCTCTGTTATGAACATATTAAATTGCAATGCTTGTAAGGGGATGTTGAGTAGACAGTTGTAAATTGGGGGCTCAAGGGTAGGATGAAGGAGCGTTCTGAATTTGGAGTGAGCAGCTAGACCACATGTTTCAGTGCTTTCTCCTAAAATGAACTCTTTTTTTTTTTTTTTTTGAGGTCTTTCTCATTTTTGTTTTCATTATCATCATCTTTTGGTAAGGTAGAGACTGCTCTTCTTAACCCAGTTCATCCAAATATGGGTAAAAAACAGAAAAGCTCTCCTTTTTTTATAGGCAACAGCTGAGACAAAACAGACATTCTTTAATAAGACTTCACTGACAAAAGGAAATAAGTTAAATCAAGACAGCATGAGCCTAGATAATCTGGCTTATTATGGGAGCCATTTTACTCAGATTCCATGCCTTAAGAAAAGTCTCAGTTCTGACTCCTACTCCACACCAGGGAGCAGAAACCTTACCACATTCTTCTCCCAGGAGATAGAGAAGCAAGACAAAGAAGCTAAAACTCCTCTTATGCTTACAGCTCACCTCCTTAATTCTGATTTTCTATCTGAGTATCTTTCTCTTCTGGTGATTGTATATTGGAGTTTCATACAACAGTTAGAAAAGAAACATCTCCCCTTGAAATATCCCAATACAGCACCACAGGTCGAATACTTTAGTAAGTGGTACATGCATATATCACTAAGGTAGAGGGATCACTTAATTATAGCATGTATCATACTATATCCTAAATAAGCATTAGTTACCTTTCTTTCCCCTTGGAATGGGCTTCAACACTCTATAATTCACCCAACCTTAACTACAGGGAAATAATTTTCTTTCCTGCTATGACCACATCATTCCAAGCTTTTCCTTGTAATATTTGCCCTTTCTGGAATATTCCCCCTTCACTTCTTCTGATACAAGTCTTGCAGTTCTTTATAGTCCAGCCCCACAAGGTCTTTTACCTGGTTGAAACCCACACTGTTGTCTCTTCTTCCTTGTACATCTATAATTTGTCTATACTAACCATTTTTAATTGAAATATACTATTTCGATTAAATTAAAATAGTATATTGAAATTAAATTGAAATTAAATGGAAATATTTTGATATGGAAATTTTGTCTTCCCTGAAAAGTAAGAACCATGATTTGCTTTTAAAATGTTAATTCCTTTTATAAAAAAGTTATTACCATGCATAGTACAGGGCTGTTGTAATTTGGAGACACAACAAGGTGGTAATAATATAGTAAACTGTGTCAATTTTATTTACACAATAAGTAAATTATTAAAAAATAAACTGTGAATGTCTGAAATGTCTGTTCATTAATTGATTCGCTAGAAAAACAGGAACACTTTGTCAGGCGTTGCTAGATATTCCAGCACAGAAATAAAGCAATGTCGGAGAACCATTTATTGTGCATAGGAAATTTAAAAGATGTTAAAAACAGCTTTTTGAGAAGTTGGTTTGGTAAACTCACATATTCAAGATTATAGAGAGCCATCTTGTGGGCAATTCAGTTTCTCCCTCAAATAAGATCTCTAGATAAAGTGATTCTCTGCTTTTGCTGCAGAATAAAAATATTTGTATTAAAACTTTTTGTTTTAATGCAAATTAAAATACAAATGTTTTTGCCAGTGGTCATGTATGGATGTGAGAGTTGGACTATAAAGAAAGCTGAGCACCACAGAATTGATGCTTTTGAACTGTGGTGTTGGAGAAGAGAAGATCCAACTAGTCCATCCTAAAGGAGATCAGTCCTGGGTGTTCATTGGAAGGACTAATGTTGAAGCTGAGGTTCCAATACTTTGGCTACCTGATGCGAAGAGCTGACTCATTTGAAAAGACCCTGATGCTGGGAAAGACTGGGGGCCAGAGGAGAAGGGGACAACAGAAGATGAGATGGTTGGATGGCATCACCGACTCAATGGACATGGTTTTGGGTGAACTCCAGGAGTTGGTGATGGACAGGGAGGCCTGGTATGCTACGATTCATGGGGTCGCAAAGAGTTGGACATGACTGAGCGACTGAATGGAACTGAACTGAAAATACAAATATAAAATTTGTTTATTTTAACCAGTTTCCATAAACTAATTGTAGACTTTACAATGTTTTATACTTAAATTTCTTAAATGTCTAAAAATAAAGGTCCCAGCAAAGATATTACTGAATATCCTAAATATGACTTATGGCACTTTCCATAAAATATAAACTGTGATCAGAAAATAGAGTCCTCAGAGATTTATCTCCTCAAGTGATCTATCTCTTTTTGGAGGTTTAAGGGTGCTTTGAAAATTTGATTAAATCTATGACTCTACTCCCTTGAGAAATGCAAATATGCACATTATTTTGCATATAATCTCAGATGTTTCAACAGCTCCCCTGAGGTTTACTCATAAACCTGTTGATGGACTTCATATTTTAAACTCATATATTTTACATAATCGAAGGGAAATCTAGCAGATTTGGGGGTGAAAACAAAGATTTGATCCTATTATTTCATCTCCAGAAGCTCGTGGTCATATAATTTCATAAAATATATAGATGAATAAAATCACGATGAAATAGTTTAGCCATGTTGTTTGAGTCTTTCAGCTGTTTGCTTTAGTCACTCAGTCATGTCCGACTCTTTGAGACCCCATGGACTGTAGCCCACCAGGTCCTTTGTGCAGTGAGGATTCTCCAGGCAAGAATACTGGAATGGGTTGCCATGCCCTCCTTCACGGAATCTTCTGAACCCAGGGATTGAACTCTCATTTCCTGCATTGCAGGCAGATTCTTTACCATCTGAGCTACCAGGGAAGCAATATTTATAGTGTTTAGTTTCTTAAAGTTACATTTTAAAGTTCTTAAAATGTTGCATTTAAAACATTTAAAATGTAACATTCTTAAAATTATATTAAAGATAACTTTTTAATAATAGGCTTATGTCATTCATGGTATGTCAAATCTTTGATGTTTTTCCTCTCCAAAATAAAAGATATATTTTGGTATTACATCTTAGCCTTGAACCCATTTTCATGAGTAAATGAAGCCCTGGCAGCATGAGGTTGATATATTTGAGCAAAAGATCCTGAACCATATACTACCCTAGATTTAAATATATCCATATAGTCAAAGTGGTAGTTCTCTGATTCCTCTTCCTTTCCCATTAAGTAGAGTGCATTCATTAAAAAATCACCTTTTGGGGGGCAGGACCACTGGAGCCCCACCTTCTTCTGTTTAATATTTATGGTAGTTTATGTTTCCTTTATCTCTTACTATTAAGAACTCTAGTAAGCTTAAGTCAGTATGTCCCAAAGTAAGTTGTGTAGAATACTGCTGCTTCTGCTGCTAAGTCGCTTCAGTTGTGTCCGACTCTGTGCAACCCCATAGACGAAAGCCCACCAGGCTCCTCTGTCCCTGGGATTCTCCAGGCAAGAACACTGGAGTGGGTTGCCGTTTCCTTCTCCAATGCATGAAAATGAAAAGTGAAAGGGAAGTCGCTCAGTCGTGTCCGACTCGTAGCGACCCCATGGACTGCAGCCTACCAGGCTCCTCCACCCATGGGATTTTCCAGGCAAGAGCACTGCAGTGGGTTGCCATCACCTCTTCTAGTTCCATATAATATCGACAGGCTCTGCACGCAAAACAATTCTATTGTCAGATAATCTGTGAGTCACAAAATAAAACTGATGTCTCTCTGTAAGATTCCTAAAGTCTTTAATAGACTAAATAAATATTTTAAATCTCCAGAGATACCATGTGCACAATATTCTAAACTTTGTTAAATATGGAACATTTTTGTTTATTTTCAGAGTATCTGATGGGTTTGGTACTCCACAGAGAACATTTTGGCACAAGCTGAACTAGAGACACAAAGATAGATTCAAAAATAAGCACATTTCTTGAACAAACTTCACTGTAGTGACTTCTAGTCAAGAATATTCTGGAAGAGGAAATTTTAAATTAGGTGATCATAATTCAAATATTGTAACTAATTTTAATTTAGCAGGCAGTTTGGTCTGATAAATAAAGACAATCACCTGAAAGTGAGTAAAAGTGTTTTATTTCGCACTACAGTCTGGTTTTCAAGTGATTACCAATTCATTATACCTCTCCAGTTAAGTTAAAGCAATTCTTGTAGGATTAATAGAGACATTGTGATTGGTATAAAACTCAGTTTAAGATGTCTTGTGCAGATTCCCAAGCAGTATTCTGAAAGATGATTTACTCTGATGTTAACTGATGTCCAGGGAGGAATGGTTCAATTTTTCTGCAAATGTTCCCTATGTTCTAGAATTGCCACATCCCAGTTATTATATCCAAAGCTCTTAGAAGTCCTGTAATGAAAAAAAAATTTTTTTTTTCAAAATTGTCAAGCCAATATCTTCCAAATGATTTGACTCTGTAGTCTTTTCCTTATTTTTATTATTCAACTGAACTCTTGAAATTTCAAAAATGAATATTCCATGCCACAGTTTGGGAATTGTTCTTATGCCCGTTTCTGCTTTTAATAAATAAAAGTATGTTTAATTCATGTTAACAGAGAAGAGCAATTACATGAGTAATGTAAAAGTCTATGAACTGCTGATTAAAGGTGGTGAATTGACTATATGTGTTCATATCTTCTCCAATTAAATAGAGGGATTTAAAAGGAAGGGTGGACCTCCCTGGTGGCACAGTGGATAAGAATCCACCGGCCAAGGGAAGGGACACAGGTTTGATCCCTGGTCCAGGAAGATTCCGCGTGCCGTGGAGCAGCGAGGCCCATGTGCCACAGCTACTGAGCCTGCCCTCTAAATCCCGAGTGCTGCAACTGTTGAAGCCTGCACACCTGAAGCTTGTGCTCTGCAAGGGAAGCCTCTGCAATGAGAAGTCCACAGACCACAATGAAGAGTAGCCCCTGGTCGCTGCAACTAGAGAAAGCCTGTGCAAAGCAACAAAGACCCAGAGCAGCCAAGGATAGAAATTAATAAATAAAAATTTAAAAATAAATAAAAGGAAGAGCATGGGAATAGGAAGGAAGATTACCATGTCCCAGTGAACTCCCCCTTCTCAACCACAGCTCCTACCGCAGAATATTCAATGTTAATATTCTGGAGAAATGTTATTGGAGAGGTCGAGGACTCAGCAGATGGTGCCCTGCGGGGTTGTGATGTGGCGCTGAAACAAGTGATGAGAGGAATACGGATGTTGTGGTCTGAGATTTTTGTGTAGGGGGTTTATGAGGATGCTCCCTCAGGATTGACACTCCTAGAAGAAGAGGAAGAAAAGAATAAAGGCTCACTGGAGGCCAATGGTAATTAGGAGCAACCACTTGGAAAAAAAAATCAATACCAAAAAAATTTTACATGTGAAGAAAAGAAAGATAATTATTAACTCCAGGAAAAACAAAAGTTATACCATGAGAGGAATATAATCTTACTACAGAAGTAGTAAGATTTATATAGTAAATATACACAAACAGTGATTATAAATTTAACCGAAAATTGTGATTTAACTGAAAATTGTGATTTAATTAGATGAAAGAAGTGAAGGGAGATCAGAGAGAATTAAATATTTCTTTAATAGATTATAATAAATCAATAAACTAATATATCAATAAGTAAATGGATAATAACTAAAAGTTTCAAAATCGTGAAAGAACAACATAAACATATTATTTAGAATTATGGAATTAAGTACCAGCAGAAACACAATGATTTGGCAAAGAGAATTCAGAAGGGGTACAGATAATACATTTTTAATAAGCCTTTGAGTGTAATTGGCTAATAATATATGCATAATTTCTCTATTCATCAGGATGGGTTGAGTCAAGCTGCCTTAACAAGCAGCCTCTGAATCTTGTAACAACAAGGGTTGGCTTTTTTCCCCAGTACATAGGAGGTAGCTACCTCACCAGGACAGAGGCTGTCTGAGAGTTGCCATCTCAGACTTTGACAGAGAGGGCAGCCTGGAGGTTCTCACACCATTAGTTCCTGCTTGTCCACTCATGACTTTGGCCAAAGCTAGTCATATGGCCCTAATCAACCACAGAGGATTACATGCTTCTACTTGTGCCTGGTAGGAGGAAATATTAGCCAACAGATTCACCGACCACTATAATTTCTATCTTCAAAATTAATTAAAAGTAAAATGATTTACTTCTAGCTAAAAGATGAATTATATGTTCCATATTCATAAATGTGATAAATATACAAATATTCATGTGTATAATATACAAATAAAACCTTTAAAATGTGTGAATAAAACATAGAAATAAAAAACTTATAATTATATGTGTATAATTTAAATTTTTGTATTTGGCTCTTTTATGAATGTTTTATTCATTCCTTAACCAGTGTTTTGTGAATCCCTTCTATTTACCAGGGATTATTGTAGGTTCTATTGTAGGACTTTCCTTGTGGCTCAGCCAGTAGAGAATCTGCCTGCAATGCTGGAAACCTGGGTTCGATCCCTGGGTAGGGAAGATCCCCTGGAAAAGGGAACGGCTACCCACTCCAGTATTCTGGCCTGGAGAATTCCATGGACTGAACAGTCCACGGGGTTGCAAAGAGTTGGACACGACTGAGCAACTTTCACTTCACTCATTGTAGGTTTTAGGGAAATGATACAGACAGAAGCCCCTGCTTTGTGTAACTTATATAGGGTCAGGAAGATTTGATAAATGTTAAATATAAGTTGTGTTATGTTATGTGTTGGAAGGTTACAAGTGCTGGGGAAAGAAAGTGCAAAGTAAGGGAAGTTAAAAGTAAGAACAAGAATATGGTTCAGAAGGCAGTTTAGCCCTCATTGAGAAAGAGGCCCTTTGAAATAAGACTTGAAGAGGACAAGGATAAGCAGTTTGGATTCCTGGACAGAGGCAGCAGGAAGTGCAAATGCCCTGAGGCAGGAGCATGCTGCCTATTTCCAGAAGTGGTGAGAAGACTCATAAGAATGCAATGAGAGAGTGACAGGGACCTAATGGGACATAGAAGCTGTGCTAAAGACTGCTATACTTGCAGTTAATGGTTTGAACTCTGAGTCAGATGCTTAAACATACAATGGAAAACAAATTTCTCAGCATTTAAAAGAAGACTAATATTTCATATAAACCAAACTTGTTCACATTTCCAAGAAGATAGGAACATGTAGAATTTGTTTATCTTTTCTGTTCATTTTAATTTGCCTAAAGCTCTTTCATATTTTATATACTACACCAAACACCTATCCTTCTGCAAGTAGAGGCATAAAAAGGTTGCATGAAGTCAAGGAGGGAACTGAGCTTCTACAACATAACCTCATTTAATGCTCAGAATAGTCTAACTTGGTAAATATAATGTCCTCACTTTACAGAAGAGAATACTGAGTCTCACGGGGGCAAATGACTTGAGTTCTCAAGCTGTAGAAGTGGGATTTAATGATAGGTCTGTCTGATTCTGAATTTTTGCCATTGTTTATTTGACTCCCACAATATGTTTTATAATTGACAAATTTCCTGGGTCTGGGGAATTATTTAAGTTTTTGATCTAAAACTCATCTACTAGGTTCAGGTATGCATGGGAAAGGACTCTATTCATGAAGAGAGTTGGCCTTAGAGGACATCAGTGTGCACCCTGTTAGCATCTACAAGAAGTAGAAAGCTTTATTTACAGAGATTAATTCACATGGTGATAATTAAGGATTAACTGTGTTTATGATGACAAATTTGTCTAATTTACTAAAGAAAAAAGAACTACAATTCTTTCTGATTTGAGATTTACTGATCTTTTTTTTTTTTCTTTTTCAGGTAAGTTTGGAAATTATTTTGATTATGGAATAGAGGTATGGTGTCACTTTCTTCCTGGGTTTTATTTTAATTGCTTTTAACATTGAGTGTAAAAGATAATGTTTTACTGTGCATTCTGTTGTGGTGGTGGTGGTTGTTATCAATACTTGAAAGGTAGCACTGTGGCTTTAATTATCTCATTAAGAGTTTTAAGTATGTGATTCCATAAAGTTTGTTCAGGATTTGTTTTGGGGTTTGTGTTTAAATTATTTCTATGTCATATACAAGGACAGAGAGTATATTGGGAGTGTGAGGGATAGAAGAGTAGATAATATAAAATCACTAAGAAACTATAAGCCTGAGAAGGGCAGCAATCCTCAGGTCTAGGCATATAATCTACAGTGACCATGAATGCTTGTCACAAAAATAAGATGCTTCTTCATGAGCAGCGGCAATCAGCCAGAGACTGTTTTCATTCACTTTCCTAAGTACTTGGTGTTGTGTTTTCCTCTGTTGTACAAAATTTCTGGCCAGGGTATTGTTGATGTATATCTTTGAAAAAGAAGTGTCTGTGACCATTTTGAACCAGAAGACAAATTTTGAATTAGAAAACAATGAAATATATCCACTCCCTGAAAACCATGTGAAAAAAACCTCTAATGAACTATAATTAACCATTTCTGATAGGAAGGAAGTTTCAGTAAATCTAGTGACAGAAACGAGATATAAAATATCAGAGGGGCTTTGTACTAGGCATTTGTACTAGGGGAGGAAGGTAGTCTGTTAAGTTGCCCATACAGGACTGTGGCCTTATTATTGTACATTATGGTTTTATTCATGTATGAAAAAGTGATTGTATGAGATTTTAATCAAGCATAAAACTGAAGTAAAAGCCATGTTAATCGTAAATAATATGTTTGCTTTATTCTGGAAATACTGTACCTGTTTGTAAAAGCAATTGTAAGCCTTAGTATTAAATGTCTAAAAATAAAGAGAGATAGGTCACTAAATCTACCATTCTAAGTTCTACCTAATCAATAAGAAATGATGTAGCTTAGGAGGCAAGAGAGTTCTTGGGCCCCTGGTCCTGATGGGTAAAGAACTTTGATCTTGTTCTGTTCTCATTGATATAATTATATCAATATCAAAGTCCATAAGAAGGAGTCAATATTATCACTTAGAGTAGACGTGCAAACATTTTCATTGAGGAAATATGAATTTGGTACTTGAACCACAAAGCTAATTGACAAGGCTGCTACTCTATTTTAACTAGTATTTCAGTGTTTGATGGAAAGAAACTGAATTAAAAAACATTGTAAAAACTCATGACATCATTAGAAAAATACATGTTTTCTTTTTTTTTTTTTTTCTCTTCCGCTTTGTGTCAGAGAGATTCTTTAATCCAGGGATAAATCAGTAAAATCTTTCTGTGAAGAGCTGGGTAGTAAATATTTTAGACTTGGCAGGACATAATACCTCTGAGATACAACTCTGCTACTGTAAGCAAAGATAGCTATCCATAGAACAAAATGTAGTGAATGAACGCAGTATGTTTCAATAAAGCTTTATTTACAAAAACAAGTGGTGGGTAGGTTTTGTCCTGTGGTAGGTTTTGAAATGAAATGAAATGAAAAGTTTTAAGTAATCTAAAAATTTTGGAATAGTGTATATGTTGGCCACCTTCTGCTGTAGATAAACCCCTGGTATAAATAGGAATGAAATGGCATTCAGCTCTAGTTTAGAAATACGTTATAAATTTCTGGAAAGTTTGGATGGATTTAAACACTAGAGGGCACAAAAGGATATTTTTAAGTCAAGGACCTTTTGTAAACAGAACTCTACAATTATGAAAAACTGCCTCAAGTCAAGTGCTGTGACCTCAATGTGCATAATTTGTCAGAAATGTTGGCCTGCAGTTCCAGTGACCTCACCAGCCACAAGAACTTGAAGTGGTTGACCAACTCTGTGTTGCTGTAATAATAGCCATATGTCCTTTTTTTTTTTTTTTTGCCAGCTTGCTTTTGGACTTTTCATAAAATGTGGCCAAAATTAAGGATTTATATGGCAGAATATTTTCCATTTTATAAAAGAAGAATCATGTTTTGATTGCCCTAGGTTCTGACTAATTTTCATGAGGTGAGAGTCCTCTTTGTAATAAATAAGTTGTATGCAATTATATTGTGTTTCACAAATCCTTAGAAAAAGTCACAATAAAATAATGCATATGATTTTTGAACTCAGTTGAGGGTTTTATTTCATAGAGATGATTAAATATCATCAGGAGGCTCAACCTTCAAGAATACTACTATTCTTTAACCTAGTAATTCTACTTGTAGGTATTTGGCCTAGGAAAGTAATCTGAAATGTTAAAAAGATTTCTGTTTAAAGATATTCACCATGAAATTATAATATTGAAAACCTTTATATAATCTAACTCTGCCACATAAACTAATGTTTAAATATATTTTGATATTAGAAAATATAATCTGATCAACCATTAAAAACAATTTCAAGTACCTTCAAGGATATGGGAGGTTGCTTATAATATAACATTAAAAGCAAAGAAGAACCCAAAATCATGTACACTAAAATCTGAATTGAATATTAAAATTAGTGCATATGTATATATTATATATGTACATACATATAAAGATAAGGAAAAATGAGCTACATGACTTAACAGTCATTACCTCTAGCTATGGTTGACCTTTCTTTTTGTCTTTTATTTTTCTGCATTTTCCAACTTTTCTTCATTTTTCAGCTTTTCTATTCATCATTTATATAGTCATAAAAAATAAGTGTGGTTCAAACAAAAAACTATTTCAGCATTCTCACAGCTTTTTGGGGGGAATGATTTTTAGGTCAATGCTGGTAAAAGTCAGCAGGTTATAAGAAAAGCCTATTATTTTATGCATCAGAAAATCCATTTAAATGAATTATTGATTGCTAGGCAGACACATCAGTAAAGTCACTTTTTTAGGCCTATAAGGACAGATTTCTGTGCTATGGTTGGGTTACCAGTGCACTTAGTTGGCAGTAAGGGGGAAAGAAGACCAGCAAAGAAAGAAGAGCCTTCTAGAAAGGCCTGGGTGCCAAGTTTTAGCAAAGAGCTCCCGTTAGCTCTGTAGACTGTGGCAAATCAGGACATTGACACAAGGTTCACGCGCACACACATACACACACACACCCTCACACACCCTCCTCTAATCCTTCTTCCTCCCTTCACAGTCTGCCTGGTGCCCTGGCCTTTCCCTGCTAATGAATTTCACAGTGCCTATGGAGAGGGGCTAAAGATAGAAACGGGAGAAGGAAACATGTTAAACTGGACTTTGCCCTGAGCACACAGTTCCTGAGAAACGGCTTTGCATAGACTATCAAAGGAAATTCCATAAATAATATTGGCCAAAACACCACAATCTTGTGTCACAAAGCACAAATTTGACACTGTTGTCAGGGGAGCTTTTCTTCAAGACATTTTTAGTAGCATGAATTTTTTTACTGAAAATGTATATTTAATCTTTTTTATTTTATAAAAGAATACCTTAGTTGTAGCATGGTGACTATAGTCAATAATTCTGTAAAAAAGTGTGAACATAATATGAGCACAGGCACAAACGCTGCATTATATGGAGTAATTGTTTTCTTCAGTCACTGTGGATTCTGTGAGTTTTCTTGGAGCTTTTAATCCCTAGTACCTAGGAGACTGAGAGCCGTGTTCACATGTTTACCTGGAGAATAATTTGATGAACTGCATTAAAAGATGGAATTGAGACTACCTAATAGTGCCACACAACTCTTAGGACTTAATTTTCTCTATATACAATTTTCTCTTTATTTTTAACTTTTGACTTTTAACATAAACTGATAGAATCAATCATTTGGGATTTTTCACAAACTTATATCAGACACTGACATTTACTAGTTTATATTCTCAAATGATACTGGTTTATATATACTTATTTATGCATAAACATATACATACATATATATACACTGATACATACACACACACACACTATATATATATCAGTATGCACTTGTGTGTACTCAGTCATGTCCGACTCTTTGCAGCCCCATGACTGTAGCTCGCCAGGCTCCTCTGTCCATGGAATTTTCCAGACAAGAATACTGATGGGTTGCCATTTCCTCCTCCAGGGCATCTTCCCAACCCAGGGCTCCTGTGTCTCCTGTACTGACAGGCAGATTCTTTACCACTGAGCCACCTGAGAATATATATACATTCAGTTCAGCCACTGATATATATATATATATATATATATATATATATATATATATATATCAGTATATAAAAATATATATCACATATCAAGGTCAAATAAAGTTGTGAACATTTAAGCACCAGCTGTTGTCCATGGGTAGGTGAGGAAATGGATGACTTGGTTTACATAAACTAATTACCAAAGGAAATAGAGAAGCCTTTAATCCTATCTTGAACAGAGCAGAATTAAATATTCATTACAAGAAGGAATAGCAAAATTTAAAACAAAATAATGAAATTTCCCTGGGGTCTGATTTCTAAGAAGTTTGAGGGATTCATTGAACATACGTTTATTTAGTTCCTGCTGTGCTGGGCAATCCCCGGATTACATGGCCCCAGGAAGTTCATAGCCAAGTAGAACACAGAGCACATAGCGCTCTTTTTCTTGGCAGCACAGTTTCAGAAAAAGGAAGACTGCAATATGCATTAGGTCCTAGGAAAGAAGCAAATTAAGATGAAGAATAATTCCAGTTATTACAGACACCTTCAGCATATTTATTGTCATTTACTCACGTTTAGCTCACCAGCTAACCCACAGCATATTTCTGTCCAACCTTACCTTTTTTTCACTACCTTATTTATGAGTTCTCAGGTAACATGAAGGAGAATGAGTCTGAGTCTTCCACACCTTTAGCCGGTTCACTTTCCATTCTAGAGAAACCATAGCCACACTTTTTCACAGCTGAAGTATGTTGCTTAACATTCACCGTATGGACACACAGGTTCCTAATTGATCATGAAAAGCACACAGTGATACAGTTGTCTAAAAACTGGGTTCAAAAGATGAATGAGTTCTGGAGACCTGCTGTACGATATAGTGCCTATAGTTAACAATAATATATTGTGCACTTAACACTTTGCACAAATCCAGAAACCAAAGAGACACAAGGGAACTTTTGGAGGTGATGGATATATTTATCACCTTTATTTATGTGGACGGTTTCATGGGTGTATGTATGTGTCCAAATGCATCAAATTTATACTTTATATATGTACAACTTTTTATGTATCAACTAACTAAATGAAGCTGGGTTTAAAAAACAAACTATATTCATTATATGTGCCAACATCTCCAACATTGAGATAAATGAGGATTTGATGTGGAAAAGTTCATGACATTCATCTCCTGGCTCCAGTCTTCCCTGCTCAAATCCTTGTGGAATAGAGTCAACATCAATTGCTCTAAAATTCTGCTTTCATTAGTTCACTCCCTTGTTCAGAAACTTTGATGATTCTTGGCTTTTAAATGGAACAAAGGTACTGCTCCTAACAAAACATTCAAAGTTTTGCACAATCCAGTATAAATCTTTTCTTCCTATCTTTTCCTAATGATCACTCTTCATAATAATCTCCCCTCCAAATTCTGATGATTTACCATGCGTGGGGTGCAGCTTATCATCTTGTGCATGGGATGTATTAGGCTTCTGAAGAGTGGTGACTGCTTGTATAAATTTGTCATAGGATCATGACAGTGACAGATACTTATTGATTAATAACTATCAATATTTATCTCAAATGGCTGTCAGATCAGTGAATTCATCCACTTAGCAAATACATATTAAACCCCTACCACTAACAGACCCCATTCTAGTTGCTGGTATCAGCAGTAAAGAAAGCTGAGTTTCTCTTCTAACGAAATTTCATGTTTGTGTTTGGCGAAGGATAGACATTGTGAAATACATATACAAGATAGACAGTATGTCACGATAATAAGTTCTATGAAGACACACATCACCAAGTAAATAAACAGTGACAGCAGTGCTGTTTTAGATTGAATGGTCAGAATGGGTCACCATCTCCATTATAAACTGACATTTGGGATCTTAAAAAAATGAAAGGACCATGCTGATGTCTGAAGCAAGAGCATTTTTGGAAGAAGAAGCAACAAATTGCAAAGGTCCCGAAGTAGGAGCGGGCACGTTGTGGTCAAGAAACACAGTTCCTGGGTGAAACCACGTGGGTGGAACCCAGTAAGCCAGGAGGAGGAGAAGGAAAAGAGATTAGGGTGATCAGAAAGGACTTTTGTAAGCCATGATGAAGAGTCTGGATTTTATCCCAGGTGAAGTGGGAAACAGAAGAGGGTTTTGAGCAGAGAAATGACGTACATTTGCAAAGAATCACTCTGAGTATTCTGAGAATAGGCTTGGAATGAGGACGGAAGCAGGAAAGAATGGTCAAGAAGCCACTTCAGTAGTCTGGGCAGGAGACAGTGGTGACCTGGACCAGGGCGGTGGCTGTGGAAGTGGTGCCAAGCGACCAGATGATTCTGGCTCCAGTTTGAAAACAGAGCTGACAGTATGTGATGGTGGATTTTTACACGGGGAAAGAAAAAAAGAAATGAGTCGAAGACGATTCAAGGGTTTGGGCCTGAGGAGGGGAAAAAAAAATACTTGTATTTTCACTTGCCAAGTTCAGGAAAGACAAGGAAAACACTGACTTAGTGGTAAGGTGCTGGAATGGGAACCTAAAATTCAGTGTGGGTGCTGAGAGGCATATTTGTGGGCAGAGGCTTCACGCCCTGCCCCCTCCCCCCGGGACCCACCCCAGAGTCCACCTGTATCTGTGGCAGGGAGAGCCTGTGTGCTCCATCGACTTCTCATCTGGGCAGCTGGGAACTTTCTCTGTTCAAAGGAGCTTGCTAGACTGTGTGTGGGCTGCCCAGAGGGCTTGTGACTAAACACTCCCAGGTCTATCCTCAGACATCTAAAGAACAGAGTATGCTTACACACCACACAGTCCGCTTGCTTCAGTGGGATGAGCCCGAGATGTGTGTATATACGGTCATTCAAAGCAGTCCCCAAGAAGGTGGATTTCCATGTGCTCACCGTGATCACCTGCTCACTGATGCATATGTCATTGACTCTTGTCCCTCCCTGCCCCACTTTCCCAACCTCTAATTTCATACAATTGCCTCCCTGCCACCTCTCCAAATAAAGTGTCTGTGCCAAGATTTTGCCGCATCTCTCAGTTCAGTTGAGTTCAGTCTTTCAGTCATGTCCGACCCTGTGCGACCCTGTGGACTGTAGCACGCCAGCCTGGGAGCAATTCAACTTAAGACTATTATATATCCAAATGTCAGTGTCCAACAAGGGGGAAAACATGCTATTTTGAAAACAGGGAAATGTCAGGGGTGGAGATATAGCTGGGCGGTGTCGGTCTTTGACAAGCCCGTGTGAAGTCACGAGGTCTACGAATGGGCTGGTTGGTACATATATTTGTTCCTTCCTTCTCTACCTCATGTTCCTTTTTTCCATGTGAACGTGGTGCTCATAGTGAACCGTCTGAGATTTTAACAGAGGCCACAGCAAAGTTTCTAGATGGTGGTATAGTAGCCCAAGGAGTGATGACAATTCACCTGGAAAGAAGGGGGTCTTGGGAACTTGTCTTGGATTTATATTTGCATAAGAAGGACGTTGTTCTTCCTTTCTATGTTATTTGGGGCGGTTTGGTAGCTTAGCTGGTAAAGAATCTGCCTGCAGTGCTAGAGACCTGGGTTTGATCCCTGGCTGAGGAAGATCCCCTGGAGAAGGGAACAGCTACCCACTCCAGTATTCTTGGGCTTCCCTGGTGGCTCAGCTGGTAAAGAATCCACCTGCACAAATGTGGGAGACCTGGGTTCAGTCCCTGGGTTGGGAAAATCCCCTGAAGAAGGGAACAGCTACCCACTCCGGTATTCTGGCCTGGGGTGGCAATGAGTTAGACACGGCTGAGTGACTTTCACTTTCACTTTAGAGAAACTAGGGATTATGGAAGGTCATGCCAAGCCACCCTTTGGTATTGTTACTTTTTTGTTGCTTAACATTTTATTTTGTATTGCAGTATAATTGATTAACAATGTTGTAATAGTTTCATGTGAACAGCTAAGGGACTCAGTCATATATATACATGTATCCATACTCCCGCAAACCCCTCTCCGATCCAGGCTGCCACACAACACTATGCAGGCTCCGTGTGCTATACAGTAGGTCCTTGTTGGTTATCCATTTAAATATAACAGTGTGTTTGTCTCATTACTTTTTTATATACATTCTGTTTTTAAAAAATATTCCTTTCCCTTATGGTTTAATCACAGGATATTGAGTATAGTTCCCTGTGGTGTACATTAGGACCTTGTTGTTTATCCATTCTAAATGTAATAGTTTGCAACCCCAACTCCCTGTCCATCCCTCTCCCTCCCCCTCTCCCCCTTGGCAACCGTAAGTCTGTTCACTGTGTCTGCGAATCTAGTTCTCTTTGTGGATAGGTTCATTTGCATCATATTTTAGATTCCACATATGAGTGATATGGGGTTTGTCTTTCTCTTTCTCACTTACTACACTTAATGTGATAGCCTCTAGTTGAATCCATGTTGCTGCAAATGACATTATTCTGTCCTTTTTTTATACCTTTTTAACACTAGTGTATGTTCAGCCATGCTATTTCACTTGCCTGGCTCAAAAACATGTTCTGTATGAGCTTGAGGAAGAAAGTGAGTACAGATAATGGAGATTCTCGTTAATTAGGTAGGATAGCCAATCACAGACAAAACAGAGACATACTTACTTCCGATCAGTTGTTCAACTGAATGTCAAAACAGATGATTTCTCTCATTTTGAATGAGACTATATATCAGGTAAAACACAGCTCTTCTTGCCATACATTGTATCACCTTCCAGAATAATTTCAGTTTTTTTGCAGGAAGCATCCAGAATTTAACGTTTCCTGCTGTGCAGTTATCCAAATCATTGTAATAATGTAAATCAGTGGAATCATTTACATGAATAAGATTTTTATTCTAAGAGCTAATCCAAGCATAGAAAAAAATGTCCTTAATTCCCACGTGCCTGAAAGGATAGTATTTTTTATCAGTCATTATCATATAAAGCTTCAGGTAACTAGTAGTATATTTCCAAATGGTCCTCAGAACCATACTAACATTTTATAATTTAGTGCTTCTCTATTTTTAAGATGAATGGACAATATTTGATTTTAAACATTGCTTCAGTTTTCAATATTCAATTGCCTTTTGTCAGATAGAGAAACAGTATTTGTTAGAGCAAGAGAGCAAGTGTGTGAAGTAATGAGGGCAAGCACGCATGCTGATTTTTCTACCTTGGGGAAGTTATTTTTAAAACATTAAATGTCAAGAAACACAACCATGTGGAATATTTATGTACACATTTAATTGTAGAGAAGTAGGATGCCAAGTCTGGGATACCACATATGCACTCTGTGTATGGAAAGACAGGAAGTCAGTTCCCAGATGATGAAGGCTAAGCAAATGCCCTAACTGAAGCTCTTGGCTCTTTGGATGAAGGCACAGTCCTGGTGGGCTTTTCTCTTGTGGCTCAGTGGTAAAGAATCCACCTGGCAATACAGAAAACATGGGTTTGATCCCTGGGACAGAAAGATCCCCTGGAGAGGTATTCTTGCCTGGGAAATCCCATGGACAGAGGAGTCTGGCAGGCTACAGTCCATGGGATCATGCAGAGACAGGACAATGCTAAGCAAAAGAGTCCTGAACACCTCTCTTCGCAAGGGGGAGCTATGCATACATCTAGCTCTTTTCATAGAATATCTTGCACCCTGGCATGAGCTGGGTCCCTAAACCTACAAAGAGCTTGGTCTGTCTCTTTTTGCTTGTTTTCTGGCCAGGGCTCTTTTACCTCCAGGAGGCAAACTGCTCTGTCTTCTGTAGTTAAATATCTGCAGACTGCATCATGCTGCTTCTAATTTGATTTTAAATCATATCATCGTTGACGTTAAATGGTGTGTGTGCTTTCTGGCTTCCCTGTACTTCTCTCTGACCCTTTAACGTCTCAGCAATGTGTAACCTATGAGACATGTTTAACATGAATTCAAATGTTTTTATTCATGACCTTTGGTTGAAATTTAATCAAGTTAAAAGTCTAACACTCCTGGTGGGAAAAAAAGAAACTTGAGTATTCAAGGATTTTAGTAACACATATTTAGTTTTATCTAATTATAAAAAATAATCCCTATGCACTGTAGACAATTGAACATTGCAGAAAAGAATGTTTAAAAAAGCCTATCATCCTACTAACCAGAGATAACCTTGTCAATATTTTGGTGTATATTTTTATTAATTATATTAATTGACAAATGCTTTCCATGAGTAACTAGAGTCTATCTAGTATTAGTAGCTTATAATGTACTTTTTCATGTTATATAATTATTATTTCTTTTCTGTGATGGGAATAGTTAAGATCTAGTCTCTTAGAAAGTTTGATGTTTATCATATAATATTGTTTATAATCATTGTACTGTGCATCAGAATGCTAGGATTTATTTAGCTACAGGTTGCAAATTTGTTCCCTTAAATAACATCGTCTCTGTTCCCCACCCCACAGCCCCTGTAACCCCCATTTTACTCTCTGTTTTCATGAGTTCAACTCTTTTGGATTCCACATGTGCATGATATCATACAGTATTTGCCTTTCTCTGTCTGACTTATTTCACGTAACAGAATGTGCTCAGGGCAAACCCATGTTGTCACAAATGGCAGGATCACCATCCTTCTCATGACTGAATAATATTCCATTGTGTGTGTCCATATTGTATGTGTATGTATACAAGCACAAACGTTAAAATTCCCTTTTAACAAAATGTTGGCACTAAGATCTTCTTGAAAATGCCACTCTATGCTTTTTTTGTTTGTTTTTGTGATATTTGCCATTTTCACTCAACTCTGTGATAAGTTAGTACTAGAGTTGCAAATACATATCCTTAAATGTACCTAAAGAGTCATTTCTCTGAATCTGAGATGCTCCGCAGTCCTCGGAACACCTGGGAGCCAAGGCTTCTCAGATGACGCTACAGCACGTACTTCTTGATTGGATTCTTTTCAAGTATCCAACTCCAAAGATGAACAGAGAGTGTTTAGTAATTATTTGTATGAGTCTTTGGTTTCATGGAGACTAAAGTTTCCTTTGTCACTTTTATGATGTCATTTGACCTTGACCTGCATCTCAAATTCCTGAGAAGGTAGCAAGCTTTTTCTGCAGACAAATCAGAAATAGTAGGTGAAAATAGATTCACTGATATTAGAATTTTTTTCCCTTTTTTACAAAACAGAGCCTCTTTTTTGTTCATAACAATCTAGGCCTAAGATTGATACACTGATATAATATTCATTTAAAAGTATAAGGAAACAAAAAATCCAGAGAAAAACCAAGTTCCCATGTATTGAACAGCTCCTCTGATTCATAGATATTATAGGATATTTTGTACAGTCATCAGTAACTATGTAATATTCCCAATCATCTGATGGAATTCACAGTTTACTAGGAATTAGCCTGTATGAAACAATTCAGGAAACATATTACCTAGGTCTGCAGGTGTATGCAACCTCATAATTGACCGTTTTATCACTTAAATGGATATTTATTTTGATAATTCATAATCCTGTAGCGAGTCTTCAACCTTTACTTTGCAATCATTTGTTTACTTTTGTAGTAAGGTTCAGGAATTCAAATTTCTTATGATATAGTCATTGAATAGGAAAAACACATTGTCTTTCTCCCACAGAGTCCATCCTTTAAAACAGACTCAATATGAAAGCACAGAGACTTCAGTGTTGAGTTCAACATCAGGTACAGAGCCATACATAATTCTTCAGATGCATCTCATTAAAACAGTACTGTTCTCATTGCTCAAGTCCAGTATGATAATCACTTTTAAAGAAACAGCTCTTAAATGTTACTATCAGAACCTAAGTGGTGTCTACACAGATGTTTACTATAAAATTCTTTCAACTTTTCTGAATTTTTGAAATTTTTCATAGTATGACATTTTCCATAGATTTTGGAAAAAAAAATTTTTATATGGCATAAAAACATATTCTGCAATTTTTCTGAAACAAGGTTTATATGTCTCCTCAAGTTTGTGTTTTAGAAATCTGTAATCAGCATATTCTGGAATATTCCAGAGCTGATTGCCCTGTTTACGGCATTCTCTTTTCTGTAAACGACAAATGCCAAGGAACAGTCCGCTTTAATTTTGTGAGCAATATTGATATATTTGATTGAGAAAACACTAACCACAAGAGGTTACAGAGATGTTTTTATGAGGTGAGATGTTTTCCCTTTATACAGTCCAAGCCTGTATAAAGAGGGACCATTTTTCCTTTATATCCTTAGCCGCTTAGCACTGAGTTACACCCACACGCTACACTAAGTATGAAATAAGAAATTATTTATAAATGTCTCTCTCCTACACCCCTCCCAGTTTGAGATAATATTAAGACTAGACTGTCAGAGGAGCAATATTTTCCCTGGACTGGGTGCTGTGAAAGGTATTTCACCAAAATTACATTATTAGATTTGTTTTTAGTGTTTATCATCGGAAAACTCACTTTCTCCTTAATTATATACATTTTTCATAAATAAGAGCTCATGTCATTATTCACCTCTATAAATATTTTATACCCGTTCTCTGTCTACTACCCTGATACTTCTTCAAATCGTAAGCCCAGTCCAGTTTCTTCTAAGCCTTGAGGATCAGTCTTCTGTTTGTTCATGCTCTGTCTGGACATAATTGTGTTCACCATCGATCACCAGTGTGCATCTGGCCTGGCACCTGGCACATAGTAGATGCTTAATATACACTTATGAGTGGATGGAAGGGCAGAAAGAGAAAGGGGAAGAAGGGAGGAAAGGAAGAACCTGCTATATTTAACATGTGAATGGCCTGATTGTGCACGTGTCTGTTATGAATGTCTTAGGTGGTTTTGAGGGATAGCTAGAAAGTGGTGCCTTAAATGGTATGCATCCGGTTATAAAACAAATAACAAAATATACAGTTTTCTTTCACTGTTACTCAAACACCCAGTTTTCAGTTTTAGCTCCTAATGAATTGCTAGCATTGGTTGGATAGACCGAAAAGTGTTCACATTTCTTTTCTATTTAAACTATACAGAGAGGAACATACAGAGCAATACACAGTTATATTAATTATTAATATATTAGTTATTTTAATAGCATCTGACATTATGTTATATTATTATATTAATAGTATCACTTCTCAAGTCTTGACTAAACCCCACCAGGCCTCCTCTCGCTCCGCCTCTCTGTCTAGTTATCACAGTTGGGTACACTCAGTGCCCACATACAGCCTCAGTCCCACCTGAGAGCTACAGACCAATCTTGTTCCTAGAATTATACTTAAAAAGCTTGGGTACGCCTGCTGCAGTGAAGACAAGATTTGAGATGGGCAACATTAACTTAGACTCACATCTCCATCTATGTTATTTTCTGTGATATCTGCCAACTTACTTAACCTCGCTGAGCCTCAGATTGCTGCTCATCTATGAAACAGTGACAGTAATGTCTACTGCTGAGTTGGCTAAGACCGACTCAGATTATTCAACTACTGTATCTGTTATCTGTTCCTTTTGTGATAATCCAAAACTTCCTCCATGACTTAACTCTCCCATGCAAGGGACCTGCCTTCATTCATCCCTTAGCTCACTTATCATCTAGGCATATACTGGTTAACAGTCTGAGTTTTACAATTGGAGAGGCCTCAGTTTTAATCTCAGATCTACCACTCATTGGCTGTGTGAACACAGGGACAAATGACTAACGTTTTAAGACTCCATTTCCCTAGCTGGAAGACAGAATAAATATAAGAATAAATGTATCAGTATATTATTATAAGGATAATATAGCTTATGTTAAGTCCTTGAAAGTAAAAGTATTAGTTGCTTAGTTGTGTCCAACTCTTTACGACTGCGTGGACTGTAGCCCACCAAGTTCCTCTGTCCCTGGAATTTTCCAGGCAAGGATACTGGAGTGGGTAGCCATTCCTTTCTCCAGGGGATCTTCCCAACCCAGGGACTGAACCCAGGTCTCCAGCACTGCAGGTGGATTCTTCACCGTCTGAGCCCCCAGGGAAGCCCGTGTTAAGCCCTTCCTTACCACACCATGAGTGGTTGGCTTCCCTGGTGGCTCAGGTGGTAAAGAATCTGCCTGCCTTGCAGGAGACCCAGGTTTGATCCCTGGATCAGGAAGATCCCATGGAGAAGGAAATGACAACCCACTCCAGTATTCTTGCCTGGGAAATCTCATGGAAATAAGAGCCTGGTGGGCTATAGTCCATGAGATCGCAAGAGTTAGACACAACTTAGTAACTAAAACCACCACCATTGTCATAGTAAAATAAAGAATTAAAAAAAAAAGAACCCCAGCCTTGTGATGTCATTTGCTTCACAGAATCAGTCAATACTTAGAGAATGTCAGGGTGAAGAAGGGGTTTTGGGGATGGTATATCAGCAGTAAGTGCCCAGAAATGGGAGAGTCTATGAATATTGGCTCCAATAAATGGACATCCAGATTTAGCAAGATATTGAATAGTGTCATGGAAAAAAGTCCCAGTGCCAAAGTTGAAATCATGAGGTTGTTATTATTTAGAGATCCATGGTATTTGGGGTCTTTTTTCTTTCTCCCAAGGGAGCAGTTTTGTTCCTCAGCCTGGTAATTCCATCACTGCTTTTCTTGCCTGTTAACATAGTTCTAAAAAAGTGAAAGAGGCCATTTCTGCCCTTATTTGGTGTGTGGTCAACAAGGAGAGCAGCATGACTTGGAATCAGTACTGCGGATGCTTTTCCAATTAAACAACCTGTCTTTAGGACCCCAGAAGTTTTCAAAAAATAGTCATGTCTCTATATTTAGGTGAAGGCCAAGATTTTGAACAATTGAGAAAAATTCCGTCAGCTGACTTTGGTAGAATCCTTTGCTACTTAGTATTATTAATTTTTTTAGTGTTTTTAAATAGAACCAAGACAATTTTCAATTAGCAAATAAAATATTAAAATTTTGCTACAGGATTAATCTTTAAAACATGCCAGATATTCTGTTCTTGCACACAGGATAAAAAATTTCAAATGGGGGGGAGGAGAAAAGGACCATTAAAACTGAAGATTGATATCTTCTATAACTGGTTAAATGATACGCCAACTTACCATGCCCATATAGTGACCATTTTAGAGGCCAGTTCTTAAAACTGTGTTTCTAACATTATGAAAAATAGTTTTCTTGTTCTCTAAAATGTTTACTGACACTAGTAGCAATTTCTAAAGTTTGGGGTGGCATTTTCCAAAAGCTTTTCTGTAATTTATTCATTCATCTTAAAAAGTTTTTTCAATGATTCTCATTTGGATAAGACACTGAATTCACAAGATCAGGCAACAGTGCTCAAGGTCATATGGCAAGTTTGTAGCATAACTGTGGCTCTAATTCCCAAAGTTGGCTTAAAGCTCAACATTCAGAAAACAAAGATCATGGCATCTGGTCCCATCACTCCATGGGAAATAGATGGGGAAACAGTACAAACAGTGTCAGGCTTTATTTTTTGGGGCTCCAAAATCACTGCAGATGGTGATTGCAGCCATGAAATTAAAAGACACTTACTCCTTGGAAGGAAAGTTATGACCAACCTAGATAGCATATTCAAAAGCAGAGACATTACTTTGCCGACTAAGGTCCATCTAGTCAAGGGTATGGTTTTTCCTGTGGTCATGTATGGATGTGAGAGTTGGACTGTGAAGAAGGCTGAGCGCCAAAGAATTGATGCTTTTGAACTGTGGTGTTGGAAAAGACTCTTGAGAGTCCCTTGGACTACAAGGAGATCCAACCAGTCCATCCTAAAGGAGATCAGCCCTGGGATTTCTTTGGACGGACTGATGCTAAAGCTGAAGCTCCAGTACTTTGGTCACCTCATGCAAAGAGTTGACTCATTGGAAAAGAGTCTGATGCTGGGAGGGATTGGGGGCAGGAGGAGAAGGGGACGACAGAGGATGAGATGGCTGGATGGCATCACAGACTCGATGGATGTGAGTCTGAGTGAACTCCAGGAGATGGTGATGGACAGGGAGGCCTGACGTGCTGCAATTCATGGGGTCGCAAAGAGTCAGACACGACTGAGCAACTCAACTGAACTGAACTGAGGGCTGCCCTGAATACTTGCCCAATGGTGCTTCATCAAAAAAAAAAAAAAAAAAATTCTGGGAACAGGCTTGTATTCATTTGGTCATAACAGTAACAGGTTTTCTTTTTTTCTGATTTTGTTGTTTTATTTTTTTAAATTCATTTTTATTGAAGTATAGTTGACTTACAATGTTGTGTTAGTTTCTGCTGTGTAGCAAAGTGAATCAGTTATACAGACGTCCCTCTTTCTTGTATTCTTTTCTCATATAGATTATTACAGAGAGCTGAGTAGGATTCCCTGTGCTCTACTGCAGGTCCTTCATTAGCCCATTTTATGCATAATAGAGTATGTACTTCAGTCTCTATCTCTTAATTTATCTCTCCCTCCCTTTCCCCCTTGGTAATCATGACTTTGTTTTCTACATCTGTGACTCTATTTCTGTTTTGTAAATGAGTTCATTTGTATCCTTTTTTTAGGTCAAATATTCGTTTTATTTTATTTTGATTGATGGCTACAAGTGTGGTTTTGTCAGAAGGTACATCAAAGGAAAGGGAAAATAGATAATCCCACTTAAATTACCCATGGCAAATTTTTTTTTTGCTCCTATTTCAGTTCAGTTCAGTCGCTCAGTCGTGTTCGACTCTTTGTGACCCCATGAATCGCAGCACTCCAGGCCTCCCTGTCCATCACCAATTCCCAGAGTTCACTCAGACTCACGTCCATCGAGTCAGTGAGGCCATCCAGCCATCTCATCCTCTGTCATCCCCTTCTCCTCCTGCCCCCAATCCCTCCCAGCATCGGAGTCTTTTCCAATGAGTCAACTCTTCACAAAAGAATATAATATAGGTGATGCATCTTATTTTCAAGAAGTCCTGAGACGATTGATTTACTTATTCGTTAACCAGAATTATTGCGACTTGTTTATTTTTCTATACACTAGGGATGCAGTAGGAAAGCAGAGTTGATGTCCTCATGATGTTTGGGTCGGTCAGGGAAGCCAGTCATTGAAAAAGTAATTACAGATGTGCTGATGGTGACAAAGAGGAAGTGCAGGAAATGCTATGGAGACATCCCTTAGTCTGGGAAAGCAGGGAAGTCTTCCTGGAGAAAGTGACTTTCAAGAATAAAGTTCTGTATCCACCCTTGCACTCACCTGTCAATAACTAAGCAGGGCTTCTTTTTTTTTTTTCAGTCTGCAATCAGGAGTACAATACTGAAAAGAAAAATTTTCTGACTCTTAGAATTGTCATATATAGAAATTTAGACAAACACTTACTGACCCCAGAAGAATTTGCACACGTTTAAAAACATAATGCTTAGTTCTTTATTTCAAGTGATTAGCCTATGTTAATTTCAAATTTTTGAAGCATTTGACTTTAGAAGTATTTCCTGTTAACTACTTTAAAAAAAAAACAAAAACCCTCCTAAGACTTTGTTAGTTACTTACTACGCACTTAAGAAACAAAACGTCTTTCCCTTCCCTCTTATTTCTTCCTCCCTATTTTTTCCTCTCACCCCCCATTTACCCAAGTGTTTAGAAAGAACTCAGAGCCTCATTATATAGAAAGGGCTTGACCTAATTATCTTCCAAATTGATAGAACATTCCTAAAATATGTAGATAGAAAACTTGAGGGTTTAACAAAGTATTTTGATTCAAAATTTAGTCTTATCTTTACTTTATATTTAATCATGCATCTTGCCATTTATTTTATTCTATCTCTTAACAATTTTAGCTATTTTCAAATGGCAAGTTCTAGAGAGAGTCTGGAGAAAAAGGAAACTCTCCTATACTGTTTGTGGGAATATAAGTTGGTGCAGCCACTATGGGAAACGATTTGGAGGGTCCTCAAAAAACTAAAAATAGAATCACCATATGCTCCAGTAATCCCACTCCTGGGTATATATCCAGACAAAGCTATAATTCAAAAAGATACATGCACCCCTATATTCATAACAGCACTATTCACAATAGCTAAGACATGGAGACAAACTGAATGTCCATTGACAGATGAATGGACAAAGAAGATATGATAAACATATACGATGGACTACTACTCAGCCACAAGAAAGAATGAAATAATGTGATTTGCAGCAACATGGATGGACCTAGAGATTATCCTACTGAGTGGAGTAAGTCAGACAGACAAAGAAAAGTATCATATGATATCACTCACATGTGGGATCTAAAATATGGCACAAATGGACCCATCTACAAAACAGAAACAAACTCACAAGCTTAGAGAACAGGCTGGTGACTGCCAAGGGGGAGGAAGGATGAGGGGAGCGTGAATGAGAGTTTGAGCTTAGCGAGAGAAGACTATTAAATAGAGAGTGGATAAACAAGGTCCTATTGCATAGCACAGGGAACTATATTGTGATAAATCATAATGGAAAGAAGTATTTTAAAAGGATGTATACATATGTATGGAGAAGGCAGTGGCACCCTACTCCAGTACTCTTGCCTGGAAAATCCCATGGATGGAGGAGCCTGGTTGGCTGCAGTCCGTGGGGTCGCAAAGAGTTGGACACGACTGAGCGACTTCACTTTGACTTTTCACTTTCATGCATTGGAGAAGGAAATGGCAACCCACTCCAGTGTTCTTGCCTGGAGAATCCCAGGGATGGGGGAGCCTGGTGGGCTGCCATCTATGGGGTCGCATAGAGTCGGACATGACTGAAGCGACTTAGCATGCATATGTATAACTGAAACTAGCAAAACATTGTAAATCAACTATATATATTTTTACAGCTTTAAAAACTTTAACAAAATTAATTAATAATAACTTTAGCTATTTAATTACATTTTATTTCCACTTGTGTCCTGAAACGTATATGAATAAAGGGTACATCTGAAGCTGCTTCAAATGTAGAATATGCTTTCTTATGTGCTTAAGACTATGGGCTACCCTCAATTCTGTTAGCACTCCACTGTATTATAGCTCATAAAAAAAGTTTCAGAACAGTTTCCTTTCTTTCAGAGCATGAAATGATTGACCTCTGAATCAAGTAGACACATATAAGAGTTAGAATGATTATTTGAAAGCAATTCAAAGAAAATGTTAGTATAATTTTTCAGCATTTTCATTTGGAATAATAATTTGTAGTTGATCATGATAGTGTATTAATGTAGTAAGCCTTATTTAAACCAAAATTACTTATACTGAATGAATAGGTTTTTAGAAGTGTGTTCAGTCCAGTTGTTAAATTTCCTTTCTGCATACTCTTTTGCAACAGGTCACCCTGAAAATAGAATTGTTATAATGAAAGTATTATCATAGATAAATGTAACATGAAAATGAAGCCGTTTGCTTCCACATTAAACTCCGCTTCCTTTGAGTCTGCAACCAGCAACTGTTTCAAAATACAGCATTATCTTGAACCCATATCTCTGTCTGCTCTGGTTTCCTGAGGCAGTGTATTTCAACATCATACAACCCCACTAATGTAACTCTTGGTGTCTCTGAAGTTTAGCTTAAACCTTCCCCTTCCACCTCTCCAATAGTGACTTGGTGTGTAAATAAGTGCTATGTGATTATATTTAAATTCTCCTACTGTTAAATTTAGGATTTTCAAAATTGATTCCTAGTAGCTATCTCCTCTGGGCTTCCCTGGTGACTCAGCAGTGAAGAATCTACCTGCCAATGCAGGAGATGCAAGTTCAATCCCTGGGTCAGGAAGACCCCCTGGAGAAGGAAATGGCAACCCATTCCAGTATTCTTACCTGGGAAATCCCATGGACAAAAGAGTTTGGCAGGCTGTAGTCCGTGGGGTCACAAAAGAGTGGGACACGAGTAGCGACAAAGAAGCAACAACAAGCTATCTCCTATAAAGGAAATTCTGAATTGGTATCACACATCAAACCTTAAATTTGCCATTTTAACATCTGGAATCTTGGAACCAAAATTACAGAAATGTTCAAGGGGCAAAGATCCCTTATTTAGAGCTCTGCAAAACATAAAATCTACATTACCGGAAGGAGATGGGCATTTTCTTGAGATTTTAGGGAGGTTAAGAATGAAGTGAATAACAACTGGGTGAAAGCAAAGTTTAAAGAATCTGGTTTTCCCTGGGATATAAGTTTACTTTCCAACTTGCAAAAGAAGAGTTTGTCTTAGAGATGAAACATTTCTCCTTAGACATTCAATCATGCTTTTCCTAAAAGTTGTGGAAAATAAGTGCTTACTAATAGGACAGAAATTAAAATATTCAAAAGATTTCTATTTCATTTGTTTCTCTACCATTTAGTACACCAGAAGGGAAATTTATAAACAGCTGTGAGTGAGTGAAGTCACTCAGTCGTGTCTGACTCTTTGTGACTCCATGGACTGTAGCCTACCAGGCTCCTCCCTCCATGGGATTCTCTAGGCGAGAATACTGGAGTGGGTTGCCATTTCCTTCTCCAGGGAAAACAGCTGCTTGAAAGATAAATGACAGCAAGCATTCATCCTAGCAAATATCTTATTTAACCTTTATGTTGTTTCTGATTGCCTAAATTCTCATGTTTGTGAAGTTTTGTGAAGTATTAGCTAGTCCCAGAAAATGATATTAATGGTTATACTTAAAGCATTAAAATCAAAGTTAAAACTTAACTTTGTTCATTATTAGTCTCAGAAGTAAACAATGTATTTCTGTGACTTTGCTGAGACCTGGTCACCTAACAGAGATTATGCCTAGCTATACAGGATAAATTAGATAGAGGTGTTTGAAAATTATTTAAGGACAAAAATAGCATTAACACTGGCAGATACTTCTTGTAACTTCATCTAATTTCGCATTAGGAAAAAAAGGATCCAAGGTTCCATTTTCCTAGTCATCATTTCACAGTCATAGTTCTGTTGTTTCGACTGTGTTTAACTTTTCCAAATGTCTGCTTTTGAGAAGCGGAGGGGGGAAAGAAATCTTTGGGTGATAAAAAGACAACTTTGCATCTCTTCAATAGACATTTCTTTCAGAAAAACGTAGACATTCTGTTATACCTTCATCGTGCATCATTATTATCCTATTATATTTTATCAAGTAGATATCAATTAACAGAACATTCTTTTCACAAGTAAATTAGAGTGGACAAAAACAAGTTTTACTCAAAATACCTACCTGTTGCTGGCTTTAGCCTGAATGAAGATAGGGTCCATCTTTCCATGACAAATGCATTTGGAAGAACAATGAAAATGATATTTTTCTGCCCCCAATGTTGTGTTTATGGACCGCAGCTTTCATTGTTAAAAACCAGTAACACTTTTTGATCTACAAAATGTGAAATGCCACTGAAATAAAATGAGACCTTTGTATTGCATGGAAAGTGCAGAAGTAAATCTTTGCCAGTACCTTCCCTCCTGTTCTCTTGCGTGTTCTTTGTCTACCCTCCTCTCCCCCTTCATGCTATTCCACTCCCCACCAGTTTTCAGCGACATCCACCCTCCTCACCCAGACTCCCAATTTTTTTTTTTTCCACTGTCTGGCTTCAATCTCGGATGAAGCCATTCCACTACAGACCAAGTTGTTCAGCTCGGTGTCAACTCTGCCAGAAATGTTTGCATTTCTCAAGAGCTTTCCTGACATGGAAATTTAATAGAATAATGGAGTGAAGTGCTGATAGTGGAATTTAACACACCGAGAAATGCAGACTGGTGTAAGTATGGGCTCCTTCTCAGTCCTTCCAAAGACTACCACCAAGATGACCACCCATATTGCTCTTGTGAAATGAGGATCCAAATACAAAAGCAAAAAAATGTAGCTTGTGAAGCATTAAAATCCTGCTAGTTGATTTCAGAGAGAATATGTTTGTTTTTGAACTCTTGGCTTCTCTGAGGTCGCTGCTGTTCAGTCAGCTATCACTCACCCACTCTTTTAACCCATCCGTCAGATAACAAAGAGGTGAAACCATAAAAGCGTGTTCTATTACTCATCCCCAAGGCTGATTTGAAACCTGTGTTCTCAGGAACCCCTGATGTGCCGGATGCCATCGTGAAAATAACTGTCGTGTTGACAGACTTGAGCTTTTACCAAAACTGTGAGAATACTTTGGACCCCTTGGGTATATGAGATAGATCGGGCTCTAAGGGGGTCTCAAAATTTGGCCCAAGTGGTGATGATCACCAAACACAGCTGTTGGTCAGTTTTGCCCAGTCCAGAGGGGGTTAAATCACTGCTGGGCATTCCAAACCTCTCTAATCTTATCCTGGAGAAGTGGAGTTCTGCCTTGGTTTACAGTTGAGGTCACCGGCAGGGCAGTGTTTAGACAGGGACTGATGGAATTACGCAGCATTGTTAGCATTAAATAGCACTTGGTGGTAAGGACCCGTGATGGCATTGGGTTCCTGTGACTCCTGGGGCACACTGTCTTGAAATAGATGCCTCCCGAGATATGTTGGACTCGTAAAATGTGTGAAGGGCTCTGTGTGGCTTTTCATCATTTGTTTAATTTGAAAGAAGATTGTTTTAAGGGGCTTATCATAGAGTTAAGAAATGTTTCTAGGGAACAGAAAATGAAGAAGAAAATTGATCTTTGTTACTGTCAAAGTCACGCGTTACAATTCGCTCTCCAAGGTGACGCAGTATCTCCTTGAGGGAAAAGCTGCCAAAAGTGTTGAAAGTGATCTGCTTGTTTTCTTCTCAAGCTGACTTGCAGGGAGGCCCTGGTATTTAGAGACTGTTAAATCCTTGTGGAGGGTGTACTAATAACTGTTCATCCCTGTTTCTAAGAGAAGTTGAAATAAGAAACATGACATTTGGCAGCTAGTTGTGTGAAAATTAGTAAATCTATGTCGAATTTCCCAGTCATGGGCATGTATTTACTTAAAAAAAAGAAAAAACAAAAAACAAAGGCCTTCTGTTTCCTTTTTTTTTCCCTAAACTTCACACTTGATGTAAAGGTTTACCCACTTCAGTCATGCCTTTCACAGTGAGTGTGTGTGTGTGTGTGAGTGTGTGTGTGTGTGTGTGTGTGTGTGGTGCTTTCCAGGAGTGGCATGTGACTGTGCTGTTTAATCAGGGCTATATTTAAAAACAAATTTGCAAGGAAGCGTTTCTCACGTTATTAATGAGATAAAGTCGGAGTGAAGCAAGCTGTGTCGCAAAGGACAAGTGTCATGAGGCAGGAAGTCCCGGCCATCTCTTCTAGCTGGGCTTCAGCCACCCGCCACCTCGCTGGCAGCCCAGAGCAGGCTCAGAGGAAATGCCCGCCCTTGGCCACAAGTGCCTACTGCTCCTCCAGGGGCCCCCCTGCCCCAGGGCTCTGTACCCACTCTGACTTGCCTCTGTCTCCAGCAACCCCAGCACATCCTTCACACATGGCTTTTGTGTGGGACCCTCGGGGAGCCTCAGTGCCAGCACTATCCACAAGAGTCAAGTCAAGATCACGATTCTCAAAGTCGTACAGGTATTGTTCTTTCCTTTTTGTGGCGGGGATGAATTTTTTTCATCAGCCCCCGTCACCCTAGGCCCCCTGCAGAGGAGTCTCGTGCCCTGTGTTGATCTGTTTAACTTCTGTTTCCTAGATTGCCTTCAATTGGTGGGATAAGTGGGCAGTATACAGAATAGGAACTGTGCAGATGAGAACCTTAACAGAGCTGAGGGTATTTGGGAACCCCCAGAAGCAGAAGGAAATCGACTAACTCTAAAAGCTGATTTTGAGAATTAAATGGTAAACTTAGAAAAGCATCCCCGTGGCTGGCATCTGGAAAACAAGTGTGTTAGCCCACTTAATGGACGTAACGTAGCCATATTCTGTCGTACTAACTTTCAATTAACCCTTGAAGTAGCAGGGATGGGTTCTTGTTTGGTTCAAGAAGCAGACAAGCAACAACAAAACACTTCTGTGTATATATAAGTGTTTCAGGTGCTATTCACATGGAAAAGTAGAAATGATGCTAATTTAAGATTTGTAAGCATTACTGTGCATATTTCCGATAGATGGTGACTTATCTAGACCTATGGTCTAGATAGTAGTTCAGAGTTTTAATTTTGCCAAGGGGAATTAGGTTCTACGAAATAGAAGGGAATATGTTCTTAATCTGTTATGTCCAAAGATTTCTGTAGAAATATATGAAAAATCTTGACCTCAAGACTTAAATAAATTGTTAGTGACACCTTTGCTTTACATCCAAGTTAGGCTTATTTTAACCAAATAATTTGGAAAGAAAAAGAAGACATTGAGAAAAATCTTTGATTTCTTTTTTGCTTCAGTATTCTAGATATTTACAAAGAAAAGATTGACCCTTTACACATTTTTTTGGTTCTGATTGGTTAGTCTGTAGCATTGCAAGCTATTTCACCAGTAGCAAATAGAGGTGAAATCATAAGCAAAATTTCAAGAATTTCTTTAGACAAAATGTAACATATTTGGAAACCACCAGGCCTGTTTAGAATTATGCATTAAATTTGGATTCAAATGTGTTTGGATTTACTTGTATAAACACATTCAAAGTTTAGATTAAAATAATCTACAAGAATTATTTATTTGTTTTAGGCAGTATTAAAGATAGTGTCCTTGGAAGTTTTTAGGGAACTATGAAATCAAAAAGACTCAAATTATAATCTTCCCTAGTAACAAAGAATAAGCAAACTTTGACAAGGGATAAATAAGAGATGGAAGTTAAAGGTTTAAGTAGCACTTCCTTACTTCTAGATGTACTGCCGGTAGTACTTCTACTTCAAAACAGAATAAACATCATTTATTTTTATTAATTATGTTAATATGTTACAGTTAAGAATGATTCAAAGTTAGAAATTATATGCCTACTATATGCTTTACATTCTACTGAATTCACTTCTCATGCTTATTATTTACATCTCATGCTTCTTATGCGCTAAGTTGTATGCTTATTTAAGATTTGTAAGCATTACTGTGCATATTTCCAATAGATGGTGACTTCTAGAAACTCCTTACCGTTGAAATCTGATAAGTTTCCAAATATCATGCATGTCTAACTGCTGGGTAGGGTAAAAGAAATAGCATGTTTGTCTACAGAATTTCAGAAATCTTGAGAAATGCAGAGGTTAAACTCTACTGTGTGGTCTGCAGATATATTATGAAACTTGCCTTCTTGGTCTGCCAAAGATTTTTCATTTTTCTTGTCAGTTTTATCCTTTCCAAAATAGAACAAGCACTGGTATGTCTAAGGATGAGTTTTCTGTATGTTTAAATGCCCTGAGTTTATAGTTCTAACCTTCTTTCATAACAAGTTTAAGAGGTGAGAATGACATTCCTGAAAAGCCATTAAGGAGAGACTCTGTTGCTCATTCATTTGCTTTTAATTTGATTGTTAATTTACCAAATAATAATTAATGGTTTATATGTACTCTCTTCACTGTTCTGTGGGTCCTATTTTCTCTATCCATTTGGACTAAACTTTCCTTGAGTTCAGAGGCTCCTTTCTATGCAGGGGGAATACCATTAATGCATATTTGGTGAAACATCTTGCTACATACACTCTCTTAGTTGAGTAATATCTATGTGAAAAATCAACTTGTGGATATGATCAGGACCTATCACAGGCCAAGTTAAAAAGCTAAGACAGCAGTTGGACCCTCCAACCTCACATTTTCGGAGATCTCTTAGTGCTAAAAACAAGAGTATACATTCAGTCACAGCAGTGTACTGACAACAGTGGGGAAAATGTTTATTGTATAGCTTTAAACGTTTATCAGACCACATCGACTCAAATTCACGCGTCACAGTATTTGTGCGTATGTACATGCACACACATACACACATAGACATCCACCCACACGTTTAAATTCTACATTTATCCCCTGAATGACAGTTTCATGGCATAGCATCCCTGGAGTCAAATGTATTAAGCTATTTGATGTAAACATTTAAAATACCCCACAGTTTTGCAACCGAGCTTTTGTATTTCTTCATTTCTTTTTTAATCTATGAGATCTTTAAAGCAGGGAAGTAATTTAAACTTATCTTGACCTTTGAGAGGCTTTAGATATAATTCTACTACTGAAGCAACTGACATAATGAGGCATTAGCCAAGATTTCTTGGTTGAATTTCTCGTTTATAAGTATTTTCGGTTTAATAAATGTAATTTTATATCTGTAAAATTCTCACGTGTCTAGTAGAGTGGTTTTTTTTTTTTCCTTTGAAAGATGGAATGGATATTATGGCACTGGTCACACTCTAATGTTAAGCCGGAATATTTCTCTGTGGTATTGTTTTCACTCTCCTGTGGCATTCAGGCTGAAGGAAAGCCAGGTCCGTAAAGAGTCTGATTTTTTAAAGTAACCACAAATCATATGTATTTGATGAGTGTTGATCCCTGCGAAGCACAACCTTGGGCAGTACTACAATGTTTAAAGTAGATTTGAAAGTTGTTTTTCAACAGTGATGAGTTCTTGCCTTTTGTGGATAAAATATACTTTTAGAGAAAGCCAGATATAATTAACCTATAACTTATTAGCTAAATTTGACTTGATGCAGAAAAAGAGAGAGACAGAAAAAGAGGATTACATTCTAAAGAGACTGATTTTCCTCTGTGGCCCTAGAATGAGAGCCACACCTCTCATGTCTGCCGTGGAGGAGAGAGAAGGACATGACGTGCTTCCGTTAGATTTGAGAAAGTAGTATCAGTGAGTGGACTCATGTTTAAATGTAGTACCTCCAAAACTGGGAAGAAAATCATCTTGGAAGCCAAGAAAGAACAAGGAGCTAGAACTTAGCAGGTTGGAGGACTCTGACAATTCCCCAAGGAAACTCTGGGACCTTTTGTTTTTAAAAAATGCTATTGTTTAAAATTATAGTAACATTCACAGAAACTTGAAAGTTTCTCTTTTCTTAGAAAGCTACTCTTCTAGAGATGGTCTTGTCTTCCAATCTGAACAAATCACAGAACTTTGTCTTTTCAAAAAGGAATGTTAAAAAGAACATTTTTTATGAGGTGCCTATGGGTGGATGCTGTACCAATAGAAGAGACCACCATCAAAGCTGCCTAGTAGTACAGGGCAGAGGTGATTTCACTAACCTCCCACAGATTAGAACAAAGTAAGTTCTGGTTTTCCTGCCCCTCACAGTAATAGACGTCATGAGATATATCATTGACTGTTGGCTGAAACAAACAACCCTACACCCCCTCTGCTCATCTTAGAAAGTTATATTCAAATCTGCGACTTTGATCTGGAGGGGTTTTTTTGGTAGAAGATATGTGCAGGGCCTGCTGGAGAATATGGTCTCTTAGCTACTCTTTGTTCCTATCAGAACTGATGCTGTCAAATTAAACCTCAGTTTGCCCACTAGACAGAGACATTACTTTGCCAACAAAGGTCCGTCTAGTCAAGGCTATGGTTTTTCCAGTGGTCATGTATTGATGTGAGAGTTGGACTGTGAAGAAAGCTGAGCACTGAAGAACTGATGCTTTTGAACTGGGATGTTGGAGAAGACTCTTGAGAGTCCCTCGCACTGCAAGGAGATCCAACCAGTGCATTCTGAAAGAGATCAGTCCTGGGTATTCTTTGGAAGGAATGATGCTAAAACTGAAACTCCAGTACTTTGGCGACCTCATGTGAAGAGTTGACTCATTGGAAAAGATTCTGATGCTGGGAGGGATTGGAGGCAGGAGGAGAAGGGGATGACAGAGGATGAGATGGCTGGATGGTATCACCAACTTGATGGACATGAGTTTGAGTAAACTCCGGGAGTTGGTGACGGACAGGGAGGCCTGGCGTGCTGCGATTCATGGGGTCGCAAAGAGTCAGACACGACTGAGCTACTGAACTGAACTGAACTGAACTTGCTCACTAGAAAATGCTGGCTAGAGCCCAAGTCTTAAAGAAATGAGTCCTGCCAACAAATCAGTAAGCTGAGATGTAACTTTCCAAGTTTCACATTAGTACCTCCTTTTCTGTGGCATTTAAAAAAAAATAAAGCTTTTCAAATGTAGCAGATGTTACTATCTGCTCTTTTTAGTGTTCTGTTCCATACCTCATCTCATTCAATTTTTAGGGTAAAACAGTTGACCTATTTCAAATCCTCAAAGATGATGCTGTTAAAGTGCTGCACTCAATATGCCAGCAAATTTGGAAAACTCAGCAGTGGCCCCAGGACTGGAAAAGGTCAGTTTTCATTCCAATCCCAAAGAAAGGTAATGCCAAAGAATATTCAAACTATCACATAATTGCACTCATCTCACACACTAGCAAAGTAATGCTCAAAATTCTCCAAGTCAGGCTTCAACAGTATGTGAACCATCAACTTCAGACGTTCAAGCTTGATTTAGAAAAGGCAGAGAAACCAGAGATCAAATTGCTAACATCCATTGGATCATCGAAAAAACAAGAGAGTTCAAGAAAAACATCTACTTCTGCTTTATTCACTAGGCCAAAGCCTTTGACTGTGTGAATCACAACAAACTGTGGAAAATTCTGAAAGAGATGGGAATACCAGACCACCTGACCTGCCTCCTGAGAAATCTCTATGCAAGTCAGGAAGCAACAGTTAGAACTGGACATGGAACAACAGACTGGTTCCAAATTGGAAAAGGAGTACCTCAAGGCCATACATTGTCACTCTGCTTATTTAACTTATATGCAGAGTACAGCATGCAAAATGCTGGGCTAGATGAAGCACAAGCTGGAACCAAGATTGCCAGGAGAAATATCAATAACCTCAGATATGCAGATGACAGTACCCTTACATCAGAAAGCAAAGAACTAAAGAGCCTCTTGATGAAAGTGAAAGAGGAGAGTAAAAAAGTTGGCTTAAAACTCAACATTCAGAAAACTAAGATCATGGCATCTAGTCACTGCAGATGGTGACTGCAGCCATGAAATTAGATGCTTGCTCCTTGGAAGAAAAGCTATGACATACCTAGACAGCAGAGACATTACTTTGCCAACAAAGGTCCATCTAGTCAAGGCTATGGTTTTTCCAGTAGTCATGTATGGATGTGAGGGTTGGACTCTAAAGAAAGCTGAGCACTGAAGAATTGATGCTTTTGACCTGTGGTGTTGGAGAAGACTCTTGAGAGTCCCTTGGACTACAAGGAGATCCAACCAGTCCATCCCAAAGGAAGTCAGTCCTGGGTGTTCATTGGAAGGACTGATGCTGAAGCTGAAACTCCAGTACTTTGCCATCTGATGTGAAGAACTGATTCACTGGAAAAGAACCTAATGCTGGGAAAGATTGAAGGCAGGAGGAGAAGGGGACGACAGAGGATAAGATGGTTGGTTGGCATCGCTGACTCAGTGGACATGAGTTTGAGCAAACTCCAGGAGTTGGTGAAGGACAGGGAAGACTGGCCTGCTGCAGTCCATGGGGTTGCAAAGAGTCAGACACGGCTGAGCAACTGAACTGAACTGAAGAGTAGGGGTATAATTACCACCAAATGAGAGGAAAATTGGAGGTTTAGGGATCAGTGGCTATACAACCCACATGTCGTCAGAAGTCCAGAGTAATAATAATAATAATATCTAAATTGTATTGGGGATTTAGTTTGTGGCAGAAAGTTTCCAGCACTCTCCAAATACATTATCTTATTTCATCCTACAAAACAACCCCACAAGGAGGACTTGCATTGTATTTACCATACAGATGATTAAACTAGGCAGAGAGAGTTAGGGAACATGCCAAAGTTTGAACCCTGTCCTAGAGGCTTGACTTCTAGTCACTTTCTCACTTCCCATTTCTTGATCAGATCTTCTCATTGCCACACAGAAGTTCTGTAATAAGAGGTGACATTCTGATAGACTTAACCAGTCTCGTTGACTGAACTCAGAGCCTTTCTCTAAAGAATACCTTGTAATTTGGTATAGAACAGGGTATAATGATTGACCAAAATATAAAGTTATCAAATAATATCTGGACAGTCTTCTAACCTAATTGAGGTTGGCTTAAAGTAGTATTAAGCAGAAGCATCACAATATATGTTTCTTATGAATGAAGAAAGGAAACTTATCAGTGAATTTATGTGCTTCTGTCCTCTTCCTGGGTTTTTGCTTCATCTGGTTTTTGGCTCATTTCATGTGGCCAAAAACATTGGTGCTGTGGTTATATTTTACTGCCAGAATGTTGCTCCTTGGCCAACTGGTCAGAGAAGCCAAAAGATTCTCTGAGCTACACAGGTCAACTTCATCTGCACCGTTCCTATTCATTCCACTGACATTGTCTTGCATATTGAATGGCATTCTTAATGATGTTCCAAATTGTGAGTAATATTAGCTTAACTGAGCATGAGTGAAATGGTTTCCTTATAGGCAACATTACAGTCATTATGGTAATAACAACGTGTTTAACACCCATTGCACATTGTGAAAGGTGGGGGTGGGGCGCAGGTGTTATGGGAGGGAGACTAGCTTTAGAGCCAAATAGACCACACTTGAATGGCAGTTTTGCTGCTCTCTTTTTTAATAATTTTATCTATTTATTTATTGGCTATGGTTTGGCTTCAATGGTGCACAGACTTTTCTCTAGTTACCCTAGTCACTAGAGAGCGGGGCTTACTCTCTAGTTGCAGTGTGTGGGCTTTCTCATTGCAGTACTTTCTCTTGCTGCAGAGCAGACTCTAGGGCACGTGGGCTTCAACAGCTGTGGGACATGGGCTCATGCAGCTTCCAAGCTCTAGAGCTCAGGCTCAATAGTTGTGGCTCCCAGGCTTAGTGGCTTTGCGGCATGTGGGATCTTTCTGGACCAGAGTCAAACTGTGTCTCTTGCTTTGGCAAGTGGATTCTTTACCACTGAGCCACAAGCGAAGCCCCTCTGCTGCTTTCTTAACTGGGTAATTGCTTGATCTCCTTCAGTAGATTCCCTGTCTATAAATGGAAAATACAAGTGTCTGGTTCAAAAAGCCTTTACATGGAATAGGTACATGCCTGCTGCTGCTGCTGCTAAGTTGCTTCAGTTGTGTCCGACTCTGTGCGACCCCATAGACAGCAGCCCACCAGGCTCCCCCGTCCCTGGGATTCTCCAAGCAAGAACACTGGGGTAGGTTGCCATTTCCTTCTCCAATGCATGAAAGTAAAAAGTGAAAGTGAAGTCAGTCAGCCGTGTCTGACTCTTAGCGACCCCATGGACTGCAGCCTACCAGGCTCCTCTGTCCATGGGATTTTCCAGGCAGGAGTGCTAGAGTAGGGTGCCATTGCCTTCTCCTGGTAGGTACATGCCTACCTCCTCTTTAATAGCATTTTCTATATTTCCCTTACTGTTTCATCCATTCTTTGATGCTTCTTCTGTAAATTGCTTCATTAACATTGGAACTGCTCTTGGTTATAGAATAGCACAAAACAGCTCACCTATAAACAATTATGTTATAAGAAACTTAGGAAAACAGCCTCACCTTGATAAGATACGGTGGGGAGACAGGTTGAGAGTGGTTGGCTTTTCAGTCACATTGTTGAGGTTGGAATGTCAAAATCTTTATAGCTCTGAGACATTAGTCAAGCTGTTTCTCTCCAGTTTGCCTTAGTTTCTTCATCTTTAAATGGGAGGGTTATGAGGATTGTATGTTAGTCAGAGGTCATGCCTGGCATGTAGACAACAGTAAATTAATATTAGTTAATCCATACCAAAATTTAAGCTCCATATGGCAGCAATTTTTGTCTTTTTTCCACCTCTGTATTACCAGTACCCAGAAGGATGTATGGCATATAATAAATGCTTGATGTACATGTGCTGAATGAATGAGCCAATTTGCCAATGTTTTTAGACCCCTGACAAGAGTAGGGGCGTTCCTGTATCATGGAATAGAGGGTCAAAGCTGAAGAGACCCTGGAGTTCATCTGCTCAAACCTATCACCCAACATTGAAAAGCTTGAAGGCCTTTGTAGCTGATGAGTAGCTGAAATCAATCTAATGCAAAAGACAGACATTCCAAGAGCAACAAGTGTGCATACTACATTCCAAAAAGAAGCCTTGGGAATGAACCGGAAAAATAGAAGCTTTGTGTTGGGCTAAAGGAACACACTCTATAAGAACTAATGTGAACATGAATAAAGCACTCGAATGCAGTCAGAATTCGGATAAAATATGAATACATTCATTCAGAAGCTGATTGTCCAGTGCCGTTGATAAGCCTGGTCAGTGGCATGCTGGTAAATGTTAACAGCCAGCTCTCTGTGGAAACACCAGAAAAGCCTGTTTGTAGTATTTGATGATTTCCATGGCAAAAATTCTCCCACCTCCATTTCACAGAGGTCACCAAGTATGGCATTGACAGGAGATGCCAAATTGTACATATAGGTGGAATAGACATGCATGGCATCAGGAATGTAGATAGTAATAAAATGTAGTCTGATTATTAAGTGATGAGTTTTGAATACTTAATACCATTCTTTTCAACATAATTTTTTAATTGTAAGTTTATATAATTTAATTTTTAATAGTCATTAGATATAACAACCAACTTAGAAATATTTCTGAGAACTTAACAGTTTGCTTTTGCCAAATAGTATGGATGGTTCTCTGGAGAAGGAAATGGCACCTGACTCCAGTATTCTTGCCTGGAAAATTCCATGGACAGAGGAGCCTGATGGGCTACAAATCAGGAGCTGCAAAGAGTCAGACCCGAGTGAATGACTGAGCCCACATATGGGTTCTAGCACAGCCCTATGCTGATGCTTTGTTAGCCACTTAAAAATACTTACCTTGTATTAGAAACACAATGACATGGAAAGTGGGTGGATCTTTGCTCTCTTAAAGCTTATTTTCTAGTGGAGGAAGGCAGAAAATAAGCAATAAAATAAAATAGGGATTAGGATGGGAGATTCTGCTTGGGGAAACCATACATCCATGGATGCATTTGCAGTCCTAGGCAGACAAGGTGTAATTCAGATTGCACCAAATGGATGAAGCTATATGGGTGCAGACCACATTACTGACTGTGTTCTTGACCAGATAAGACTCCAGTCTCTTGAGTGAGTTTGCCTTGGCTTCACCTTTATTGTAAAAAATATAAGGAAATATAAGGAGGAGATGGAAAAGAGGTAGTTTATATGATCCAAGAACCTATACTAGATACACTAGACACACACATACACACACACACACACACACACGTAAGGAATCCAAACATAACAATAAAGACAGTCATCAAATCAGAAGAGAAGAGAACAAAAGAAGAAAGGAACAACAACAAAGAAAAAAGCCACAAAAATAATCCGAAAACAATTAACAACGTGCAATAAGAACATATATTCAGTTACCACTTTAAATGTAAATGCTCTAAATGCCCAATCAAAAGACATAATGTGGCTGAGTGGATACAGTGTATTTTGAATTGCATTTTTTCATCTAATCCTCAGAAGATAGAAAACACTGAAGCAAAATATGGAAAGTAAGTTAGTTGACAGCAGTAGCAGCATTGAAACATATATGTTAGCACATGTGAAATAGATAGCCAGTGGGAATTTGCTCTGTGACAGGGAGCTTCAATCCGGTACTCCGTGGCAGCTAAGATGGGTGAGATGGGATAGGAGGTGGGAGAGAGATTCAAGAGGGAGGGGACATATGTATACCTATGGCTAATTCATGTTGATGTATGGCAGAAACCAACACAGTATTGTAAAGTAATTATCCTCCAACTAAAAATAAGTGAACTTAAAAAACATTAGTGGCAGTAGTATGTCATATAGTAATACCTTTTTTTGATGTGTCTGTCCCGTGTCACATGTCCACATTCCTGCCTGAAACATGGATGCAATAAGCTAAGAGTAATTATGTGATGAATTTTTGATTTTCAAAATTAATCATACAGATGTAAAATCTTGGATTAGAAGAAGAGCTAGCCAGACCAATCTTTTCTCTAGCACATATATTTTTTGGATGGTGCCTGTAAATATTAGTCTTCTAATGCTTGTTGCTCGATCCCTTTTGGCAATTAACTTGTCCTGAATTGATTTGTGGATTATCCACTGAAAATTGTTATGAATAACACAATATAATGGCAGAATATGTTTATAGTGATAGTGAAGTTGCTCAGTCGTGTCCGACTCTTTGCGACCCCATAGACTGTAGCCTACCTGGCTCCTCTGTCCATGGGATTTTCCAGGCAATAGTACTGGAGTGGATTGCCATTTCCTTCTCCAGGAGATCTTCCCGACCCAGGGATCGAACCCAGGTCTCCTGCATTGTAGACAGACGCTTTACCGTCTGAGCCACCAGGATAACAAAGTAGATTGGCTTGAGGAGAGATATAACTCTATAAAATATCTTTGGTTTTCAGAGATTTCTCTTTCCACATATGGCAATGTTTAGATAGATAGAGAATGAAAAACTAGCTGAATCTAATTAGTGTTCTCATGGAAAGGGAAGATGGATGTCCTGTTTAAAAATCACAGTAGTTTGATGACGTAAATACATTCTCTAGTGAAAGGGTGGTCACTTTAGGGGAGAGAAAAACATAACAAAATCCTTCTGCCATCTTTGGGTTGTACTTGACACAGAGCTCTCATCTGTGGGTTCCACAAAGTGTGACCACCCTGATCGCAGATGAACTGGGAGGAAAACATTTTATTACTCACTCAACTATTTTACTTCTATAATCTTACCGTTTCCTAGAAAATGGCTAGATATGTTCCTGCCATAGCTTTCCTGAACTCTTTGCCATAAAATTCAAAATACCTTGAGCACAGGTGGTTGCCTGTTGCCCGCGGTACTGCTGCCAGTGGACATGGCTTTGCCCTGTCTTCCCTTGCAGAGGATAAGCATGACTCTTACAACTTCTAATTGTGTATGCTGCCTTCCTAAGCTTTGGCTGAGATACTGAGGGACATGAAACATCAGGTTTCTCCTGCTAAAGAAATCCATGTGAACTGAAGAAACAGAAACACCAGAAAACTCTGACTTGCAGAAATGCCAAGAAAGGGGAAGGAGTTATTGGCTGGAGGGACGTTATATTGTGTTTTGGAATGAACTTAAAAGGCTTAATGTTTCTGTTAGCCGTGTATGACTTTTATCAAAAGTATCTTGCCTTCCCAGTGTTAGTTAAAAGGGGAGGGCCTCTGGTTTTTTTTTTGGTTATTTATATGTAACTCTCAGCACTGTATGAGACACTAATTGATATATGATAGGTATGAATGTGCTACTGGGTAAGAAAAAAGCTGCTGAGCCAACTTTACTCATGTAACCAGCTCCCAAGGATACTCCGTCATGGCCCTCTCCAGTCACTAGAATTCCAAAGATAACCACTATCCTAACTTCTAAGAGCATAGATTTGTTTTGCCAGTTTTGATGAATGAAGTTGGATGAAGTTTGATGATGCTTTTTATGAATGAAATTATACAGTATAAACTCGTCTGTTTTGGCTACTTTTGTTCACCACTGAGATAGTGAGACTCCTCCACATCATTTTTGTGTGGTTGTAGATTGTGCATTTTCGTTGTCATAGTGTTGCACTGAGTAAATATACTGCAAATTACTGCTGTTGGTAGATACTTGGGTATTCCAGTTCCAGGCTATCATGAATAGCGCTTCTGTGAACATTCTGCTGCTGCTGCTAAGTCGCTTCAGTTGTGTCCAACTCTGTGCAACCCCAAAGACGGCAGCCCACCAGGCTCCCCCGTCCCTGGGATTCTCCAGGCAAGAACACTGGAGTGGGTTGCCATTTCCTTCTCCAATGCATGAAAGTGAAAAGTGAAAGTGAAGTCGCTCAGTTGTGTCTGACTCTTCGCAACCCCATGGACTATAACCTACCAGGCTCCTCCGTCCATGGGAGTTTCCAAGGCAAGAGTACTGGAGTGGGGTGGCATTGCCTTCTCCAATGACAAACCTAGACAGCGTATTAAAAAGCAGAGACATCACTTTGCTGGCAAAGGTTAGTATTCCAGTAGTCATGTACAGATGTAAGAGTTGGACCATAAGGAAGGCTGAGCACCAAAGAATTGATGCTTTCCAACTGTGATGCTGGAGAAGACTGTTGAGAGTCCCTTGAACAGCAAGGAAATCAAACTGGTCAATCTCAAAGCAAATCAACCCTGAATATTCATTGGAAGGACTGATGCTGAAGCTCCGATACTTTGGCTACCTAATGCAAAGCACCAACCCATTGGAAAAGACCCTGATGTTGGGAAATATTGAGCACAAGAGGAGAAGGGGACAGCAGAGGATAAAATGGTTGGATGGCATCATCAACTCAATGAACATGAGTCTGAGCAAACTCCGGGAGATAGGGAAGGCCAGGGAAGCCTGGCAAGCTGCAGTCTGTGGGGTTGCCAAGAGTTGGACACGACTTAGTGACTGGACAGCAATTGTAAGAAACGCATTTATTACAAGTATTTTTAAACACTTCATTCCTTGCATTACATTTGTGTGTAAGTCTTATTAAACACTTCATTATATGTGTTACAAAATGGGTACATTCTTTCACTGAAAGAACACTGCTGAACACAGCTTGCAAATGGCTTGTAAGAACTCTCTTACTACAAATCATTACAGACAACAAATAATAAAAGAATAATAAGTGAATACAGCACTATGAACAACCCTACATACATAAATTCAATAGCTTAGATAAAACGGACTGATTTCTTTAAAGTCACAAACTACCAAAATTCACCCAAGGTAAGTAGATAAACCTGAATAGTCTCTATCTATTAAAGAAACTGAATTCACAAGTTAAAACCTTTCAAAAAAGAACTTTCCAGGCCAGAAGTTTCCACTGGTGAACTCTATTAAACATTTAGGATATACCATTTGTTAAACAAATATGTGTGTGGTATGTGTAAGTTTGTGTTCATACACATAAGTTGGATATATCCCAAAGAATAGAATTTCCAGGTTGTAGGTTATATGTATATTTTTAGATATTCCCAAATAGATTTTCAAAGTGATTGTACCATTTATATAATCCCCAAAGCAATGTTCCATTTTTCCATATCCTCAGCAATGGAGTATTCCATTTTCAATGACAGAATCTTAATAAAGCATTGCTTAGTTATAGCAATGTCATCTAATGCTTTTTATTTATGGAGATGGATCTTCTGATTGAGTGACCTGTTTTTCCAGGAATAATATGGGTAATAGTGAGACTTTCACACTTTATTTCTCCTTATGATGAATAATACCTGTGAAATAAGTGACTATTGTCAGAAATTTGGCCTTTTGTGCAGAAATAGAACTTTCCCCCTCTCTTTGACCCATATTTCACTTAAATCTATGGTCTTATTCTTACATTTTATCCATATTTGCCAACCCAATAATCATCATTGTTAGCAAAACCGATATGACCCTTTATTCTATTTGAAATTTTCCAACTTCTAGTTTTATTTCTAGTGATATACCCTGTGTTGTGTTTGTCAGCTTTTATCTTCCATAAATTATTTCTTGGAAAAGTTGTTTTGTTTCCTAAGTCAGTTTAACCTGTTTAAACACGCTAGTACATAGGCAATATAAATCAATACAGTAAATGTGTCTTGTTTTTTTCACAGATTTCTTTTTTCAATTCATGCACTTAGAGCAGTTGTTTCTTTTGTTCTCTTTCCTCTTTGTCATTGTTTTTTTAATGTCAAGATTCTGGTGACATATATCACTGCCTCTAATGTTCATCATAAGTTGATTTATGATATCAGCCTTACTTCTGTGATATCAATAAGCAGGCTGACTCAAGTTCAGTTTCACCATGTCAAAATGTGATCATTAATTTCTAGGCAATGATTGGAGAAATGTCAGTTCAGTTCAGTCGCTCAGTCATATCCAGCTGTTTGCGACCCCATGGACTGCAACATATCAGGATCCCCTGTCCATCACCAATTCCTAGAGCCTACTCAAACTCATATCATCGAGTCAGTGATGCCATCTAACCATCTCATCTTCCATCATCCCCTTCTCCTCCCATCTTCAATCTTTCTCAGTATCAGGGTCTTTTCCAATGAGCCCTCTCTACACATCAGGTGGCCAAAGTATTGAAGCTTCCGCTTCAGCATCAGTCCTTCCAATGAATATTCAGGACTGATTTCCTTTAGGATTGACTGGTTTGCTCTCCTTGCAGTCCAAGGGACTCTCAAGAGTCTTCTCCAACACCCCAGTTCAAAAGCATCAATTCTTTAGTGCTCAACTTTCTTTATAGTCCAACTCTCACATCCATACATGATTTCTGGAAAAAACATAGCTTTGACTAGATGGACCTTTGTTGGCAAAGTAATGTCTCTGCTTTTTAATATGCTGCCTAGATATGTCATAGCTTTTCTTCCAAGGAGCAAGCATCTTCTAATTTCATGGCTGCAGTCACCATCTGCAGTGATTTTGGAGCCCCCAAAAATAAAGTCTGTCACTGTTTCCATTGTTTCCCCATCTATTTGCCATGAAGTGATGGGACCAGATGCCATGATCTTAGTTGTCTGAATGTTGAGTTTTAAGCCAACTTTTTCACTCTCCTCTTTCGCTTTCATCAAGAGGCTTTTTAGTTCTTCTTCACTTTCTGCCATAAGGGTGGTGGCCATCTGCATATCTGAGGTTATTGATATTTCTCCAAGCAATCTTGCTTCCAGCTTGTGCTTCATCTAGCCCAGCATTTTGCATGCTGTACTCTGCATATAAGTTAAATAAGCAGAGTGACAATGTATGGCCTTGAGGTACTCCTTTCCCAATTTGGAACCAGTCTGTTGTTCCATGTCCAGTTCTAACTGTTGCTTCCTGTCCTACAAACAGATTTCTCAAGAGACAGATCAGGTGGCGGTCTAGTATTCCCATCTCTTTCAGAATTTTCCAGTTTGTTGTGATCCACACAGTCAAAGACTTTGGTGTTATCAATAAAGCAGAAGTAGATGTTTTTCTGAAACTCTCTTGCTTTTTTGATGATCCAGCTGAATATTGGCAATTTGATCTCTGGTTCCTCTGCTTTTTCTAAATCCAGCTTGAACATCTGGAAGTTCACGGTTCACATACTGTTGAAGCCTGACTTGGAGAATTTTGAGTATTACTTTGCTAGCGTGTGAGATGAGTGCAATTGTGTGGTAGTGTGAACATTCTTTGGCATTGCCTTTCCTTGGGATTGGAATGAAAACTGACCTTTTCCAGTCCTGTGGCCACTGCTGAGTTTTCCGTATTTGCTGAAATGTTGAGTGCAGCACTTTCACAGCATCATCTTTCAGGATTTGAAATAGCTCAACTGGAATTCCATCACCTCCACTAGCTTTTTTCATAATGATGCTTCCTAAGGCCCACTTGACTTCACACTCCAGGATGTCTGGCTCTAGATGAGTGATCACACCATGGTGGTTATCTGAATCATGAAGATCTTTTTTGTATAGTTATTCTGTGTATTTTTGCCGCCTCTTCTTAATATCTTCTACTTCTGTTAGGTCCATACAATTTCTGTCCGTTATTGTGCCCATTTTTACTTGAAATGTTCCCTTGGTATCTCTAATTTTCTTGAAGAGATCTCTAGTCTTTCCCATTTTGTTGTTTTCATCTATTTCTTTGCGTTGATCACTGAGGAAGGCTTTCTTATCTCTCCTTGCTATTCTTTGGAATAGCATTCAACTCTGCATTCAGTTGGGTATATCTTTCCTTTTCTCCTTTGCCTTTTGCTTCTCTCCTTTTCTCAGCTATTTGAAAAGCCTCCTCAGACAACCATTTTGCCTTTTTGCATTTCTTTTTCTTGCTGATGGTCTTGATCCCCTCCTCCTGCACAATGTCACGAACCTCCGTCCATAGTTCTTCAGACATTCTGTCTATCAGAATGTATTTGTCACTTCTACTGTATTATCATAAGGGATTTGATTTAGGTCATATTTGAATGGTCTAGTGGTTTTCCCTAGTTTCTTCAATATAAGTCTGAATTTGGCAATAAGGAGTTCATGATCTGAGCCACAGATGAGATCACATGTACATGAAGTATATACATGTGTATACATGGAGAGATGTAGCATATATAATAGCTGTAGGTTATATATCTTGAAGCTTTCAAATTCCTGTCCTAATGCTCTCTAATTGGTGGCATATAAGGTAGAATAAAAAGGAAAGCTAAGGCAATATAAAAGTATTCTAGAGATCCCATGGCATGAAGTAACATATACATTATTATCAGACTGATAATAATGAACTGAAAAGTAAGTTTTAGAAATTGGGGAAGAAATTAAGAATTTATAACTTTATCTGCTAAACTTTAGTCTCTACCTAGTGGGCTCTGGATGCTGTTATATTTAATCTCTTTTAGATTCTTCACAAATGAGGTTTTCCTTAAAATTAATAGTCCTCAGAACTGATATTTCTCAGTGCCTAAGTAACTCCCTGGGTCTGGTTGGAAATTGTATTAATTTTTTTCAGGTCAATATTATTTCCTCTATAAGCCAAATAGCAGCTTTGAACAGCTAATTGTTTAATCAATAATAAATTAAAATTTATTATTGTGGCATGGTAAAGTCCACAGGATTGATTTATTCAATATATCAACCTATGAAACTTTTCAGCCAATTGCTTAAAAAAAGCAGCATAACTCATCTTTGTTTTTAACTCCCTGTTGTCCTGTCTGCCGTCAGGGAGATAAGAAGACACAAAATATCCAAATTCAGAGAGAAAGAGGATTGCTAGGCACAAGGATCATGCTCTAAATAGATAATCAGCCTAATATTCATTGAATACAGATTGACCTGCCTGGCATGATGGAGTTCAGCCTCCACTGGGGGAACTTATTCTGAGGTGGTACCTTATAGAACAATCTGACAGCAAAATAAAATGTGGGGAAACAAAGCACACATTCTGTTTTTTCAGGCTTTATTTTTGTGTTGGAAATGCTTTCTCTTCCTTCTTCTTTTTAAAATCATTTTACTGTATTTGAGCCAGGAGACATGGGTTCGATCCTTGGGTCAGGAAAATCCCCTGCTGGAGAAAATGGCAGCCCCCTCTAGTAATTCTTGCTTGGAAAATCCCATGGACAGAGGAGCCTGGCAGGCTACAGTCCAAAGGGTCACAAAGAACTGGACACAACTGAGCAACTAAGGATCATGTTTAAATGAATATCTAACATAGGCCCAGCACCAGAAACTGTGAGGAAACTTAGGCTTTTGCTGAAAAGAACAAGACAACTAATCAAAAACTACATTCTGTGGCTTAGGCCAGTGCCTCTCAAAACTGAATATTCACCCTTACTTCCTGGGGATCTTATTAACATGCAGGTTCTGATTGAGTAGGGCTAAGGTAGGGCTACTGCACCTGCATCTCTGACAAGCTCCAACATGGTGTTGATGCTACTAATCCTGTTGGAGTAGGAAGGAGTTTTAGGATATAGATGTTTGAGTAAAATGTTTTCAGATAGAGTAAATTTTGCAAATACAAATGTCTTGCTCCATGTGAAATCAGGAAAAAAAAAAGTCATCCTTTAGTAGAATCCAATAGTAGTCCTAATTCTTATTAGTGTAGGACAGATTTCGTGATATTATAAATGGATCACAAATAAAATATTTAGACATGGGAAGTAAATCATTGGGAATTTTGTAAATACTTATCTACAAGCATTTGATCTTTTGGTCACACTGCAGGGCATGTGGAATCTTAGTTCCCTGACCAGGGATCGAACCCATGCCTGCTGCATTGGCAGGTTAGAATCTGACAAACCTAGACAGCATGTTAAAAAGCAGAGGCATTACTTTGCCAACAAAGGTCCTTATAGTCAAAGCTATGGTTTTTCCAGTAGTCATGTATGGATGTAAGAACTGGGCCGTAAAAAAGGCTAAGTGTTGAAGAACTGATGCTTTTGAACTGTGATGTTGGAAAAGACTCTTGAGAGCCCCTTGAACTGCAAGGAGAACCAACCAGTCAATCCTAAAGGAAGTCAGTCCTGAATATTTGTTGGAAGGACTGATGTTGAAGGTGAAGCCCCAGTACTTTGGCCACCTAATGCAAAGAACTGACTCATTGGAAAAGACCGTGATGCTGGGAAAGATTGAAGGCAGGAGTAGAAGGGGACAACAGAGGATGAGATGGTTGGATGGCATCACCAACTCAATGGACATGAGTCTGAGCAAACTCCAGGAGGTGATGCAGTCCATGGGACTGCAAAGAGTTGGATACGACTGAGCAGCTGAACAACAGCTTTTAATGGTTTGCTCCTGGTTGACAGAAACAGTCTTAAGATGACACTATTGAGAGGAGGATGGGTGTGAAAAATTAAGAATGTAAGTGGTTTTTCTTTTTGAAATGTTCAGAATGAGGTTGCCAAGCCATCTGCTTTTGCATCAAAAAGTTAATGAATTTTCATTTTCCATGACTGATATAAGTAAGTGCCTAAAAGAGTCTCGAAACATATCTAAAGCAAAAATTAGGTTGACTGCGAAAGCTGGCCCTGTCCACCAGTGTCATTTCCATTCTCAGAGAGGGATTTGTAACACTTCTGAGAAAGCTGTCATCCTATACCACTAGAAATAGCAGAAAGTTTGTGTCACAAATTTAATGATCACTGGCCACTTTTCAAGTATTTTATTTACCCCTTTTACTGTTGGTGGCAGTGAACTAAGACGAGAGGGGAAAGTGTGAGCCAGTGCCTCTTTTAGTTTTCCTGTTTAACAATGAAAACTAAGGAATAAGTGAATCCATAGTATTTTCTATTAGAACATTTGCAAAACAGTCCTTCCTGGAAACATTTCTTATCTTGTATGTAGACAATACAGTTTTTAGTAGTCAAATCCAATCGGACTTTAATTAGTATATATTATGTATTTTGCCATGCAAAATATAATTTCTTATTTTCACTATAAAATTTCTTTGTTATCATTGTGGTGAAGTCCCAGCACACCAATGTTTCTTTAGGTTACATTTATACAATGATCAAAATATGAACTATACCACTTTTTGCTTGGATGACTGGCAACCAGCTGGACTAGATTTCCATTCTTAGCTTGACTCATTATACATCAGGCAAGTTACTTAACTTCTCCGGGTTTCAAAGTTCTCGTGAAATAGAGTGTAGACTGTTTAATAACTTTGTCCCTCTAAGCTTATAGAAATAGCATTATGGAAGTGTAAGAAAACTATTAATGACCAAGCATGCACTCATTAAATCAATTCCTAACTCAGGAGAGATCAAACAGCAGTTCAGTGTCCTTCTGAATTCATGTTCAATTCCATCATTCATTGAACAAATGTAAATTGAGAACATATAATCTGCTACATGTATGAGGTCTTGAAATGTATGCTTTCAACTCAGATATCTGTTGCTCAAATCAGGGATTGGCAGACTTTCAAAAGTGACCCTGTTGCTAACATTACTCTTCTGAATAATAATTACTATTAACAATAACTACTATTCAGAAGAAGAAGAATTATTCTTTGGAACAATGCTAAGTATAAACAAGAGGATAGATATGAAGATGAAGACTAATTTTTACCTTACGTTGTGTGTTCTAAGGTGCCTAGAAAGATAATTTTCTTAATGTCTACTGTGAAATCAATTAATGCGAGGTTAATTTGCCCATTTGGTTCAACTGGTTTACGTGCAGCTGTTAGCAGTTTAACCCCTGCCACACTGCCAAAGTAAAAATTTAGATACAATTAAGGTAAACTTGTCCATTCTAAAGTTTAAATTTAATAAATGAGATAAAAAAAAGGCTTAGTAAAAATTATATGAAAAAACAAGTCCAAATATGGTAACTAACAGTTCAGAGGAGAATGGTATTTGTCATTTCTCAAGATCCTCTAGACCACAAAATACCAACATTAAAGATGAATACAAGCACTGGGAGAAATGAGACAGATAAGAGACACTGTATGTTGTAGATTCTGGAATTCATCAGAGATAAGGAATGAAGCTAAGCCTTTTCCTGGATGGGTCTGGGAGAAAATGAAGTGAGAGGTAATGCTAAGTATAAAACTCTGTATTTACAAAGTTCTTTCCCACTAAGATTTCAGATAAATTTAAATTTATGATAAATATCCATTTTAAGTATCTAATTCAAGTTATACAACAAATTGTTATCTGGAAAGAAAGTGTGTGGAACATAATGCATTTACAGTGAGTAGTTTAGCTTTATGGTTGAATTGCGATTCCTTTGTTGAAGTTGCAGCTTTCGTATTCACAGGTGTGTGACATTTGTTACATTTCTTAAGTAGATTCTATTTAAGTTGCCTCTGCACCTATGGCAGTAACTGTTGTGAGTATTAAGAGAGATAAGGCGTGTATAACTCCTAGACCAGTGCTTGGCGTGTAGTAAGCAATCAGTTTGTGCTAGCAGCATGCCAGACTTCCCTGTGCTTCACTGTCTCCTAGAGTTTGCTCAAACTCGTGTTCATAGAGTCAGTGATGCCGTCCAACCATCGTATCCTTTGTCACCTCCTTCTCCTGCCCTCAACCTTTCCCAGCATCAGGGTCTTTTCCAGTGAGTCGGCTCTTTGCATCAGGTGACCCAAGTATTGGAGCTTCAGCCTCAGGCACCAGTCCTTTCGATGTATATTCAGGGTTGACAGAGAAGCCTGGCATGTTGCAGTTCATGGGGTCACAAAGAGGTGGACATGACTTAGTGACTGAACAATAGCAAGTTATTATTTTTCACAAATATAGGCTACAGATTTCTTCCTGAAGATAAATTTAAATGTGAATAGGAAGTTTGTTTATGAAAAAAGACTAATTCTCTGTTTTATCTATGGTGCCCATTATTTTTTTAAAAATAGACAAAATAGCAATCACCAACCACTGACCCTTTTAGAATGAGGGAAATTTATGCTATGCATATATACATGCATATATGTGTGTGTGTGTGTGTGTGTGTGTATACTTGGATATATATGTGTGTTTGTGTGTGTGCATACATACATACCACCACCAGGAAAACTGGATTTCTCATATCTGGTAACTATTCTGAAATGTCTGTCCAGACCTAGCCAGGTGTCATGTATGCCATCAGTATTCGACATATATTTGCAGAATTTAATTTTTTTAACACTTCAGGTCACTATTATTTTTGTTGAATTATAAAACAATTACAGTAACCCTTGGCTTTTGAGATTTGGGCTTTTATGAGGAACTCTGGGGTACATGACAGGTAGTGATTTTATCCCTTGTACAACCAAGCTCTTCTGTGGGTTAGTTACTTAACTACGGAATCAGCCAGTATGCACATTGCAATATGGTTTCTTCATTCTCCATTCTCCCTTGCAAATCCAGTAACTATGAAGTGATAAACATGTTATATCTTTAGAAAAATGGCCCCCGGATGAAAGACAACTGTCGGTCTAGACTTGGGCTGTCCAACAAGATAGCCGGGAACCAGAGTCCTGGAACTATAGCTAACCCAAGGGAGAGGTGCTGTGAGTCTAAAATGCACAGAAGATTTCACATACTTAGTATGAACAGAAATGAAAACTATCTTACCAATAATTTTTGTATTGATTCCATGTATAAACAGTAAAGTTTGCATATATTGAGTTAAGTAAAATATATCATTAAAATTAACTTTGCCTGGTTTTTCAAAAATCTTTTTATAATATGGCTTCTAGAAAGTTTAAATTTGTATGCATGACCCTCATTTGTGGTTCATGTTATATTTCTGTTGGACAGCCCTGTTCTAGACAGAAGTAACAAAAAAGAAAACTGCTAAGAAAATGATAATTCTTAAGAAAAATGACTTTAAAAATATGAAATTTAAAGTGATTAATGAGATCACATTCTATGAACCAGTTCACCATAGTCCACCATATTTTTATTTTCAGAAATATATATATATATATATATATATATATATATATATAGGGGGATTTTTCATTGAGCCCTCCAGTCAATGCAAAGTTGTTTATCAAGTAGTAATTAAAACTTTAGCAAACCAGTGCTGTTAATGGAAATGAGATTGCAGGAAAGGCAAAAAGTCTGAAAACATTTCTATAAAGTAACAAGTAGTAAAAATATCAATGAGAATATTTATCTATAAAGTAACAAGTAGTAAAAATACCAATGAAAGTATTTATTTATTTTATTAAATTTTCTAAGGGAAAATTATACTCTAGAGTGATATTAGTAAATTTGGGGATTGTGAAGATGCATTTGAATGTCAAGAGTATAATGCAGTTTCCTCGGTATTTTTAAATGTTAATGATCTCTCATTAACCTCAAGACATCAAGGCTGAGAGTAGTTCAGTAACTCTTTCAAGGTTGCACAGCAGTTGTGAGCTGTAAAAGGAACCCAGATCTGTGTGACTCCCAAGCTCATGTGGTGAAGTGTATCCATGAGACCTTGGTTTCTGAAGCTACTCTGAAAAATAATGTTTCTTTGCTCAAGAAATTTGAAGAAAAGCTTCCTATTTTGTTTCCTTCTCAAACGTTATCCATTTGTTAGCATATTAAAGGTACTGGGAAGTACTGAGGAACCAGTTCTCTTTGTTATATTTTTTCTCAAACTTATTTTACCATGGAACACCTATTTCCCTTCATATGTACCTATATAGCATACATCACCTATGGTTTCTAGAACTAACCTAGAGAACACTATTTGGAAATGCTAAGATATATTCAGCTTCCTCCTATCATGTGTCATTATTGATTACTAGGGAAAATTACTTTGAGAAAATAGAAAATATTTGGGAAAATATGTACTTCAGTGTTCCAATATCTCACTTCTAACTTGATCAGAGAATCAAACCAAAGAGTAAAAATATATACTTAGGCATATTTTTTGGTTATTCTTATATCTATAGTGTGTGATCTAGAGAGATTCAAAGAAAGCTCCATTCAAACTGATCACCTGTCTAGAACTGTTTGCAGTGGACACACTGTAGGACTTACATGTAATAAAGCTACCTTCTGAGTAAGGACTTTGTGGGATTTAGAAAAGCACTGGCAAGGTAACGAATAGGTCATCATTATCACAAATGTAAACGATTGCCCCGTTGGTGCTGGTTACATGGTGAACAACAATTTTTAGTGTATCTCTTATTTTATACCATTTTTAAAAACTTTTCTGAATTTTTTCCTATAAATTGTGCTTAAAAAGCCATCAGGGATCATGCAAACAGACTGTTATTAACAGTTGCTATGGTAGTGATACATGTGTAAGAGTTTAAATTAAAAATAAAGCTGTGTTGCTATTTAACTACTCTGTATTCTGAAATTATTAATAAGCATTTTTCAGCAGCACTTCCACCTGTCCCCTGATGCCTTGACTGCTGCAAGCCTGCACTGGGGTTTCCAAGTATTGTCCTAATCACACTACTTTTATGTCTACCATACTCTGGTTATCTTGGATTCAAAATATGACCCTCTACCTTCTTCACAGAAAGAAACAATTTAGGCACATGAGCTCCGTGGTAACAAGCTTCAAGAGCCCATGGTGTATTTTCTCTCAGCCCTGCTTCACCAGACACACTTTTGAGATAACCAGCTTCTTTAGACTTGACACTTCAGTGAATCCTAAAATAAACTGAACAAGGATATGAGATTGTTGGGCCCTTGATTTCTTTGTGCAGAGTTTAGTTCACTGAGAAGACTGGTTTCACCAAGTCACATGCTAAATAATACGACAGAAGATCTTTGCACCAATGAACGTGATTACTGACCAGGATTGAGCACCCAGATGCTAGCTTTAGGTTCTGTTTTGACTGTGCCTTGTTTCTTGGACTCCTCTAAAGTAGGGATGTTTTTCTCTTTCCTGCTTATCACAAGTGTGCTATGAAGTTCAAATGAGATCATGCTTGCAAAATAACTTAGGGATGTGAAGTATCGTCATGAGATGCAGCATTTGCTCACGGGCATCACAGATGAATGGAGCCTTTAAAAATCCTTGAGCGGTTGTCTGAGACATTCACATGAAATCGTATACAAACCGGTGGTTCCTGTGATTTTTTTGCATATGACCCTTCCCAAGTCTCTTCCCACAACATCCCTCCTAACTACCAAAGAAAAGCCATTTGTTTACATGTATGTGTTTGGTAACATGAACAAAGACCGGAATGAAGGTGGTTGAGAAGAGGGTTCACAAGATGGAAAAGGATGCTTATGCCATTCCCGGCTTTGAGTTAATGTCCCTGTGACCTCTTAAAGCTTCTCCCTGTACCTTCAGAATTGCTCAAGAATATTTTGGAGGCAGGAAAATTGATGTTATGACATCATTCTAAATGTTTTAGTAGGTAGAACTTTGTGCAAGTCCTGTTGAATTCAGCTGCTTATCCAAGAGAGGCGAAGTCCTTGTCTCTGAAGTAGGACCAGTCAGTCTTTTGCCTCCTAGCTGATCTGCCACTTACTAGTTGCATTCCCTCTCTCTGCCCCAGCGTCCTCATCTGCAAATGAAAATAATAATAGTATCTAACTCAAAAGGTTTCTATGTGAATCAGTAAGATAACTTTATAAAGTGCTTAGTAGAGTACCTGGCACTTGTTAAGTATCAATAAACGTTACATGTTTATTACTGCTATTACTGCTACTACAGCTGCTGCTTTCACAACCATCATCCTTAAAGAGGGTATTTATGAATGCCTTTTACATATACCCATGCCTTTATATACCAACTGTGCCCTTAAGAAAATACAAGAGGGATCATAATGGGAAACTACCATTTGCCTACCAGTGGGCTGCTGGTTACCAAATTCTGTTCTAGCAAAACTGCAGCTTGTTTTAGGTGGTTCTTTGTTTTAAAAAATGAATATAAAATGGAAAGATGCTATGACCCCTTTCTTTGGCAAGCAAACAATTTGGTATTCAGGGTTAAGAGAAGTTCATACAGATGTTAGCTCTTCAAGATAATGTTTAGGAAACAAAATAGTTAGCTAAAGCCAAACTCAAATACTGATTCCTATGTATCTGATTGTACTTGAAGAGAGTAACTTAGATTCTAATGGTCTTAAATCTTTTATGGTTTCTTTCTGTTCAAAAAATAGTGATAAACTGTAACCTCTGGAGTCGTTCTCAATATACATCTATGAACAAATTTAATTTATGCTTTCCTCTTCTCAGAACACTAAGATTAATTGTTTTTGATGATTAAAAGTGCATTCTAATGGCCTTTTAAGCTTTAAATTTTTCTGAATGTTTTCTTTAATGACATTACTATTTGAATACATGATTTTAACAAAATTCTTATAGAGTGTATTAAATATAGTCCGTATCAGGAAAATATTCAGCATAGGTAATACAAAACTTAACATAGATTATATGCCCAGTTCAAATATATAAAAAGATTAGCTGTATTTTAACAATGGAGAATATGAGGCTCTTAGAATCTGTAAACCTCAAGAAATCAAGAAGTCATTGATCTGCTTGGCCACAGATAGGGGTAATGTTGTCCAACCCAAGTCTGTGTATCCAGTGCACAGTGAGACCTAACCTACGTGTTGAAGTTTGGAACAGAGAAAGGTTATTGGAGGATCAAGCAGAATAGGTGGTTTGTGTTCAAAAAACCCTAACTCACCAATGGCGTTCTATGAAGGGTTTTTAAAGGCAACATGTGAGGTGAGGGCTGTTGCTGCTAAGTCACTTCAGTCGGTGTTCAACTCTGTGCAGCCCTATAGATGGCAGCCCACCAGGCTCCACTCTCCCTGGGATTCTCAAGGCAAGAACACTGGAGTGGGTTTCCATTTCCTTCTCCAATGCATGAAAGTGAAAAGTGAAAGGGAAGTTGCTCAGTCGTGTCTGACTGTTCATGACCCCATGGACTGCAGCCCACCAGGCTCCTCCGTCCATGGGACTTTCCAGGCAAGAGAACTGGAGTGAGGTACCATTGCCTTCTCCAGGTGATGGCCTTAGGTTGCATGATATTCTTCTGATTGGTTGGTGGTGAGGTACCGGATGGTGTTTCGGGAATCTCCATCATCAACCTTCAGGCTCCACTGGGTCTGGGGTCTAGCTTTTGTACTCAGCAGGCAGTCACCATCCTCCACACGAGTAGAGGTCTTGGACCTGCGAACAGTCCAAAGCTGTGCATCAGATGGTTACATGTATCCCTTTAGTTGGAACTAGCACTCTGTTTTGTCACTGAACTATTGTTCCTTAACTGCTTTTCCTTTGTTTCTGCATTCCCTCACTCCCCTAATTAGTAACTCTTTGAATCTGCTTTGTGGAAGGAGAAGGCCTAGGAAACTGAAGCCTTATATCTACAGACAAGAAGCAGAGGACCCAGAGGAGTTTCTGTACCCAGGAGGACCCTGTAGAGTCAGGCGTGGTTTCAGTAGCATACTCTAAAGATACTGGAGGTAACTATCAACTGATACTCCTTTATTTTAACAAAATGGGAAGCATTTCAGTTTACCAGCATTTTTCTGGGTAATATCTCAGTATAGGACATTCAAGACTACAACTTGTATATAAGCTGCTTAATTTTTTAAAATAAGGTTCTTTATGTTTTATAGCTATGTATTTGAAATATCCAACTTGCTCTTCCCTTTTTCTGTTTTCAGTTTTTAATATAGCTACCTAGGGGCTTCCCAGGTAGCTCCAGTGGTTAAGAACCCATCTGCCAATGCATAAGATGTGGGTTTGATCCCTGGCCGGTATCCTTGCCTGGAGAATCCCGTGGACAGAGGAGCCTGGTGGGCTACAGTCCCACCAGGGACTGGTGTTGCAGAGTCAGACACAACTGAAGTAACTTAGCATATAGACCAAATATAATAAAAACACGCCAATCTGTGAAATAAAATTTCAAAGAATCCCATAAATAAGAGCTTTTGATAATAGAGCTTTTGATCAGATTACTATTTCAAGGAATAATGAGAATTAATTTGGGATTGTTTGTAAAATGGGCTTTCCCTGGTGGCTCAGTGGTAAAGAACCCGCCTGCAAATACAGGAGATGCGCATTTGATGCCTGAGTCTGGAAGATCCTAGAAAAGGAAATGGCAACCCACTCCAGTATTCTTGCCTGGGAAATCCCATGGACAGAGGAGCCTGGCAGGCTACAGTCCATGGGGTCATGAAGAGGCAGACAGGACTCAGTGACTGAGCATGCAGACATGTTTGTAAAACATCCCCGTGAAAACAAATATTAGACCTAAGTACTTTGGCTGTAAAACGTGAAAAGCTAAGAGCAGACAGTTTAAGAGGCACACAGGCTTGATTTACCAAGGAAATGGGCAGGATCAGGGTTGGCAGACCACTTATCTTTGGAGAGCTTCTCCATCATTCTCTCTTTTTTATGTCCCCCATTCTCCTCAAAGCCAAAACCCTTCCGCATTCTATAGTCTCCTTGATAGAGTCTGCTCACAGTAAGTTGTTGAAAAGGGAGAAGACTTAAAAGTGTGACTAAATAATCAGACATGGATTCATGGTTTTCCCCTCGGGAACTTCTGCATCCTCACATGAACAGAGCATTGAGTAAACAGGCTGAATCCCTAACAGGGCGACATCTGGTGTCAGGCACACAGAGCTTCTCAGTGGGCAGTGGGCTTGTCAAGCATGCCGGGAAATCATCTGCTTAGACGGCTCATACGCTGAAGATGGAGAAGAGGAGGAAGAAGAAAAGGCCAAAAAATAGCAAAGGGATGAGATTACAGGCCTAGCCTTGTGCTGACCATTTTCAGCGGTCACTTGGTTGATGCTCACGACCTCCAAGAGGTGGCATTACCATGATACACACACACCCTGTTTTGTCAGTAGCTGTGAAAATAGAAGTCCTGTGGGCTGTGGCTTGCTGAGGGTCATCTGTCCAGTGAAGTGAAGTTTGAAGCCTAGGCTGCCTAGCTCAACAGCTATACACTCTTTAAACTATACCTACTTCTTACAATCACAATCAAAAATACATTTCAAAAAATATGCTAATAGTCATAAATAGAAATAAAGAGGCATCATCCAAAAATAGCTCTATTGAGCTTATGATGGACAGGAGAATGGAAATAAATGCAAATTCTCTTCTACAAGGATTTCCTCTGAGGGTCACTTTCTCTGTTTGGCCTTGTGAAATTAGACCTTTCCTGATGGATTGGAGCTGAGTATGTCCTTTTTGTCAAGGGTGGCTTGAAGTTTGTGGACTAGTTGACCTGAAGCTTGCAAGTGCCAATTCCAGGCACCAAGATGCTACTTTCAGAGACTAAATTAGTTTTCTTCAGAGTCACAGCAAAAAGCGATACAACTAAATTGATCACTTGAAAGTGCCTTCTCAAGTTTTTTTTTTTGTATTGCTTCTTGAGCCAATTTGTTCTCCCAGTGGTGTCACTGTTACAGAAGTTAGTCTATTTCTGTATTCTCATTTTATGAATAGGAATCATCTGAATATAGCCATAGACATCTAGCTGAGACTATTTTTCTCAAAACTACAAAGACAGGGAAAATTCCCCACTGTACTTCTTCCAAATGTCAAGAAGTGGCTTAAGAACTTATTTCTGTAATCTGTTGAACTATTTATATTATTTATATGAATACTGCCATTGGTTGTAAGCATGCTTATATCTAGTCATTGATAAGGGCTTGGGAAATTGTGATAAAATCAAGGCAGTCTGCTGCCATCTAGCTTTTTCTGTTTCCATCTTCAGGTGTTTCCTCCATAGTATTACAGAAAGATACTTTTTTAAAGAAGCAATTCCCCTTTCATCCTTGGGAGGGAGACATTGTATTGGTACTGCAATATCTCTTTTTTAAAGTTATACTTATTTTACTTGTGTCTTTTTAAAATTTAAGATGAATGGTCTAAATCCACTATAATAACTAAGCATCAACGCCCCATCCAATGGGGGCAAAATATATTTTTTTCAATAGTAAAGATGAATAAATCAACATGACCCTTGGGGAGACCGTGAAACAGATGCAGTTCTCTTTTGTCATCTTTTGTTTTTCCAGAGTCTAGGTGCTTCCCAATCTTTGCAGCTGTCTCCTCTGCAAAGTGTGTATTTTGTTGTTTTCAGATTCCAACTGTTGGTATTCTTCAGGGCCTGGTTCCCGTGCTCTGAGCCAGGAAGGCAATATGAGCTCTGCCACTTGATACATTTATTGGGCTCTTGTACTGTCCTGTGCTAGACTCTGCTGGACTCTAAGGAAACAGAGGTGAATAAAACAAACATGGCCCCTGTCCTCCAGCATCTGATAAGCCTTAAATGCATCACCCCCAAATTAAATCCGTGATTAGAGGAAGTGCACCAAAGGAGAAGTAAAGATTCCAAACCATATTATAAAGGGGAGAACCAATTAACTTGGGGGTGGGAAATCAAAGCTTCTGGGAGGAAATATGCAAGCTGAGGAATGAAGTGTGAACAGGAATTAGCCAAGTGAAAAATAGTAATAGAATATTTATGTGGGAAAAAATATGTACTAAGGACAAAGAGGTGGGGAAGGCCAGGTGAACAAGTCATTTTTCCTAATGAGTGACTAATTGGTTTATCTCTTCAAGGATGATGTGCCTACAGTGTAATTAATTACTCAGCTGTAAGAACAAATGGATCCTCAGGAATGGGAGCGTGAGGAGAAGGCCTGGTTAGCGTTATGTGACCATGTTAATATAGTTCTGCTTTGCCTGTTCAGTTCATTCGCTCAGTTGTGTCTGACTCTTTGCGACCCCATGAATCACAGCACGCCAGGCCTCCCTGTCCATCACCAACTCCCGGAGTTCACCCAAACTCATGTCCATCGAGTCGGTGATGCCATCCAGCCATCTCATCCTCTATCGTCCCCTTCTCCTCCTGCCCCTAGTCCCTCCCAGCATCAGAGTCTTTTCCAATGAGTCAACTCTTCACATGAGGTGGCCAAAGTACTGGAGTTTCAGCCTTAGCATCATTCCTTCCAAAGAACACCCAGGGCTGATCTCCTTTAGAATGGACTGGTTGGATCTCCTTGCAGTCCAAGGGACTCTCAAGAGTCTTCTCCAGCACCACAGTTCAAAAACATAAATTCTTCGATGCTCAGCCTTCTTCACAGTCCAACTCTCACATCCATACATGACCACAGGAAAAACCATAGCCTTGACTAGACGGACCTTTGTTGGCAAAGTAATGTCTCTGCTTTTGAATATGCTATCTAGGTTGGTCATAACTTTCCTTCCAAGGAATAAACCTCAGTAAAACAATAGCGGTACCAAAGTGTGGTTGCTTTAGTTTTCTCAATGTCCTTCAAACTAATGTAAAATATAAATCCTAAATTTTAATTTAGGATTAATTAATTTTTAAATCCTCAATCCTATCATAAACACTAAATCCATAGTGTAACCACTATGCTTACCTAGCAAACACAGTGTCAAGAGACATTCTCCAGATCAACTCCTCCAACTTGTTTCTCCTAATTTCTTCTCACTGAGCTGCTTTTGTCAAATTGCCAGCCCTGCAAAGGCTATCAGTCTTGGGTAGAAAGGACACTGTTAAATCTGGGGCTGCTCCAAGATGTAGAGATTTTATGTGTTTTGTGTGTAAGCTAAATGAGATACATCTTTTGTATCTAAAAGAGAACCCCATAGCTTAGCATTCAACAAACAAGTCAGGCTACCTGTTGTTCAGATAAATAGATAAGTTATTCTATTTAAAGACTTTGCAGCTTTGGATCAACGTAAACAAAACCTTCACATGACATCTATTATATGCTGAATCTCAAAAGAAATGATACAAATGACCTCATTTATAAAACAGAAGCAAATTCACAGACAGAACAAATTTATGGTGGCCAGGGTAATGGGGGAAAGAGATAGATAGGGTTTGGGATGGATATATACACACTGCTATATTTTAAGTGGATAGCCAACAAGGACCTACTAGATAGTACAGGGAACTCTGCTTAATGTTATGTGGTAGCCTGGATGGGAGGGGAATTTGAGGAGACTGGATACATATATATGTATGACTGAGTCCCTTTGCTGTCCACATGAGACTATCACAACATTGTTAATCAGCTTTACTCCAATGTAAAATAAAAAGTTAAAAAAAAAAAGCCTTTTTCTTTGACAGTATATTATTTTCATTGTAATGTATTATATACAATTTTGTATGTACTTAATGAGATTACTGTCCTGGGATTTTAGGATGTGTAGAAAATGCAATTAAGGCATTAAAATTAAATATAAATTATCCCCACCAGAAATACTCCTAGGTGGTTATTTACTAAAGCATCTTGAATCCAACAGATCAAGGAAAAACTCCCCAAAGAGACTGTAATTAGAACTGTTTAGGACTAGGCAGAACTGGAACCAAAATTTCTGCATACAAATGAATAATGCTTTGGGCTACGAAAATTATAAAATCTGAAGCTCTAATAGCAGCAGTACGACAACTGGGTTTAATTGTCTGATAGTGAGCTGGAGAGAGGCACACTCAGCTTCCTGAATCTATGTTAGAAATATATGGGATTCTTGGCAACTGGGGATTGTTGCTAAGCGGTACTCTGTCCAAGGAATGTAAAATGTTTTTAAAAAACTAAAAATAAAACAGTTGGACGACAAACATTCTATGCCATTCTATGCCATCTTCACGATTGGAGAAGGCGATCACAGTAATGTTTATATGAAGACTACCAGTGGATTCCTCATGAGGTCCGCCCTTTCCATCTAACTTTCAATATTTCCCTTCCTTGAAAAATTGTTAATAATAATCCCCAGGGGAAAAGAAAGGAGATAACAGATCCTCTTAGTCTTGGAAAAATTGTTAATAATAATCCCTGGGGGAAAAGAAAGAGGATAACAGAGATTCTCTTAGTGATGAGTGATTTATGTTGAAATAGCCAGCTCACTCCCCCTCACTTCCTTTTTGGAGCATTAAAGGGTAGCAGGGAGAGGGATTCCCTGGTGGCTCAGTGGTAAAGACTCCGCCTGCAGTGCTGGAGACACAGGTTCGATCCCTGATTCAGGAAGATCTCCTAGAGAAAGAAATGGCAACCCACTCTAGTATTCTTACTTGGGAAATCCCATGGGCAGAGAAGCCTGGCAAGCTATAGTCCATAGGGTTGCAAGAGTCAGACAAGACTTAGCGACTAAACAACAGCAGCAGCAGCCTTTTTTTTTTAATTTATGTACTTATTAATTAGATTGAGGTATAGTCAATTTACAGTGTTGTCTTTGTTTCAGGTGTACGTGTGTGTGTGTGTGTGTGTGTGTGTGTGTGTATGATGGTGGGAGTGTTAGTCGCTCAGTTTTGTTCAACTCTGTGATCCCATGGACTGTAGTCCACCAGGCTCGTCTGTCCATGGACTTTTCTAGACAAGAATACTATAGCAGGTTGCAATTCTCTTCTCCAGGGGATCTTCCCATATAGGAATTGAACCCAAGTCTGCTGCATTACAGGCAGATTCTTTATTATAGTCTGAGCCACCAGGGAAGCCCATATGTATATATTATATAGATTTGTGTGTGTGTATATATATGTATATTCTCTTTCTGATTCTTTCTCTTACAGGTAATTGCAAAATACTTGTGCTATATAATAGGTCCTTGTGGTTCCTTGCTTCCTTTTGACCTAGGGAACTGGATTAGTGGGCTTGTAACTGGATTTTGATTAGAGAGCATTCTCTGGCCACAGAAAAGGTTTTCTTTGTGGAAAACTCAAACTGTCAGCTTTAGTGTGTTAGTTTTAAATGCTTTCAGCTATGAGTAACAGGAAACCTGGACCAACAATGGCTTGAACCAATAGGGTTTACTTAAAAAAAAAAATTTTTTTTTAAATTTTGTATTAACAATGTTGTGATAGTTTCAGGTGAATAGTGAAGGGACTCAGTCATACCACCCATGTATCCATTCTCCCCCAAACTCCCCTCCCGTCTAGGCTGCCACATAACACTGAGCAGAGTTCCGTGTGATAGACCGTGGGTCCTTCCCCCTGCAACCATGAACTTGTCATCAAAGTCTGCCAGTCTGGTTTTGTTTTGTGAGTTCATCTGTAAAATGTTTTTTTAGATTCCACATATAAGGGGTGTCGTACAATATTTCTCATTCTCTATCTGACTTACCTCACTCAGTATGACACTCTAGGTCCATACACATTGCTACAAATAGCATTATTTCATTATTTTTAATGGCTGAGTAATATTCCATGGGATATACGTGCCACATCGTCTTTATCCGCTCCTCTGTTGATGGACATTTCGGTTGCTTCCATGTCTTGACTATTGTAAGCAGTGTAGCAATGAACATTGGGGTGCATGTATCTTTTTGTATCATGTTTTTCTCCAGACATATGCCCAGGAGTGGGATTGCAGGGTCATATGTTATAGCTCTATTTTTAGTTTTTTAAGGAACCTCCATAATGTTCTCCATAGTGACTGCACCAGTTCACATTCCCACCAACAGTGTAGGGAGGGTTCAAATAGTGGGTTACTTTTACATAAGTGGCCACTGGAAGCATTTCAGTTGTTGTATGATGTTATCACCATTTGCAGAAGGCCAGCATCTAGGAAATTTTCTTGGCCTTTCCCTCATGCTGGCAAGATGGCCTTTCTTGTCCTTTCCCTCATGATGACAAGATGGTACTGAAGTACCATCATATCTGTGTTACATGCAGTGAGGGGTCGGGAGGGGGAGGGTCAGCTCTAGTCACATCTGCCCAATCTCCAGAAGCGCAAAACATTCCCCAAAGTCTTCAAAAGACTGCAGCTCATAGCCCATTAGCCAGAACTATGCCATATGGCCATCTCTAGTGGGAAGGAGATTAGAAAATTAATATTTGCTTTCTAGTTTCTATAATGCACACAGAAAGGGTGAAGGGAGTTAGAAAACACTATGAACCAGACTATCAGAATTTTGGCCACATTTGGCCTATATTGTCGGGATTGAACCCAGGTCTCCCACATTGTAGACAGATGCTTTACCATCTGAGCCACCAGGGAAGTCCTTAATGGATTACTTTCAGAGACTTAAAGTAACTTATTAAGGTGGAAAAGAGAATAGGGAAGAACTAAGATCTTTGTGCCAAATGCAGAGTAAACCTTGGAAAGGGTAATTAGAAGGGGAAATAAACTAGAATTGACCTAAAAATGTCTTAAAGTCAGATCTTACAAAATTTTTGGCAAAACTTTCAAACTGTATTATCGTAATGTGGATAATAAGAACATTTCTGCTAGTTTTCACAACTGTCACCAAAAAATTTGGTTTAAAAAAAGGCATGTGTGTGTATATGTGTGTGTGTGTCTAACATTAGCCATCTATACTTGTTTAAAGTAGAAAGAAAATGTATACTATTGGGGGGATAAAAATAATCAACCAAAATAATCATTAATGACTCTTGGTCATCTAGCCATGATTTACGCCTTGTCTATAAGATGAACAAAAGAATAAACAATAATCGATAATTATTTGATATATTTTAGTCGTATTGACTTCTGAAACAATTGATGTCAAATAGATTGGCTTTGATCAACTCAGTAAGTGGTTTATTCAGTACCCATAATGCTGTGAGTCCTCTGTTAAAGGGGTGGATTTAGGATTTAGGGAGTGAGGAAATCTGTAGAGAAAGATAAAATAAGAGAGGGCCAGGTAAGTTGGCTATGGCTCGGGAACCAGGAACCACAGTTGTTTGGAAGGATGTGTAAGACGTTGATGAAAGTAATGCCAAAATAAACTAACTTTTGCTTAGTTTTGAAAAGTGATGTCATTCTTAGAAAAATATATGAGAGGACAGCAGAAGTTGGAGATAGAGGTCTGTGTCTGAGTAATTTATAGTCACCAGAAGGAAACTTGAATGTGAACATCTGGGTTTTAGAGGGCCTTGAATGAGAGAATGAGGACGTTAACATGAGACAGTGGGCCTTTGGATTCTGAAGAGAGAGCCTTGGTTTAAGGAAGTATCTGCAGTTATAAAACACAGTTTTTCAAAAGACTATCAAAATAATCCTGGGGAAAAATATTATGACATTCGGAGATAAGAGCATGTGTCATAGGAAAAAAGTGAGGGTTATAGACTGTGTCTTCCCCAAATTTGTATGTTGAGTGCTTACTTCAGTGCTTCAATATATATTGGAGATAGGGCATTTAAACAGGTGACTAAGAAGGCTGAGCACCTAAGAACTGATGCTTTAGAACTGTGGTGTTGGAGAAGATCTTGAGAGTCCCTTGGACTGCAAGGAGATCAAACCAATCAATTCTAAGGGAAATCAACCCTGAATAGTCATTGGAAGGACTGATGCTGAAGCTCTAATACTTTGGCCACCTGATATGAAGAACTGACTCATTGGAAAAGACCTTGATGCTGGGAAAGATTGAAGGCAGGACAAGGGGATGGCAGAGAATGAGATGGTTGGATGGCATCACTGACGATGGACATGAGTTTGAGCAAGCTCCGGGAGATGGTGAAGGACAGGGAAACCTGGCGTGCTGCAGTCCATGGGGTCATGAAGAATCGGACACGACTAAGCAACTGAACAACAAAAGATAGAGTCAGGTCATATGAATGGACCGTAAGCCAATTTGACTGATGCCCCAGTAAAAGGAGAAGATTAGAACAGAGGCACAGAAAGGCCATGTGAAGACAAAGAGAGAAGATGGCCATCTACAAGTCAAGGAGAGAAGTCACCAGAAGAAACCAATCCTGCCCACACCTTGATCTGAATTTCCAGTTTCCAGAACTATGAGAAAATAAACTTCTGTTATTTAAGCCCCCCAGTCTGTGGTATTTGTTATGTCAGTCCTAGCAAACTAATACAATGAGTAAATATTATTTTTGTTAAGAAATGAATAATCAGATAATAAATTAAGTTCATGGATGTGGAAATAGAATGAAGGTCGTTTCTGGAAATGTATCGGTGCTGTTTTCAGTCACTAAGTCATGTCTGACTCTTTGTGACCCAGTGGACTGCAGCACACCGGGCTTCCCTGTTCTTCACCACCTCCAGGAGTTTGCTCAAACTCATGTCCATTGAGTTGGTGATGCCAAACAATGATCTCATCCTCTCTCACCCCCTTCTCATCCTGCCATCAATCTTTCCCAGCATCAGGGTCTTTTCCAGTGAGTTGGCTCTTCACATCAGATGGCCAAAATATTGGAGCTTCAGCTTCAGCGTTAGTCCTTCCAATGATGGTTGATTTCCTTTAGGATTGACTGGTTTGATTTCCTTGCAGTCCAAAGGACTCTTAAGAGTCTTCTCCAACATCGCAACTTGAAAGCATCAATTCTTCTGCGCTCAGCCTTCTTTATGGTCCAACTCTCACATCCATTCATGACTATAACAACTTGAAATTTGCAATGATGCAGTGGGGTGTGGAAATGAAAAGTCAGTCATGACTGAACTAAAGACTGGGAAATGGGAAAGTCTGGAAGGACAGTGTGTTGGTGGAACAAAAGGATGGATGTGGTTTCAGCTATGTTCTCATTGAGAGGGGTTGGGTCCTCAGAGTAGAAGCATCCATCGAGAAGTCAGAAGTGTGTGTCAGACATGAAGACATTGATGAGATGGCTAAGGAAGCCAGTGTTGAGTATAAACAGAAGTACCACAGCCTGAACAACCAATGAATGAATTGTACATCTCTTTTTAATTCACTGAAACAGCATGATCAAATTGGTCAATGTAGTTTGTATATGTACTTTCAGTAACAGGCAGATTTCTTTGAACTTAAAGCCAAATAAGCACACTAAGAGACTTTATCTTCATGAGGTCAATGGCGACAATTTCCTTTGAAAAGAAAAAAATAATGGTTTTTGTGTCTTGACCTTTTTACATAAAGGTAAGACCAAAACGGCAAATACCTCATTAAAAGGTAGAATTATTTGAATCTATACAAGTATAAATATCTGAGCTTAGAGTCTTTCCCACGAGCAGATTTTTATTGGCATTAGTTGGGAGTGGAAGAGTCTCAAGACATGCTTCTCACCCTCCTCCCCCCACAGGAAAGCATGTTGTGGAATGAAGTGACATGAGTGCCACAAAGAACAGGTCACCTGGGGCCAGTTCAGGGACCGCATTCAAAGCATCTCCCAATGGTGAAAGGATCGTATTTTCCCTAGGGAAAATAAGGGAAGGTTGGCTTCAATTACACATTTCACTTCTGTGCCAGATTTTGCTTAAACGCTACCCTCTGGGAAAGTCAAGAAATTTAGAATCAGTTTTCCAAATCAAGTGAGTACCCCATGCTTTTAGTTCTCATTTCTGAAGTGTCCTGTTGATCCTCAAGAGTAATGCTTGGCTGATGTGCTTGCATGAATTGTTTACATTGTTGATTAATTAATGTGACAAACATATTAAAAATAGGACTCCCAGGTTTCATCCTGAAGGGCTTACACATAATAGCAACAACCTTTAGCAAAGTACTATGTTATTTATTCATAGAATGGCTTTGACTCATTTAACAACACTCTAGTTAATTTGTAGATTGCTTTTTGACTTTTCACAATTATACTTGGGCGTTATGTTCCTACACGGAGAAGGCAATGGCACCACACTCCAGTACTCTTGCCTGGAAAATCCCATGGACAGAAGAGCCTGCTGGGCTGCAGTCCATGGGGTCGCTAAGAGTCAGACACAACTGAGCGACTTCACTTTCACTTTTCACTTTCATGCATTGGAGAAGGAAATGGCAACCCACTCCAGTGTTCTTGCCTGGAGAATCCCAGGGACAGGGGAGCCTGGTAGGCTGCCGTCTATGGGGTCGCACAGAGTCGGACACGACTGGAGCGACTTAGCAGTAGCAGTATGTTCCTACAAAGGAGAGCATTTTTGTTGTTTAGTATTGATCAGTTTCTTTTAATGTGTTCAAGACTATTATGTCTAGAGATAAATGTAAGTAGCCGTTTGGTTAAAATGACCCAAACCTTCCAGATATTCATTTCTTTCATAAATATTTTGAGTACCCACAATGTTTGGGGCAATGCTGTAGGTGCTGGGGAGATGATGCTGCACGAGAACCGGTCATTGCTTATTTTATATTATTCTGAATTCTTGTACAACTCATAAAGTTCAAGTTGTTGGAGGAAGGATGAAAATCAAAGAGCAAAAGATAATGAGAGAATTTTTTAAACCAGCTTGCTTTGTCCTGGAGTGAATACACATATGCTCAATTTTATACATTTGGTATACCTAAAGTCTTATCATGGTTGTTAATCCAACTAATGACCTTTAGATATTACACTAATCTTAGTAATAAAAGATTAACCTCTGTCTGGCATATTCCATTGTCATAATGTATTTAAGGATTTCAGTGAGTATTTCGAGGAAAGAGAGCAACTCTTTTGAGGAGGGTTTCTTTCTGAAGTAAGCATAATGATTAAGTTTAACTGAAATCTTACAAGATGGTGTGTGTCAGTGCCTTTCTCTAGAGGCTTTCCTAGCAAATGCCTCCTTAAAAACATTTGCATGGAACTCTCATCTCTGCCACATTTGCCATATCTTGGGGCTCTAAATCAACAATACTGATTTTGTAGATGATCAAACTGGATAAGAAACAGCTCAAGACTTTCCTGTCCAGTAGGTGTAGTCTCATGGAAAATCACTTCTGAATCCAGCAAACAGAATCAGGCAACTAGTTGTAGCCCACTGGAAAATCCTAGAGGAAGTCCCTGACTCGCCAGGCTCCTTTTCTCCCTCGCACTCTGGGACTTGGCAAAGCAATCAAAATGGCTTTCCTCTCAAGGAAGACACAGTCAGTGATTCAGTTACTGACAGCTGTTTGTAGGAGACATGTCCCGGCCACAGTCCAGGGCCTGTGAGGTCTGCTGGGCTGATAAATTGCCCCTCTGGATCCTTCTAGGCTTGCAGTTGTCTCAAATGAAAAGCTCAGGCGTAAGAGCTGCCAGAAAGTATTTGGCAAAGAGCCCACCTGTTTTTCTCAGGTACTTTTTTTCAAGTATTCAATTGAATTGATTCTTTAAAGAGATAAGTGAGGGTAAAAGTAAGTTCATTGTTGACCTTTCATAGTTCTGAACTTCTACTGAGGTAATGAATGTGAAAGTGATTTTTAAAGTCACATTGCAAATACAAGACACTTCTAGCTGTTATTTCATACCTGGAAAAAAAAAAAAGTGAAAATAAAGATGGCCACAAATTTTACCAAGGTCCCAAATGAGTGTCCTCTGGTTCACTGTAATTTCAGCCTTCTATAAAATGTGGGCTCATCTAGGCTGTCATTTATGAATCATGTAGTGAGTTGCTTTTCTTTGTTCTCCCATAATGCACTTGTGCAACTTGTGACACACGCATGTGAGAAATCTATGCAACTTTTCAAACAATGTAAAACGAATACTATCCAGGAGTTAGCCTAGCATTTAAAGAAAGCATCATAGGATATATGCCTGAACAACAGCTATACTAATGTAATACTTACATGTGCCAGCCTCATTCTAATATTTTGTGTATATTAAGGACTTCATTCCTCACAATCAACCTATGAGGTATGCATTATTATCATCCCCATTTTACAGATGTGAAAAGTAAAGAACACAGGGATGAAGTGATCTGCTTCAAATCACACAGGTAGTAAAAAATAGAGTCAGAACTCAGATCCTACTCATATGACTCTAGAGTCTATACAGTTAGCCATTACAGCATATTATTTTGGGAACTTCCCTGGTGGCTCAGATGGTAAAATCATCTGCTTGCAATGCTAGAGACCCGGGTTCAATCCCTGGGTTGGGAAGACCCCCCTGGAGAAGGAAACGGCAACCCACTCCAGTACTCTTGCCTAGAAAATTCCATGGTGGAGGAACCTCATACGCTACAATCCAAGGGGTCGCAAAGAGTCGACTGAGTGTGTCCGACTGAGCATATTATTTTACATAGTAGTGTTCAATGAATGTTGTGCCGTTTCTAATAAGAGACATAACAGTTTGTTATATATATTTCTTGTCTTCTCCTGTGAATCTAGGATCACATGTAATATGACCAGATTTTGACTCATAGGAGACTTCTATGATGATTAAGGATGAGAGAGTCTACATTTATAGAACATTTATGCATTGTTAAATGTTTTACCTTGCCATTATCTCATTTGATCCCCTTACTAATCCTTGTGTACATAGAGATTTATCCTTATTTTTCAGATGAAGAAACAGATCAGAAAGATTCAACAATTAGTTCAGTTTCACATCAGTAGGATACAGCACGGAGAAGGCAATGGCACTTCTGTCTGGCAGACTGTCCATGGGGTCGCACAGAGTCGGACATGACTGAAGCGACTTAGCATTCATGCATGCATTGGAGAAGGAAATGGCAACCCACTCCAGTATTCTTGCCTGGAGAATCCCAGGGACAGAGGAGCCTGGTAGGCTGCCGTCTATGGGGTCGCACAGAGTCAGATACGACTGAAGTGACTTAGCAGCAGCAGCAGCAGCAGCAGCAGCAGGATACAGCAGTTCTCAGAAACCAAATATACTAGCTGTTGATCTCTAGCACTTTTCCCAGTATATCAGACTGCTCATTCATTTTCGGAGGCGGGGGGTACTGAAAAGATGTTTAAGAATCCCAGTAAAATTGAAAAAGCTTTTTAGAGACATTTAAAGTAATCTGAGAATACTCCTCACTAAAGCAGAAGGTGAAAATGCATTCTGTGAACAGTGAACTTGGTTAAGCGAGTGCACTCAGCTAGGTTCCAGCTTAGTAATTTCCAGTGTCACATTTCTCAGCCTGCAATATGTGAACATTTTGATGGGATGAGTCTCAAGTGCTCTTTTGCTTTATGCCACTGCTTTTTAAAGGCAGCTTATTTGTACTTGTTCATCATCCTCCTTTTCCACTCAATCCCAGAAGCTGTTACTAATTATTGACCCAGGCAAGCTTCAAAGAGGACAAAAGCAGCTAAAATTGGAGTGCTCTTGATATAGAATCACAATGCAATTTCCATTTTTCAGAAAAAGCGAGGCATTTTTAGCTGTAGGGTTCAGAGACCATTCATTCAGTTATTTGGGCACTTGAGTTTCTGCTAAAGAATCACAATTCAGTTTAAAAAAAAACAAAACACTTTTTTTGGTATTTCATTCACAGCCAGCTTCTTGGGTGTGTGTATGCGTGTGTGTGTGTGTGAGAGAGAGAGAGACAGAGGGAGAGAAACAAAGACAGAATCAGAGATAAAGACAGGGAGAAAAATTTTTTTTCCTTCTCAATCAACATGTAAGCCGGGAAGAATAATATTCATTAAATCCATAGCTATTTCTTGAAGACTTGCCAAGAGTAAAGAGTAGTACTAGATAAAGAGGGAGATGCTTAGATGTCCAATTATCTTATCACAGGACCTGACACATGATAGATGCTCCAGAAATATTTGTTAAAGAGAAATAAGCTATACCATGAACTTAGAATCTATTCAAGAAATCACAAATCATTAAATATTTGAGAATTGGAAGGATATTTAGGAATCATCTTATGCAGTTCTTTTATTTGAGAGGTGAAGCAATCAAGACTCAGACAGGTTCTAAGAATTTTCCAAGAACACATATATTTAGAAGGAGCATCCTTTTCCATCATAACATCATAACATGTTTCAGAGATTATACATATGTCAGTGTCTACAATGCAGGGCATCATGTGAGAAGATCTGATGATTATTGTAAAACAGTGCTACCTAATGGAAATATCATGCATACCATATAAGTAATTTAAAAATTTTAATAGCCACATTAAAATTTTTCAAACTAAATTATAAGAATATATTTTAATAAAATATATCTAAAATATTTTAAGCTCAATATGTAGTCAATATAAACATTGTTAATGAATTATCTTATATTCTTTTTTCATACTAAATCTTCAAACTCCAAAGTGTCTATTACACTTTTGACACATTTCAATTTGGACTAACCATATTTTAAGTACTTAATAGCTACATGTGGCTTTGGGCTACTCTATTAGATAGTATAGCTCTAAAATCATCAAGGAAAATAGTTATGCATTTTTAAAGCTGTAGTGCCTTTATTGTTGCTTATTTTTACAGTTTGATTTTGATGTAAAACCACAAAAGTAAAACATAACTCAAACTGACTCAATGGGATATAGACAAAGTAGAAAAAATTTATAACCATTAGAGAATTGAATCAACAGGTACAATTTTAATGCCTCCCAAAATAAGGAAATAAATAAGCCATCAAAAATATTGACTCAGATAAGTTCATATTTATACCAAAATTTCTAAGAAGATGTAAATTTTGCATTCTACGACTTGTCTCATTTTGCAGGTAGCTGTTCACAAATATTTGTGGTGCTCATAGAAACTAAAATTAATGAGTTTTTTAGAAATGTGTTCAGACAGTAATCGTCTTCCAATAAGATGGAGCAATATACAAATTTATTTCCTCATAAAATGGAGAGTTGGCTATATTTTGATAAATGGCAGGGAGCTGCTATTTAATAACCAGCTGTCTCTGTCCTCCCTTCCACCTACTTAATATTAAATATATAAAAATGAAGGTAGAAAGAAGCTTCCTATCATAGGACTCTGAGCTCAGTAATTATTTTTAGAGGTTTATAGACCAAAAAATAGAGACTTTTTCTTTCTTGCTATTCTCCGCATTCCTGTTTATAACAAGAAATTCTGCAAAAGCAGAGAGACCCCTGGCATTGTTCAGTGTTCAGATCCACAGAGGTTGATGTGACTGTGGGTTTGAATATGACCTTGACCTTTTCTTGGATCTTTGTTCAGATCCTAATATGTTGGTGGGATTTTCCTCTTTTAAGTTCTTCAGCTGTTGAAGTAAAACCAGGGCTGGCATGAGAAAGAAAAGGGGAAAGGCAAGGGACTGAACAGAAAATAAATTAGGTCACACTTCTGGAGGCTTCTGAATTTCGTGCAATACAATCCCTGTGATCACTTCATACCCAACTTTTTAAAGGATTATTACAGGTTCCTTTTATTCACTGGCTCAGAGACTAAATCAGTAGACTTCCACAGTCTTTTCTTCTAAAGCTTATTCTGATTCTCTATATAGTATCACATTAATGATAGTTTTTTCTTATCAATTATCTTATAGCAATTACAGCCTTCTAGGATTTATTTTTAATTTCTTAGTCCTTTTACTGATCCTACTTACAGGTATGAACTCTTAGTAGTATCAGTACAGTGAGGAAAATAGACAAGTGTATAAGTTAGAATGCTTGTAGCTGGAAGAGAAAACTTGGACTCAACTGGCTTCCAGTCCCCATTGGGGAGGCAAGTAGCAGCTCAAACCACTCAGTGACTCTGACGTCATCAAAGGCCCGAGAATCTTTTCCATCTTTATATTTTGCCTTCCTCAAGTGTTGGTGGTTTTTCTGACTTCTTCCTCCATGATCTTATAACGTCTGTCACAAGTCTAGCTATCAAAGGCAGATATCCCTGACTAGTTTAAAAAAAAAAAAAAAAGCTTTCTTTCTTTTATATCTTTTTTTAAGAGACAGAAAAATTCTTCCCAAACAGACTCTCCTAACTTCTCTTCAATGTCTCATTGGTCAGAATTGCATTCCATGCCAGTGTCCTAATCACTACTGCCGAAATATACCTTTATAATTAGCTGAAACAATCAGGTTTCCTTCATGGGAGCTGAGGCTGAGGCCCAGCTTCTCATAGGAACATGGCTACAAACATGCAGATATTTGAATTACACTAACGGTCTAGATGGGCTTCCCATGTAGCTCAGACAGTAAAGAATCTACCTGCTAGGCGCAAGGCTTGGGTTCAATCCCTGGGTTGGGAAGATCCCCTGAAGGAGGGCATGGCAGCCCACTCCAGTATTCTCGATTGGAGAATCCCCATGGACAAAGGAGCCTGGAGGCCTTACAGCCGGTGGGGTTGCAAAGAGTCGGACATGACTGAGTGACTAAGCACAGCGAAGCGTGCAAGAGTCTAGCTGAAGATGGGATGGCTCTTGGCTCTTGATTAGAGTCAGCTGCAAATTAATCAGAAATTGCAGTATAGGATAATAAGTGCTGTCAGGAAGCATATAAGTCCAAGATGCTGTAGAAACACTTTCCAGGCCTCTCAGGGCAAGAGGGAAAGGCAAGAGTCAGGGAAGTCTTCTAAAGAAAGTGTTATCTGACATAAGATATAATGGACAAGAGGAGATAACTAAGGGGAGGGTCATGGGAGGAGAATGAGGGTATCAGATGGACAGAACACCATATTCAAATGACTGGGAATAAGAGAGAACAAAATGGGTTTGGGGAGATGCAGAAAATCATTCTCTATTTTAAGACAGAACACAAGGTGGGCATTAATCAGAAATAGGCTAGAGAAATCTACTGAGCTAAATAATAAAAGATCTAAGAAGTCAAATCGAAATTTACATTTCATGCTGCTACAGTCAGGAGCCAGTGAAACATTTAAGATCAGATGACATATATGAACTTAAAAAAAAAAATTCTCTTTGGCTGTTGAGGGAAATTGGTTTGTAAATGGTTAAGACTGGAGATAGGTGGAACAGGTGAGAATCAGTTGCAGTCATCCCATGGGGAAATGTGATGGGGCTGCAGAGAGGTGGATAGATTTGATTGATATCCAAGAATGCTAAGTTTTGATGAAACGGGACTTAGTTCATAGGAGGTGAAGGGTGTAGAGATCAATAATCACTCAGAGTTCTGGCTTGGGCAACTAGGAAAATGGAGAGACATTTACTGAGTTAGAGTCCATAAAGGAGAAGCAGATTTGGAGGGGAAGTGAGTTGATTTAAATAGTACCTGATTAGTTTGAGGGACCTATATTCCTTTTGAAATTCAAGATAAATATTCCTGTACTTAAAATTCCGTTAGATGCTGAAGGATGTATTAACCAATAAGTGATGCAGGAGAATACTAGAGGCACTAAAATTTGTTGCAGAAGGTGACATGCAAAGGAGAGGGTTACCGTTTACAGAAGGAAGTGCTTCCGCCTAAGGAGAAAAGACTGGGGGCATCTGAAATTCCTTAAAAAAGATGAAAAATGTAGTTTAATCTTGCCTGTGAAAATTAGACAAATGGGAATCGTAAAGGGCTGGGAGGAACTGTATGCTACGTAAGGCAGATTTGAGGAATGGTATTGACTGGATTTCTAGGGCAAGTTGAATGGGTATAATAAAATATAAAGTTTTCGGACTGATTGAATTGGTCAGAACTCTTGGAATCCCAAGAGAAAATAATTATTCATATTAATTTGATCTTTCAGTGTAAGGTGTGTTAGTTAGCTGTTGATACAGTAATGCTACATAGCAACCAATCACAAAATACCAGTAGTGTAACAATAGGTATTTGTGTCTTGCTCATAGGTCTGCTAGTGGGTTGGGGTGCTGCTGTTTCAGGTGGCAGATCACCTTCTTGCTTGTTCTCGTGATTTTTCTTCTTATTGGACCAGTCAGTTTTTTGGACCTGTTCTTGTCATGGCATAGTAAACAGCTCCCAGTATGGCAAGAGGAATCGCTTGTAACTTGTAAGGCCTCAGCTTGGAAAAGGCGAGTATATTTGAGCCCACATTCTATTGGTCAACCTATACAATATGGCCAAGCTCAGTATCATTTAAAGGGTAGAAGGGTGAGGAAGGTTGTAAATATTTCATGAATAACCACCTAATTCATGATACACGGGTAAATAGAACCCTGGGATATCATGGAATTGAGTTAGAGTTAATAAAGGACCCTAACTTGATCAGCCACAGAACTGGTGAAACACCAGGTTTCTCAACCTGATGTATCCCATTGGAATACCCAATGGGCTTCTTAAACAAACTCAGGAGAACAGTCCATGCTCCTTTTTTGCCCTATGCTGCTTCTTTCCAAAGAAATCTCATGGGTTCATAAACTTCTCATTAAACTAATTATTGGTCAGAATCAGGAACAGCTGTGTGATAACTGTCCTTGGTCATGATGCGTTCTTTTTGGTCTCATTCAACAGTATCAGGCCCTTTTTCTAGGACTGCTTAAAGGTTGATATTACCTCCCTCACCAGCACTAATGAAGTGATAAGAACTAAAGCAATAAAAAATGATTGTATTATTTTCCTTAACATGTATTTTTTGGACTTCTTCCAAAAGTCCACCACATTTATAAAAGGCAAGCTACGGCATTATACTGGTTATTATACCAATATAATGTCTTAATTATCTCTGAGAAAAAAATACATGGCCCATGGGAGTGATGTAATTTTCCCATCACTGCAGAGCTACGTTGTCTACCCAAGGCTTGCAGACATCCTTAAACTATGTTATCTCCAAATCTCGACTTAACTGCTGCATAAGCAAGAGATTTGAACCACTTTTTGAGTTCCTAAATTGACGATAACTTTAGTTGCATTAATTGGTCTGTAAATTCTCAAGCCCAAATAGTCTCATGGCCCTCCAGTAGAACCTGTAGTGCTGTGTGTGTGTGTGTGTGTGTGTGTGTGTGTGTGTGTATTTTCAGAAAACGCGAGGTATTGTCATATAATGCATCAAGGGAGCTCACTTCCTGCCTTCTCTACACTTCCCAAATTCCGCTCAGCCCTTTTCTCATTTCATTCTGTGGCTTCTGTGTTGCTAGTAATGACCAGTGACTCAAGAAGGCTGCAAACAGTGAACAGAGATTTCCTTTCCAAGCACAGTTTTGCCTTGAGGTTCCTTTTCCCACCAGCAAGATGGAAATGTGTTGCTCCTCTTCTCTCCGTCCCGTAGACATTTCAGAGCAAAGCTCTGACTTCTCTTTCATTATTACTTTTCTGCTACAGACGACTGTCTTTAGTGTTGAAGGAGGCCTTTGAGAGAGAGGAAAAAAGTGCAGGGGGAACATAAGAAGGAAGAAAGGGATAGTCTAGGTACTTTGGCAGGTGCACTGTGAGAACCCATGAGGGTGCCAAGTTAGAGGAATAATAGTAGAAACAAAGCCAGAGGGGGGGTTAAAAGCTCAGTAGACATAATAAACAGACTGAACAGGTGCAGATAAAGTCAGGCCAAATTTAATATGAATATTGTAAGACCCTGTATTCTATGCCTGGGTCAAGTACTCTCCTGCTGGGGTGAGTCCTTAGAACAACAGACTTTGAAAATTGAATAACTTTAACTTATCTATGTGCTATAAATACGTATATCAATAGTGTACTACTTGGGGCTCCCCGGGTGGCACTAGCGATAAAAGACCCTGCCTGCCAGTGCTGGAGACATAGAGATGTGGGTTTGATCCCTGAGCGGGGAAGATCCCCTGGAGGAGGGCATTGCTACCCACTCCAGTATTCTTGCCTGGAGAATCCCATAGACACAGGAGACTGGTGGGTCACAGTCCATAGCATCACTAAGAGTCAGACACGGCTAAAGCGACTTAGCACCACACAGCAGTACGCTACTCAATTGGTTTGTCTTAACGAAAAACAACAAAAGCCTTCAACAAATCATTGTTGTTTGGTTGATGGGTTGAACGACTGCACAAACAGTAAGGGAGAGAGGGAGGAAAGACTGTGTGGAAGGAAGGAGAGAAGGGAGGAAAAAAGGAGAAAAGAGACAAAGAGGAGTGGGAGGAAATAAAGGAGGGAGATTAAAAAAAAGGGAAATATGTCTTCTAATTTCAATATGGTTAAAAGTCAAATTTATTATTGATAAATTATGTACCCTCTTGACCGAATCTTACACTACTTTTTATTCCAATCTTCACAACACAAGTTTGTCATGTCCTAGTGTGCTATGTTCATAAAATGATATTTAGATTTTAAAGAGATGATTAACATGATTAGCAGCTCAGAGGTTTTTTGCTGGAGACAAAATATGGATAAGAAATTACATCAGATAAGTATAATTAAAAGTCAGTACTTCTAAGTTGAAATTCAGTAAGTTATGATGGTTAAAAATATTTTACTCTATTTTTTTCCTGTTTAAGGGTTTCTTAAAAATAATAGCTTATACTTATTGAGTGCCCATAAAATATGGAAACATAGAAAATGTTTTATATTTTAATAGGCCAAATATATCTTTTGATATGATTTATTATCACCCATGTTTCCAATCTAAATTCCAAATATTGTTCTAAGTGCTTTACATGTATTATTTCATTTAGGCTGTTGGTTAGTATTAATATTTCTCTCACTTTATCACCACTTCACCCCTAATGAGTGAGTTTACCTATACACACGCATGTATGCACACACACACACACCCACACACACGCAAACACTTCCCGTTTCTGCAATTGGAATTCTTTCTGTCATGGTATTCTAGAAGAGGAGAGCACAAGATTGGCCACAGATAAATAAGACTTAAATCAATGAAAATAAAACATTAAGTGTAAAAGTTTTAAACCAGAAAAAAAAAAAAAAAAAGATTGACCACAGAAACTCAAGAAGGTGTGGCTGGGGAATTGACCAGGACTATCCTAGCATTTATGGGTGTGGGCCAGGTGGCCCTGCCACTGACCCTTGGCTGTGGTTTTGCTTCATTGCTTTGGAAGTGGTGTGGAGAGTTTTGTTTTACTTTTTGGTGTTTCTCTTGGTTCTTGTAGAAGTGACTCAAGGTTTAGAAGGTATCCTCCCACCTGCATTTGGAAAACTTCATTTTGAAAACTTTTCATGATACGGAAAGTTTAAAGTCATTGCAAAACTTTTACAATAACATATGTTGAAACAATTTCACAGCAGAATACTTTATTGCCTTTCCCAGCAGAATTTTAGCTATATATAATGCATGATATATATATAGTCAATAAATTTAAGAGACAAAACTACATCAGGTATTATGACTATGCTGCTGCTGCTGCTGCTAAGTCACTTCAGTCGTGTCCGACTCTGTGCAACCCCAGAGACAGCCGCCCACCAGGCTCCCCCATCCCTGGGATTCTCCAGGCAAGAACACTGGAGTGGGTTGACATTTCCTTCTCCAATGCAGGAAAGTGAAAAGTGAACGTGAAGTCACTCAGTCGTCTGACTCCTAGCGACCCCATGGACTGCAGCCTACCTCAAAAATATTGGTTTTATGCAGACTTTGTTGATATTTTACCCATGCATATGAAAGAAAAAAATGCAGAATCGTGGCTGGAGTTTATATAGGATCAGTCTAAAGCCAGCCATAGTCATGTAATTTCCATGATTTTCTCCCCATCAATGGAAAATTACTGTCAGCTGAACTGGTGTCTACAGACTGTGAGCAAATTTGTATTTCCTTTGCACAACTGAGTGTTTGAAACTTTTTTCAATCTGTAAAATTACCATTAAAGGTCAGAGATTAGTTTTTCATGCATGATGAATTCCATTTGCTTTTAAAGTATTATACCAGGAAAGTAGACTTTTTTCTCCTGACTTTAGAACCAAATTACAATTCAAATATTCAGTTTTGAGTCAACCCAAAACCATTTCCTTTCATTTAGTTTCCCTTGGCAAAAATGGTATTTTTTTAAATGGGAAAGAAAGAGTTATGAAAAAATATGTATGTATATTTATTCTCTTTTATTTGAAATTAGCATGCAGTCTGAAGATACTGAGTGCCAATTCCATGGCTGAGTTTAACTTGTCTTTCATTAGACTCTAACCACTTTGAAAGCAGGGACTTTGTTTTTTAAATAAATACCCTTCATAATTGATAACCTGGTATTTTTTTTTCCCCTTAACTAATGGCTGAACAAAATGAACATAAAGGCTGTGTGTGCTCTTTCTTCTTATGGGAAAAATTTCCCGACTCCTTGATTGGAGGTAAAATATCTTAAAGATTAATCTGCATGTAGATTGAGTTAAACTACTATAATATCAGCCGCCATCTTGTGCAAAAAGAGGTTGGGCTTCCATAATTTATCTTTAATGCATTGCTGTTAATTACAAAAACGGTACATCCAGAAGTTGTGGAATGAGCAGTAAAAAAACAAAATCTCACCTGATATTCTACCACAATAACACAATTATAATTTAACACTTTTTCATACTACTTTACATATTTTCTCTTTCCATAAATTGTATTCGATCTGTAAATGTGCTTTTATGCTCTGCTTCACTGACTAAAAGAGAATGTTTTCCCCTCTTCCAGAACCTTTTTTGCTTTTTAATGATTTCTTTGGTGTGTTTGAAGCAATTTCAACTTAACTTATGGCATATACAGATCTTTCTTGACTTAGGATGGGGTTATGGGCCAAATAAACTCATTGTAAGTTGAAAACACTGGAAATAAAAAATGCATTGAGTACAACTAACCTATGGAACATCAGAGCTTAGCCCAGCCTATGTTACATAAAGAAAGCTGAGTGCTGAAGAATTCATGTTTTTGAACTGTGGTGTTCGAGACAACTCTTGAGAGTCCCTTGGACTGCAAGAGGATACAACCAGTCCATCCTAAAGGAAGTCAGTCCTGACTGTTAGTTGGAAGGACTGATGCTTAACCTGAAACTCCAATCCTTTGGTCACTTGATGTGAAGAACTAACTCATTGGAAAAGACCCTGATGCTGGGAAAGATTGAAGGCAGGAGGAGAAAGGGAAAACAGAGGATGAGATGGTTGGATGGCATCATCAACTTGATGGACATGGGTTTGAGCAAGCTCCAGGATTTGGACAGGGAGCCCTGGCATGCTGCAGTCCATGGGTTTGCAAAGAATTGGACACGACTGAGCGACTGAACTGAACTGAACTGATGTTACATTTAGTTAGAATATTTACATTAGCCTTCCTGGTGGCTCAGATGGTAAAGAATCTACCCACAGTGCAGGAGACCTGAGTTCAATCCCTGGGTCGAGAAGATCCCTTGGAGAAGGGAATGGCTCCACTGTTCATGCCTGGAGAATTCCATGGACAGAAGAGCCTAGCAGGCTGCAGTCTATGGGACTGCATAGAGTCAGACATGATGGAACAACTAACACTTTCACAGTTTGGCAAAATCATCTAACACAAAGCCTGTTTTATATTAAAGTGTTGAATGTCTCATGTAATTTACTGAATACTGTATTAGATTGAAAACCAGAATGGTTGTGTGGGTAGAGAATGGTCCTAAGGGTATTGGTTGTTTTTGCTCATGATCAGATGGCTGACTGGGAGCCATGGCCCACCATCATGAGAGACTGTCATACCACATGTTGCTAGCCCAGGAAAAAGATCAAAATTCAAAATTTCAGGTACAGTTGTTACTGAATGTTTATTTCTTTAGCACCACTGTAAAGCTGAAAAATCATAAGTCATATCTTATAAGACCTCGTAGCTTGGGAACCTTATATCTTATAAGCAGCTGCCCCTCAGGGAAAGCACAGATTTTTCTTTCAAATATCAAGGAAAATACAGAGAATTTTATGATTTTAATTGATCACTGCTTGTCAAAGTGTCAAAAATTGATCACTGCTTTTAATCTCACTTTCTTACCCATGAAGAGGTATGTGTCCCTAGCTGTGTGGCCTAACTCTCTAATTGTACTGTAGCTCAATTTCCACATCTGTAAATGAGGATAACATACAGAGTAGGACTAAATGCTATATCTGTTATTGTTAGTCTGAAACTTCCTCTAATCTGACAGGAAAGATCAAAACCATTCATTAGGTATGTAATAAACTATGTGGCAGTTCTTTAAATGCTATCAGGATATCCCACACCAGAAGAACTGGGAGTTAGATGTTGATTAGGTATTCTTTCTCAAAATACCTGCCATTAATTAACTGAGAAATGCATTCCATTCTCTGTCATTTGTCAAAGCTCTATGACTCCTGGCTTATTATACAAAAAAAAAAAAAAAAAAAAAAGGAGAACTATCGTCAAGGAGGAAGTAAGATCAGTGGCAGCCAAAATTCCACATGTGCTTTCATCTTACTGCCTTCCAAGAGGCTGAGATCAGACACCGCATCGGGGCGTCTGCTTTGGTTTGAGGACTAACTGGGTCCTGAGACCACCATCATTGCAGAGGACCTGGAAATATCAGAAGGTAGAAGGAATAGCTTCTGGTGGGCCTGTCTGCTCTCAGCTCTGAGAATATCCAGCTGCATAACCTCAAGGGAGCAACATGGGAAAAATATTAAGGAAATTCTTTGGACGTGAGAGCTTTGCGTTTCCTATGAGCAACACATCTTCCGCCCTTCCCTCGCCCGCATCCTCATTGTCCTCACATCATGTCTTCCTGCTCATTCAGTGCCTAGGCCCAGTGAGCCAGAGCCTCAAGGTGTTTATGAATATTAAAAAAACAGAGAGAGATTAGGTCAGACTGAAATTGACTGTGTCTGCAGAGTCACGTTATTCTGCAGAGACTGAAAGTGGGATGGACTTAAAATATGTCTCCTTAATGAAAAGGCTGTTGGGAAAGCCTGCTTGTACCCTGCCTAGGTGCTGCTATCTAAGTGCGGCAACGTGCTAATTGATTTCCGTGAAGAGTTATTAAAAAAAAAAAAAAAAAAGCATTGACTGGCTTCCCTCCCACTGACTGATGGAGGCAGATGACACATGCTCGCTGGCCCTGTTTGCCTTCTCTCATCAGTGCTGTGAAGGCAGCTGCTTATAGAGGTCCAGAATGGGGTCTTCCCAGAACCTTCCTTGGATTGGGCTCCCCATCATGCCAATTGCTCCCCACCAAGCCAACGGGTGCTCTCAAAGTCTATGGAAGCACCAAGAAATGTTTTCGTTGGCTGAGATGTGCACTCTCCTGCTAGAGGCAGCTGGTATGTGAAGAGGGAATGTCACCAACTGCTGGGTCTCAAATTATCAGCCTGCTCTGACAGCTGAGTGAACGATGGCACATGCCTGTCGTCTAGCACCAAGGCCATGACCAGTGTTGCTTGAGTGACCACAGTTTCAATCCCTAAAGTAGACTTGGAAATATTCCACTGAGACCTGAAGGCAGCACTTGAGCCTGGCATCCGATTTTGGAGTTAAGTGTCTAAAAATGGGCTTTCTTATTCCTTTACCTCTGCGTTTGAACTGTGGTGCTGGAGAAGACTCTTGAGAGTCCCTTGGACTGCAAGGAGATCCAACCTGTCCATTCTGAAGGAGATCAGTCCTGAGTGTTCATTGGAAGGACTGACACTAAAGCTGAAACTCCAATGCTTTGGCCACCTCATGTGAAGAGTTGACTCATTGGAAAAGACTCTGATGCTGGGAGGGATTGGGGGCAGGAAGAGAAGGGGATGACAGAGGGTGTGATGGCTGAATGGCATCACTGACTCGATGGACATGGGTTTGGGTGGACTCCAGGAGTTGGTGATGGACAGGTCGGCCTGGCGTGCTACGATTCATGGGTTCGCAAAGAGTCAGACACGACTGAGCGACTGAACTGAACTGAACTGATGAACAGAGGGGCCTGGTGGGCTACAGTGCGAGGGGTCTCAAGTGTTGGACACGGCTTAGCAACTAAACCACCACCACCATGCGTAAAGCAGCAGATGTTTTCATAGAGGGGAGAAAGGCGGGTATTTATTATGGCATCTGTTTACCTTAGACCAGCCACCATGACAAGTTCACAGCCATTGTCAGTTGGTGAAGATTGCTTCCTCCATCCACAGCTGAACTGACACTAACCACATTCTAGACTTCATTATGCACAGCTGTCCTGTGGATAAGTTCATTGATAGTGTTGCTTAGTTGCTAGGTCATGCTGGACTCTTTGTGACTGCATGGACCCTGCCAGGCTCCTCTGTCCACAGGCTTTCCCAGGCAAGAATACTGGAGTGGGTTGCATTTCCTTCTCCAGAGGATCTACCTGACCCAGGGAAAAAGCCCATGTCTCCTGCTTTGGCACGTGGATTCTTTACCACTGAGTCACCAGGGAAGCCCAGATAAGTAGGGCTTAAAAGTAGGACATAGGTGGTTTTTAAAAGTTAACTAGAGATAACTTTTCCTCTTCCACATAAGTCAGGATTATTTCCGCACTTCTTCTGCATGTAGACATATATACATTCTGAAATTAGTGCCGCAGTCAAATTAATGAACACTTCCATCACCTCATAGTTACCTCTGTTTTTTTGATGTGTGTAGTAAGATCACTTAAAATCTATTTTTTTAGCGAATGTTGGTATATAATACAGCACTTTCAATGTTCACTGTGCTATACATTAGATCTCCAGAACTCATTTATCCTATAACTGAAAGTGTGTACCCTTAGATCAAAATCTACCCATGTTCCCCACTCCCCAGTCCCTGGTTACTACTATTTCTACTTTCTATGAGTTTGTTGTTTTTTTTTAATTCCACGTATGAACAAGATTACACACTATTTGTCTTTTTCCGTCTAGCTTATTTCACTTACCATAGTGCCCTCCAAGTTCATCAGTTCAGCTCAGGTCAGTCGCTCAGTCGTGTCCGACTCTTTGCGACCCCGTGAGGCGCAGCACGCCGGGCCTCTCTGTCCATCAACACTATATCCAATGGCAGGGCTTCCTTACTTCATATAGCTGAATAATATTCCGTTGTGTTTATATGCCCCACTTTCTTGATCCATTCATCAGTAGATGGGCACTTAGCTTGTTTCCGTATCTTGGCTCTGGTAAGTAATGCTTCAATAAACACGGGAGTGCAGATCTATCTTCAAGATAGTGATTTCATTTCTTTTGGATGTATACCAAGTAGCAGGATTGTTGAGTCATGTGATGGTTCTATTTTTTGAGGAACCTCTATACTGTTTTCCATAATGGCTGCACAAATTTACATCCCCACACAAGGGTTTTGTTTTCTCCACACCGTTGCCAACATTTTTTTTTTCTTTTTGATAAAAGTTATCCTGATAGGTATATCTCATTGTGGCTTTGATATACATTTCCTTGATAATTAGTGATGTTGAGTACCTCTTTATATACCTATTGGCCTTTTGTATGTCTTCTTTTGGAGGTTCTTTAATCAGATTATTTGGAGTGCTTTTTGTTGTTGTTGTTGTTTTTGCTATTAAATTGCCTGAGTTCCTTATGTATTTGATATTAATGCCTTATCAGATCTGTGGTTTGCAAATATTTTCTCCCACTCCGTAGGTTGTCTTTTCATTTTGTTGATGATTTCCCTTGCTGTGCAGAAGCTTTTCAGTTTGATGTAGTCTCATTTACCTGTTTTTGCCTTTACAGCCTGTACTTTGAGTGCCATGTCAAACAAATCATTGCCATGACCAATGTCAGGAAGATTTTTTTTCCCCATCATCTGCTACTTAAGCTATCTCTGCAACAAAAAAATACAGTTAATGTTCAGAGAAAGAACCCAGGTAATATCTTTTAAAAGGAGTAGTTTTAGTGATCAGAAATGTGTAAAGAAAAAGTTACTTTCCAAAATTTCATAAACTTTGTGGTTATACTGTTTCCAAATCTCTAATATCTTTATGATTACAAAGCTCTATAGCTCTGAAATTACAAGCCTTCATAATGTGGAAGTTTGGGCCATTATTTTTATTTTTTTTGCAATCCAATATTTAAGTGATTGTGAAAAGTCTGGAAACTTTTTACTCTTCTTTGTTCTCTCATTTCATTTTCATTCTTTCCCTCTTTCTCTTTTTAACATTCAGAGCACCTCAGAATTCCCTCTTATTCCTACTCAACAAAATGGAGATCAAAATCACCAAAATGTCTACCCCCCACCCCATTCATCAGTTCACAGTGGGGTTTTTCTTTTCTAAGCATTCAGAGAGAGAAGGAGTCAAAAAGGCCCTTTACTGGTCTCAGACGTCTGAAGACAATCTGTCCTTTTTATCTGCCCCTGTTAAAATACTTGCTATAAATAACTGGAGATTTAGGGACCATTCTGACATGTCTGGCTTTTCAACACTGTTGACTAACAACCGACCTAATATGCCTCTGTGGTGGCTCCAGGCTTGTTATTTGGTAGTGGTGGTGGCAGGGGCAGGGGGGTGGTATTTGTTTTTTTTTTTCCTTAAGACAGTTAAACCTTGTTAGAAAGGAGACATGACTCAGTCATTAAATCTGAATTTAAGATTTATTGTTGATTGATTTTCAATATCTTTAGTATGTGCATGTTTTTGAGTTGGCCAGAAATAGTGAGAGACTTATTTTGGTGAGCTCCAACATCACTGCAGATGGTGACTGCAGCCATGAAATTAAAAGACGTTTGCTCCTTGGAAGAAAAGCTATGACCAACCTAGAGAGCATATTAAAAATCAGAGACGTTATTTTGCCAACAAAGGTCCGTCTCGTAAGGCTATGGGTTTTCCAGTAGTCATGTATGGATGTGAGAGTTGGACTATAAAGAAAGCTAAGCATGGAAAAATTGTTGCTTTTGAACTGTGGTGTTGGGAGAAGACTCTTGAGAGTCCCTTGCACTGCAAGGAGAGCAAACTAATCAATCCTAAAGGAAATCAGTCCTGAATATTCGTTGGAAGCACTGATGCTGAAGCTCCAATACTTTGGCCACCTGATGCAAAGAACTGACTCACTGGAAAAGATCCTGATGTTGGGAAAGATTGAAGGCAGGAGAAGGGGGCGACAGAGGATGAGATGGTTGGATGGCATCACCAACTCAATGGACGTGGGTTTGCGCAAGCTCTGGGAGCTGGTGATAGACAGGGAAGCCTGGTGTGCGGCAGTCCATGGGGTGGCAAAGAATCGGATGTGACTGAGCGACTGAACTGAACTGAAAAAGTTCACTTGGATGTTGCCTAATATTGTGCAGAAAAACCCAAACAAACTTTTGGGCCAACTCAATATTAAGTATATGTCAAGTGCACACACATATATATGTGTTTATGTATTTGGCACGTTGGTTCACACCATCAGAAAATATACTGATTTCAGAATAACACTAATTTAGATCCAGGCAAATAAATTTACATTTCCATTTCTTCTAGAAATAACATTTGCCTGCCAGCATATCATGTATTCATAATGACTCCCTTCACACACACACACACACATCCCCCACACAAAGTGTAAAGTGTCTTTTTGGTTCATCTAATAAACACTCTGAGGCTGTAAACTTTTAAAAAATAAGTCAGTGTTTCTTATTGACATACCCTTATGGCATCCTATTTCACACATGTGTGCCAGAGACTGAAAAAGCCAAATGGGAAAGAAAAACAAGGATGTAAAGGAAAAGGGAAGAATCTGAGAAACTTGACAGAGTATTAAACTAAAATAGAAGCATTTCAGTGTTTAATGAAGAACACACATAACCATCTCACTTTATGTTGTTGTTCCATTGTTAAGTTGTGTCCAACTCTTTGCGACCCCATGGACTGCAGCACACCAGGCTTCCCTGTCCCTCACCGTCTCCTGGAGCTTGCCCAAGTTCACACCCGTCGAACGGGTGATGCTATCTAACCGTCTCATCTTCTCCTGGCCCTCTTCTCCTTTTGCCTTCAGTCTTTCCCAGCATCAGGGTCTTCTCTACTTTTTTCACTTTAATCCCTGTTTATTTAGTTTCCAAGTCCCAATCAAATCTTCTTTGGTGTCACAATGGAAGAGGCAGGGCTGGTCTAGGATACTCCGGAAGTAAAACCTGGGGCAAAAAGTATGAGCAGTTTATTTAGGAAGTCCACACAACCTAAGGAAAGAAGTAAGGAAGTGAGACAGAGAGTGGAAGGACACAAAAACATCATCAAGCCAGTTATCCCAGTCGGAACATGGGATAACATTGCTTGGGGCAACAGGGGACAGAGTGGAACACTCCTTAGAGTGGCCCCATCAATGGGATGAGGAAGCTGGAACCCTTACCCACCAGCTCCCTCTCATCCATCACCTATTAGGGATCATGAACAACCCAGCACTCTGGTTTGCTTATCCATAGGTCAAGCATGTAACTGTGCCCAGAAAGCAACCCTTAGACAAAGACTCACAGGTATTAAAAAAAAAAAAAAAAAAGCCTTCAGTCAGGGAGCTACAGATTTTTGGAGAATTCAGTTTTGAAAGGTAGGTATTCAGAGGACATAGGTACCAATACCTACCTCTGTGAAGGTCATAGACACTGAGGTAATTCATCTGCCTGTGTATAAAAGTATCTGAAATGAAGGCTTCTCTTTATTCTGTATGTTGGAAAAAAATGAAACAAAGCTATTATTGTTTCTGTGTTAGTATCTTAGCATTTGAATAAATGACACCAGAGATGATATTAATAAATATTAAGCAAATCCATTTACTTTCTCACACCATCAAATGTACAGTCATGTTTATTTGAAGTCCTCTGTAGACTAGCATTTGAAATAAGAGCTTCCATAGGTTGAGATTTAAAGCTATCTTTCTCCAAGCTGTTTAATTAGAATGGGCTTTAAAATACTTTATCTCATAAACCTTCAAAACAAAATGATTAATTGTCTTCTGAAATCTATAGAAAATGTGTCTTTAATGTCATTCTCAATGACCTCTTCTAGAGTGAAGGTAAAACAATTGTTTCCCCACTAGCTGAAATGTGGTTTTGCCAAATACAAGATGAAAGAAATTTGATAGTTAGTTGTTTTCTTTTGGTTTAGGAAGAAAAAGGAAACTTTTTATTTATGATTAATTCAAGGAATTTAAGAAATTCTCTTAAATCATTTTGAGCAAAAAGGTAAAAACAGAGGCCTGAAATCCCAGAATTCAAGCAGACCTTTAAAAGTTCTATCCTCAGGGCCTGACTGCCCAGTCTCATATTTTCTCTGTGTATTTTCTTCTACCCAAAGCTCCAATACCTCTCCTCACAGAAATGGACTCTTCTAACAAACCCAAGGGAGCCCCTCCTATTTTTGCTAAAAGGTTCTTCTTTATGTAATCCCAAATCCCTTCATCAAGATTTCCTGGTGAAATAGCACTTCACATTGCTTCATGCGGCTCTAGGCCTGGCCCATCCGTTTTGTCTGTCCCATACGCCACAAAAGAATGGCCTTCTCATTTCCAGCAGCTTTTGAGCTCCTATCCAGGATCCTCTTTCCTTGACATCTTGTGTGGGACTATTCATCCCACAAGGAGTTTTCCTTCTCTGCTTTCTTATTAGAACATTCCTGATCTATGTAATTCATTTGTTGATTTGCCCAATGTTGGTTGAGTGCTTCCTATGGACCAGGCACTGTTCCAGTTATTGGAGATGTAGGAGGATGTAAGACGCAGGCAATCCTTGTGCTCACAGAAGTTCTGTTTCAGTGGGTGAAGTCCACAGTGAAGAACACTACAAATTCAAATATGAGGCCTATACAGTGAAAAAAAAACAAAATAATGTGATGCTTTTCGTAGGAGTGTTTCTCTTACCAGCCATCCCTCTGTCCATTGCAAACTCTCTGAAGCAAGGGCTCCTTTTTTTCCAAGTACTCTAAATTTATTTGTATTTATTATAGTGACCTCAAAATACTTACTAATCCATCTTCATAAGTATATTATATTATTCTGGATAAACAGTATTTAATCATTTCGGATTTACGTGCATTGGATTAAGTTGGTAATATCTTAATTGAGTTGATATCGCTTGGAAAGACATATTTGACATAAAGACATATTTGACATAAAGACATCTTAACAGATGTCAGAATGTTGGTGGTGGTTGTTTAGTAGAACAGTCTTATGCGACTCTTTGTGACCCCATGGACTGTAGCCCACCAAACTCCACTGTCCCATGGGATTTCCCAGGCAAGAACACTGGAGCAGGTTGCCATTTCCTCCTCCAGGAGATCTTCCCAACCCAGGGGTCAAACCTATGTCTCTTAACATTTCTTGCTTGGAAAGCAGATTCTTTACCACTGTACCACCTGGGAAGTCTTAGATTTCCTTATACATCGTTAAATCTAAAGCTGTCCTGGTAATGTATGAACTAGTTTCACTTCTGACTCTCTACCCTTTTTCTTTTGTTGTTAAGTTGCTCAGTTGTGTCTGATTCTTTGCAACCCCATGGACTGTAGCACTCCAGGCTTCCCTGTCCTTCACCATCTCCAGGAGCTTGCTCAAACTCATGTTTTGTGTCGGTGATGCCATCCAACCGTCTCATCCTCTGTCATCCCTTTCTCCTGCCTTCAATCTTTCCCAAAGTCAGGGCCTTTGTTCTAATGAGTTGGCTGTTCGCATCAGATGGCCAAAATTTTGGAGCTTCAGCTTCAGCATCAATCCTTCAAATGAATATTCAGGGCTGATTCCTTTAGGATTGACTATTTTGATCTCCTTGCAGTCCAAGAGTCTTCTCCAACACCACAGTTCAAAAGCATCAGTTCTTCAGTGCTCAGCCTTCTTTATGATCCAACTCTCACATCCATACTTGAGTACTAGAAGAACCATAGCATTGACTAGATAGACCTTTGTGGGCAAAGTAATGTCTCTGCTTTTTAATATGCTGTATAGACTGGTCATAGATTTTCATCCAAGGAGCAAGCTTCTTTAAATTTCATGGCTGCGGTCACCATCCACAGTGATTTTGGAGCCCAAGAAAAGAAAGTCTGTCACTGCTTCCACTGTTCTCCACCTATTTGCCATGACGTGATGGGGCCCCTTTCCATGATCTTAGTTTTCTGAATGTTGAGTTTTAAGCCAGCTCTTTCATTCTCCTCTTTCACCTTCATCAAGAGGCTTTTTAGTTCCTCTTCATATTCTGCCATAAGGGTGGTGGCCATCCGCATATCTGATGTTATTTATATTTCTCCCGGCAATCTTGATTCCAGCTTGTGCTTCATCCAGCCTGGCAGTTCACATGACATACTCTTCATCTAAGTTAAATAAGCAAGGTAAAAATACACAGCCTTGACATATTCCTTTCCCAATTTGGAACCAGTCCACTGTTCTATGTGCAGCTCTAACTGTTGTTTCTTTACATGCATACAGGTTTCTCAGGAGGCAGGTAAGGTGGTCTGGTATTCCCATCTCTTTGCGAATTTTCCAGTTTGTTGTGATCCACACAGTCAAAGGCTTTGGCGTAGTCAATGAAGCAGATGTAGATGTTTTTCTGGAATTCTCTTGCTTTATCTATGATCCAACAGATGTTGGCAATTCGATTTCTGGTTCCTCTGCCTTTTCTAAATCCGGCTTGAACATCTGGAAGTTCTTGGTTCAGGTACTGTTGAAGCCTAGCTTGGAGAATGTTGAGCATTACTTTGCTAGCATGTGAAATGAGTGCACTTGTGCAGTAGTTTGAACATTCTTTGACATTGCCCTTCTTTGGGATTCGAAAACTGACCTTTTCCACTCCTGTGACCACTGCTGAGTTTTCCAAATTTGCTAGCATATTGAGTGCAGCACTTTAACAACATCATCTTTTAGGATTTGAAATAGCTCAGCTGGAATTCCTTCACCTCCATTAGCTTTGTTCGTAGTGATGCCTCCTGAGTCTCACTTGACATTGCACTCTAAAACATCTGGCTCTATGTGAGTGATCAGACCACTGTGGTTACCTGGGTCATTGAGATCATTTTTGTATAGTTCTTCTGTGTATTCTTGCCACCTCTACCCTTTATTTCCTATGAAATCAACACAAGTTTTGCTATCCCTCAATTTTCCCCTAATCTCTGTAGAACCCTCCCACTCCAATCCAGCAGACTTCCATTTCTCCTTTAGAAAAATCTGAAAGATAAATCACCTACTTACAGTTAATTACACACTCCAACCTGTGTTTGTGATGAATATAAGAAAATATGAGATCCCAGTTAATATATATATTGTATAAAGTGCCTAACAATGAAACACGATGATTCAGAATAAGGTGAAAATGGTTCTGTTCCTCAGCACAGAATCTTCCCTTTGAATTATCATATGGCAGCTAGCTCTAACCTCATGAATTTACCCTTGTTTTTAAATGTTGGGGTGTGTGTGTGTGTGTTGCTGATTGCCAGCAGTACCAAATCCTGAATATTTACTTGACAGCATCAACACTGGTAGCATGAGAGAAGTACATGGTCCAAAGGAAGTTGGCATGACATTTCCAAACATCAAATTGCTTATAAAATAAGGAATAATAACGACTCTTAAGGGGTTGTTTAGAATATTTGAAGGAAAAAACAGTTAAAGAACCGAACTAAGTGGATGCTGCTAAGTCGCTTCAGTCGTGTCCGATCCTGTGTGACCCCATAGATGGCAGCCCACCAGGCTCTGCCATCCCTGGGATTCTCCAGGCAAGAACACTGGAGTGGGTTGCCATTTCCTTCTCCAGTAGATGCTAATCAAATGCTAGTTTCCTTCTGTTTTTCAGAGGCACCAAATTACTTATTCAAGTAACCAAAGTCACTCAGACTTTGGCTAATGATTAAAGAGTAAAAATGAAGATTTTTATTTTTTTAATTAAGTCTACTAGGATTGGTTTCATGTATGAATGGAATAAGCACTTAACATTTTATCACAATTAATTATCCAAAAATTTTTACTATACCTACTGCTAAATAGTAAATAAAATAATTTATTCAGTGGAATTAATTTCTAATGGTAAACATTTCAGGCCTTTAACACACAATTTTTTTTTGAGAATTATTATACCCTGGTGGCTCAGATGATAGATTCTGCCTGCAAAGTGGGAGACCTGGGTTCATTCCTTGGGTTAGAAAGACCCCCTGGAAAAGGGAATGGCAACCCACTCCAGTATACTTGCCTGGAGAGGTCCAAGGGCAGAAGAGCCTGGTGGGCTACAGTCCTTGGGGTTGCAAAGAGTCAGACGTGACTGAGCTACTATAACACACACACACACTGCACCTGGTGTTATAATGGGGCTTCCTGGTGGCTCAGTTGGTAAAGAATCTGCCTGAAATGCAGAATATCCAGGTTCAACCCCCAGGTCAGGAAGATCCTCTGGAGAAGGAATTGGGAACCCACTCCGGTACTCTTGCCTGGACGGACAGAGGACAGAGGAGCCTGGTGGGCTCCATGGGGTTGCAAGAATCTGACATGACTTAGCAACTAAACCACCACCACCACTATTAAAATATAAATAGTTGATATTAGCCCACTGTTGCATTACCCAGTCTGCATAAAGGAGTTGTTTTGAGATTAGTAAAGCAGTAAGTTCGTACATCTTAAATGGCGGTTAAAGAGAAATCTAGTAACACAAGGAGCACCCCCACATCAAACTTATTTTGTTTGACTTCATAGTATTGGCCAGATGGTATTTTATAAAATTTGAGATACCGGCAACATTTTAAAAGGGAAGATCTCTCATATAATTCCAGGTTTCTCTTTGCAAGTAAAAAAAGTTGATCACATTGGGGTCTCAGACATTCCTGGATAATGAGCCACTCTTTGAGGAGTGGAAAGAGTATTTTTCTGTGGACTGATTACCCCAGTAAAAAATCTGCAAATGCTTCGGTGTACCTTTGGTCATTGTCTTCGTTTTTCCAAAAGCATCCTGTTAAACTGTTCCTAGTTCTCAGCTTTAGAGATACACAGAAAATGTTTCTTCCAGAGCCATAAATACTCTTGAGGCTGAATTGTAATAATATGGTATGATTTTTTTTTATACATTCCATAATCCTAACAGTTGAAAAAAAGAGAGAGAGAGACATTATCTTCTTTAATAGTAAGAGTTAACATTTAGTGAGTCTTTAACTGGGTGCTGAGCACTGTTCTAAGCATTTTAAGTGTAGTCGCTCAGTCATGTCTTACTCTAGCCCACCAGGCTCCTCTGTCCATGGGATTATCCAAGCAAGAATACTGGAGTGGGTTGCCATTTCCTTCTCCAGGGGATCTTCCCGACCCAGGGATCGAACCTGGGTCTTCCGCATCACAGGCAGATGCTTATAACCATCTATTAATACTTGTAGGTAGGAGACATACACTATAGTACAGCAACTGTTTTAATATGGAAAATAATCCTGAATTCTCATTATAAGCATTTTAATTCTTATTAGATAAGCATTATAAGCATTAAAATTCTCATTATATAAGTATTTTACCAGCATCATTTAATATAATTCTCCCAACCACCTTGATCACACCCATTTTACAGCAGAATAGACTGGGGCCTAGAAAGGTAAATCCACATGACTTGGGTAAGGAGCCAAGTTGGGATTTATACCTTGTCACTCTGACTCACAGTCTTCCCCATCACTGTCTGATACTCCTTTCTCTGTACTGTTCCTTGTGTTAGCCTTGGTGCTTCAGCTGGAGCCTTTGGGATCTATCTGAAGATGAAAAATACAGTTGTACTGTCTCATCATTTGAGACACAGAAAGACAGGCCCACCATGTTGCAGGACTCCAAAGACACAATTCCCATCAGGGGTTGGGTAAATGGTGCCCCCTGGAATTGTGCAGTATACCATTTGCACAGACACATGCAGTGGCCCTGCTAACAGATACTCTCTCACACAATTTCATGATTTTTAGTGGCACCGTGCTGTGCCGTGGGTAGTTGCTCAGTCATGTCTGACTCTTTGCAGTCCCATGGACTATAGACTACCGGGCTCTTCTGTCCATGAGGATTCTCCAGGCAAGAATACTGGAGTGGATAGCCATTCCCTTCTCCAGGGGATCTTCCCAACCCAGGGATGGAACCCGGGTCTCCCACACTGCAGACAGACTCTTTCCTGACTGAGCCACTAGGTAAGCCCAAGGTGGTTCTTTAGGGTGAACTGAAATTCTCTGTAGCCATTTCTTCTGCTTCCAGTCATGTCAAGCAGTAGTTGAGGACATACGTTCTCAGAAATAATCTCTAAAGAGTTGAAGGCAGGTTGCTCACAGATTATTTCCCCAGGATAGGAGACTGGCAGTGGTGGCTTTTCTGTGTGGACACAGAGCTTGGTCTGAAATGGTGAGTCACTCTCCCCCAACAGAGCACGCGGTAACGCTGCAGCCAGATTGTGCCCCATGGTACATAACTCCCCTTGAGTCAGGAGAGTCAAGTCACTCAGGCATTAAAGTTTAACCTCCTGGCCTACCTGCCAGTTACAAAAGAGCCAGAATTCCACAGCATTCCTAAAGCTCATATCATTTTCACCGTAGGCTTTAGGAATGTATTTAAGTAACAGTGACAACAATGAAGAAAACACATTTGGTTATAGAAGCCTCTGTGGTACATTTTGTGCTATTTTGAAAGAATACATCCATTTGTCCTTAAAAAACAAAGTTTATTTCAAAGGAAAAATATCAGTCATACTCACTGAGCAATGGAGCAGAATAAGAGTCAGTGTTAATCCAGATGTACCTGTTATATTGTGGGTTGAAATCTTGTCTTCCTATTTCCAGTTTCTCTAATTGGAGTAGAAACCTAACCCCAGTTCAAAATAATATCCCCTGGGCCTGAATAGAAATAAAGTTGGCCTGTTACAGACTCTCATCCAACTTCCTCCATTATGGGAAAATTTTGGGTCCCCAGCAATATCACTGTGTCTAAATCACTAGGTTAAATTGTTTTGAAGGACAGTTTAACCAATCATTTTGGTACAGCAGGCAACAATATTATTGTTTTAGTTTGGTCATTCATGTACCCAAACTCTGAATTCATTATCTCATGATCTCATGTGTTCAGTTATTATAGAGAAATTCTAACCATAAGGAGAGGAGTATTTTTCTTCCCAACTAAACTATTTGGTCCTCCCGGAAACAACCACATCTTGCGCTTTTTATTGTTCATGGGATCTAGACTGAGCTGGATCATGAGTAAGTCATGAAGACTGGTTGCCTTACTTCACCTCGTTAGCAAAGTGAAGTATAACTCATAATCATCAATGTGCTGCAGGAAATAGCACACTATCTGGAAATATTAAATATGTCTCCTTGCATGAATCACTTCTTACTGGAATTCTCTTTCCTTCCAAAAACCAACACCAGCGATCTGGTGTCCATGGCACATACTTTGGTCCTCAGTGTCTAGAGCTTGTGAGCTTTTTATGGACCTATGAAAATATTTGAGAACTAAAAAGTAAAGTTATTGACTCCAAAATACAAAAAGAAAACTGCAAAATCCTGATTAAAATTTAATTAAGTATTTAAAAATGTAACATTATGTGAACTTCAATAATTGTCAAGTAATTATTTATAAAAATTTTATTACATTTGGAAAAAAAAACTTGTGGGCTTTTTTTTTTTCTTTTCACAAGAATTCTCAAGAATGTCAGATGATTGCAGAGAAATCAGGGTTAGTCATTAGCTAGATGAGTTTAGTAGCCAAATAATTTCAAAGAAAAATTATAAAGATCCTTTCTAGATTTTCATAGCAAAATCATTATATAATGTGGGAAGTGGATCCATTTTAATATCTGGGATATGATGTGTAGTGGAATTTACAAAGGAATTACAACAGCCTTGCTTAAACTATTATTCATTTGCCAGATTATTTTTTAAATAACTTTTTTTTTTTTTAAACTAAAACTAAGCTGTCATTGTAATTTAGAGTTTCTATTAGGTAACTTAAGAAAAAGATTAACTATCTTCAGAGAGGTCTGTGTGTTAACCGGAACTGACTTAGTCCTGGGGGAAATTAACTGACTGAAGGACTGTCAGCTGAATGAAGGTTTAAATTTCATGAACTTGGAGGAGAGAGCTTTTTTGCATTCTCCTCCCGTATGGAGTAACAATCTGTTCTGAAAGTGGAGAGTGTTTTAGCATTATCTCTCCTAGCTCATTTGCTTTCAACTTTCCATAAATCAAGTTCCGCCAATTACCATCTTTAAGACTCAACTTTTTGCAAAATTGTTAGACAAAGCACTCTCTTTGAGAAGACAGAGAATACACTATGGAGTAATTCCTCTGAAAATCACAGTTCTGTATTGTATACAGTTATTTTTTTAGAGTTCACTGCCTGCCTGGAATGAAGGCTGACTTTCTCCCCAGAAGAGCACAGACTGATCCACAGAGTCAGGTTAAACAGTACCTGAGTCTGCTTGCCTATCGCTTATTCAGGAATTTTCTGTTACAAAAGCAAAATATAACTGTAAGTATAATGTACTTATTGAAATTTTTCTTGAGCTCAAAAGGAAAATGAGTCTTCATTTTGGAAAAAAGAATCAACATAGTGAAATAAAAGTGCATCTTTTTCCAAAAGTTTTTGTTGACTACTACGTTTATATACACACCTATCATCTGGTATCTGAATACCTGAAACATTCGTAAAGTTTTAATTCCTAGAATGAAAATAATGATTAATTTCTAACGATTTTGATGTTATGTCGACAAAAATAACTGTGACCAGGAGTGAAACTCTAACCATCTCATCATCTTTATCTTAGGATTGATTTAAAAATTAAAAAAAAAGAAAATCCTCCTACTGAGATGCTATTTGTGGTGCTATTTGTTTAGTTCCTGAGGTCCTAGTTTTCCCGAGGTGATGTTTGGCTCTCCTAAAAGACAAATCCATGTCCCTACTCCTAAGGCCTTGAGAATGGTGCCTAAGCTCCTCCAGACCTCAGTTTCCTCAACTCTTTGATGGAGGAAACTAGTACATAGCTCATGTGTTTGTGTGTTTTCTTATTTTTAAATGTATTTTATTAAAGTATAGTTGATTTACAATGTTGTGTTAATTTCTGCTGTCCAGCAATGTGATTCAGTTATGTGCTCAGCTGTGTTCAACTCTTTGCAACCCCATTGACTATAGCCCCCAGGCTCCTCTGCCTATGGCATTTTAGGCAAGAATACTGGAATAGGATGCTGTTTCCTATTTCAGGGGATCTTCATGACCCAGAGATCGAACTCACATTTCTTGCATCTCCTGCATTGACAGGAGGATACTTTACCACCAGGCCACCTTGGAAGCCCAATTCAGTTACACATATACACATTATTTTTCATACTCTTTTCCATTATGCTTTATCACCTGATATTGAATGTAGTTCCCTATGCTCTATAGTCGACCTTGTCACTAATATGAGTTTGTTTTCAGTATTAATGAGATGACATGTGTGAGCGCCATATCCAGTGCCTGGTACTTGGTGAGCCTGAGTTCTAGCCACTTCTTCCACTCACCTTGCTGGGAAGCACTCTTTGGACTTCAGTTCCATCACCTGATAAATGGGTATATAGAGCCTTCATGAGGCTGATGTAGACGTTATTGTGTTAACAACCTCACTCCGTGACTCCAAGCCATTTCTTTGAGCTCTGGCCAGAGCAGACTTCCCATCCAGAGGCACAGCTCTCTCATTCATGGGCTGATGTGTGGCTGGCTATGGCAGATATTACGGGTCCCCACAAGCACCCTCTCATTTTCCTGCCAGTAAAGATGTGGGGAAACTCTTCCCAGAAGAGCCATTTCTTTGAACTGAAGTACTTTATCTGGATTAATAGCTCATGACATAATAAACACTAAACACTTAAGAAAGAATCTTTTCCTCCTTAAAAATGATGGTGGAGTCAGGTCACTGATTGCCTAAGCCCCCTTCCAGTGTGTTTCTTTTTCCTTTGGGAGAAAGTTTTTACTGTAAAGATGTGGGAACTCAGTTTTGGCAAAGAAGGTATAGAAAATAGTTTTCAGAAATAGTGGCTTATGAAAAAGAAAACACGCCAAACTCAGTTTTTGAATTCTGATTCCAGCCGTGAAGCATATGCCATAAAAGGGCACAGGGAGAAAACTTACAAAAGGCTTATCCACTGTGATTAACCAAAAAAAGGACTCTGTTGTTAAGCGGACAGCCTGTGAGCCACATTTCGTTGTAGGTACTGGGAATACAGAAATAAATAAACCCCATTCCTGATTGCAAGGGGCTTGCAGCTCTGTGGAAGAGCCCAGGTGTCTGTTCAGGACCAGACACGGAGGATAGGAGGATGGGAACCCACAGTCCCTTCCGCTTTGCCAGATAAAGAGAGGATCACACTGGTGTTCCTAAGCACTCTGGTTGGAATTAGCGTCAGAATCTGAACGTTTGCTTAGCCCAGGGCACCAAATTCAAACTGAAAGGCAGAATGGGACCAGAGAAGCTGACCCCCAAGTTTATTTTTGACCAGAAAAAGAGAGATCAAAGGGAAGAACAATAATGTTGCCAACAAAGCATTTGCAGAGGTCTGCGAGTGGTAGAGAAGGAATCCTTGCAGGTAGGTGGATAACAGTTGTCTCCTTCCATCCCAGAACAACCCTGGGAGGAAGATAAGTGAGTTATCACATAGAAAAGTAGAATCTTAGGAGATTAAAGTTGTTTTCAGAGATTGCAGTCAAAATCAATTGTCTGAACGGTAACTGTGGAACTCTGCTGTCCCTAGGATTGCTATTGTGTGCTGTCGACTATTGGAAATCCATCACACACAAGGTACAAAATGTACATATAGAATAGTAATCTTCAGAATTAACCCAAGATGTTCACAGAACTGAATGAAGCCAAGAAACTGAACTTCTGAGTTTGTCATGGAGTTAGTTGGTCTTTCCTGCTGCTCGTGTTAGACCCTGAAGGGAGATGGAGGTAGGGGAAGCAGCTTGGGCAGATTTCGGGCAAGCCATGTATGATGTGGATGTCTGTTATCACAGGAGAATGCTGTAATTGATTCAGTAAGAAAGAGGAGGCTGTTGAAAGTTTTCAAGAAAAATTTAACATTTTAAGTTTTGTGTCATTGAAAGGTAACCCTAAGACAATATAGAGACTGAACCTTAGACGTGTAAGACGGGAGGGAAGAAAACTATTCAAGTCTATTATGTAAAGGGAGTCAGCAGCTCAAGGTCAGACTGAGATGGAAGCAGAAAATGATTTAATTTTTATAAAAGTTATGGAAGTATAGTTGATTTACAATATGTTAGTTTCCAGTGTGGGGCTTCCATGGTGGCTCAGAGGTAAAACAAAACAAAACCATATCCCAGAGCTTGCTCAAACTCATGATGTACATTGAGTTGGTGGACATGACTCATGTCCATTGAGTGCCACCTGGGAAGCCCATTGAACCCCTGAAAGTGTTAGTTGTTCAGTTGTGTCCGTTTCTTTGCAATCCCATGGACTGTAGCCCACCAGCTTCCTCTGTCCATGAAAACTTCCAGGCAAGAATACTGGAATGAGTTGCCATTCCCTTCTCCAGGGGATCTTCCCAACCTGGATATCGAACCCCAGGTCTCCTGCATTGCAGGCAGATTCTTTACTGTCTGAGCCACTACTATATGCCAAATACTTTGGCAAGATTTTACATGTCTCATTTAATCCTCAAAACCCTGTTTTATCTCCATTTTATAGTCTAGGAAACTGAGACTTAGAGAAGATTAATAAGTTGTTCAAGATCAAATAGCTAGTCACCAGTGGTGTTTGGATTGGCACCCAGGCAATCTAACCCCAAAGGCTACTTTTTAACCTGCTCCTGTATACCCTCCTTAACTAACAAACATTGTCTCAAAGAGTAGACCTTTTACATTAAATAGATCTTATTTGTGATGTGTGATCAAGGGGAAATTACTTGAGTTGCCTGGATTGTTTTACCATTACCATTACTACAAGCTAGGAAAAATGTTATCAAACAAATGGAAATTAAATGAGCCCTCTGAAAATCTGCTTTCTAATAAGTCAATTTCCTTCATTGTCTAAAGCATCAGGTATTAAATTACCATTAAAGCATGTTCCATGTACATTTATTTTTGACACAATTTTTTTCCAAATTCTATTTTAATGAAAACTTCAAGCTATCTCACAGTGTTAGAAACAAGAGCTTCAGTTGGCAATGTGATTTTTCCAGTTGTTTGATCTCTTTTAAAAGATTTAACTCAATTTTAGAATATAGCATTGTCCTTTGAGATAGGTACATAGCATTAGAAACCACTTGATTAAACATAGGGTCTAGTATGAATCTGAAATCGGAACTAGAGAGAAAATATGAGCTATAATTTGGGTAAGTGCTAATATCATTTGTATACATTTCAACAAAGTAACAGCTATAGAGATGACGTGCAAGGAAACAAACCAGACACTGGTCAAGGCAATATTTTTACTCTTGACTGTGTCTATGTAACAGCAAGCAACACTTTATAGAGAGTCAGGGATGGTTTAAGGAAGTACATCGATTTCTCAAGTTGAGAATCCTTACCTTAACTTTTATTTCTAATGCTTTGCTTTGCTCTTTAAGAATGAGACATTTAGAACAAGACTGGCTATCAACTCCTGAATGTACCATTAAAATTTAATCTTTTTGATTCTACTTACATCAATACTTAAATTTATGGAGACAGTGCAGAATGGTGGTTGTCCGGGTTTGGGAGGAGAGGGAAATGGGTGTTACTGTTTAATGGGTACTACTGTGTTACAATTTGACAAAATGAATGAAAATTTTCTAGAGATGGATGGTGGTAATGGTTGCCTTTGACTGTGTGGATCACAAGAAACTGTGGACAATTCTTCAAAAGATGGGAATATCAGATCACCTTACCTGCCTCCTGAGAAATCTGTATGCAGGTCAGGAAGCAACAGTTAGAGCTGGACATGGAACAGACTGATTCCAAATTAGGAAAGGAGTACGTCGAGGCTGTATATTGTCACCCTGCTTATTTAACTTATATGCAGAGTACATCATGAGAAATGCCAGGCTGGATGAAGCACAAGCTGGAATCAAGATTGCCGGAAGAAATATCAATAACCTCAGAGAGGTGGATGACACCACCTTTATGGCAGAAAGCAAAGAAGAACTAAAGAGCCTCTTGATGAAAGTGAAAGATGAGAGTGAAAAAGTTGGCTTAAAACTCAACATTCAGAAAACTAAGATCATGGCATCTGGTCCCATCACTTCATGGCAAATAGATGGGGAAACAATGGAAACAGTGACAGACTTTATTTGGGGGGGGCTCCAAAATCACTGCAGATGATGACTGCAGCCATGAAATTAAAAGACGCTTGCTCCTTGGAAGAAAAGCTATGACCAGCCTAGACAGCATATTAAAAAGCAGAGACATTACTTTGCCAACCAAAGTCCATCTAGTCAAGGCTATGATTTTTCCAGTAATCATGTATGGATGTGAGAGTTGGACTATAAGGAAAGCTGAGTGCTGAAGATGCTTTTGAACTGTGGTGTTGGAGAAGACTCTTGAGAGTCCCTTGGACTACAAGGGGATCAAACCAGTCAATCCTAAAGAAAATCAGTCCTGAATATTCATTGGAAGGACTGATGTTTAAGCTGAAACTCCAATACTTTGGCCACCTGATACGAAGAAATGTCTCATTGGAAAAGACCTTGACGCTGGGAAAGATTGAAGGCAGGAGGAGAAGGGTACAACAGAGGATGAGATGGTTGGATGGCATCACCGACTCGATGGACATGAGTTTGAGTAAGCTCCGGGAATTGGTGATGGACAGGGAGGCCTGGCGTGCTGCAGTCCATGGGGTCACAAAGAGCCAGACATGACTGAGTGACTGAACTGAACTGAACTGAACGGTTGCCCGACAGTGTGAATGTATTTAAGGCCATTGAGCTGTGCACTAAAAAGGGTTAAACTAGTAAATTTTATGTATGTTTTACCATGATAAAAAAAATACTTTATCTTGACCTATACTTATAGAGGGTCAAAATATATTTAGCCATTGGATATATAATTTTTAAATATTTGAACTTAAATTGACATAGCCAATTCCTTCATTTTAAAGTAAAATCTATAGATTTCTAGCTTCAAAATGGTGGATAGATGATCTCCCCAACCATTTTTTTTTTTCTAAAAATATCACCCCAATCAATAACATGAGTGAACTCTAAAAATAGGGATAGTACAGAGGTATGTATAATGTACACCCAGCCACAAGTCCTGACTCTTCCTCTGGGTAGTCAGCATACCCTACATCTCTCCCCATGGAAGACAAGAGGTTTTGCAGCAGTAGGCAGAGAGTCCAGGAAGGATAGCTGTGCAAACTGTGTTTGGAGGATGCTACAAAAGTCTGCAAACTGACCAGGCAGACCTCCATTTCCCTTCTCTTGCCCACATCAGACCACTAGCAGCATGACCTAATACCCATCCCTAGAAAACACAAACCACCCCAGAGGGAAAAAAGTCATACAGTGACATTTAGGGTGGTCCAATAAAATACCTGCCGGGCACCTAATCTCACTACAGCAAATTCCCCAGTGCACAAGCCCCACCCAGGCACTCGGCACCTCCACCACCCTCTAGAGCTCAACCTCATTTGTGACATCGGGTCAGGGACCAGTGCAGGAGTTTGAGAATCCTACTCTCACCACTGATGAGCTGTTTGCATGTGTTTCTTTAATATCATTTAAATACTTAATTGAAATGAGGTTAAATTTACAGAGATACACATAATTTGAGAATAAAGAAGAACATAAAAGAATGACGAAGAGAGGGTTAGAATAAGAAGGAAATATAACAGCACTTATGAAACTTTAAGCAGCTTACTTGAGCCGTACAATGCAGGGTGTTTTTTTCTTTTGATCCCATATTTTGAATTAGTACAAAGTTCTGAGAGTTATTTACAAAGTATATATCTTGTCAACATTACTGATCCCAGGCAAAAATGCTTATGCCAGTTTTAAAAACTAGTTTTCTGCACCTTTTGATTGACAGTATAATTGGTTGACAGATGTGGAAATCTATATTATCAGAGATCTCACGCATTGTTCTTTTAAAATAATCATGTTAGTCAGGATTACTTAATGAGGTAATCAAAATGCCATGTATTGTGGAGGTAACCACAAGTGACTCTAGGATTATGGCTAAACATCTTACACCCTTCACAGCTAACAGACTTGTAACCTTGTCATGTATACCCTCATCATAGTGTTTATGAGCCTAAAAACTAGAAACGAGGACAGTGAACTTAGATTGCTTAATCCTGGATATCTTGAAAATCTAGAATTTACTAGCTGATGGACAAGGAGTGAGGTGCTTTCTTGTGATTTTGATTTAAATTTCCCTGATAATTAGGGATGTTGACCAGATGGCTAGTAGGTACATTAAAAAGATGGTCAACATCCTTAATCAGGGAAATTTAAATCAAAATCACAAGATAGCACCTCACTCCTTGTCCATCAGCCAGTAAATTCTAGATTTTCAAGATATCCAGGATTAAACAATCTAACACTGAGCGACTTCACTTTCACTTTGCACTTTCATGCACTGGAGAAGGAAATGGCAACCCACTCCAGTGTTCTTGCCTGGAGAATCCTAGGGACGAGGGAGCCTGGTGGGCTGCCGTCTATGGTGTCTCACAGAGTCGGACACGACTGAAGCGACTTAGCTTAGCCATCTATATATCTTGTTTTTTGGAAAAATGCCTGCTCAAGTCCTTTGCCCATTGATTAATCATATTATTTGGGTTATTTTGCTATTGAGTTGTACGAATTTTATATGTATTTTAAATATTAATACTTTATCAGATATGTAGCTTGCAAATATCTTCTCCATTACATAGGTTAAATTTTCACTTTTGTGACATTGTGATTTATAAGAAAAATACATTTGGTCATTTGGATGACCAAAATCTGTTTCTAATACATATTAGGTCTTTATCCACTGGTTCCTGGTTCACAGCTCTTAAAACCTTTGGAATTTCCTGTGATAAGAATCATTAAAGTATATTTTGTTATGCTAATAAGGTAACCTCTGGAAAGTCCCTTAGGGAACTTAAAGAAGGGGGTGGAACCAACCAATCCTTTAGAAAGTTGGAACTTTCATTTTCACCCAGACTTCTGAGGGGATTGGCTGGGCGAGAGGCTAGAGGTTGAATCAGTCCTCAAAGACCAGTGATTTAATCAGTCATGCCAGTAACAAAGAAGCCTCCATAAAAACTGGAAAGAATAGGGTTCAGAAATCTTCAGGATTGGTAAATATGGGGATACGGGGGCAGAGTGATGCACTAGGAAAGAGTGTGGAAGCTTTGTGTCCTTCTCCCATACCATGCTCTACATACTTTTTCCATCTGGCTGTTCCTGAGTTATATCCTTTTATAATAAAACAGTAATCTAGTGAGTAAATGTGTTTCCTGAATTCTTGGTAGCATCTCTAGCAAATAAGGAGGGGATCATGGGAACCTCTGATTTATAGCCAATTTTTCAGTATTGCAAGTAACAACTTGGGTTTGCAACTGACATCTATAGCGAGCAGGAGGGAGTCTCATGGCACTGAGCCCTTAACCTGTGGAATCTGATATTATCTCCAAGTGGATGGTGTCAGTATTGAGTTGAATCCTCTGACACCCCGCTGGTGGTGTCAGAGAGTTGTTTGTTGACATGGGAAAGTCTGCATCTGCCCATCCACCCCCCCCCCCCCAACATGCATTACAGTTGTAAAGTTGGAGAGTGGAGTGAAGGGAAGGAAAGTCACTCAGTCATGTTCGACTCTTTGCGACCCCATGGACTATACATATACAGTCCACGGAATTCTCCAGGGCAGAATACTAGAGTGGGTAGCTGCTCCCTTCTCCAGGGGATCTTCCCAACCTAGGGATCAAACCCAGGTCTCCCACATGGCAGGTGGATTCTTTACCAACTGAACCACCAGGGAAGCCCATACAGGTCAATGCAGAACCCAGAAGAATTTTGTTGATGATTTCCTTTGCTATGCAGAAACTTTTTAGCTTGACATAAAGATTTGGTGCAGTATCTATCAAAATTCTAACAGCATTCTCCACATAAATAAAAAAGACAATCCTAGAATTCATATGGAACCACACACACACACACACACACACACACATGCAAACCACAAATAGCCAAAGCAATTTTGAAACAGAAGGACAAAGCTAGAGGCGTCACATTTCCTGATTTCAGGCTATATTACAAAGTTATAGTAATCAAAACAGTATAAAACATAAAAACAGACCCATAGATCAATGGAACAGAATAGAGTCTCAAGACTTCCCTAGTGATCCGGTGGCTAAGATTCCGTGCTCACAACGCATGGGGTCCAGATTCAATCCCTGAGAAGGGAACTAGTTCCCACTTGCTGCAACTAAAAGATCCTGCATGCTTCAACTAAGACCTGGCACAGCCAAATAAATATTAAAACAAACAAACAAAAAGAATAGAGAACCCAGAAATAAACTCATGCTTTTTTGGTCAATTAATTTTTAATAAAGGAGCTAAGAACATACACTGGGGGAAGGATAATCTCTTTAATAAATGATGTTGGGAAAACTCGATAACCACATATAAAATAATGAGATTGGACCTGTACCTTACAGTGGTCACAGTCATTTACCTGAAATGGATTAAAAACTTACAAGGCCTGAAACTTAACATTCCTATAACAAAAGAGGGAAAAACTCCTTGACATTGGTCCTGGTGGTGCATTTTTAGATATGATACCAAAAGCACAGGCATCAAAAGCAGAGTTAGACAAGCAAGATTACATCAAAATCATGATAATTACTTTTCGAACCTGACATTTTACAAAAGAGGTAGGAAACCTGAAGGTCAGAAGCATTCGAAATATAATACTCTTGAGCTTTTCCTCAGGAGTCAAGGAACTTAGCTCCAAGGAGGTTTATGCTTACAGAAAAGTCCTTGAATCCAAATGTATATAGGAGAAACAGCTCAAAATCTGCTACCGTTTCCCCTCCAGATAAGGGCAAGACCACATTATTTCTCAATAAGTAGGAAATACGGAGAAGGCAGTGGCACCGCACTCCAGTACCCTTGCCTGGAGAATCCCATGGGCGGAGGAGCCTGGTAGGCTGCAGTCCATGGGGTCGCTAAGAGTTGGACACGACTGAGCAACTTCACTTTCACTTTTCACTTTCATGCATTGGAGAAGGACAGGGCAACCCACTCCAGTGTTCTTGCCTGGAGAATCCCAGGGACGGGGGAGCCTGGTGGGCTGCCGTCTATGGGGTCGCACAGAGTTGGACAGGACTGAAGCGACTTAGCAGCAGCAGCAACTGCAAGAGTTCCAAGTGTTTTGTTCTTATTAAATACTTGAGTACAATGTAGAATGCCAGGACACTGTAGCAGCAACAAAGTAACAAACCCGTGCTCCATGTTCATTCTTCCTACAACATTACTTGACCTATATGCAGTCCTGATTTTAAGCACATTTGACAGGCCTGTATATTTTGCTACATCATAACATGGTTCTCAAAAATTGTAATCTGAAAATAAGAGTTTACTCAAAGGATAGAGATTTGGAAGTGGGCAGAGAATTTCAAAGTTAATAACATCTGAAAAAATCTAATTGTATAGTAATTAACATACTATCTAACTGTTAATGAACTTAACAGTTCATTCAGTTGGTTTCAGTTACTATTTTACGTTTAATGCCTGGCTTTTGATAACTGTCCTTAGTCCCACAGACTGTGCTTGCCATTGAATAAAAGGAAGGTTTTAGGGTGTACTCAGTCTATTTCCCTGCAGTTGATGCTTTCCACAGGAGTGTTGCCTGTGTTGCCTGCTGACCACCACTAGTATGGGAGAGATTGTAGGTGATATCTGGATTTTTTTTTAATTAACGCTTTTATTTGGGGGAAATGCAGTCAGCATATCAAACCCATTTAATCAAATAAACATAAGCTTATTGTTTATGTTATTTAAGTTAAAAGAGAATGAGTCAATGAAGAAAAATATCAACTCATAATGGTGTATACATGGTACAGATGCCAGTAGGACAGGACTTCTGAGGTTGTGTCCAGATGCCTGAAGTTTAGGAACCATGATACCACACAGTGGTTTGAATCAACCAAATGTATACGTACGGTTGGATGGCCATGATGAACACAGACATCTGTGGTACAGTCCTTTGAAATGTTGCAGGGACAGTAGTCAACTGCTACTGCTGCTAAGTCGCTTCAGTCGTGTCCGACTCTGTGCGACCCCATAGACAGCAGCCCACCAGGCTCCCCCGTCCCTGGGATTCTCCAGGCAAGAACACTGGAGTGGGTTGCCATTTCCTTCTCCAATGCGTCAGAGTGAAAAGTGAAAGTGAAGTCGCTCAGTCATGTCCGACCCTCAGCGACCCCATGGACTGCAGCCTTCCAGGCTCCTCTGTCCATGGGCTTTTCCAGGCAAGAGTACTGGGGTAGTCAAAGAGAAGTCTATATAACACTACACACTTCAGTATATCAGGAAAATGCTAGAAACATAGTAGCTTCTAGATCAAATGCATGTTCTCTAAACCCCTCCAGACAAGGTCCATGTGTTTCCTAAAGTCCCTAAATTCTCCCCAGATTCAGGCATCCTCATTGGCCATTGTGTACACCATCATATATTTGTGTACTAACAGGAATGTGTGGGAGGAAGCAGTTTCATATCCCTTCATTCTGAGAAGCTTTTCAGAGAAAATAATATGTGATACTAATTTATAAAACATCATTTCAGAAATTACCCTATGGGGAAAAAAATTCCTTAGACTGGAGAAAACACTGTAATATTGAACAAGCACTATTAGGGTTTTAAAAAATTGTAATCAGTTTGTCACTACCTTAATATCAGGGATAAGAGCAAAATTAAAGATTTCAATCTCCATGGCTTTGTGCTACTGTGTACCACTCTGCGTCTGTCTTTTTCTGTAACTTTGATGGATGTATCTAAGAAGCTTCAAGTCTTCTGGCTCGTTGCATATGTTGTCAGATTCCCCACTATTTAAACTTGTTTTCTTTGGGGACAGGGGTGATGTATTAGTCATTAAAGGACTGCGATATAGTGTACCCAGTTAGGAATTTCAGAGATAGATTCTTGGAATACGTGTAACATTGAGTAGAGCACGGGACAGCAGTAGTATAAGAGGGTAAGGATGTGTTTCTGACCGGGAAGGGAGTGCCAGTGAGCTAAGTAATCTCACGGGGACAGAAAGAGCTTTCTTGGGGATGGTGAAACAGAGGACTGACTATCTCAGGAGGGTTTTAAATTTTTAGTTAATTTATCTCTAATTGGAGGATAATTGCTTTACAATATTACATTGGTTTCTACTGTATATCAACATAATCAGTCATAGGCATACATATGTCCCCTCCTTCTTGAGCCTCTTTCCCATCTCCCACCCCTCCCCACCCCTCTAAGTTGTCACGGAGTTGGAGCTCCCTGTCATACAGCTATTTCAAGAGAGTTTAACCCTCAACATTCAGACATTTCATTTGGTGATTACTGTTACTTTCTTTCTGAAATATCAGCAAGAAGATAGTGGCGGGGCCTTACATGAAAGAGAACAGTACTTCAAATAAGTAATAGCAGTTGCTTTCACTTAGTCTGGTTTTTTTTTTTTCTTTTTCTTTTTTCTCTACATTAAAATTTCAAGAAAAAAAGATAAACCTCTTTTCATAAGCCCCCTCCCTTCAAAAAGGGGAGTAGTTTCCCCAACTTTCTTTTGAATGTCTGAAAGTATGTGATTGGTTAACCTCCCTTAAAGTGCCAACAACGTGTTTAACATGGGACAGAGCCAAGACTCTGTGAGTGCCCTGAACAGGCACTGAAAAACCGAAAAGCTTAAGGAGCTAGCTATATGGCAAGCAGTTTATTGGCATTTACCTGAAGTGGCCTGAGAGGAGACTAAATAATAAATGCACCTTGAAGTGTGACCGGGGAGGAAGAGGTGAAGGGTTTGCTGTAATAAGTAGCCAGAGGTCTGGCGAGATGCCTTACTACATTAATTTTCCAAGTCCTTTGGGTGGGTCACACTTGCGCTACAATATCCTGTCTGCAAATGCTAAATAAATACCAGGATCACGTCAGACTAAAGAACCAACGTACTAACTAATGTCATTTAAGAAATCAGGATGCTTAAAGTATTTTTCACTTGATAATTCACATTCAAATTAACTAAAGTTGGCACACCCAGACAAATGTTAATATATATCCTAGTGGAAATGTTTAGAGGGATTGGGGAGGGAAATCCAATCCTCTTCTCTTAAGAGCAATTTGAATTGTTTTGTTTGTTTTTTTGTGGTTGTTAAAAAATTTTATTGGAGTATAGTTGATTTACAATGTTGTGTTGGTTTTATATGTACAGCAAAGTAGTTCATTTACATATATATTCATTCTTTTAGAGATTCTTTTCCTATATAAATTATTACAAAATATTGAGTAAAGTTCCCTGTGCTATATACTAGTTATTATACATATATATAATCCATTGGTTATCCATTTTATACACAGTAGTGTGTTTAGTGAAAGTTGCTCATTCGTGTCTGACTCTTGAAGACCCCATGGACTGTAGCCTGCCAGGCTCCTCTGTCCATTGAATTCTCTAGGCCAGAATACTGGAGTGGGTAGCCTTTCCTTTCTCCAGGGATCTTCCCAATCCAGGGATTGAACCCAGGTCTGCTGCATTGCAGGCGGATTCTTTACCGTCTGAGATACCAGGGAATCCCAATGTTTTTAAGTTAATCCAAAACTCTTAATTTATCCCTCTCCCATACATTTCCCCTTTGGTAACCATAAGTTTGTTTTCAAAATAGATCAGTTTGGATTATGTCTACTAAAACAAAAAATATTTTATTTCAGATATAAGAACTGGGGCAGGGATTAGTTTTCAAAATAAGAGATGTTAAGATATAAGCTTCATTCCTTACTAAAGAGCTGTTAGGAATTTGCAAACCCAGAATCTTGGTATATACATACCAATCAATGAAATTTGCATATGATTTAAAAAAAAAAAAAAGGTTTACAAAACATCCTGCAAGGAAGCAGCCTCAGTACATGAAGCCACTTGTCCAGCAACATGACATTAGATTTTTCAGTTTAAACATTACAGGATGACCAGATGCAACGATGCCCGCTACATTCTGTTTAATTTTTAAGAGACAATTTGTGTTTCTACAACCAACCCCAAAGCATGAAATTTCACTAAATGTGCCCCAAATGAACAGCTGCTAAGTCTCCCAAGTCCTCTCAACTTTACTTTTGACTAGAACTTTTAGTTTTCTGTGCCAGAGTTTGAGAAAATGATTTTTTTTTTTTTTTGAGGGTGGATAAACAAGTCTATGGTGAAGGGGTGTGTTCCTTGTAAAGGTGCTCGGGGAATCTTACCTTGAATAACAAGAGACACCTCATTTCTCAGAGGAGGAAATAAGTTTCGAGATGTCTTCTGTTTGGCTGGTTTACACTCCTCCTCTCTGGCGCTGATCTGCAAAGAAGCTTTGTAAATTGACTAGACCCGCTGGGCGCCGGGTCTTTTTTTTTTTTTTCCTCTCTCTCACTTCCCTGCGATGTTTTGAACTGCCTTCCTACAGACGTCACACAGCCCTTGAGGAATAGTTTCTGCCTGGTGAGATTGAATGATAGTTCTCATTCACAAAGGCATGGAGTCAGATTCTAATCAGGGGACACAGCGGAAATTACGTTCGCAGGTACAACAGTGAGCCCAACTCAAGTGTGGAGAGCTTTGTTCCCTCTCTGACTTGGCTCCCCCGAGAGGAGTGTTTTTTTGTGGTTGCCCTGAAATGGAACTTCCCTGACAGCTCTCTGGTGTCGTTACTATACCTCGCGGTCATTTTTGTTTCCTTTCTCTCTAACCTGAGCACTTTTAGACGGTTGGAAACCTTTAATCCTGGTATTGTGGAAGTGCAAAAAAGATGCGATCAAGTGGCTCTTTCTCTCTGTTGGTTACCCTTGTGACCAGATGAAGAACAGATTCAAAATCCAGTTCCTCCCTTGGCAGTGCAAAGCAGAAAACAAACTGTCACTTCCGAACAGCCTGGTGATGGAGTAAATTCAGTATGAAAGAGGAAAAAGCTTCTGTGTCTTAGAAACCTCTCTCTGTTCTGGACTGGGGGCAGAAATTGGATTCCGGCAAATTTGGATTTCATCAAACAACCTCCTTTGAAAATGGAATATATTTCAAGCCATCTTTGTAGAAACACAGCTGAAATGTATTAAACAGAATTCTTGAAGAGTTTTTTTTTTTTTTTCTTTTTCCTCCAAAATGAGCATTATCGTGAAGCCAAGATCCCGGTCTACAAGTTCCCTGAGGACCTCAGAGGGAGTGTGGTAACGTGCTTTTCTCTCCTGCTTCTCCCCTTCTTTCATTTAAAGATTGACGTAATCCTGGAGTATTTAGTAACTGCTGACGAGGTTCAGGAGTTAGGTGTGATGTTAGGGCTTTGTAAGAAAGAGCACAGTGTTGGTGACACTTTCACCCTCTATTTTGTTGCTCGATTTTGTTTACTCTAAAAACAAGGGTGCTCACACTTTTTTTTTTTTTTTAAGACTCATGCACCATAGCAATTCATTTGGTGACAAGTTTTAGAAGAGGAAGGAAACTTGCAAAAACCTGGGAAGTTTAGAAAATGAAAACTTATCATTTTTCACTGTCTGATCTGCCTGCGTGTGTTCTTATCTCTCTTGCCTGATAGACAAGCAGGCTAGTAGTTAACGATCTTTGCTGTGGTCTTTAGAAGTAGTACTTTAGCTTTCAGCACACGAGTATTAAAATAATTAATAATGTTTTACATTTTAATCATATAACCAGCTTGAATTTAATTATATGACTAGATGTATATCGAGTTGCTTCTCATTCAGGAATCCCCTGTTTTATTTTGTTAACATAATGTTCCCTGATAATTTTGTGGGGTTTTCTTTTTGGTAATTTTCATCTTAGTAAAAAGTATATTAACTTCAGTTTATTCTGATATTTAGTTCTGCTATTTCTTCAGTATTTGATATGGCTGTATGCACATAATCCTTAAGGAACAGTTTCTCAGTAAATAACTTTTGTGTCTAATACAGGTATTTACAAAAATATTTTTATGGCTGTTTCAGAGGTTAATTTTATTTTCTTTATCTTAGTGATTGAGTGTAAATATATAAAAAAGCTCATCTTTTTAAAATGGAAAGAATCCTTTAGACAGGAGAATTAAAAGCAATGAGTGAAGGCAGGTGTTGAGGAAAGGCTGGAAGCAAGCAGGTAAGATGCACTACATATAATCATTTGAGCAGGCAGACACACAAATAAATACTTATATTATTCGTATAGGGAACTCAGTCCACATTTATGAGATTGGGTTGTCATTTGCTCTTCTTGTACTGCTGTTTTGTAGGGGACTAGAATCAAAAATTGTATTTCTGTGAGTTTTAATAAACTATAGATGCAGATTTGATCTCATATCAATTGTGATTTTTTAAAAAATACATGTGATAAATTCCTCCCTGAGTTTATTTAAAGAAAAGGTTGCATCTGAACTAAACTTGTATGGCTCTTTTATGCCAAATAATAAATACTGAGAAATACTTAGAATCCTTTTATAGTTGCCATAACTAATATAAATCTCTAATATAAATGGGTAATCAGAATTTATAAGTGAATTTTATTCACTTGTGACTTCTGTCCTGCCTATGTGAAAACAGGCTCTTATACATAAATAAATAGTATTTAACCAACCTATTTGCTGTTTTTGTCTCAAACGCCAGGAGACTTAGTTCCAAATTTAGGATCCAATCAATCAGCAACACTTAGTGCATTTCAGTGTTCAGTAACATCGACATCCTTTACTCCTCTTAGGTTATCATAGTCTATTTTTATCCACAACTATTCTATTTGATTATTCTATATTATGTAAGGTCATAAATAAATAGGGCCACAGTTCAAAGTATATGTTTTAAAATATTGATTTATGAATGTGTATATTGTTCCATTTAATTTTAAATAGTTGGAGTAGTGTTTGGTTTAGATGGTGTTTATGTAAGAAGTAAATGCCTCTTTATGCTAATGATCCCTGATGACACACTGGAAACCTCCCTCTTACCTCTGTCTTATTAATAATGTAACTGTTTGGGTATATCACTGCTGTCTCTGAATCACTGCCCTGAGATTGTAATCACTGTAGTTATAGTTTAACTGTTTTATTATCCCTTTATCCTTCAATTTCTATATAGCACATTTATTTATATTTATATTTTTAAATAGTAGAATCAACATAGATTATAGACTAGGTGTACAGAGGAAATACACGTGTGTATATGTGTACATACACACACACATATATATAGATGTTTACCTGATTAACAAAAAAAAGCAGCCCTTCGGCTCCCTGAACCTCTATACCTACATGCCCCCGAGAATTCAGTAGGATGGTGTCCTCTCAACCCCCACCCCTACCCCCTTTCATTTTCAGAAACCAAAACCTACTTCATCCTCTTAACAACTGACTTCCCACTAGAGAGACCAAGTAAATACTCCTTTTTCAGATGATTTTATTTCGTTCTGCGCTTGAGAATACTTTCTTTTGGGAGAATCATCTTTTGCCTTTATCGTAATGCTACTTATGTAAATCTTGTCTGTTCAATTGCCCCCTTTTTTCTAAGACTTTCTATTTTCTCTCTGGATGCTTCCGGACTGTTTGCTAATTGCCTTTTGCAAGAACCCAGTGCTTCAGATTGCTTTTCTTTTGCTTTTTTCCTGTTTCTTTCCATCCACTACCACAAAAGACAATCCACATGAACTTGTTATTTACAGCTCTGACTGAATCCCTTTGAGATACTCACATTTGAAAAGAGGATTTCATGACAAACTCCTAATGATATTCTATATCCTTCCTCCTGGTTCATGTGCTTAAAAAACAAGCCTTTTACTTATAGTTAAAATTCTATTAATTTCTAAAAACAAGATAAAAATAATCTTGAAATTGATCTGTTTCCTTATTATATAATGTTTTAAATATTAAAACATTAATATTAAACTTTAATATATTAAAGTATTATATAATAAGGATATATACTAGGTTGCTTTTATTTTTTCAATAGGTATATTTATTGACTACCTACTCTGTGCCAGGTTCTAAAAAAATTTAATTGTGGTATTAATCCTTTTGCATTCCTTTAAATATCTGCTAGAAATTGAGAAAAACATGATCTATATGTTTTCTTATGCTCATACAGTTAATAAAACTAGCAAAATCATTTATTTTGCCTTTCTGTTTCAGTCATTTTGGTAGTAATAGTCCACCTTTAAATTCTCTATGAGAAAACAAAGGCAGTTACATATCCATAAATATCTTAATTTCACATGTCTTCAATTTAGATATAGTCAGCAGTTATATATTATAATAAAATTATGATTCTGTAGCATTTTACCACTTACAAATATATCCCAGAGATAGTTCTCATTAATCTAACCAAGACTTATGTAATTCAATTTAAATGAAAAAGAATTATCCTTACAAATATAAATATAGAAAACTTTGATCAATAAAACTGGACTTTGTTCTTTTCTGCTGTTCATTATTGGCATATATTTGTGATATTTAAGATTGTTCACTGTGTAATCTGGATCTGGTGGGGGGGGGGAGATGCTATTGTCTAAGATATGACTGTGAGTCTTTTTATAAAGTACGTTTTGAAGCAGATTATTAAATATGTAAAAATTTTACTTAGGTTTATAGACATAGAAAATAAGCCTGGAAGGCTGTTTTCCAAGCCTTTAGTAGTAGTTACCTTCTAGGGTAAAAATGGCCAGAATGGAGGCAATTTTTACTCTTCTGAATATATATTCTTTTACTATATTATATGAACTTTTTCATCAAGGAATTATGATATATGAGTTTAAATATATTAAAAATATAACTGTCATGTGCATTAGCAAACTCATCTTTATATGTGTAGCCATCTGTATATCTGGTAAACAATACCTTGCTCAGTGTCCAAAATATGGCAAATAAGCATTTCAGTAGTGAGTAGATATAACTTTCTAAAAAGCATTGTTTCTCAGATCAATAAATGATTGTTCTTTTCTATTAACTCTATTCTCCTAAATTTGTAAAAGTTCAGGCTGACTGAAAATTCTTATTTTGGCTTCATGATCATAGTAAAACTACTACTTTTCTAACTGAAAATAAAAAGATATAATGACAATAATATCTTGGAGGGAAAATTAGTTTTAACCCCTGCTATCCTAGACTCAACTATTCTCATTTTTTTTAACTTAACTTACATATCTTGAACTCTTGTAAATATTAGTTCTGTGCTCCACTTCATCAGGTATTTTTCTAATAATAAAATTTTAGCTTTCAATTTATCGAGTGTCTCTTATGAATGAGAACTCTGTGGAAAATTTTAAATATTGTTTAGTTCTTGTAATAATGTTGAAAGGAAGGAGTTGGTAATCCATATTTTATAGATGAAGAAATGAACCTAAGAAATAAAATAATTTGAGCAAGGCACTTTTAACTGCTAGGGAGTGCTGAGGTTCAGTCCCATGCCTGTCTGCTTCAGAGGCAGTGCTGTTTATTTGGGCTTCCCTGGTAGCTCAGTAGGTAAAGAATCGCCTGCAATGCAGGAGACCTGAGATTCCCTGGAGAAGGAAATGGCTACCCAGTCCAGGATTCTTGCCTGGGAAATCCCATGGATGGAGGAGTCTGGCAGGGTTGCAAAGTGCTGGACGTGACTGAGGGACTAAATCACTACCACCACTATTTATATAAGCATCACTTTTGATGACTGTCAAATTATCTATCTTGTGATTATAGCAAATGAACTAAAATATTTGGTTAGCTACTGGGGGACTGAAAAGATAAGTTGGAAGTTGACCTTCTGGGGTATGATAGCCTGTAAAGTTCCCTGATAGCTCAGTTGGTAGAGAACCTGCCTGCAATGCAGGAGACCCCGGTTCGATTCCTGGGTGGGGAAGATCTGCTGGAGAAGGGAGAGGCTACCCACTCCAGTATTCTTGGGCTTCCCTTGTGGCTCAGCTAGTAAAGAATCTACCTGCAATGCAGGAGACCTGGTTTCGACCCCTGGGTTGGGGAGATTCCCCTGAAGAAAGGGAAGACTACCCATTCCAGTATTCTGGCCTGGGAAATTCCATGGACTGTATGATCCACGGGGTCACAAAGAGTCAGACACTACCGAGCAACTTTCACTTTCAAAGTTTAAGGCTGATGTTGGGCATGAAAAATACCTATTTGAAAGGGTTTTGTGATTATTCTCTACTAGTAGCAAATAAAGTTATCTATTCCCTATTGTAGGAAAATAAAGAGCGGAAGTCAGTGCTTCTCAGTTCTAATAGATCATCTTTCCAATTTTGTTAGAAAGTCTTACTTTGTTCTCTGTAAGATCTGTGAGGCATCAGGTAAGGAACAAGTTCTCAGACTTTGTATGAAGTTTCATGATGTTTTAACTCAGCTTTGAAAAAGGTACAAAATCTTCCTTCCTGTATCTTTTATCTTACAAGGTTTTGCAAATGGGAAAACAAATGGAACTTGTATAATTTCTGCCTGTCCAGTTATACAATGTGACTGGACTTAGGGAAGTGACTATTTTCAAGATTGCTTCAGAGCTTTGAACCTGCAATAAACCTTTTTGATCCCATTTTCTAAGTTTGTATCACATCTGGTGATATAGACGTAGAGATAATCCCAGATCTAGAGATAAGCAGCGTTTAGGAAAAGTGGTTACAATAGTTTCAATATTATTTAAAACATTAAATATATATATATATATATATTAATGCTAGGGAAGCACAGAATGGATCACAGATGCTCTTTAAAGTCATAAATTATCAAATTCTAATTCTTAACTCTCTAAATGCCTTGCGCTGTGGTCAAGTTTGGACTAAACTAGGAAGTCTTTTAGAAGAATGGAGAATATAGAGAATTCTAGAACCTGTGGATGCAGTTCTTAGCATAACAGAGAAAATATTAATGTTACGCCTTTATTGTCTACCTTTAGCCTTCCTAGGCAGTTGGCTCTCCTAGGAGCATCCTGGGTGATAGGTGAGGAAGTGAATTGGGGAAGCTAAGCTAAGATGCTCTTCGGAATAACACTGAGAAACAATAAGGGGAAGATTATGGGAAAGATCTGAAGAAGTGGCTAGAGAAATAAGAGGGAAGGTCAGAGGGGAGGCTGGAGGGACTTCGGCCCATTTTGAACCAGACACACCATCTGGCGCCCTGCCCTGTTTAATCACACTGCCATCTTCTGGCAGCAGCTCTAGTAATGAACTTGCATGTAGCAGTGGTTTTTTGTTTGTTTGTTTCTCCCTTTCATCTCAGGACTAAAAACTTCTGCCAGAGGATAAGGAAAGTCGACTTCAAGGCTTTCCATTTCTCTGTTACGTGAGGCAGAACAAGAAATTAGAAAACTAGATTCCAGGTGTAGGATATATGCACACTGAGATGACAATTTCCGAAACTTCCTTCCTGGAGGTTTTGATGTTTTACAGCCCGCAAGTTCAGACGTTTTGTTTATAGCTAATACTAATCTTCCTTGCTTAAATTTTAACCCGTTTCTTCCTAGTTATCAGGGTAGTGAATCAGTAGATAAGTAGATTCTCCTTTATGGAGTAAAGTGACTAGTAAGTGACTTTGTGGTCTTTTTTAATCTTATGTGTAGCCGTTCGCTGAGAAGATCACCTACGAGGAGCTCGTGGAAGGCACGGGCGGCCTGGAGGAGGTCACAGCCCTTCCCGAGGGTCTGCAGGGCTGGCCTGGGGGGCCCGCTGCAGGAGAGCCCAGCCTAGCGCCTCCGCCTGGAGAGCAGCCTCCGGGACCCCTAGGAAGCAAATTAAAGCACATGTAACTGGAAGCAAAGGCACCCCACTCCAGTACTCTTGCCTGGAAAATCCCATGGACAGAGGAGCCTGGTGGGCTGCAGTCCATGGGGTTGCTAAGAGTTGGACATGACTGAGCGACATCACTTTCACTTTTCACTTTCATGCATTGGAGAAGGAAATGGCAACCCACTCCAGTGTTCTTGCCTGGAGAATCCCAAGGACGGGGGAGTCTGGTGGGCTGCCGTCTATGGTGTCGCATAGAGTCGGACACGACTGAAGTGACTTAGCAGCAGCAGCAGCTCAATTGGTGTCCAACTCTTTGTGACCTCACGGACTGTAGACTGCCAGTTTCTCCTGGCCATGGGATTTTCCAGGCAAGAATACTGGAGTGGGTTACCGTTTCCTTTTCCATTTCATTTCATAGTGCAAAATACTCATTTTGAATTGTAAAGGGGATGGTACCAGTGTGACTTGTTAAAAGAAATGTTCTGTAAAACATAGTTTCAATGTGTAATTGTTTCCAGGCTTCATGGAAAAGAGTGTTCCCACTGTGCCTGCGTCTCTCTCCCGTTTAAAATACATTCAGGGTGAGAAATTCAACTTTCTAAAATGAATATGTATGAGATGTTCATGTATATATGGAATACAGAAAATAACAATTCCTAACATCTGTGATTTCACTTCATTGCAATGTGGTACAGAATTTCTTCTTTGTGTCAGGGGATTTATATGACTGAAACTGTTTTAGTTAGGATAAATTCCTGCAAAATGTGTCAACTTTTAACCAATGGCATTCTGGCAGGCAGGCAACCACTGCTGTGATGTTTTCCCTCTGCTATAGATGTGTCTTGGAACAGCAGGTAGCTCTAATCGGCAGCTGGATTACCAGCTAGCGGGGACAGTAGCCCCTGTCTACAGCGGTAACCAGAGTGACTGTTGTAATGATGCATGTGTGTGTGTGTTCGTGTTGAGTCATGTCTGACTCTTTGTGACCCTATGGACTGTAGCCCACCAGGCTCCTTTGTTGATGGGATTCACCTTGTAAGAATGCTGGAGTGGGTTGCCATTTCCTCCTCCAGAGCATCTTCCCAACCCAGGGATCGAACCCACATAACAGATACACAATATGGAGCACCTGCTGTTCGTCAGACACTGGACTTGGTGCTGTACAAGATCTGGTTCATTTTATCTTCATAACTGCAGGAGATAAAACTCGTAAATCACAGTGCTGCAGAAAGCGTGGTCTAATTCTAAACCCCATGTTTTTTGTGGTGGTGGTATTGCTTTTGTTTTATCCAGTCTTCTCCCCTCTCTCCACTGCTCTGGTCACTCATGATTCTGCCTCCTCGTATTGCAAAAGTGGTCAGTAGGCTGCTGCTCATGCCTTTCCTTTCTGTCCTAGATTATTTCAAGGTTCTCTTTTTAACCACGTACAGCTCAAGAACAAATACCTTTTGTATTTGTCTGCCTTCTTTCTCAGGGTGTGCACACAAGCCTTCCACCACGGACCATAGAGATGGATGGAGACGTGGAAAGTGGACTTTGGCCCAACTTCATTCTCTAGAAATCTAGCTAGTTCTTGATGTATTCAGTTTATTGACCCTCTCCCCCAGTCTGACTATAAATCGCACTGTTTTCTTCCTCTCTGGCATTTGACCAGCGAGTAGAACCATAAACTCTTGGAAATGAATAGGACCACAGAAAATAACCTATAATCTAATTCTCCCCACCCCGACCCCATTTTTGGAAGTGGAAAAGTTTTGCTGGTCTTTAACTTCCAGTCAAATAAGGTCAAGAAAATGGTTAGAAACAATGTCAGTGTTTTCATGGGCAACAGATTTTGTTGGAGAAATATTTTTCTTAAAACTCAAACACAAAGTTTGAAGTAAAATACAGAACTAAAACTTTGTCAGGTAAATTCGTGAAAGTATTTCCATTTATAATTTGTATGGTACTTTAATGTAATTCTTAAACTTATGTCTGTGAGGTTAGCTAATATCATGATAATTCTGTCACAGCTTCAAAGTTGGATTGAAGGAATATGTATGGAGAGGTATGGAGGTTGAGGTCACTGTGATCTCCTGTAGGAAATTCAAGACAGTGCCTTGTCCAAAGACCTCCACAAGTAACTAAACTCTGATCAGTAACATTTTTTGAAAGTCACATAGCTTATTAAATTGCTAAAATTCATGTTTTGAAATTGTAACTTTATTCTTCTCTCTTCTCTAAAACATAGCTCACTGAAGTAAAAATCATGGTAATTGCTATTTACTGGGTGCTTTTGTGTCAGATATCAGGCTGTGTGTTTGAAAAGAATTACTCCATCAAGTCTCATTATAAATCCTATGAGGCACACATTATTATTGTTCCTCATTTTCTAGAATAGTAAGGAAAACTTACCCAGGATTGCATGGTAAATAAGAGAATTTCATGGATTCACATACTTTTAAAAATTATTAAATGTTATTATTATTATTACCTGGCCACACTGTGTAGCATGTGGGATCTTAGTCCCCTGATCAGGGATCGAACCTGTATCCCCTGCCTTGGAAGTGCCAGGGAATTCCCATAATGTTACCTTTAGTAATGATATGTATGTAAATATGTCAGATAAGTTAATTAACTTAATTGAAATTAATTAAAGTCCTTAGCACAGTAGCTGATTCCTTGAATCAGGAAATGTTAGCTTGTATTATGCATTTTTCAAGCTTGTATATTATTGGGATTTTTAAAATAAGAACTGTAGGGTGAAAGAGCTTATTTTCTGTGAGACGGTCTTGGGACACCTCAAACTGAGTCTTTATACAAAGCTAGGTGTTCTGGATAAATCACACTGTGCTTCAAAGATCTATTCAGGTGGGTCAAAGAATGAATGATATAGAGAAGGTAGCAGAGCAAGAAGTGATCAGTTGGAAGCTAAGATGCTTCTGATTTAGTTGTTTAAAAATAGGTCAGAATCCTCTAGGACAGCAGTCCCAGGCAGTGGGTTAATCTCACAGGAAGGGCTTGTTGTTGTTCAATCAGTAAGTCTGACTCTCTGTGACCCCATGGGCTGCAACACACCAGGCTGCTCTGTCCTCCTCTGTCTCCTGGAGTTTGCTCAGACTCATGTCCATTGAGTCAGCAATGCTTTGTAACCATCTCATCTTCTGCTGTCCACTTTTCTTTTTGCCTTCAGTCTTTCCCAGCATCAGGGTCTTTTCCAGTGAGTTGGCTCTTCACATCAGGTGGCCAAAGTATCAGGAGCTTCAGCTTCAGCCTCAGTCCTTCTAATGAGTATTCAGGGTTGATTTCCTTTATTTTTTGTTTACTATTTTTTTTTACTTGTTTGTTTTATTTTATTTTATTTTTTTACTTTACAATACTGTATTGGTTTTGCCATACATTGACATGAATCCGCCATGGGTGTACATGAGTTCCCAATCCTGAACCCCCCTCCCACCACCCTCCCCATATTATCTATTGACTGGTTTGATTTCCTTGCAGTCCAACGGACTCCCAAGAGTTCTCCAGCACCACAGTTCAGAAGCATTAATTCTTCATTGCTCAGCCTTCTTTGTGGTCCAACTCTCACATCCATACATGATTACTGGAAAAACCATAGCTTTGACTATGCAGACCTTTGTTGGCAAAGTGACATCTCTTCTTTTTTTCATATGCTGTCTAGGTTTGTCATAGCTTACCTTCCAAGGAGCAAGCGTCTTTTAATTTGATGGCTGCAGTCACCATCTGCAGTGATTTTGGAGACCAAGAAGATAAAATCTATCACTGTTTCCACGTTTTCCGAATGTATTTGCCATGAAGTGATGGGATGGGATGCAATGATCTTGTTTGTTTGTGTTTTTTAATGCTGAATTTCAAGCCGGCTTTTTCACTCTTCTCTTTTGCCCTCATCAAGTGGCTCTTTAGTTCTTCTTCACTTTCTGCCGCCTGGTGGTTCAGTCTTACTGTGCCTCACTGCCAGGCATTCCCTGTCTTTCCAGAGCCCCTGCTCCTCTAGTCCTGACATGCCTTCTGGGTTGTGTAATATACAGATTGTTATCTCCATAGCCTGTCTCCTCATCCTTAGCAGGTCCCAGACTGGATAGGACTCCTGTTCAGTTTTACTCTGCCATTCTAGCATAGCACGAGCCTCTTTCTCCATCTAGAAAGACAACATGCAAAAAAGGGGATTTGGTTAGATCAGTTCTTGCGGCCCAGAGTATAGTTTCAGGATGAGCTGAAGAGCATAGAGGCTGGAAATGTAGAAAGCGTGATGGGTTAGTGAGAGCAGCCAATTAGTATTCCATTGTCTCTGCTCTGTACTTATTTTATTATGAGTAGTTACCAATAAAAAAATGTGTAAAAGCTTTACTTTGTTATAATTAACAACTGTTCCTTGGGCTAAAAGGTGTGATTGAGGGTGAGGCTCACCACCTTGAGGGAAAAAATTGGGTCACTAAAGATTCCCTGAATCTCTGCTTGAGAAAAATAGTCCCGATTGTTAATCTGAGTCCTGTTGTTAAAATTGCGTCTAATTGTATATGAATCAGAAAGTGTTTCCATGGTAATGTAAAACACAAAAATAGCAGCAGACTTACTGTTAGCAAACATCCCTTTGTAAATGTTTTTATAATTGGGAAAATCATTTTACATACATAGCCGTGAAATTATACCCTGACTTAGAAATACACATGAAATGTGTCCTTAATTGTAATGTCTTTCACATGTAAATAACAAAGGAAATAGACAATCCTCTTTGTTTAAAACCAAGATTGCTAATCATTTTCATCTGTGGCCCATTAGTAGTGGCCACGTGGAATAATACTGGGAGCTGCACTGAGATTTCAGAAAAAGTGCTGCCAACTTTTTGGTGATGCCACCAAAGAGAAAAGGGATATCATGGGGCTGCTTGGCATTTTAAGTGGCCCTGATGGTCTCAGAATAATTCTTTACATTTTAACTCTGCCATTAAATTTGCACAAAAATTAAGTTGTAGCAAAAGCAGTATTTATATGTCCATACAAATCTGTGTGTGTATTTTTTAGAAACTTTGACATGTTTTTGTCATTTGTCAACTATGAAGAACATGTATACATGTCACAAACCGTAACTACTCTTTTTGGATGTTGCAAACTAGAAAAAAAGAGAAAAATTAGTAATTCCTATTATCAGTGGCCACCCTTATAATCAACACCCTGATTAAAAATAATGCTGCCTGCAACTCTAAAGCCACCTTTGTGCCCCTTTTAGCTACTGCCCACCAGCACGAAGTGTAACAACTATCCTGGTTTTCAATAAATCACAGAATACTGTTTTCTACTTCTGAGTTTTATATAAAATGAATGAATACAGTTTGTACTGTTTTGTGGCTGGTGGGTTTTATTTTCCCTGCCAATTGATGTTTGAGAGTTTATCCCATGTTGATGTAGTTGTATGTAGTCCATTCATTTCTCACTAATGTACAGTTAAGCAAATTTTTGTTTTAAATATAAATTCAGGGTAAAAATATGCTAATTGTTTAGGTCACAGTTCGGTGTTTAGGACTATCAGTTCAGTTCAAAACTGTTGTCAATTTGTAGTAATCATTTGAATACAATTTCATGTGCAAGCTGTTGCTCGGATTCACCCTCAATGGGCATTTCCTCTGGGAAGCTTTCCTGGCCTTCCCATTCAGAATTAAGATGTTCTTCTCTGTGTTCACAGTAGACCTGGTCCATTTCTCTAACAAAGCACCTGAAGCATGGCAACAACTGACTGCTGTCTTGCCTGCCTGTCCTCAGGGACTGTGAATGGGTTGTAGGGTAGACTGGGTTTTTTCATCTTTGGGTACCCAGCATGGTGCCTATCCCAACAGCAGGATTGTGCATCTGTCTGTTGCGTGCAGAGAGAACAAGGAGTTGTGTTACATCACCAGGAAAACATCCCAATCTGTATTTATGTTTAATTTCATTTTAATAGATGGCGCTCTGCTAAGAATTGTACTGAATTGTGAAGGCAGAATTACTGTGGCGAAGAACTGTAAAGTATCAGATCAGAGAGGATGTTTGCCTGTTTTCCTGTGGGTTTTACCCTTAGTTTCCCAACTTCATTGGTAATTCCAGTCTCAACACTTCTCCTTATTCCCACGTGAGTCCCTTGTCTGTTAATAGAATCTACCTTCCCAGTTTTCCTCAGCATTTCTCTTTGCCTGAGTGACCCACCTCAGGACCATCAACTAACCATGACTGACGTATGCAGGTGCTGATGTGTGCTGTACACGTTCATCACCCAGGGGACATATGGTTGACTTTCTCTAGAAGTGAAGTGAGGTCACTCAGTCATGTCCAACTCTTTGCGGCCTCATGGACTGTAGCCCACCAGGCTCCTCTGTCCATGGGATTTTCCAGGCATGAATTACTGGAATGGGTAGCCATTTCCTTCTCCAGGGGATCTTCCCGACCCAGGGATCGAACCCAAGTCTCCTGCATTTCAGGCAGACGCTTTACTGTCTGAACTACTTTCTCTAATTCTTGATCAATTCGGTGTTCTCTTCATCTGAGAGACCCACTTGGGGCAAGACCACAACCACTGCTTCAGGCTCACTTCGGCTTCATTGCCAGCCTTTTGAAGCCAAACATAGCCACCACATCAGACTCCATGGCTGGGATGTTAAGTCAGGGACCAAGTGTGGCCTAGAGCCCTAACCTCTGGCCTCCAAAGTCTGGGTGAGCATTCCTTCCTGGATTGTGCACTTTCCCCACTATTAAGTTGCTTTTAGCTTACCACATTTCTAGACTTAAATTTTTCAGAATACTAAGAAATTAAGTCTTAATCCTTAGTAATTGAGGATTTGTTTTTAGTGTGGTACAAGATCATTTTCTAGCCACTTGACCATGAAATCTGGTTCTATAGCTTAAAATATACTGTTCTTAAAGAAGAGTTTTGTTTCTGTAGCACTTTAATTAGTTGCAAAGATAAAGGTGTATTTTTCATTGCTTCACTTAACAATGTTTATTAACTCAGTTCTGCTTTAGGCACCCTGATGGGTCTTAAAGAGACATTGATGAAATATTAGCCCTCACCTTCATAAAATTCCCAATCCAGTGACTTTCTAAAGTATTCCTGTGAGGCAGAAGATTTCTACTTTTACAGTTTTCTATATCCCTAGGATTTCTTTTGCTTTCATGATAAAAAAACATTTATAGTTTAAAAAGTGAATGGTTCGGTTGCTCTCAAAAATCCAGCAGTGAACAGAATAATTGAAAAACCTGACTACTTGAATTTAGGGTGTGGTAATATGAAATAAATCTGGGATATTTGATTTTTTTAAACCAAAATATTTTCCCTGAGATTAGAGGAATATTTTCATTCTAGGTAAATTGCTTATTTAATCACCGCCTAACAAGGCTATGTCAGCCAAATTAAATGTTTAAGTTCATTTTATTTAAATAAGCTTTAGAACCAGCAGATTTCTCTCTTATTTAGATGACTTTAGCATTTAAATTTTCAAAGAGAAAGCATATAAACTAGGAAATTTTAATGTATATAGAGGAAGAGAACATGAGAAGGAAAATGAGATAAATAGAAAAAAATGAAGTTTAAACAAAAATAACTCACATTGACATTTGACATAATTTGTCTTATTACCAAAATTTCTGTCTTCACAGGTAATGTGCAGGAGATTCATTTTTATAGTACCTAGTTAATTTTTTAAAAATGTTTGAGGACTCTGTTTCACATTAGTGAAAATGAAGGAAAATAAGCTTTTCCTTTCCACAAATGGCCACTACTAGTTTGCTTGCCAGCACTGAGTAAAATAAACTAATTTTACTATTACCATGGTTGAGTGCAGTTATATTCCTTTAAACATCTTGCATAATCCATGGCTTTAACTGCATTAATCTAAATAAGGTCATTTCATCAAATAGGGATCTAATAAGAGCTTTGGAAAGAACTATCAGAGACCAGATTCCATTTAGAAATCAGATGAAAATGGCATTCATGTCCCATTGTTGTTTGGTATAAAGAATTTGCTCTTAAGGATTACAGTTGCCATACAAGGGGACCACACAATGGAAAGCCTGCCTACCACCACAATACCAAATATTATCAGACTTTCACAGTGAACTGTGTCAGTACATGATTCCCACCAAACATATGAACTACTGGTATTTTAGCAGTAGTCTGGTTAGCAATTACAGTAGCTCTGGCTCTATAGTATTAACTAATTTTTTTAAAAAATTATTTTTATTATTTATTTTTTTTTTTTTTACAATACTGTATTGGTTTTGCCATACATTGACATGAATCCGCCATGGGTGTACATGAGTTCCCAATCCTGAACCCCCCTCCCACCTCTCTCCCCATGTCATCTCTCTGGGTCATCCCAGTGCACCCAGTCTGACATTGGAACCTACCACATTTAGTATACCCTATCTCTTCAGTGGAATTCCCTGATGGCTCAGGTGGGAAAGAATCTGCCTGCAGTGTGAGTAACCTGGGTTCAGTCCCTGGGTTGAGAAGATACCCTGGAGAAGGGAATGGCTACCCACTCCAGTATTCTTGGGGCTTCTCCGGTGGCTTAGATGGTAAAGAATCTGCCTGGACTGTGGGCAGTCCATAAATAACTTTTATATACTTGAGCCGGTAGTCAGAAAAACTAGATGATTTTAAACTTTGCAAAGTGTATTTGTAAGATTTTAATTGAATCGTAAATTAATTTCTCACTAGAATCTCCTACGTCTCCTGGTATTGTCCCTTCTGTCATCCCTTCTTAAATAAGTCTTTTTTTTTTTTCACTTGTAGTTTTGCTCTGTTGGTGATTTGACTTTCCCTGTCAATTGGTGATCATTTATGTATAAAGCACAGAGGTTCATTCTTTTAAATTTCACTCATGTGTCATATCCTAATAGTCAAAAATTGCTGAAGTTTCCAATAATCAAAGCAAAATTTTCGATGATTTCCTTCGATAAACTATATAATTTGTTTGAAGTACCAAACCTGTTTGCTTCCATGATCCTTGTCCTTTATAGGTCTTTATTTCTACTTTATCTTTACACAGAAGGCGGGTAAAGTACAAATACAGACCTCCATATGCAAACCTGGGCTTCCCCACAGTTTTAAAGCACCAAATTCCCTTGGTGCCGGTCACTCGAGGCACTTCATCTTCACTCATTTGCTTCCTGAATATTGCATAAGTGTAACCAAGTCTGTAAATTTCAAATTCATATAAAGAAGCTCTAGCCTTCAAGGCAAAAAACTTAATTGAATATCAAATGAATACCTTTTGTTCTCTGAACTATTTCTAAATAAAAGTTGCTTTAAAATCCTCTTTGATTTTCTGTATTCTTTAGGGCCCAAGTTGGACTGTCAACCTATTTGGAGAGAAGAAAACCAAACCAACCAACAAACAACAAAAAACCCCTCAGGAAAATCTTTTTAAATATATGAAAATCTATTCTGGCTATTCTGATAAAGAAATGATAGTGCCTTGCTTATCAACTCAGGTTGAAACTTGTGATTTCCTATAAAATTGGTTGGGAAAGGAAGTTAAATCCATGAAAACTTCTGTCGAGTTTGGTCTCAATCCTAGCAATTTCTGATTTAGGATAAGTGTCCTGAATAAATGCAAACATACTGGTGGGGAGAAAGAAATACTTCTTGTAATAAATGAGTTATGAGTAATAGGAGTAATAGAAAATAAAGGCTGACCCCTCAAAATAATTCTGATGACTTAAGAGAGATTTGAGGAGTGACTCTGAGTAACTCTGAGTTGGTTTTACTGGTCGGTGGGTCAATGGAAAATTATGCTGTGTATAAAAATATCTGGAATCTTTGAGAGAAAGTCATTTTTTCCCCCTTAGTTATCTAAGAAAACCTTTATCTGTTTTATAGAAAGAAATCAAAAGCACATAAGCTTCCAGAATCAGGAATAGATTCATTTTTGTGTTCCATGGAAGAGTCAATGGCTGGTTTTGAACCTTGAGATCACTTTGATGCTAGACCTTATCTGCTTGACTGCATTCAAAGAACTTCTGTTTCTTTAGACCTTAGGGAAATACAGGACATGGTATCACAGAGCTGAAACTCAGAGGCAGTTTGCAATTGCTAACAGTAGAGGTGGGAGAGGTAGGGAGTGTCCTGAAGTCAGGTCAAATTCAAAACTAGGCTCCTCCAGTTACAAGCAGGGTGATCTTGTACATGGGGGAAAATAATCCTTGGAGTTCCTAGAGAGGATGAATGAAGGACGTCTTAGAAAGTATTTACTTGGCACAGTGCTGGGCACACAAGAAGTCAAATAAGCGTTAGTTTATTCATTTTCAGAGGGGAAAACTCCTACTCATGTTTTCGTGTTTATGTTCTCATGTTAGTTTTCATTTTAGTTTTGGCTCAAGTTACTCTTAAACACAAGTTACTGTTTTAGGATGTAAGAATTTGACCATTTAACAAAATGATAATATAAGATATAACACATATATGTCATTTCACAAGTGAAAGAACAATGGAAATTTTACTAAAAAAAAAGTATTAATGGCTCTAGGTAAAATCTAATTATTGTTTAATTTGGAGATTAATGCATATAAATCTTGGCTTAATCTAAACTTATTATTCTGTTAAATAAATTTACATGCATATGGAATAAATCAACCTCACTTATAGCTAAATCTAGATTGAAACCTTCTTTGACATAGCTCTGTTAAAAATAGATATTATTTTCTAAATATTACAGTATTTAGAAATATGTTACTTTGTTCTATTCTTATACATAAGTTCCATTTTAATAGTGGTCTACAGTGATGTCACAAGAAGATTAGAGATATAAAATGCTTTTTTATTAAAAAAAGTATAGTTCAGACAGACTATACGCTTAGGATAGTTTGCTCTAGTTTTGTGTCAGGGAGTTTCTGTATCCATTGAGTTGGATAGACATGAATTTGAGCAAAATCCAGGAGTTAGTGGGGGACAGGAGAGCCTGGTGTGCCTCAGTCCATGGAGGCACAAAATCAGACATGAGTTAGCGGCTGAACAACAGCAGCAACAAAGTTTCTATGTATTCCTATAAAGACAAACATATACTTGATTTTTGATATGTGCCAGGCATTGAGGATACATCGATGCGTCCCTCACTTCATGGAGCTTATGAAGTAAAAATAATTGTTTTTCATTATGTTTAATAATTATTTTTACTCCATAAGCTTGATGAAGAGAGGGAGACACCAATACATCCCAGTGGCTTAGGGTTAAGAACTCACCTGCCAGTGCGGAAGACATGAGTTTGATACCTGGGTTGGCGAGATCCCCCTGGAGGAGGCCATGGCAACCTACTTCAGTATTCTTGCCTGGAGAATTCCATGGACAGAGGAGCCTGGCGGGCTACAGTCCCTGGGGTCACAAAGAGATCAGACAAGACTGAAGCGACGGAGCATGTATGCACAAATAAAATGATTCCCTATATGGTAAGTGCAGTGAAGAGAATACTACACAGAAGGCTGAATTAATGTGTGTGTGTCCTGGAGATGTACTTTAGTTGAGTGGTCAGGGAAGCTAAGAACGTGAAGGAACCAGCTGAGCAAAGTGATGGGAGAAGAAGAGTACAGCATTTATTGGCTCTCACATTCAGATTCCCAGTGGAAGTTGGAAATCTAAAAATGATGGGTTCCCTCCTGTCCTTGGTGTTGATCTTTGGCTGGGTTGTTTTCTACATGTTCCTGAGCCTAACCTCTGGTATTGGAATGTTCTTGAGAGTCTTGATGGGCAGAGGTCAAAGAAAGTGAACTTCACTTAGGGATGGAAGGAAAGCCTTCTGGAGTAGAAGAGTGCCATGCAGCTGCACCTTTCTCTTCTTGATGCAAAGTGTATGAGCCTCCCAAGTGTAGACTTGCTAGAGTTGAAAAGCATTTTTTATTAAGCTTAAGATTCTCATTGATTTTCATTGCCTCACAGGAATCACTGAGAACTACTTAGCCCTTTGATCACCTTTAAAACATAACACTAGGATCTGTGTTTTCTAATCGCGAATTTACTTCTATTTTAGATAGCATGTCACCCCCTAGGGCAAGCCATATTGAATTTTCTCTGCCTGTGAGTACCTAGATTTCAGTGTTCTAATACCCCTATGGGCTTAGTTTAGTTAAGGTTTGAATTCAAAATGTAGTTGCTGAATAGATACATGTTTAAAAAAAATGATTCTAGCAACTTGCTAGAGTAATCTTCACAAAGGATATAATTTGGCCTTCAGCTGATGGAAGGGTGTGCCCCCTGTGACAATATGAATGGTGAAAAAGACAGAAGTTCTATTTGGCAAGACTGCTTGAGACATATGTCATTTTTTCCCCCTTGCATTCCTCAGTAGTTCATGAATGGGTTCTATCAGCTCCAGACAGTGAGCACACTGAAACTCCTCACAAATCAGAAAGCAACAAAATAATGACAAAAGCAACAATAACAACCAAAACTAAGTTAATTAAGGGTTTAGTGTGAAATATAGGGTGTTGGGTTCCTTTTTATTGGAGTATAATTGCTTTATAGTGTTATGTTTCTGCCGTACAACAAAGTGAATCAGCTGTATGCATGCTTATATCCCCCCCTTTCGGATCTTACAGCCCACCCCCATGCCACCCATCTAGGCCATCACAGAGCACTGAGCTGAGCTGCCTGTGCTACAGAGTACCTTCTATCTGTCTGTCTGTCTTACATGTGGTACTCGTGTTTATGTCAAGCCTAGTATTTTACATATGGTGCTTGTGTTTATATCAAGCCTAATCTCCTAATTCACTCCGCCCTCCCCTCCTCCCACCATGCCCACATGTCTGTTCTCTGTGTTTGTGTCTCTGTTCCTAGTATACTGCATCCTAATTCTTTTGACAACCTAATGTCTGTTAAAGATGTATGCGTAACTTTTTGTTACTGTCGACCTTAAAAGTTTGTTAGTATCCACCATTCCTTGACCATAGGGAATAACAGTTTCCTTTCCCCAGATACCTCTATTTAGAGATGATAATGCAGCTAAGGAGAACCACTCAAAAACAACTCCAAAATGAGCCAGAGAGAGTGGAAGGAAGAAAAGGGGAGAATGAATGCATCCAGACATAGCCCTGTGTTTCATGGACACTCAGAAATCTTTTTGCACGATCAGAACTTCACAGAATGACATTACACCAAGTTTACTGCTGCCCTGGAGTGTTCCATTTCTTTTGATGACAGTTTTGCCTTCTTAGAATTTAAATAGTCTAATCAGATTTTGACAGTTGATGTTTATCTTAATTGAAACAGATTCTCTTCATCCTTTTGCCGTTAGACTCCCTCTGAAAGGTCACTTTAAATGGGCACGGCATGTGGGAAACCGCATAATGAATTCAAATAAATTCATGTCTGTTAAAAGGAGTTCTCTCTTGCTCAAGTTTCAGAGCTTACATAGAATAAGCCAGTTGGGTTTTGTCTTAATTTCTTTTCAAAGGAGCTTGTTGTGCTTCTTCTTTAATGCTCTCATAACAGAAAATGGGAAAATTGTCAATTTTCGTTTAATCTTGTTCAGAAGAATGTGTTTTGCTCAGTGATTATGCTTGTTTAAACTGAGTTTTTATAGCTACTGCAGCTGTCAACAAATTTAGAGGTATACTTTGGTTACATTGTTTAAGGTTTCTTTATATTGTGTATCTTTAATGTATCAGCTCCACTCTTGACATTTTTTCTCGCTGTTGGCCTATGTAAAAGTGCAAAAATATATGTATAAAAATGTTCTACTGCAATTTTTATAATAGAAAACTAGAAATAGCCTAAGTCCCAATTAGTATCAGAGAAGGCGATGGCACCCCACTCCAGTACTCTTGCCTGGAAAATCCCATGGACAGAGGAGCCTGGTAGGCTGCGGCCCATGGGGTTGCGGAGAGTCGGACACGACTGAGCGACTTCCCTTTCACTTTTCACTTTCATGCATTAAAGAAGGATGGCAACCCACTCCAGTGTTCTTGCCTGGAGAATCCCAGGGACGGGGGAGCTTGATGGGCTGCCGTCTATGGGGTCACACAGAGTCGGACACGACTGAAGTGACTTAGCAGCAGCAGCAGCAGCAGCAGCAGCAGCAACAACAGCAGCAGCAGCAGCCAATTAGTATAGGGCTCATTCAACAATTTTGTATAACATTAATGAAATACTATGTAGCGGTGAGGAATGTCTCTTATATACTGGTATAGAGTTATCTGTAGGTAATGTTGACTATTAGTTACTATTACTGTCATAATTTGGAAAAATGGTACTCATACTCAGAGTTCTCCACTCATTAATCTTCTTTGTGTATCCCTTAAAATTTATGTAAAAGCAAACAATGAAACTATAAGTTCTATTCACGACCCCTTTCACACAAAAAGAAGCATTGTCTACCTGTTCACTGTCCCGAAGCTTCTGTTTTTCACTTCCCAACATATTGGTACATGGAGAGGCTTCTTGCTTTTATGTTTGAAGGGAATTTATTGAGGTATAATTCACATGCCATGTTAATCCCTCATTAAAATTATATAGCTAATGAATTATTAGTATATTCACAGAGTTGTGCAATAACACAATTCATTGTGGTTATTTTATCACCCTGGAAGAAACCCAGTTCCCCACAGCTGTCACCCTTCCACATGACCTCTCTACTCCTAGCCCTAAGCAACTATTAATCTACTTTTGGCTCTATTAGGTTTGCCTGCTCTGAATATTTCATTTAAATAGGATCATGTAATATGTTGTTTTTCCTGACTGACTTCCTTCACTTAGCACGTTTTCAAGGTTCGTCTATGCTGTAGTGTGTATCTATCAGTATTTTGTTTCTTTGTAAGGGCAAATAATATTCCATTGTATAGATACACCACCTTCAGTTTATTCATTCTTCAGATGATAGACATGTGGATTGTTTTCACCTTTTGGTTACCATGAGTTATACTACTGTGAATATTTATATAAAATTTTTCTTGTGTCCCAGTTCTGTGAAAATATCATTGGTAAGTTTGATAAGGATTGCATTGAATCTGTAGATTGCTTTGGGCAGAATAACCATTTTCACAATATTGAAACCAGTCGATACTAAAGGCAATCAACCCTGAATATTCATTGGAAAGACTGATGCTGAAACTGAAGCTCTAATATTTTGGCCACCTACTGCAAAGAGCTGACTCATTGGAAAATACCCTGATGCTGGGAAAAATTGAAGGCATAACGAGAAGGGGATGACAGAGAGCAAGATGGTTGGATGGCATCACCGACTCAGTGGACATGAGTTTAACAACCTCTGGGAGATGGTGAAGGACTGGGAAGCCTGGTGTGCTGCAGTCCATGAGGCTGCAAAGAATTGGACACGACTGAGCAACTGAGCAGCAAGAAGAACAAGAACGTGGTCCAGCTCTCCACCTGTTTGTGTCATCTTTGATTTCTTTCTTCAGTGTCTTACAGTGTTCTGCATACAGGCCTTTTGTCTCTTTAGGTAGGTTTATTCTTAGGTGTTTTGTTCTTTTAGTTGCAGTGGTGAATGGGCTGTATATGAAAACACAAAAGACCCTGAATAGCCAAAGCAGTCTTGACAAAGAAAAATGGAGCTGGAGGAATCAACCTTCCTGACTTCAGACTATACTATAAAGCTACAGTCATCAAGACAGTATAGTACTGGCACAAAACCAGAAATACAGACCAATAGAACAAGATAGAAAGCCCAGAGATAAACTTATCCACCTATGGACACCTTATTTTTGACAAAGGAGGCAAGAATATACAGTGAGAAAAGACAGCCTCTTCATGAAGTGGTGCTGGAAAAACTGGACAGCTACATGAGAAGAATGAAACTAGAACGCTTCCTAACACCATACACAAAAATAAACTCACAGCAAGATCCTCTGTGGCCCACCTCCTACAGTAATGGAAATAAAAGCAAAAGTAAGTAAGGGGGACCTACTTAAAAGCTTTTGCACAACAAAGGAAACAATAAACAAGATTAAAAGACAGTCCTTACAGCAAAAGAGATGCAGATGTATAGAGCGGACTTTTGGACTCTGTGGGAGAGGGAGAGGGTGGGATGGTTTGGGAGAATGGCATTGAAACATGTATATTATCATGTAAGAAATGAAGCGCCAGTTCGATACAAGATACAGGATGCTTGGGGCTGGTGCACGGGGATGATCCAGAGGGATGGTGTGGGGTGGGAGGTGGGAGGGGGATTCAGGATTGGGAGCTCGTGTACACCCATGGCGGGTTCATGTCAGTGTATGGCAAAACCAATACAGTATTGTAAAGTAAAATAAAGTAAAAATAAAATTTTAAAAAAATAAATAAAAGACAGTCCTTAGATTGGAAGAAAATAGTTGCAAATGAAACAACTGACAAAGGATTAATATCCAGAATATATAAGAAGCTCATACAGCTCAATATTAGGAAAATGAACAGCCCAATCAGAAAAGGAACAGAAGACCTAAACAGACATTTTTCCAAAGAAGATATATAAAATGTACACCTAGTTAATAAACACATGAAAAAATGCTCAACATCACTAGTTATTATAGAAATGCAAGTCAAAACTACTGTGAGGTATCACCTAACACCAGTCAGAATGGCCATCATCAAAAAAATCTACAAACAATAAATGCTGGAGAGGATGTGAAGAAAAAGGGACCCTCCTACACTGTTGGTGGGAATATATACTGATATAGCCATTATGGAGAACAGTATGGAGAATCCTTAATTTTTTTGAATTAATTAATTAATTTTAATTGGAGGCTAGGAATAAATCTAGCATATGACCAGCAGCCCTACTATGGGGCATATGCCCTGAGAAAACCATAATTAAAAAGGACACATGTACCCCAATGCTCATTGCAGCACTGTTTACAATAGCCAGGACATGGAAGCAAGCTAGATGTCCATCAGCAGATGAATGAATTAAGAAGATGTTATACATATATATACAATGGAATATAATTGTGTGCTTAGTTACTCGGCCATGTCTGACTCTTTGTGACCACATGACCTGCAGCCTGCCAAGCCCCTCTGTCCATGGGGGTTCTCCAGGCAAGAATATTGGAGTGGGTTGCCATGCCCTCCTCCAGGGAAAATGGAATATTGCTCAGCCATAAGAAATGAATTTGAGTCAACTCTTCATGAGGTGGATGAAACTAGAGCCTGTTACACAGAGTGAAGCAAGTCAGAAAAAAGAAAAACAGATTTAGTATTTTAATGCGTATATATGGAATCTCAAAAAATCATATTGATGAACCTATGTGCAGGGAAGGAATGGAGTAGCAGATGCAAAGTGTGGACTTATGGACACAGTTAAGGAGGGAGTGAGTGGGACCAATAGAGAAAGGAGCCATCAATGGTCTGTACACTATCAGGTGTAGGATGGATAGCTGGCAAGAAGTTGCTGTGTAGCACAAAGAAGAGAGCCCAGTGTGGCACTCTGTGATGATCTGGAGGGATGGAATGTGGGAGGAGAGGGAGACTAGACAGGGAAAGAGGGTGGTGTATGTATAATTATGACTGATTTGCATTGTTGTATGGCAGAAACCAACACAATATTTTTATAAATTTTAATATTTAAATTAAAAAAATAGGAAAAAAGTTTTCTTGTGAAAAAATAATTTTATACTTCTCATGAGTATGTACATAGTAGAATTGCAGTCTCTAATGATATGTATATGTTTAACTTTTATTTTTGTTTTGTACCATTTCCCAAAGTGGTTGTATTATAGCAGAAAGTTATTATATGGAATAACTGGGTCATTATTAAATTAATTGTCTAGGTATATTTTTAAATAAAAAAAATGAAGGTAAATGTTCCCAATTTTGTAAATGTCCAAAACTCTCGACATATGAATGGAATGATATATGAAAACATGCATATGTTTTCACCTTCCAGTGTATTTCTGCATTTGCAGTCTAGGTAATGGTAACAGTTGCAAGCTCTGGAGAAGAGATGGCTACCAGCTTGGGCATCTGAGGTGGAGGGGGGCTGAGTACTCACCAGTATGAATTAGAGAGATTTTTATTGTGTGTTGGAGAAAGAAATGGTAACCCACTTCAGTATTCTTGCCTGGAAAATCCCATGGACAAAGGAGCCTGGTGGGCTACATCCATGGGGTCACAAAGAGTTGGACATAAATGAGTCACTGAGCCCTTACTATGTGCATGAATTAATTTTTCAGATGAAAATGTGATTCATTCATGTAAAAAAAAAGAGAGTGACTTTCTTGATACTCTTCTGACCAATAATGGTTGTGCCAGAGGCTTGTTTATCGGTCGTCCCGCCCTGGGAGGTATCAGTGCTGCACAACCCACTTTCTTCCCATCTGCCCAGTGTGATGTCAGTTTTAGTTGTTAGGGCAAAAAAAATTCCTGTCTGCTGTTCTAACTTTAAGCGCTAAGGTATCATTTTAAAAATCAGATATTGCTTCAGTTCAGTTCAGTCGCTCAGTCGTGTCCGACTCTTTGTGACCCCATGAATCGCAGCACGCCAGGCCTCCCTGTCCATCACCAACTCCCGCAGTTCACTCAGACTCACGTCCATCGAGTCAGTGATGCCATCCAGCCATCTCATCCTCTGTCGTCCCCTTCTCCTCCTGCCCCCAATCCCTCCCAGCATCAGACTCTTTTCCAATGAGTCAACTCTTCACATGAGGTGGCCAAAGTACTGGAGCTTCAGCTTTAGCATCATTCCCTCCAAAGAAATCCCAGGGCTGATCTCCTTCAGAATGGACTGGTTGGATCTCCTTGCAGTCCAAGGGACTCTCAAGAGTCTTCTCCAACACCACAGTCAAAAGCATCAATTCTTCGGCGCTCAGCCTTCTTCACAGTCCAACTCTCACATCCATACATGACCACAGGAAAAACCATAGCCTTGACTAGATGGACCTTTGTTGGCAAAGCAATGTCTCTGCTTTTGAATATGCTATCTAGGTTGGTCATAACTTTTCTTCTAAGGAGTAAGTGTCTTTTAATTTAGTTCACTCTAAAATAATATTTCCCAAGTGTTGTATAGAAACTACATCAAAGGCAAAAAAAGAAGGGGAAAAAAAAGTGAGCATCTGGGATTGAGAAACAAGAATGGGTGGGTGAAATAAACGTGAAAGACTCAGTAAGTTCTGCAAGCAGAGCTGGTTAGTCTGGAGCCCTTCAGTTTCCTGTACAGACTGTCCAGGTATTATGTGTTGATGAGTGAAAGAGGGGACCTTACTTCCTGCACAGCATCCATCACGTAGTTCTAAAATGGTTCTTTCTTTGCTTTCATCTGTGCTGGAAAATTAGCTGTTTTAGTGTGAGTTTTCCTAATTACTTAAGACAGAACATTTAATGTGTGTGTGTGTGTGTGTGTGGTTTTTTGTTTTGTTTTGTTTTGTTTTGTTTTTTCTTGTTTAAGCTCTTGGTGGTTAAACACATTAGTAGATTCTGGTTTCTGTCTTTGGTTAAATTAGCTTGTCTTATCGAGTGATAAAAACATGACCCCATGCATTTGTTTGTTGATTTGTTAGTTCATCCTTGCGGTCACTCGTTTACTCATTAAGCACTTTTGTCTTTATGTCTTCAGCGCTGCTGCGACACCACTGCTCAGTGTGATGGTTCCTTCTGTGGTGTTGGGTGGGTGGGTGAGGAATGATTTGCCACTGATAGCATCCTTTAATAGGCAAAATCCTCACTTTTTAAAAAATATATACTAACCAAACCTGATTTTAAAACCTACATGACTTTGATTCACTTAGTTCTGTAAAATGAAAAAAGGTCATGGCAGTGATCAATATAGATTAACTTAAAAAACTATGAAAAGAATAAAGAGATTCTATGCAAATAAGTCTTCAGGAATAATGTAAAAAAATTTGATTTTATACAAAATTTAGAAGACAAATTTTTCTTAGGGTTAAAAATTCTTTTTCAGAGGAATGAAACCACAGGTGAGTAAATGAATACATTTTTCTTCAGTTATCATATATGTCCTGCTGTGGGGATGAGGAATATGCTATGTGGCAACTGTGTCTGGGGATAAAGGGAGGTTGAATGATGGAATTAACAAAATGCCTCCAGAACAAATATTACATCGGACTGACTTGGCTATACAAGTAGATTTCTGATTTCTGTCTTTGGTTAAATTAGCTTGTCTTATCAAACGACAGAAACATGCCATAGAAACAATGACCATTTATTCCTGCAGAGGTCATTTTTGAAGATGCTTGTGACTAAAGAGAAGCCTTATTATATTTCATTTTATTTAAGTATAGAGCTATCTGATGTCACAAATTTTTTTCCTTTCATGTCATGATACATTTTCCCTTTGGCGGGACTATTGTTTATTTTTAGAGAATACACTGATTAATCACAGTATTTTTTTCAGAAATAAATAGGGATTTTCCTGCCATGAGGCAACTAGTATTCATTTACTAAATGTCAACAGAGCTAACAAAGAATTTTGTGTTGTAAAAAACTCACAGTTGCCTAGTTTTCTCTCTCATATATATATTTAAAAAGCAAGATTCTTTCACATTTTTATGTGTGGTGTGAAAGAAGAATGTGACTCTGCTGTTGATCATGATCTAATTGCAGTTGCTAAGGACCGTGGCTTATATACATGGATTATATATATTGTCATGCTGGGAGCACGGGCACCCAGTGAAGAAAGCCACGGCGAATATACTCAGTTGTTATTGTTGTTCAATCACTGAGTCATCTCTGACTCTTTGCGACCCCATGGACAGCAGCGCACTAGGCCGCCCTGCCCTTCACTATCTCCCAAAGTTTGCTCATATGCATGTCCATTGAGTCAGTAATACTGTCTAACCGTCTCATCCTCTGCCGTCTCTTTCTCCTCCTCCTTCCTAGCATGAGGGTTTTTTCCAATGAGAGTTCTTCATATCAGATGACCAAAGTATTGGAGCTTCAGCTTCAACATTAGTTCTTCCAATGAATAGTCAGGGTTGATTTCCTTGATTGACTGGCTTGATCACCAGTATCCCCGGGTATTTATTTCTAGATCTCTATCCATTTCCTACTATCAGTTCTCCGTTTACAGTTTCGATGACATGAATAATCATCTGAAGTGATCATTCAGTTATTAGAAAATGAGGTTGACAAGGCATCTGTGTAGGGGAAACACTAATAGGATCTCATTAGCTGGATGAGGCTTTCAGTGGGGGAGTCACCTGTGTACTGTTCCTATGCTCTATGTGGTGGAGTGAGAACTCCAACCCAGGTTGCTGCACACCCAAGCGCCCACAATTGACCCCTCTGCTGTGCTCTTTCTCCAGCAGCTTGCCTTATGGAAAACTGCCTTAATACAGCTTTTTAAAATAAAGCACAGCACAGTCATGGCTTGCCCCTAAGTCAAATATGAAATGTGTAATATTTCACAGATTCTAACCATGTTCTGTTGTTGAGGACTCATTTTATTCAAACTGGAAAACATTATTAATTTTAACTTCTTTGCCTTGTAATCTGCAAAATATTTACAATCAAGGCATGCTAACCCCCACGTGTTTTCTTTTATTACAATAAATTTTATTATAAAAGCAATTCATGTGCACTGTAGAAACTTTTGAAAATATAAAAAAATGCAAATATAAATTACTGATAACCTCTTCACTCTCCAAAATGACCACTGCGAATTCTCAGGTATTTTCTTCCAGTGTAATATGGTACTAATAGCAGTCATGTGGTTCATATTCTTTTACTTCAGCTTTTTAAAAAGTTAACATTTTATAATGAGTGTTTTCCCATATCATTTCATATTATTTGAAACACTACTTATATGCATGCACATATTCTGCCTTAATACATTTCATATTTTAATTTCATATTTGCCTATTATTGGACATTTAAGCTGTTTCTAATTTTCCCCCAAATTAAAAAGATTAGCCATTCTGTGAATTTTCTATTTGCCTATTAGTTGGTTTTCTCTTGTGGTGTATAGTGTTTCTCATTGGTTGTAAAATTCTTTACATATTAGATACTAATCTTTTTTATCTCACATTTGTAGTAATTGTATATTCCACATTTTTTTACTTTTGTTTATGGTGTTCTAAGTAGTTAGATCTATTGTTTGTTTTTCTCTTGTAACTTCTTACTCTGCTTTAACAGTATGAAGGGGGTTTTTTTGTACCCAGTTCAGTCGCTCAGTCGTATCCGATTCTTTGCAACCCCATGAATCGCAGCCCGCCAGGCCTCCCTGTCCATCACCAACTCCCAGAGTTCACTCAGACTCGCATCCATCGAGTCAGTGATGCCATCCAGCCATCTCATCCTCGGTCATCCCCTTCTCCTCCTGCCCCCAATCCCTCCCAGCATCAAAGTCTTTTTGTACTAAGAACAGATAAATATTTAGCCATATAGTCTTTGTGAATTCATTTTTTACATAATTCTTTAATCAGTTTGGAATTTATTTATTTTTTGAAATAACTGGGCATTTTTTTTAAACTTAATTCATTTATGTATTTCTGGCTATGCTGGGTCTTTGCTGCTGCTCGGCTTTTCTCTAGTTGCGGCGAGCGGGGGCTGCTCTTCACTGCGGTGCACCAGCTTCTGATTGTGGTGGCTTCTTTTGTTGGAGAGCAGAGGCTCTAGGTCATGAGGTCTAAAGCAGCTGTGGCTCCCTGGCTCTAGAGCACAGATTCAGTAGTTGTGGCACATGGGCTTAGTTAGTCCACAGCACGTGGGATCTTCCACGATCAGGAATCAAACCCATGTCTCCTGTACTGGCAGGCAGTGTCTTCACCACTGAGCCACCAGGAGAGCCTCTGGAATTTATTTTAATATGAGGATCCAGGTTTACCTTATTTCCAGGTGGTTAATCGTGTGTTCCAGGACCACTTGTTAAATACCTCCTGCTTTTCTTATTCTTTTGTGTCAGGGCTTCCTATGTGGCACTAGTGTTAAAAAACCTGCCTGCCAATTTAGGAGATTCAAGAGATGCAGGTTCAATTCCTGGTGTGGGAAGATCCCCTGGAGGAGGGCATGGCAACCCACCCTAGTATTCTTGCCCGGAGAATCCCATGGACAGAGGAGCTTGGCGGGCTACAGTCCATGGGGTCACAAAGAGTCAGACATGACTTAGCACACACATGCATCAAATTTTATGTTTCATCTATCATATGTAGATTTCATACTTGTCACATGTAAAATTACATTTAACAATTAATATCGTAAAAGGAACTAGCAATAATTTTAAAAACCTATGCAGTTCATCGATACAAACATATTAAACTGTTATAATTGTCTAACTTTTTACATTTGCCTTCGATAACTTTTTATTACTTGTGTCCATTTGCTAACCTTTGTAGAAATCTTTATCCTTTCTTGTCTCACAGACTCGATAAGTTAATTACACTAGTATAAGGCAAAATGAGAGAGATTAAAACCTGGAATGAGCACTTTCATTGGGATAAAGCAGAGATTGGTAGGACATGGTGATAGGTTGGTGGAGGAGTTAGGTGAAAGCAAGCGCAGTGGACAGCCCAGTGGGAGCTGGGGAAGGTTCTATCTGGCCAGGAATGATGGCAATATCATCTACCAACTGGTATTTGGGGACAAAACATACTAGGGTCCTAACGAGTGGTTCAAAGCAGGTGACTCTTAGAAATACATGCCCAGAGTATAGACAAGACAGCTTAGTGGAATGTGGAAAGAAAATAGTATATTTTTTTCTCATCCTCTCAGAATTTATCTTTGTAGTGTATTTTGTAAAGTATATAATATTTTGGTGTAGTAATGCAAGAATATGGCTTATTAAAAATAAACACCAGATTACAGGGTTTGCATTTAGAAATGTGCTGTTCCATTAGATTGGACATCACTGGTCTAGATCATATGACCCCAGGAAGGTCTGTAAAGTGAGAGTCAGTCAGTCGTGTTGGACTCTTTGCCACTCCATGGCCATGGAATTCTCCAGGGCAGAATACAGGAGTGGGTAGCCCTTCCCTTCTCCAGGGGATCTTCCCAACCCAGGGATCGAACCCAGGTCTCCCACCTTGCAGGCGAATTCTTCACCAGCTGAGCCACAAGGGAAGTCCAAGAATACTGGAGTGGGTAGCCAATCCCTTCTGCAGCAGATCTTCCCGACCCAGGAATCGAACCAGGGTCTCCTACATTGCCAGCAGATTCTTCAGCAACTGAGCTATCAGGGAAGTCCCAAGAACTGTAAACCTGTTTGTATTTCAGGGATAGAATAGGAACAGAGCAGCCAAGCCTGCATCTGATGGTCATATGAACTGGAGTCTCAGAAAGGAGTACAGGCACAAACAACCAAGGAGGAAGACAATAGTGAGATGGGCATATATTCAAAGTGACCGTGGGAAGGGTGGCATGATGCCATCTCCCAGAATGATGATGAAGGGCCACTAAATTTGCTCCTGTTTAAAATCAAAATTATTCCTAGAGAATAGGGAGGAACAGAGCAACAGGTGACGTCCAAGTGACCTCAGATTGTAGAACCTATGTTCAAAATCACCTATTCCTCAATTTTCCATTTTTCAAGCAAATTTCTAATATGAAATAGAGGGAGTCTTAGATCAATAATGTAATTGAGGGTTCCATTCCATTTCTGTTTTAAAAAACCCATCAATAAAAAGTTGTACAGTAGATTTTATTAGTGTAAAAGGCCATTGTTTTCAGTCTGGCCTAACAACCCAGCCCTCCTCGGAAGTGTCTATTGTGGAGCTTCTGGGAAGCTGAAATTGCCCTTAACCTTGAATGAATATAGGCAGGGCCTCTTATTTATGTTTTACTCAGGAAATGTAGGCTTCTTCTGTATTAAATGGTGCTCATAAACATTAAAAATACTAACCCACCTGCTGAAAATCAGCACTGTGTTTTCACAAAAATTGTTCCCAATATTTGTTCTATTTTTAGAAGATTACCATCAGGGAGAGTATACACTCTAGGATTCTTATTTAGCTATTGGTTGAGGTACTTTGTTTCTTTCCCATTTTGATCTTATATCAACTAAGGGTGGACTTTAAGCTATACAATAATGTATTAGTATTACAGGGAAAATAAAATACAAATCATCCTTAAAATACAGATTCACATTTTGTGCTTACTAAGCGTTTAACTTCTGAAATAATTGATCATTACTGCAGAATGATTGTTAGTAAGAAATAGATGAAAACTTCACCCTTCACGCTAAAGTCTTCTAATTTGCCTGCAATGCAGGAGACCTGGGTTCAATCCTTTGGTCAGGAAGATCCCCTAGAGAAGGGAATCGCAACCCACTCCAGTATTCTTGCCTGGAGAACTCCATGGACAGACGAGCCTGGCAGGCTACAGTCCTGGGGTTGCAAAGAGACACAACTGAGCGACTAACACACACTGACAGTTTCTTTTTTGAAATAGTCAGTGCTTCAGACTAGAGCCACCACAATATACATACATAGTGTACAGATCATGAGAACAACTCTTTTTGAGAACTCTGTGACAGAGTAAAAAACTCATAATTTTCACACTTTGGAATTGCTTTTGCTTTGCATTACCATAAACAGAAAGGTAATATTTTTAGCTAAAATAAGGAATGCCACTGCTGCTGCTGCTAAGTTGCTTCAGTCGTGTCCGACTCTGTGCGACCCCAGAGATGGCAGCCTACCAGGCTCCCCTGTCCCTGGAATTCTCCAGGCGAGAGCACTGGAGTGGGTTGCCATTCCCTTCTCCAATGCATGAAAGTGAAAAGTGAAAGTGAAGTCGCTCGGTCGTGTCCAACTCTTCACGACCTCATGAACTGCAGCCCACCAGGCTCTTCCATCCATGGATTTTCCAGGCAAGAGTACTGGAATGGGGTGCCATCACATTAATTCTTTGCTTTTTCTAGATTTTAGATACATAAATATTTTACCATAAGAAGGTAAGATATTTATTTGTACATTCATGTCTATATTCATTAAAAGTATTTATTGAACAAGTGCTATGTGCTCATATGACCTGTGTTCTGTATAACAGTAAGAGAGATGATCTGCTCATCTATATTATGTATCTGAGTGAAATATTTAATCTATCACAGTGTCGCCCTTTAAAGGAATTGTTTACTGTGTGCCTTTTAATGGAAGAGCATTCGCTAATTTAACAAGCATCGCAGAACACATGTCATTAATTAGCTCAGTTAGCGTGGCTATGGGACAGATAGTCCTGTAAATCAACTGCTTTTAAAGTCATTAATTAACTGACTTAGTTTCATGGCAGAGGCATGTATTTTAATTAGACTGTGGTTCCTGTTATTATCAAATGAGGTCAAGTATACAAAATAATGTAAAAAGTCATGTTTAATGGTGCGTGGGTATATATGTATATGGGTGCAGGTGTTTTTACACACAAAAATAGGTAATACAAGCCTTATGACTTGTAACTGAAATAATGTTCACAAAACTTAATTGGATTCTCATCCCATAACATATGCATACATGTATACACATGTACTTACACAGTGATAAGAGTATTTATGTATTTTAATGATATTAATATTTAATTTGGGGAGTTCTGACAAAGAAATAAAATAGTTGTGCTTTATCTGAGTGAAGATCCGCATCTGGAACTATAAAAATGAGCATTATTCCAGATTGTTGACTAATTTGATTATCTTTACTTTTTATTAGTATGTTGACTTGCATGTAGATCCAGCCTTCCTTTCAAGAGGGGACAAACATGGAGACTGAGCCCATAAATGGTCTCTCTTCTCCCAGTAAGAGCACATGTATGGAAAGGATAGAACTCTTCACGGTTGAAAATATCACATAAGGTTAATATAGTGCCCATCTGGTGATATCTTTTAAAATCAGATTTATTAAGATCAGAGTTGGTTTTGACTAGGGCTGTGGCATTAACCACTATTATTTAGTAGGAGATGCAAGGTCTAATGGATAACAGTCTGTTTCTCTTCAGACGTTTGTGTGTTTTTATTAGGATAATGAATAATGAATACAGAATTATCAACATTATTCTGTGTAGTTTTTTTGTTTGTTTTAAATAATATCTGTAATGTCAAGCTAGCTTTCATTGCATAATCTAACCACACACCAAGCCTACAGTGAAACAAAACAGAGGTTGAAACGTGTTTATTGCCATTGGCTCTTAAACAAACCTCTGAGAAGTTTGCCTCAATATTTAAAAAGAGAAAAAGAGATGGGTACTTTTCTGAATAGATGTTATTGTGTTGCTCAAACAAAGCTGACTCTGTAGAAGAGAGATGGATTGCTTTGCCTTTGACCAGTGACCATCATCACCTGAAGAAAACTCACCAGCATCAATGAAGAATTTTCAACAAAAGTTTAGTTGTTCAAGCAGAAAACAACAGGGATCGACCAAGGATCCCACCGCTGCCAAGAAGCACTTTGAGGCTTCCCTGTTAGCTCAGATGTTAAAGAATCCGCCTGCAATGCAGGAGACCCTGGTTCGACTTCTGGGTTGGGAAGATCCCTTGGAGAAGGGATAGGCAACTCACTCCAGTAGTCTTGGGCATCCTTTGTCGCTCAGTTGGTAAAGAATCCACCTGCAATGTGGGAGACCTGGGTTTGATCCCTGGGTTGGGAAGATCCCCTGGAGGAGGGCATGGCAACCCACTCCAGTATTCTTGCCTAGAGAATCCCCAGGGACAAGAGGAGCCTGACGGGTTGCAGTATATGGAGTCACAAAGAGTCAGACGTGACCAAGCACAGCACAGGAATCGAACCCACATCCCCCAGTTTGGAAGGTGAAGTCTCAACCAATGAACCGCCAGGCAAGTCCCTTGAAATGCTTTTGAGAGGCCTGAAACCATTTTTCTGTCTCCTGAGAGGGGACTGGGTTCAAATTCACTTGTATTTCATCTTTGCCATTTGCCTAGCTTTGTGCTCCATCCCTTTTTCTCATTTTCTCGACTAACGTCCCAGAACCCTGTGTGGCATCAAGCTGTCTGCATTTACAGATGACAAAACCAAGATACAGAGGGCCTAAGAAATCTGCCCAGGCACAAAGCTATTGGCAAAGCCAAGATTTGAGGCCAAGTCAGGGTTCTAATACACACATACCTACGCATGTGCTCAAACTCAGTTGAAAGTAAAGTGTTGTTGGGGATCAGTATGACAACTCCATGATAAGTAGAAGTTTGGGTTTGTTAAGGTCTTTTAAGAACTCAGAAGGCTTACTGCCAATTTTACTTTTCTCTTAAGTATTTTCTCCCATTGCTGGCATGTACAATTATAAAAATAAATTAGAGATAAACAGATAACAATTTCCTGGCTGCCTTCATGTCTGTGAGCCTGACACAAATCCCAGAAGGAAAAATATGCTGTAAGGAGGCTTATGTGATATTGCTTATTTAGGGATCCTTTGGCCGCTTATTTACAATATCCAGTTACAGCCACGTTACTTTCCTTTTTGGGAAGAGCACACATTTGCGTGACCACTCTCTTGGCGGAAGCTGACACTGCCTGCCACTTCCAATATGTCCTTGTATGCCCAAGCTCATAATGGTGACATTTGAGTTCAGAGCTCCCCAACAGCACAATTACCACCAAATTCACCACCGATGGGACCTCAGAGGCCTCTTTGTTAGCCAGTAACACGCAAACATGCTTCATTTTGCATCATAAAGATATTTCCAAAAGTAGTTTCTCACTGAATTATTTTCTGATAACATATTTCTCTAAGCACAAAATAAACACATGTTCCTTGTGGAAAAACAGAACCACAGAAAATACGCATTACAATATATAAATAACCTGCAACAGTAGCATCCAGGGGTAGGCATCATTCAAACAGGTTGATTTATTTCCTATATAAGTTTTTTAAACACACAGATACGCACACATTTTCAAATGCATACGTATATGTAAATACATGAATGAACAAAAGTATTAGGTCCAAAAGATTGAATATCTGAGGCATGTTTATTGCTGTATAAATCCAACTGTTGCTGAGTACCAGTGACTGTCAGGACTCTCTAGATAATCTTTTTTTTTTTTCCATTTCTCACTTTTCCTTTGAAATAAGCAATTTCCCACATCATCTAGTGTTGCAGGAAAACCTGATATCCTAATGGTGGCATAGAATCCATTTTAAATAAAATAAAATGACCTATGTAGCTATTCTTTCAACTGTTAGACAGTTGAATTTTCTGCCTTTTGCTGTTATAAGTAATAAATAATAGTGCTTTGAGCATCTTTGTTAGAGAAATCTTAATCTGCATCTGTGATTAATTACTTAAGCAAAATTCTAGGAAATACCATTACAAGGCCAAAGAGTTTAAATGTTTATAAATCTCTCAATACACACTGTACTGCCAGATTTTTTTTCTTTTTTTCTTGATTTTTCTTTCATTTTTTAATAGCAAGGTATTAAAAAGGGTTTTTTTAAACCCCTTTTAAAGAAAATTGCTCTTTCCAAAGTAATAAATGGGGTTTGTTTTAAGAAAACAATAATTGGTAATTGATATTTAATAAAAGATGAATTTTCATAATATTTTATCTAGTCAGACATTTTTGTTTTACAGATGGGAAATTAAGGCTTGTGTGCAAGACAGAAGACAGAGTAGAACTAAAATCTATCTTCCAAGCCTGGTCAAAGGCAGTCAAATTTATGTTATCAGTTCAGCAGAGAGACAGCTTGAGTTTCCTTTTTTGGTGGTAGAGAATATGTCAGTGTTTCTTTAAATATGGTGATGTGTTTTCACTCATACAAGTAGGGCCTTGACAGTAAAATGAGAATCATTTTGCTCATTCTGATTCATGTAGCAATAGCATTCTATGAAATCCACGCTACACAGACAGTGATTCTCAAGGTATGGTGTGCATCAGAAATGCTGTACGTGTGTTGTTTTTAAATGTGAGGTCTTGGGATTTCATCCTTAAGACTGATTCAGTAGCTCTGGATAAGACTTGGAACTATTCATTTAACAAGCAACCAATTAATTCTGGGGCAAGTTGTTTAAGGGCGCACAGTGAGAAATATTGGTATGATGATTAAAAAAAAAAAGATCTGTCTGATGTTGGTGCTTAGAGACAGTACCTCTAATCTGTAACTGACTTGACTTCTCTCCGCCTTCCTTTTCTTTTCTATAAAAAGGGGAGAGAAATACTAGTTTTCTCCATCCAAGACTGTTGTGAGGAAGAAGTAAAATAAGCTGTGCGAAAGGATTTAGCACAATCCTCCATAAACAAACCCGCAATAAACAGTAATTCATTGGCACCGCTGTCATTGGCATCATGTCTGTGTCGTGATTCCTGCACTGGCTTATTGGAATGGATGCTTTTAAATGGATGGCATTGTCAATGGATTATTTATTGATTGTGATTTGCCCTGTTGTTCCTTTTGCCAGGACTGAATTCTGTTTACTTAGATATTTCCTTTTTTCTCTCGTCTCCATCTACTCACACCACTATGGTTGAAACTGAATTGAGGTCATATGCAACAGGACCTACCCAGAGAGTTTGGTAAGACCAGTTGGAGAAATATCGATGAGTCTTGCTGCAAATACAATGGTGATTCTGCTGCTCAACAGCTCAAGAGACCCCATTAGGAAGAGTCGGTTCTCCCGAATACTATTGAGCTATAATTTGCCCATGGTATGAGCCATGGCATCTGTTGGCATAGTTAATTCCTCCTCCACTGGTCCAGCAATAAAACCTGTGTTAAACAGAGAGACTTCTTTAAGTGATGTTGAAGTCTATATATAGCATATGCATTCAATAAATAGTTATTATTCCTATACATGGTATCAGAACTGTTAGGTGCTGAGGATACAGAAATTAAAGTACTTTAATCCTGTTGCTTCTGAGATCATCTTTCTGGACAAGACAATATGATACAGAACCTTTAGGGACTATTCAGTTCATGGCTACTTCCTACTAAAGACAAATGTATCTGAACTTACTGGCTGCTGGATATTCCAATGTCAAATAGTTCTAATTGGGCTGAAGAGTCTACTTGGATTAAATAGGATACTTTAAAGCACAAGCAAAAGTCTTAAGAGAAAGTAGCATCACAGTAGCAAAACCTCTGTATAATCCCCAAAGAAAATTCCACTCAAAGGCCTTCTTGTTTCAAGTCATATTTAGTTAAACTACATAACTTAGCCATTCCCCTGAGTGTCAGCGGAATTTCTCCCAGCGCTGTGAGTTTGTCAAGTCAAGTTACTCTGTCTGCTGACCCATGGAAATAGACAGCATTTATTGAGACGTTATTGTATGTCAGCCCTTAAAGTAGGTACTTACTTGTGTTCTCATTAGAACCTTCTGACAGCCCTTTCTTACACCTGGGATCTTGTAAAGACTACACCAGGAATAGAACAATAGCCTTGTAAGGTTCAGGCCACGAAGACGCTGTTTTGCTCAAGTTCAGGAGAAGCCGTTGCTGCCAGATTCTTGTGGCTGGTACAGGCTGGTGCTCTTTGGAAAGGACAGGGACCATGGCTAGACCCATTGTCCTGCCTGGGCAGGCCAGGCAGGGTAGCAGACCTAGCTGTTTGCTGCCGCTGCTGCTGCTAAGTCACTTCAGTCGTGTCCGACTCTGTGTGACCCCATAGATGGCAGCCCACCAGACTCCCTGTCCCTGGGATTCTCCAGGCAAGAACACTGGAGTGGGTTGCCTTTTCCTTTAATGCCCTTTTATTGATATTTTTACTTGAAAAGCCTCTTGTTTTCATGGTAGGTGGACTATCCTTAACTGGTTTTAACTTTGTCCCCATTTCATAGCAGAAATTCTTAACTTGGAATCTACAAAGAGACTTTCAGTTCAGTTCAGTTCAGTTCAGTTAAGTCGCTCAGTCGTGTCCGACTCTTTGCGACCCCATGAATCGCAGCACACCAGGCCTCCCGGTCCATCACCAACTCCCGGAGTTCACTCAGACTCACATCCATCGAGTCAGTGATGCCATCCAGCCATCTCATCCTCTGTTGTCCCCTTTTCCTCCTGCCCCCAATCCCTCCCAGCATCAAAGTCTTTTCCAACGAGTCAACTCTTCGCATGAGGTGGCCAAAGTACTGGAGTTTCAGCTTTAGCATCATTCCTTCCAAAGAAATCCCAGGGCTGATCTCCTTCAGAATGGACTGGTTGGATCTCCTTGCAGTCCAAGGGACTCTCAAGAGTCTTCTCCAACACCACAGTTCAAAAGCATCAATTCTTCGGTGCTCAGCCTTCTTCACAGTCCAACTCTCACATCCATACATGACTACTGGGAAAACCGTAGCCTTGACTAGACGGACCTTAGTCGGCAAAGTAATATCTCTGCTTTTGAATATGCTAAGGATCTGTAACTCCCTTAAAATAATAATAGTAAAAATTTACAAATCGCTCATCATCCCACTACACATGATTTATCTTATTTAAACCTCATCATGGTCCTACCGAATAGGTACTGTTTTTATTTACATTTTTGAAGATAAGGAAAATAGTTTAATATCTTGTAGAAAGTCTGTAAGTATGCAGCAGCAGAGTAAGGGTTTTAATCCAGGCTGTCTGGATCCAGGCTAAAACTCATAGGCTTAACCACTAGGCCATACTGAACTTTATGGAATTATTTCCAAAAGGGTGTGTGGGTGTGTTTGAAAAAAAAAATTTTTTTTTTCGAAAGGCTTACATTTCTGGAGACTTTCAAGTCATTTTATTCTTAAAAGGATCTCTTTTCTTTGAACTGTAGTTTATAGTGTCATGTTAGTTTCAGATGTTCAACACAGAGATTCAGATATAGGTATTCTTTTTCAGATTCTTTTCTCTTATAGGGTATTGTAAAATATCGAGTATAGTCTCTGTGCTATACAGTAGGTCCTTGTTGCTGTCTCTGAGCTCTGAAATTTGAAACCCTCTGCTATCTAGTTGCTACATATATGGACATTTATTAGAATGACCTGAGTAGAAACAATCTGTTCTACACCTGTGGGGAATCTGTACTTGAGTTATCAATTGAACCATTTGGTTTGTTCACCAGGAAGGTCTACAGGTCTGGAGCCAAGAGTCCAGTGCTTCCAGACCTGCATCACTCCTTTCCCCTGCCATCTGACCGCATCTCTCCCAGGAGCGCAACACAGGTTGATATCAGCTTTGAAAATAAAATCTGTGTCACTCATGAAATATCCAGAGAACTTGGAAAACTGCAGGAAACTCAGAAGCCGGTGGGCTCAGGGGCAAAGAAGTCATAAATTCACAACCACCCCTACCCCCCATTTAGCTTTATCATATCTTGCCAAAACTGGCATGGAATGGAATGTGCTATTCAAGAGTAAAGAATTTTCAGTTGGTTTATTGTAGTGAAATTTGCTTTTTTTGGAACCAGGATCAAAGTCATGTCCTTTCTCTGCTCTAACAAAGGCACAGCCGCATAAAAGGAAAGTGTTAGAATCTGAGCAATAACAAGATTGTGTTTTGATACAATCTGTAAATATACCAACACCTCCCTTAAGAATATAATCGGACCCCCTGAACGGAGGAGGTTGTATGTTGGCCATTAATTTCAATCACTGGAAGGGTTGCAAATCCTAATTTCATTAGTGTTTCACTAACTGGCCTCAAGATTAATGCAATGAGCCAAATTATAACCATCTTATTAAAATATGGGAAATTTTAGTGTATTTAAGTAGAAAAGAACAAAAAGGGAATTAACATTTATTGAACGCATATCACTTTCAAAACACTGTCTTGGGTGCCTTAATATTCATTAGCTCATTTTGGTTTTCTACATGTAAGTGGTTTATAATCCCTTTTCAACAAGTGTGAAAGCTCATGCTGAGAGAATCTAAGGAGCTTTGCTTAAGGTCCCAAAGCTGGCAGGGAACTGAGCCTGTTCACAACCAGATCTGATTCCAAAGTCCATGCTCTTTCTACTAAGATATGATATTTGAGGGGAGCTAAATAGCATTGGGGAACCTAGTTTTGATCAGTTGCATCAGTATTTGATGAAACCACTGGATCCTAGAGAAGCCATGAAGTACAGTGGGTATAAACTTGGATTTCAGGCAGGTTACTTAACTTCTATGAGCACCATTTCTTTATCTAGCATGTTGTGCTGTGCTCAATCACTCAGTGGTGTCTGATTCTTTGTGACCCTATGGACTGTAGCCCACCAGGCTCCTCTGTCCACGGGATTCTCCAGGCAAGAATACTGGGGTGAGTTGCCCTTTTCCAGAGGATCTTCCCGACCCAGGGATCAAACCTGTGTCTCCTGCATCATAGACAAATTCTTCACCCACTGAGCTATCTGGGAACCTACCTAGCACAGTAATAAAAATCAAATTTTAAGATCCATTTTAGATGGATCTAAAATGCTGAGAATAGTCTATCCTCTGTTGTTTTTGTCTGTTGTTATTATTGTGTTATCCTTGGAAGAAGGCCCATCGAACAGGGCAGTAGGATCCCACGGACAATAAATCTCCCACTGTGTGGGCTGTCTGGAAGGGCTCGCCTTTGGGAGCTGCTAGAATATCAGCTCTAATTCTGCCAGGGATGCAGTGGCAGAGAGCAGGGTGGAGGAGAGCTTGACAGATCCTCCAGTCTCCAGTGCAGAGAAGTGTCATCAGAGTAATCAGTGTTAAAGCTTGAGAGATGCTGAAGACCACACTGTCTCCCAGGGACATCAGCCAAAGTTTGAAGCATCCAGGAGAAAGTATCAGTACAACAACACATAATGGTTAGAGCACTGATATTTAGACCCCATATGGTAGATTTAGGGCTTTCCCGGCAGCTCAAATGGTAAATAATCCACCTGCAGTGCAGGAAACCCTGATTCAATTCCTGTGTCAGGAAGTTCCCCTGGAGAAGAGATAGGCTACCCACTCCGGTATTCTTGGGCTTCCCTGTTGGCCAGATGCCTGCAATGTGGGAGACCAGGGTTCAATCCCTGGGTTAGGAGGATCCCCTGGAGGAGGGCACAGCAACCCCCTCCAGTATTCTAGCCTGGAGAATCCCTCTGGACCGAGGAGCCTGGCAGGCTACAGTCCATGGGGTTGCAAAGAGTCATACTCGACTGAGTGACTAAGCACACACTTGGTAGATTTAATTCTGGGCTCCCAAAATTGTGAAATTATAAAATTTCCTGTTTTACTTTACCAAACAGAAATCCAGCAAGAATATGGAGAAAACCTTCCTTCTGTAGTTACACTCTCATTCATGTTTGCCATTGCTCGTGTGTGTGTGTGTGTGTGCACACGCATGCACTTGGTCTGTCCACCTCTGAGACCCCATGGACTGTAGCCTGTCAGGCTCCTCTATCCGTGGAATTTTCAAGGCAAGAATACTGGAGTGGGTTGCCATTTCCTTCTCCAGGGGAATCTTTCCAACCCAGGGATCAAACCCACCTCTTTTGTGTCTCTTGCATTGGCAGACAGGCTCTTTACCACACTACCACCTGGGAGGCCTTTGCCATTGCTCAGGTGGTGTTTATTTTGGTAACAGGAATACCTGACCTTCCAGAGGCAATTTAATCTCCATAGTTCCAAAGATTCTCTCTCTGCAATAAATAGCTCAGGTTTCTAGTGATTCCCAAGGACATGGATCTCACATTACTTACCATATTATAGTCAAAAATATCTTTGCTCTTCCTTCCTACTATATACAAGACTGGAGAATAAAAGAGATGATAACATGTTGCTTTATGTGCTCTGGCATTACCAGTGTATATATTTTTGTCATTATAATTTTTAACTATGGTGAAACAGGTAAGAGATTTTCCAGGTGAAGTAGAGCCTGTGACATAGTATTCAAAAGGAATAATTCTGATTCTGGAAAACTCTTTCTAAAGGACGGCACCCTTTATCTCCTTCCTGTCCTTTCTGTTTGGTGGTGGGATGGGGAAAGGAAGAGGCAGATTCAGGAACATCAAGTGAGAACGTCAAAGGCAGTAACTGGAGCTGTTCTACGAAGGTCAAAGGACTTTGTTTCCTATTCCATTCATAAATCCACGAGAACAGATATCTCATTGTGTTTAAACACAAAATGCACACTCCCATTTCTTTTTTCTATAAAAAAACAAAACAAAATGTGATTCTCACCTGTTGTCCAGATGTTCATCTGATTACATTATCTACTAATCCATATAGAAATAGCAGGGTTACAGTGTGCCTTTTGTCCCTGTTTTGTAAGAGTTATTAGTACGTTTGGTTGAGAAGCACAAAGGCCAGTTGAGCACATACCAGCTACAATGCTAGATACTTATTTTCTCCATTTCATGGAGGGAAACTGAGGCATGGAGAAGTTGAGTAACTTGGCCAAGCTCACATGGCTAAGAAGAGAGAAAATTAAGTTTTGAAGCCAGACAGCCTAAACCGTGTGTTATTTCTTTTAATGAATTTTTTATTAAATTGACGTATAGGTGATTTACAATGTTGTGTTAGTTGCAAGTGTTTAGCAAAATGATTTAGATTCTTTTTTTCTGAATCATATTTTTCCCTTACAGGTTATTACAAAACATTGAGTAGCATTTCCTATGCTATGCAGTAGGCCCTTGTCAGTTATTTGCATTATATGTAGTAGTGTGTATATATGAACTCCTAATGTATCCCTCCCCTTTCTGCTTTCACTTTGGTAGCCATAAGCTTGTTTTCTATGTCTGTGGGTTTGTTTCAGTTTTGTATATAAGTTCATTTGTATACATTTTTGATTCCACATGTAAGTGATATCATATGATATTTGTCTTTCTCTGTCTGGCCTACTTCACACATTATGATCTCCGCTAGGTTGATCTGTGTTGTTGCAAATGTGTTATTTCATTCTTTTTTATGGCTGAGCAATATTCCATTATATATACACAGGTATATATTTTTCTCTGAAGATGAGAGGTTAAATTCTCAGGAATAAACATACCCACCCCAGGTAGACATATGCTCAGAACTCAGACACAACTGACAGAATGACTGCCTCTCATACACAGTAACAAGCCAGCATATAATGATACTTGCTCTGTGCACACACTGGAGAAGGTACATATTCAAATTTTATGCAATGGAGTTCACACACATGTGCTCACACACGTACAGTAGTATTTCTTCATGCGGTAGATGAGAAAGGAGATGCTCAGGCAGATTAAGCTGTTCCACATCGTCCAGCTAACAAGTGATGAATTCAAGATGCAAGCAGGTTTCTCTGTCATGGAATGCCAGCATGTTCCCACTGAGCCATGATGCCTGCTCTCTGTGGTCATTCATGCACTCAACATTTAGTATTCATTTACTGAGCACCTGCTATCTCTAATGCCTCAGCACGCAGTATAGGAAAAACGCAAGGTTGAAATTCACAGGATCTAGATTTGAATTTCTGCTCCATCATTAAATCATCAAGTTATTAAATTTCTCTGAGTTACAGTTTCATCATCTATAAAATAATGGTGAACGATAATATATGTCTCATAGAAATGTCATCAAGTTCAAATGAAATTATATATATATATATATAAAAATATTTGGTATATAACAAACACTTGTAAAACTTATTCTTATTATAATGATTACAGGAAGTGGTATGTATGCAGCCTCCCAACCTCAAATAGTGGGAGAGGGGCATCTGATAAGGGGAGAGATGTTTCTGAAGCCTGTTGCAGTACTCTAAAATATTGCTTTAGTGAGGACCTGAGTAACATTTGGAATTGCAGGAGCAAGAATTGGAGGCATATTAAACATTGGTTCATCCATGTGGAGCTTTAAAGAACAAAATAGATTTCTTTTCTTTTTTTTTTTTTTTACTTTATTTTACTTTACAATACTGTATTGGTTTTGCCATACATTGACATGAATCCACCACAGGTGTACATGCGTTCCCAAACATGAACCCCCCTCCCACCTCCCTCCCCATAACATCTCTCTGGGTCATCACCGTGCACCAGCCCCAAGCATGCTGTATCCTGCATCGGACATAGACTGACGATTCGATTCTTACATGATAGTATACATGTTTCAATGCCATTCTCCCAAATCTCTGTATAATCGGCTCCAGTTTCATCCATCTCATCAGAACTGATTCAAATGTATTCTTTTTAACGGCTGAGTAATACTCCATTGTGCATATGTACCACAGCTTTCTTATCCATTCATCTGCTGATGGACATCTAGGTTGTTTCCATGTCCTGGCTATTATAAACAGTGCTGCGATAAACATTGGGGTACATGTGTCTCTTTCAATTCTGGTTTCCTCGGTGTGTATGCCCAGCAGTGGGATTGCTGGGTCATAAGGCAGTTCTGTTTGCAATTTTTTAAGGAATCTCCACACTGTTCTCCATAGTGGCTGTACTAGTTTGCATTCCCACCAACAGTGTAGGAGGGTTCCCTTTTCTCCACACCCTCTCCAGCATTTATTGCTTGTAGATTTTTGGATCGCAGCCATTCTGACTGGTGTGAAGTGGTACCTCATTGTGGTTTTGATTTGCATTTCTCTAATAATGAGTTGCGCTGAGCATCTTTTCATGTGTTTGTTAGCCATCCATATGTCTTCTTTAAAGAACAAAATAGATTTCATGGGTAGCAATAGGTAGGGCTCCCATAAAACTTTATTATCTGTAAAATATACTCTGTGTATTGAGAACAGCAGGGGTAAAAGTAACTTTGGAGGGGCCAGAGATGAAGTTGGGGAAGGAGTTGGGACCAGATGTTAATTCAAATGCCATGATAAAGAATTTTAATCTAGTGTTGTAGGCAAGAGTAGTTATTCAAGCAAGTAACAAAAATCTCAGTTTCCCATCACATCAAGTTATCTCCGGTTGCCATCTTTCCCTGCTTCTTTCTTCCTCTTCCCCTCTTCCTTTTTCTCCTTTTTTCTTGCTTCCATTCAACTACACACAAAATGCCCACAGCGATGTAGAAGACAGAGTAACACGGCAGACCGGTGGGCAGGAAGCAGCTATGACGGCTGCGTTGAAAACAGCAGTGGCTCTAGGTGCTCTGTTTCCCTGGAGGGTGGAGACCAGATTTATGAGCTGAGCTCAGTGCCAGGCAGTTGAAATCAGGAATGTTAAAGCTGAAAGAGATCTTGGAGACAGATCTAGTCTTCCTAACTTGCCAAGACATCAAATTACCTGAACACTGTTTTAAAAAGAGATATTCCTGGGTCCAATCCTAGATTACTGACTCAGAGTATCCAGAAAGAGGCCTGAGAATCTGTGGTTTTCGAAGTCTTTCCAAACTGATATGCAGAGCAGTAGTTGAGAATGATTGGTAGTCAATCTCTTAATTTTATTTATTAAACTCTTTATTTTGTATTGGAGTATAGCTGATTAGGAGCAGCCTGGAGGAGAGGGGAGTTTGGGAGAAAATGGATACATGTATATGTAGGGCTGAGTCCCTTCTCTGTCTCCTTGAATCTCTTTATTTTATTGGTAAAATCCCAGAAAAGTCTAGAGGTTTGCCAGAGTCAAAACTAGTCAGTAGCAGAGTTAGAACTCAAAATCAAGGTTCGTAATCTCCAATCCAGTAGTGGAGCCCAAGGTCAGTTGTTACCTTTTTGCTGGAGAAAAGTATGTTTCTTTTTTGTCATCTACTCTTTCAGTATGAATTTGGAACCTCTTTGTCTCATAAAACTAGTCTGTATTGTGTCTAACTTTAACCTCAAGGTGGTTTGCTACATCTTTCCCAAGTATTATTAAACATTTACCAGACATTTAAGGCATTACAGTGTGGTCAGGGTGATTAGCAAAGTTAACAAAGTGGAGTGAGTGAGTGAAGTTGCTCAGTGTGTCCGACTCTCTGCGGCCCCATGGACTGTAGCAGCCTACCAGGCTCCTCTGTCCATGGGATTTTCCAGGCAAGAGTACTAGAGTGGGTTGCCATTTCCTTCTCCAGAGGATCTTCCTGACCCAGGGATTGAACCCAGGTCTTCTGCATTGTAGGCAGACGTTTTACTGTCTGAGCCACCAGGGAAGTCCAACAAAGTAGAGGACCCATATTGTAATTCCTTTCAGGTTTTGTCATACTTTTATATTTAGAGATAGGTAAACACATCCCTTTATGTCAGCAAAATGTCATGTTCTATGCAAAGATTTTTAACATTATGCTCAAGGCAGCTAGATGATATCTCAAAGTAAGTTCTAATAGGGCACATTAAAGAATGTGTTTTTGTTTCAGACTGTATGAAGTTAAAACTAATCCAGTGGTTCAATCCTCCTTTTAAGTCTTTAGTCGGAAGACCAGAAGATTTTGGTTTGAGTCATAATTCAGTCACTTAAATCAATGAGACTCTGGATAAACCATTGCTCTCCTTCCTGAGTCTTGGTTTCTTTTTGTAAATGAAGATAAGCCTCGTCAACCCTCCCCACCGCTGCCATTGCCCAGGGTCACCCTGTGAATTTCACTGAACCATGACAATGGAGGGGCTTTAGAAACAATGAGGGGCTAGGAGGGACAGGCATGGGAAGAAGGGGCCTTTGGGAGAGATTCTTCTGTTTCCCCAGGAAGGGTCATCGTAGTCCAGCTCACTAAGAGGCACAGATGGAGCTTAGGGATAAGGCTGAAGCACCCATGGCATCCAGAGAGATTATTTCCATGTGGCCTGAAGGGCCAAGTGCGTTAGTGGGATTAGTGGCAAACATAGTATTCAAACTCATAATTACATTGCAAGTTTAAAGGACAGCTGTGTACAAGGAAGCCAAGAACAGAATAAGCATACATGTGGTTTGGATTTTTTCCTCGTGTCAAATTTAATTTCTAGGTCTAAACTTTATAGGAAAAGAAGAAGAAGAGTAAAATCACATTTTAAGAATTTTTTTTTTTAAGTTTTAAAGTTAGAGGGGAAAAAAAAACACAACTGAATGAATACTTTCAGAAACTCTGATTTTGATTTCAAGAAGTATCTGCATTTCTTGGCCCCCTCGCCCCCTTTTTTTAAATCTGGTCAAAATTAAAATTTAAAGATCAGCAAAATATATGAATATGTTTGGTTTTTTTCTTCCAACATAAGTTTAAACATCTGATATCTATTCTTTTTCTAGCTTAATGTATGAAAAATTATAGAATTTAATTTATAAGATACCTGTTCTGTAAAGGCAACACATTTTAAATTAGATTATCCGCCAGTGGTACTGATTTTGTACGGGACAGGCTGGGGATTCCCTGGTGACTCACACAGTAAAGAATCTGCCTGCAATGCAGGAGACCTAGGTTCAATCCCTAGGTCAGGAAGATCCCCTGGAGAAGGGAATGGCTACCTACTCCAACATTCTTTCCTGGAAAATTCCATGGATAGAGGAGCCTGGTGGGCTATAGAGTCCATGGAGTCACAAAGGGTCAGACATGACTGGGTGTCTAACACTTTCACTTTGAGGCTGGAGATTAAGGTTTATTTACATATTTACACTATGGTGATACAATGAAGTACTAAAATTTTACATGCCTGGAATCAAAACAAGTACAGTTCCTATCAAGAAATAATGTATCTGAGGATTCTGGCATGACCATCTGCAGCCAGTTAGAGAAATCTTTGCTAGATTGAAAGACTGTGCCATTATAAATGGCCTTGTTTACACTGTACTTAGAGCTTCATGTACCATTTTGGACTCCTCATTAAAAAAGCATAAGTCATTTTTTAAAAGGAGTATAAATGGGAAATAATCCAAAATGGGAGACAAGATTATACAAAATAAATTCTACAAAAATGAAAAAAAGACAACACACAAAATTGAATAGAATCCATCCAGAAAAGAGGCCAGTTGGCACAATCAGATGATTATATATAAATATTTGAGATCTATCACTGCATGAAAATGAAAGGAATTTTTATAGCTAAAGTAAAATATGACTTTTAAAAGAGTTTAAAAACATAGCAAAGGATCTCAAAAAAAACAAAGCAAAGGAGGTCAGCAGTGACAGCCATGTATTTTTCTCAACTATGGACTTGGCACGTCAATAGGATTTATGAACACTATCACCAGGAATTTGGTTGTACTGAAGGGAAAAAAAGTCTTATTTTAATTTAGGAGTAGAAATTCAGTGCAACCACTATAGTACTTGTGTCTTCTCAATGCACTCCATTTCTTCCCAGTGACGTGAAAAGAAGTAAAAGTGTTAGTCGCTCAGCTGTGTCCAACTCTTTGGGACCTCATTGACTGTAGCCTGCCAGGCTTCTCTCTCCATGCAATTCTCCAGGCAAGAATACCTCCCTTCTCCAGGGGATCTTCCCAACCCAGGGATCGAACCTATGTCTCCTGCATTGTAGGCAGATTCTTTACAATCTGAGCCACCAGGGAACTCCACATTGGTGCCTGGCAATACTAGGTGCTTAATGAATACTAGGTACTTTATCACCTCCAGGATGTGGCGATATCTTAAGTACAGCGTAAACAAGGCCATTTGTAATGGCACAGCCTTTCAATCTAGCAAAGATTTCTCTAACTAGCTATAGATGGTCATGCCAGAATCCTCAGATACATTATTTCTTGATAGGAACTGTACTTGTTTTGATTCCAGGCATGTAAAATTTTAGTACTTCATTATATCACCATAGTGTAAATAAGTAAATAAACCTTAATCTCCAGCCTCAAAGTGAAAGTGTTAGACACTCAGTCGTGTCCAACCCTTTGTGACTCCATGGACTCTATAGCCCACCAGGCTCCTCTATCCATGGAATTTTCCAGGAAAGAATGTTGGAGTAGGTAGCCATTCCCTTCTCCAGGGGATCTTCCTGACCTAGGGATTGAACCTAGGTCTCCTGCATTGCAGGCAGATTCTTTACTGTGTGAGTCACCAGGGAATCTCCAGCCTGTCTTGTACAAAATCCACTGGTGGATAATCTAATTTAAAATGTGTATACCTGTACAGAACAGGTATCTTATAAAATAAATTCTATAATTTTTATACATTATTCTATAAAAAAGAATAGATGTTTAAACTTATGTTGGAAGAAAAAAAATCCAAACATATTCATATATTTTGCTGATCTTTAAATTTTAATTTCAACCAGATTTGATCATTTGAGTTTGATCTCTAGGGTGACAATGAAATATTTTTCATAGCAAAAATGCCTTGATATTCAGTGAATGGAAGCTCAAACTAGACAACACTCCATTTTGTTTGAAGCCATACAGCCCAGAGAATGTCCCAGGTAACTTTCTCTCCTCCTAGAGAAGACTATCTGGCTTTAGAAGGGCATTTAGTCTATGAGTTTAGAACAGGAAGGATGGCCCTAGGCATCTGCATCAACCTATATCATTCCCAGTACAAAAAACCAACTCAGCTCTGATTCCATTCAAATGAACTAGAGAACAGTGATGAGTGGTTCTAGTCTACATTTGGGTAAGTTATGAACTTACCCAAGATTTCTAGAACTCTTTTTTAGACTCTGGTCCATATACTCCTAGAAACGTATACATTCAGAATGTCAGTTTGGTCTGGAGTCCCATTCAAAGCAAAACAAGCCTAGTTTTAAGACTTCATTGACTCCAGTGGAGCATGGATCCAAATCCCTGGAGAAGGCAACTCTTTGTCTCTGATCCACAGACAGACTCATGTTCAACTGGTCCTCCCTAGCTTTCCTGATTTCCATCAATGCAAAACAGAGCCAGACCTTCCCTCTTTACAGAACAGCCACCACTGTGTGTAATGGCTATGAACGCATTCTCCAACACTTCTTTAGCACTAGATGATAAGAAATGTCTTCATGAAAATAAGCACAACCAAGAAATGTTAAAGAGAAAAATCTCAACCAAGTATGAATACAGTAGAATTTAAAGAGGCCCATTGGGCCTCAATGGGGTGCCTTTTTTTTTTTAAGTCAGTTCATTTTTCACCAACTGACTATCTAGGGTGGTGTGTAGGAAAACAGGGCAGCTCTCTTCCTTGCTGTCATCTGGGGACCAGGATCCTTTCATTTGTGTTCCTACCATCCTGTGTCGCTGCAGAGCCTTCAGCATCCAACTAGGAGAAGCAGAAAGACCAGCCCATAGCCAGGCACTCAGGAGGAATTCTGAGCCAGTCCTGGAAGTGGCATGTGAGATTTCTGGTCATATCTGTCCCTTACATGACCAAATCTAATTGCAGAAGCGTGGGAATGAGGACTTCTTGTCTGCCTAGGAACAAGCAGAGACTGGAATTTGGCAGGTGGCGAGCATAATTTGCTATATTCACGGCCTTGATTGTTGAATTCTATGTTTTTCCAACGTTGTGTTGTCTTTAGTCAGGATTATAAAACCATTTCAAGGAAATATAAAAAAATATATATCTTTACTCTTCAAAATCATTGTTGGAGTGGATCAGTCCCACAGCTGTTTGGCAGTCCATGCCAATGTCTTAAAACATTTGAAGGATCATTTGCAAGCTCGTATGATTCACCTCATATAAGAAATCACAAAGGAAAGCAAATATCAGTAGGTTCATAGCACAGTGAATCATAGGCTGTTTGGTGTGGGCATTTACTCTGTGTCTTTATTCTCTGTGATATATTTTAAAGAATTGTGAAAGCACTGATCATGGATAACCATCAGAACATTCTTACAATTGCTCTACCATGGTGACATTGAAGAAATGGTATCTAACTCAGGCCACACGGCTCTCTGAAGCCCTTCCCTGTTCTATTCCACTTTCATTAAAGTGGAAAAACCCATCTGTTTGGATCATTGAGGTTGGAAACTGAGTGATATCACTTCTCCAAAATAGATTTAATAGTATGGCTTGGTTAATTGTTTCCTGACCTGTTTGAGGGAAGAGTCCAGACTCAGAGAAAAACATGGTGTATAAATTTCCGTATTCAATAGTGGCAAAGAGTCAGATTTGCATTATATTTTTAAAGGCAATTTTGGTAGAACTATTACAGTTTTTGTTTTCAGTTATTATAGGCTTATCTAGACATTTCATCTACTTAATATATGATATTTAATGATACTTTCACAAAGGACTTATTAATATTTGACCATTATTATTCATCCAATTAAGCCATTTGAAAATTAATTCTTAATAAGTCTAAATATGTGAATAGCCAGAAATGAGATTGAGAACCAAGTTTTAAAGTCCACTTCTCAAAGAGAAAATCATGATCTCTGTAGAGACATATGGTTTAAAAAAGATCCTTCTCAGACATTCAAAGTGATTCTAGCATCCTAGGTGGGATCACTCATCTGGAAGAAGGAGCATAAGCGTATAGCAAGCAAAGTTATGAAAAGTATGGGTACGCTTTGGAAACTTTTTGGCTATCAAAAAAAGAAAGAAAGAGAATTAGGAAAAAAAACTAGCCTTAATAATAATATATCTTTTAGGAAAAAAATACGATGCCACATTCCCATTTTCAGTCATTCCATTGTTTCCCTGTCCTTTCCCATTCTGTTATGGCCTCAAATGCCCAGGGAAACTAATGAAGATCAAGCTTAGAGCCCTTCACTGGCTGGGCTCCATTCTAAATTCTAGAAGAAAGGCTTAATAACCACATAGTTAGAGATTTTGTAAAATTTGCAAAAGTAAGAACTTGGAGGGGCATTACTTTTCTCAAAACAGACTCTCAAAGTGTCATGAAACCAGGTTCCTACCCCTGACTCCATGGCTGACTGGAGGGCAGACAGGAAGATGTTCACGACAGATTCTATTCAATGGTGGCAAATCCTGTTTTTTTAATATGGCTGCTTTATTTTTTTGTAGCTTTATTGAGATATCATTGACATGACATTATGTAAGTTTAAGGTGTACAAGTAGTGATTCTGTTTTGTATATATTGCAAAGTGATTACCACAAACAGGTTTGAACACATTCATCACCTCAAATAGTGACAGCTGTGTGTGTGGTGAAAACTAAAAATATACTCTTAGCAATTTTCAAATTCTGTGCTGTATTAACTATAGTTGCAGTATTGTACATTATATCCCTGAACTTATCCATCTTACTACTGGAAGTTTCTACCCTTTAACCACCATTACCCATTTCTCTTACCCCCTTCTCCCGACCCCCAACCACCACTGATCTATTCTCTGTTGTCCGTGGGCTTCTTTTGGATTATGCATATAAATCGGATCATAACAGTATTTGTCTTTCTCTTTCTGACCTATTAACTTAGTGTGATTGCCCTCAAAATTCATCCATGTTATTATAAGCAGCAGAATTTGTTTCTCTTTTTTATAGTTGAATAATATTCACTCCATATATGTGTGTGTATTTCTTTATCTATTCATTAGTCATTAGACTCTTAGGCTGTTTCCATATCTTGACTATTGTAAATAGTGCTACGGTGAACAAACCTCTTCAAGATAGTGGTTTTATTTCCTTTGGATATTATATACCCGGAATTGGAATTGCTGATTCATATGGTAGTTCTATTAATTTCTTGAGGAACCTCCATACTGCTTTCCATAGTGACCATACTAACGAACATTTCCTTCAACAACATACAAGAGTTTCTCTCACTAGGAGGCTAGGAAAGGCTAGATTAGAGTGGCAATTTTCAGCAGAGTAGTCTGGGAATATCTCATCATGCAGGTGGCATTGGACTGGTACCTGGGTCAAGAATATTCTGGCTACTGCCAAGGCTCTGGGCAGGGAGTGCTCACATGTGTTCAAGGAACAACCAGGGATAGAAGAGGCTGAGATTATCCTACTAAGTGAAACGAGTCACAAAGACAAATACCATATGATATCACTTATATGTGGATTCTAAAATATGGCACAAATTTAAATGAGCCTATCTATGAAACAGGGGCTTCCCGGGTGGTGCTAGTAGTAAAGAACCTGCCTGCCAGTGCAGGAGACATGAGATGCAGGTCTGATCTGTGGGTCAGGAAGATCCCCTGGAGGAGAGCATGGCAACCCACTCCAGTATTCCTGCCTGGAGAATCCCACAGACAGAGGAGCCTAGTGGCCTACAGTCTGTAGGGTCATAAAGAGTTGGACACGACTGAAGCGACTTAGCATCTATGAAACATTCATAGACACAGAAAGTAGACTGGTGGTTGCTGTGGAGAGGGAGTGGTTTGAGGGAGGGATGGAGAGGGAGGTTGGGGTTAATAAATGTAAACCTTTATCTACAGAATGGAAAAACAACAGCTCTTACTGTATAGCACAGAGTACTATATGTGGTATGCCATGGTAAACTATAATGAAAAAGAATATTTAAAAATGTATATATTTATATGTATAACTGCATTACTTTGCTGTACAGCAGAAAGTAACACAGCATCATAAATCAACTATACTTCAATAATTAAAAAAAAAATCATCTATAAACCTCAAGTAAAATAATTCTGAGTTTGAGCTTTTTAAATTTTAGATTGAACATTTTAGAAAAATCAACCTTTTGCCATCCCGTTTGGCAGAAACTTACAAAGCAAGTCCAGCTTGTCCCTTTTGGCCTCCAACCCAAACATTAACTCACGCCATCATTTTCAGCTTGACTCTCTCTATTGGTCTCTGCAACTCAGGAGTGTCATGGGCATGTCAGAAACAAATACTGTGTTCCCTGAGGTCATTTGGGATTTTTACCCATAAAGAAGCGTGCAGCTTTCCCCTTTGTGTCAGGCTTGTGTTTATAAAAAATGAACTGTGAAAACAAAGGGTGAAATTACACATCCTTCATGCAAATATACATATTATGCAAGGTAACATGCACAGTGTCACTAACTTTCTAATCTACTAATGTCCTGAATACTAGGCGCTCTCATGATGTCCTATGCAAATTTGAAATGGAGTTTTGGGATTGATTTGAGGAAAATCACCATTCATGCACCTCTTTGTAAAATGCTGTTTTCTACAATCTCATCTCTATAGATAACCCTAGCAAAGTAAATATTAAGGTAGGGAATTGGAAGAAGCAGTATTTTCTTTACTCCAGAGAAGGTATTCGATCTGCAAGAAATACCTGAATGGAAAATATCACTGGTGTTGGTTAGAAACAGGTTTCATAGCCTTGTAGTATTGATAACAGTGGGTAAAACACTTATTATAGAGAGAAAAAAAATTTTAAAATAATTATCGAACTCTGCTTACATTTCATTAAGCTTGGGGGCAAATCAGCCCCCTCATCCTGAATGGTAAAGCGCCAAAATGGATTCCGTCGTAGAGCCAATGGCATGGGCTACCATATGCAAAAGAGTCAGCTATAGGAAAATAAACAGCAGTGTAATTGTGCAGCAAGTATAGGTACCAAGCTACACCCAGTGGCCTGGTATCTGAAGGACTGTTCCTGCTTATTCTTTTTGCCTGGAGCCCCACCCAGGATGTTGGGATTTCCATGCCTTCCACGTTCCTAGCAGGAAATTGTTCTTTTTCTTCAGTGAGGAATATCTAGAGAAAAATCAACAGTCTCCACCCTCTCCCCGGATGTTATCACACTGGAATTACAGAGTGGGGTGGAGACACACAGCTAAGCTGTAAAAGCAGCTCAAGTTGTGAGAGCAGTCTGGCTCCAGCACCTGTCACCACATTGATTGCCAAGGTCAATTCCAGCCCTCAGTTCCCTCTCTCCCCTACCCCACGCTCCCCAGTAGGTTCTTCCCAAGGCAGCATGCTCAGGAACAATCTGGATGGAAAGTCACCCTCAAAGCAAAAGAGTAATAACAATTGAGTAACAATAGATCCTATATACTGGGAAGTGCTAGCTGCCAGGCAGTGTGCTAAATGCTTTCTAAACATTACATAGGGCCCTGAAACTAGATGCTATAATTGTCCTTATCAGGAAAGGGAGGCTTAGTACAGTAACTGCCTAAGAGCATACAACTGGAAAAGTGGTAGAACCATGATTTGAAATTTAGACCATGTTTTCTAACTGAGACAGCATATTAAAAAGCAGAGACATTACTTCGTCAACAAAGGTCCGTCTAGTCAGGCTATGGTTTTTCCAGTGGTCATGTATGGATGTGAGAGTTGGACTATAAAGAAAGCTGAGTGCAGAAGAATTGATGCTTTTGAACTGTGGTGTTGGAGAAGACTCTTGAGAGTCCCTTGGACTGCAAGGAGATCCAACCAGTCCATCTTAAAGGAGATCAGTCCTGGGCGTTCATTGGAAGGACTGATGTTGAAATGGAAACTCCAGTATTTTGGCTACCTGATGTGAAGAGCTGACTCATTTGAAAAGACCCTGATGCTGGGAAAGATTGAAGGCAGGAGGAGAGGGGGACGACAGAGGATAAGATGGTTAGATGGCATCACCGACTCAATGGACATGGGTTTGGGTGGACTCAGGGAGTTGGTGATGGACAGGGAGGCTTGGTATGCTGTGGTTCATGGAGTCGCAGCGTTGGGCACCACTGAGCGACTGAACTTTGCTTTGCTTTGCTTTCCACTGAATGAATTACTGCCTTGATGTGTTTTCAACCTAATCTCTTTCAGGAGAAGATCCTCAGTTCTCATATTTATAAAAGAGCTCATTTTTTAAAAAAGTAAGAGTGAATACCTACTAACAGTGACCACTTTTAGGTCATTTTTAATCTGTAAATGGAGAAGGCAATGGCAACCCACTCCAGTACGCTTGCCTGGAAAATCCCATGGACGGAGGGGCCTGGTGGTCTGCAGTCCATGGGGTCACAAAGAGTTAGACACAACTGAGCGCCTTCACTTTATCTTTTCACTTCCACGCACTAGAGAAGGAAATGGCAACCCACTCCAGTATTCTTGCCTGGAGAATCCCAGGGACAGCGGAGCCTGATGGGCTGCCATCTATGGGGTCGCACAGAGTCGGACACGACTGACGGGACTTAGCAGCATTAATCTGTAAAGCTAATAATATTTCTTAGGCTAATGTGTTTTTATCAATATTTGGTAATCACTTCCTATGGACCTATAAGAGATTTTTTAAAAATATTTAAAAGGTTGTTTTCATGAATCTTTAAGAAATAAATAGCTTTGACTTTTACGTTTATTTATAATAGATTTTCCTTAAGAAAATGATCTCCCTCCAGTGGACAAATTGTTATACTACAACCTGCCAAGAAAACTGTCAAAGCCCATGAACTATCCTGTATCAAGTGTTTTATGACCTATTAATAAATGTTTGGTGTTAATAGGTAGTGTAACTATAAAAAAAGATTAAAATTTTAAAGATACTTAGCAGTATTTTTTACAAAACTAAGAGTGGATAAATTTTTTTTAATTGACTTTCTTGATTTAATTGAAAACATAATAATAATACAAATTACTGATTTGGGAGTAATATTGGTATTTCCTCAGGTGAACTGAGAAAAACTGAACCACAAACCATGCTCCAGTAGCTCTTATACTTCTGTTTCTGGATGGTGTGAAAAGGGTACTTATCTTTTATTTTTTAAAACAGTAAGCACATTTTTATATTGAAGGGAAATCAGCATAAACATGGGTTTTATATGTTCACATTAAAACCTCCTCATGCTGAAGAGCTGCCATGACTATCTCCTTAGAGCAGAAATCACCCCTTATCCTCTCCCAAAGCAGGGGTCTTTCATGTCTTTCAACTGTATACTGAATGCCTTCAAAATCCCTCTTTAAATACCATTCTTCTCTGAAGATTTCTTAGATATCCCTGCCGAGATTAATTGCATTGCCTTTATTTTTGTAACTCAGTGTGCTCATGGTAGGTATTTAATAAATGCTTGTTGAGTTAAGCATATCCAAGAAGAACATGCCAGAGATCTGGTATAAGTCTCTTTAATAATTAGAAATCCTTTCCCTCTGGCCTTCCTCAGGATTGCTAAAATCCCAGATGCGTGAAGTGTCTGTCCATGTGCAACAGATGTCCATTTTTGGGTGTCACCTAGGACTTCCCAAGTAGTTCAGCTGGTGAAAAATCCACATGCAGTGAAGGAGACCCGGGTTAGATTCCTGGGTTGGGAAGATCTCCTGGAGAACAGATAGGCTACCCACTCCAGTATTCTGGCCTGGAGAATTCCATGGATTATTCCATTGGGTCTCGAAGAGTTGGACTGAGCGACTTTCACTTTCTTTTCATTGCTAACACACATTTGTGGTTTACACGATTATGCATTATAGCTGGGAGAACTTTAGGACTAGTAGATAATCCAGTTAGCTTGGTAGTAATAGTTTCTCGCTCAGTCGTGTCCGACTCTTTGCAACCCCATGGACTGTAGCCTACCAGGCTCCTCCCTCTATGGGATTCTCCAGGCAAGAGTACTGGAGTGGGTTGCCATTTCCTTCTCCAGGGGATCTTCCCGACCCAGGGATTGAACCTGAGTCTCCCGCATTCCAGGCAGACACTTTAACCTCCGAGCCACCAGGGAAGTTAGCTTGGTAACTTTGGTCAATTGACCTTTCTAGGAGCTGGTATCCTCGTTTATTAAATGAATCTGTTCAGGTAGATAATCTCTCAGTGTCCTTTAAGGACCAAATAAATGCATCTGTAAAGTGACAAAATTCTAAGAAAATTTTGAATTGAAAAACGTGTTTGTGACTGGCTAAGCTAGATTTTGAGTTTTTTCTGTGTGTGTGTGTGTGTGTGTGTGTGTGTGTGTGCTTTCTACTAGACAGATTGATTTAGAGTCAGTGTTCTCATTTGGTCATAGAATCATAGGTGATTCATGAAACATCAAGTACCTGGATAATTCTTCAACTTTGGCCTTCAGTCTTTGGGTCATAATACTATTATTAATCACTCCAGGAGCAAAACAATATTTAAAAACTAGCTAGTTGATAGTTTAGATAAAGATTCTAATGGGGAAAACATTGATAACAACTGAGCTTGAATTCATTCAGTCATTTACTCATTTAACAAGTTTTTAAACCACATACTTGCTGGGCTATCGTGAGCTAACATCCTCTTCTTATAGAAATGCACAAGAGTTGACTTCGTTTTAATACTGGTTGATGCTTTACTAGAAAAACTCTGTAGAAAGTTTATCTCGGTTATAAAGTGTGTGATATCAAGAATGGCATCTGTAGTTCTTTTCTCGCCAGACTCTATATTGCTGAGCATCGTGCCTTTCATTCATTTGATCACTAGTTCAAACCACTTTTCTGAAGTGCCATGTGAGTGCTTAGAAAACCTAGAATCTTCATTCTCAGCTCACAGTCTAGGAATGGAGATCGCATGGTAATTATTTCCAGCTCCTTATAAACATCACCAGTAGGGAGTAGGAATGAGCCTTGGGGGTGCAGAGGAAGGGCATCTCATGAAGCTCTGGGGTATCAAGTCAGTATTTCCAGTGGAGGCTAAGTCATCAAGGACGAATAATGGTTAGGCAGGAGAGTGTAGTGCCGAGGAACTGGGGAGAAGAAGGTTAGGTAGTGAGACCCTGAGACAGGGAGGCGGTGGTTGAGTATGAAGGAAACGTGTACTGCTCAACGGGAGAGTGTCGCACGTCAAGGTTGGGAAAAGGGCTCATTGTCCTTGAGGACAGATGCCCATGACTCTTGTCAGTTTAGCCAAGGAATGTGACCTTTATTCTGAGGACAACAGTGAGCTACTGAAAGATTTCTAGCTAATGAATTACTTAGTCAGGTTTACATTTTAAGGAGAGTCATACAGGGTGAAAAATGGATTCAAGAGACTACTTTTAAAACTCTTATAATAATATAAGTGAGAGTTGATGGAATCTTGAACTTAATATATTGGCGGTGGGGATGGAGGGAAGTGGCTACAACAGAAATTTGTGATTGGATAGATGTTGGTAGGATTGGAGAAGCTACTCCGGAGAAGCTCAGCTTTGGGGAAACAAGCATATTAGACATGTCATGAGCACTTGTTGAATTGAACCCAAATATTTAGTAAATTACTATATAAAAGGACTTCTAAGGAGAACCAGTCTTTGCAGAATGGCTCCTTTTTAACTGAGATTGAGTTGAGAGAAATCTATGTATCATATCTGGTCAGTTAGCAGAAATACTCAAAAGTTTGGGAAGGCAAGTGTATGAAGTCAGTGTGTTATTTTTCTTTTGTGTATTCTGGTACTATAATTTTTTTTAACAAAAGGAATCAGCTGCTAGGTTTCCTATTGTTACTTCCTAAAATGAAATCTCCCATTATTAAAACATCAGCGTGCAATTCACAGCAATGTCATCCTTTTCTTCCTTGTTTACAGTTTCGATGTGGATAATGGCACATCTTCGGGGCGGAGTCCCTTGGATCCCATGACCAGCCCGGGATCTGGGCTGATTCTCCAAGCAAATTTTGTCCACAGTCAGCGTCGGGAGTCCTTCCTGTACCGCTCCGACAGCGATTATGACCTCTCGCCAAAGTCCATGTCCCGGAACTCCTCCATTGCCAGTGACATGTAAGTATGAGGCTGAGCAAAGTGACAAGGAAACTCTTAGAGGAAACCAAGTTCTAGAGTTGATAAAACCAATGATGTTTGCTCAACTGCATCATTCTCTAATTTAAAAAGGATGATGGGCAAAATTGTATAAACTGAAGATAAACGGTAGATTGAATTTGTGTATGCTCTCACTCTTGATAGGACATTTATTTTTCCTAGAGAATACATTGTCTGGGAAAAGTGAAAATTAAATTTTTAATGGAGGCATTTACACTGACAACGTTAGCTTATAGTCATGTAGGACCTGGCTGAGATTGAGCTACCTAACCATGTGAATCTTTCTGAATATTTTGAAAAGCTTTAAACTCAGTTTGCAAGTCCCCATGATATTAGCATGTATGTCTCTTTGAATGCATCTTCATTGATGTACCACACAGATGTTAGCACTGGTTTGCTGGCTCATTTGAGAGATCTTTGGGGAGGGTTGCCTAAATTAAGCCATTTTTGGAATATTAATCACTGGAGGCAAGTAGAGAAAACATTGGACAGGCTTGAATATCGTTTAAGACATGGCACAGCTTGGAAAGTAATTAAAACAGATAAGATGGTTTACAGATCACATACCATCATTAGCTCATTTTCTCAGCACATTCCATTCCTGTTTACTCTAGTGTTCTTTAGTTTTCTAGTTTCTGGAGGCTTCTAAATAGGACCTGACTCTTACTCAGTACCTTTGCTGTCATTTAAGATCACTCTGCCTCTGTGTAGAGTTAATGTCCAGTTTCCTCTTCTGCATATACATCCGTCCAATAGTAATAGCATCTTCTCACGGCACCATCTCAAAAGCTCAGGATAGGTTGCAGTGCATCTTAGAAGAATGTATGGGGTCCCTGAATGTCTAGTGTTATTCTTGGTATTCTAACAGGTCGTTAGGTTATCCCAATAGGTCTACAAGAGATTCTAGAAGTGAAATGGCTCTTGGTTGCCATTTATTAATAGTTATAAAATGATGATACTCTCTTCTCCCTAGGAATGAGCAACTAAAGTACAATCACTTTGATTCAGGTTCTGAATTACAAAATTCCCATTGTGTAACTGTCTTTGTTTGACAGTTACAGGAGATAAAAGAAAACTCTAAGACAGGGTTCTTAATCTCAAATAGCTAATAATGTTATGAAATGACAGGTTTTATGTCAAATAATTAGTGAAAAAACATTTTTTAAGTCCCAATTGTTGTCCTTGCAGGCTACAGGTAAAAGTATGTCATTATCTACCTCTGTGCACCTGTCTCCACCATCTTTCAAAAACTACCCAATTTACTCTCCTTTTTAACCTGCTTTTTTGGCAGTGAAACTTATTCCATAATTACATCTCCCCACATTCTTCCAACCCCACTCCAAGATCCACATCTACGTGCTGTATATCCTTATATATTGTGTTGCCTTAATATTCTGAAATGTACCTTTAATTCATATTGACCTCTGAAAATCATCCCAATTCAAATATTTATCAATCACCCATAAAGTAAAGTCATGGTGCCAGTTATCAGAGGAAAGGTGATTTCCTTTAAATGCACAAGGTGCATTTAATCTAGCTCCCATCACTGTTGTGTGCTCTCTTCCCTCCTGCTCAGAGCCCTCTTCATCACTGATTCTGCTTATCACCCCTTAACATATTATCTCCAACATATAGACACGGACCCTTTTCTCTCTGCTTTGGAAGATTCTTTAATGTATATGTTCAGCTGTCAGCTTTCATCAGATGACTTACTGCTCAGTATCTCTGGCCCTGGGAGCTCAGTTGAGCTCCAGAACTATAGCACCTCATTGCCTGCTAGAGATTTAGACTTCCTTGTTCAGCTGATCCTTCACACTCACATGCATGCATGAGTGCCTGTGTGCTTAGTCGTGTCCTGCTCTTTCCAATGCCATAGACTGTAGACCACCAGGCTTCTCTGTCCATAGGATTCTCCAGGTAAGAATACTGCAGAGGGTTGCCATTTCCTCCTCCAGAGGATCTTCCCAACCCAGGGATCAAACCAGCATCTCCTGTATTGGCAGGCAGATTCTTTTACCACTGAGCCATCTGGGAGGCCCCAGTTAGTACCTATTCATCATTAATTCATTGTATTGATGGTGTCCACTCTTCTTTATTACAAAACAACTTCCTTTTCCCATTGGTCCTATTTCTGTTATTTTTGTCTTGTTTTCTTAGGTCTGAAATTTAAGATGGTCATTTATTCATTCACACGTAATAAAAGTACTGAGCAGCTAGGTGTATTCATAGCTTCCAGTCTGCATGGGGTAGGAGAAGAGGCAGGGCAGGAGGGCTGATAGTTTAGACTTTTGTCATAAAATGTGAGAAGCACCATCTTTGAGGCATTTACAGAGCTACAAGAGAAAAGGAGAGGAGAAGGAGAGTTTGCCAACCAGGGAAAGCCAGGCCAAGAGGGCAACATTTGGATAATGTGGGGCGAGGAGAATCATGGCTCAGTTAAAGAATGACAGTTTGATTGGTGTGGGTAGGAAAACGTGGCAAGAGAGGAAGACTGGAATACAATCACAGAGGTGTTTAGCTAGGGTCACGTGATCCCATTCTTGTTTTTATTGCTTCTGATTACTCTATTGTTGAGTGATTGAGTAAAGTGAAGTGATTACAGGGAAATCGTTCATGTTGAAATTCACAGAAACAAAACAGGCTTAATACGGTGGAGGGCCAGGTCAAGGGAGTTGAGGTGGGATGACAGTTAATCCAGAGGCAAGGGGTGCGTGTGTGTGTATGTGTATGTGTGTGCAGACAACCAGTGGGCAAAGCTGTGTGTGTGTAAGTGCCCGCAAAGGAGTTGGGGTGGGATGACAGTTTAATCCAGAGGCAAGAGGCTGCATGTGCGTGTGTGTGTCTGTGTGCGTGTGTCTGTGTGTGTGTCTGTGTGTGTGTGTGCACAAACAACCAGTGGGCAAGGAGAACCAAAGAGAATGCTGAAGTTTTGACCCCAGACTTGTAAATGAACAATGATGTTGACATAGGGACAGGGTAGAAAGTAGACAGCATAAACAATTTGACTTTTACACAGTGGGGCTGGAGCTATAGGAGGAACAAGGCAACAGTCAAAGGAAAAGGACAGAGAACAGAAGCAACACTGCAGAGGATCAGGAGAAATTCGAAGAACCAGTTACTGTTTGCAGTGACTAAGTTTGGGAAGACCACTGGAAGAAGCGTCTTAGTGGGGTAGTAGAATAGAAGCATCTTGGTGGGATAGTGGAAATAGAAGAATAGAGTTAGTGGAGGGTTGAATTGAAAGTGGAGATATCAGCAAGTGCAAGCATCTCTTTAAAAGGTTAGTAAGTTAAAAGGGAAAAGAGAATTAAAGTTGCTTGAGAGAGAATTGAGTTCAAGGGAATTTATTGTTTTAATTCAGAACAGGTAAGCTGAGGGACACAAGGGTTAAGTATGGAGTTGTAGCTGCTACCAAAAGTAAGATCATGAGCTCAAGTGAAGGGGCTAACCCTGGAAAAGTAGTGCAGACAAGTACTGCATTCTTTAGAACAATGAAAAAAAGTGAAAAGAGGAAATACAAATTTGGAGATGGATGGGCAAAATGTTTAGAGAATTGATGGTTTATGATATCTACTTTTTCATGCAAGTAGACAACTATAAAAAAGAGTATATGTCTATAACTGACTCACTTTGCTGTATAGCAGAGATTGGTACAACATTCTAAATCAACTGTACTTCAGTAAAAGAAAGAAAGTATAGCCATTGGTAACTAAAGGAAAGAGGATGGGGCAGCTTGAGGATATGGGGAGAGTTTAAAAGAGCCGCACTGCAATTATAAAGAGAACAGGACATTTCCTGGCAGTCCAGTGGTTTCGATTCAGCACTGTGACTGCCAGGGCCCAGGTTCATTCATCCCTAGTTGAAGGACTAAGATACCACTAGCTCTGCAGTATGGCCCCAAAACCTAAAAAATATAGAAAGAGAATAGGATAAGAATTCTAGAAAGAAAATTGCTGAAAAACCCCATAGATAATAATATGTAATATTGGATGGATAAAGAACCAGATTGAAAGTCATATCTTCCAACTTTAGCAAAGGTGAAACAATTTGGCTTTAGATGGAAGCCAGGGACAAGCTCATGGTGTGTTAATGGACTCTATTTTATGTAGTTGCATATCCTAATTTCTAAAATTATAGCACATCGATTTTTGGATGCCAGTGTGTATCCACATGGTACTTCCCCAATGGTTTAGTGGGAAAGAATCCTCCTGCAGTACAGGAGATACAGAGAAGCAGGTTCAGTCTCTGGGTCGGAAAGATCCTCTGGAGGAGAGCATGGCAACCCACTCCATTATTCTTGCCTAGAGAATCCCATGGACTGAGGAACCTAGCGGGCTACTGTCCAAAGGGTCACAAAGAATCGGATATGACTGAGCGACTAAGCACGGACGCACATGTATCCGTGCTTCTTATGAAAAGCATATAATAGTTCACGTTTAAATGGTGCTTTTCTTTCCAAAGCAAACCTACAAGGATGACCTCAATTTTCCCTGTACCTACTCAAGAGTTTCTTTATCTGATCAGTCACGTAAGTGACAAATCTAATCAGACCATGATGCAGCTCTATATTTTGTTGAAAAATAATGACTTGACATGATCAGCTTTCTTATCCCCCCTGGGTACTTATATTGGAACAATAGGGTTTTCCTTTGATGCTAAATGACTCCTGGAAAGGGTTCTTTCTACCTGGGAGATGAAGTTTCTCTGAGAAGCAGGGTGAATAGAATAAAAAACTAACTGTTTCAGTCTTCAGTGTGACTCTAGACAAACCATCTACATGTAAAGTGTTATCCTTTATCTTCATTTGACCCCACATGTGGCCATATGTAAACCTCCACTTTCCTATCCAGTTCTTGATAATCCTGGGAAGATTGGTGTCTATACTTCAACTGTACTTAATACAGAATGATAGTATTATGTATTTTAATCACTTTTGATTATTTTATACTTAATAGTACTAGTTAAGCATTCCTATTAAGAAAATCCCTTGCTGCTGCTGCTGCTAAGTTGCTTCAGTCGTGTCCGACTCTGTGCAATCCCATAGACGACAGCCCACCAGGCTCCCCCGTCCCTGGGATTCTCCAGGCAAGAACTGGAGTGGGTTGCCATTTCCTTCTCCAATGCATGAAAGTGAAAAGTGAAAGTGAAGTCACTCAGTCGTGTCCAACTCTTCGAGACCCCATGGACTGCAGCCTACCAGGCTCCTCCATCCATGGGATTTTCCAGGCAAGAGTACTGGAGTGGGTTGCCATTGCCTTCTCCAAGAAAATCCCTTAGAAATTTCAAATACTAACAGTACCAGTGAAGGTTTATGATTATCTATTTGAATGAAATGTTTTAGAAAACTGTTAATTGCTCCTTCAGTTGAAATATAATTGTTTAATTTATTGGTAAAGTGAGAACGAAGATAAAACTGAAATGGTTAGTTATTTATTCTACCCACTGTGCTTTTCATTTAATACTTTCATCAGTCCTATGAAGAGGGGCATTATTATGCCATTTTACAGGTGAAAGATCCAAGGTCCTTAAACTTAAACTTCTTTAACAGCATATACACATTTTGATCACTTCTCTGAGAACATTGTTTTGCTAATGCCATAAACAAAGTGAACTATTGCGGCAAAACTACTGAGAAACCGAACTACCTGTTAACCAAAGCCAATGACCAAATGAATGACTTGGCACTGTGGAAATTTATTTTTCAGTTAGAGTTTAAGCATGAAAGAAGATGCAAGCTCAAACTGGTCAGAGGAGTAATAAAGAACATATTCAAGTGACCCTTTGGAAAATATTCAACTGACTCAAGTCTATAGAACTAGGCTAAATTTCACAAACATTAACTTAGGTAAGGCAGAAGAGAAGATCCTGGCAGCCTCTGCTCAGAAGCCTGTCACATAGTTTGTTAAATATATTCCAAGTAGCAACTTAATTCTTAAGACTAATAAGACATCAGTTCCGTTCAGTCACTCAGTCATGTCCGACTCTTTGTGACCCCATGAATCGCAGCACGCCCAGCCTCCCTGTCCATCACCAACTCCCAGAGTTTACCCAGACTTACGTCCATCGAGTCAGTGATGCCATCCAGCCATCTCATCCTCTGTCATCCCCTTCTCCTCCTGCCCCCAATCCCTCCCAGCATCAGAGTCTTTTCCAATGAGTCAACTCTTTGCATGAGGTGGCCAATGTATTGGAGTTTCAGCTTCAACATCAGTCCATCCAATGAACACTCAGGGCTGATCTCCTTTAGAATGGACTGGTTGGATCTCCTGCAGTCCAAGGGACTCTCAAGAGTCTTCTCCAACACCACAGTTCAAAAGCATCAATTCTTCAGCACTCAGCTTTCTTTATAGTCCAACTCTCACATCCATACATGACCACTGGAAAAACCATAGCCTTGACTAGATGGACCTTTGTTGGCAAAGTAATGTCTCTGCTTTTGAATATGCTGTCTAGGTTGGTCATAACTTTCCTTCCAAGGAGTAAGTGTCTTTTAATTTCATGGCTGCAATCACCATCTACAGTGATTTTGGAGCCCCCAAAAATAAAAGTCTGACACTATCTCCACTGTTTTTCCATCTATTTCCCATGAAGTGATGGGACCAGATGCCATGATCTTCATTTTCTGAATGTTGAGCTTGAAGCCAACTTTTTCACTCTCCTTTTTCACTTTCATCAAGAGGCTTTTTAGCTCCTCTTCATTTTCTGCCATAAGGGTGGTGTCATCTGCATATCTGAGGTTATTCATATTCCTCCTGGCAATCTTGATTCCAGCTTGTGCTTCATCCAGCCCAGCGTTTCTCATGATGTACTCTGCATAGAAGTTAAATAAGCAGGGTGACAATATACAGCCTTGACGTACCCCTTTTCCTATTTGGAACCATAAGACATAGGTAAATTTTTAATGATTATCATGAGTACACTAACGAAATAAATACATAAAAAGTAAACTTGAACTATCATAAAGAGTAAACAAGTATTTTATAAAAGTAGAAAATGCTACTTACAAAATAAGTAGTGTAACAGAAGGTTACCCATGTGCTGTCATGAAGAAACATGGAGAAAATTACAGAACACATAGATAATTGCATAAACAATATGTAGTTTTTCCCTCTTAAGTTCTTCAAAATGCAGTTTAAACTACCTTAATTTCTGGATAAGAGTTACTTCTGTGGTTGCTTTTGATCTAATGCTGCTATGTTATTTGCATTTGCCAATACTCAGATATGAGCCACTGAGGAAAGTAATAGGAGTATTATCACTGACAAGAAAAATAGAAGTTAGCCATAAAACTAAGAGTTTATTGAAGACAAACTGTCAGTCAAACCACATCAGTTCAAAGCAATTTTCAATCCTAGTCTCCCAGTATGTCCTGCCCTTTCCCCACCCCCATACGGGGTCTACAGGTCTGTTCTCTATGTTTGTGCCTCTATTCCTGCCCTGGAAATAGGTTCATCTGTACCATTTTTTCTAGATCCCATACATACGTGTTAATATTTGCCGTTTGTTTTTCTCTGACTTACTTCACTCTGTATGACAAACACTTCCTCCGTGTCTCTACAGACATGACCCAGTTCTGTTCCTTTTTATGGCTAATATTCCATTGTGTATATGTGCTACATCTTCTTCTTTATCTGTTCACCTGTTATTGGACATTTAGATTGTTTCCATGTCCTATCTAGTATTAACAGAGCTGCAATGAATACTGGAGTACATGTGTCAAATGGATAGCTGGTAGGAACCTGCTATAAAGCACAGGAAGCCCAGCTGTGTGCTCTGTGATGGGTGCAATGAGAGGGGAGGTCCAAGAGGGAGGAGATGTATATATAAGTGTAGCTGATCCACTTCATCGGAGAAGGCAATGGCACCCCACTCCAGTACTCTTGCCTGGAAAATCCCATGGACGGAGGAGGCTGGTGGGCTGCAGTCCATGGGGTCACGAAGAGTCGGACACTGCTGAGCGACTTCACTTTCACTTTTCACTTTCATGCATTGGAGAAGGAAATGGCAACCCACTCCAGTGTTCTTGCCTGGAGAATCCCAGGGACGGGGGAGCCTGGTGGGCTGCCATCTGTGGGGTCACACAGTTGGACACGACTGAAGTGACTTAACAGTAACAGTGATCCACTTCATTGTAGAGCAGAAGCTAATACAACATTGCAAAGCAATTATACCCCAATAATAATGCAAAAAAGAACATTTTTTAGTTCATCTGTATAATGGACCTCTAGTCCCCATCTTCTGTTGAATAAACAGTAATACAGAGAATCTGGATAATCTAATTAGCTCTTTACTTGTACTTACATACTGATACATATGGCGAGGTGTGGAGGGGCAGTGAGGAGGAGGTGATGTACCATAAAAAGCTAGGGCACACTTGGTGGTCTAAGTAATTAGTCCCTGTCACCATACAGAAATATACGATCTCACTGAACAGCCTTTGCAGTGTCCCATGTGGCCATTCTCCCAGCCAGGAGTCACTATCCCCCAACCCCATGTCAAATTTCTGCCCTTTCCTTCAGTTCAGTTCACTCGCTCAGTTGTGTCCGACTCTGCGATCCCATGGACTGCAGCATTCCAGGGCTCCTTGTCCATCACCAGCTCCCAGAGCCTACTCAAACTCATGTCCATCGCATTGGTGATGCCATCCAACCATCTCATCCCCTGTCATCCCCTTCTCCTCCCACCTTCAATCTTCCAGCATCAGAGTCTTTTTCAGTGAATCGGTTCTTCATATCAGGTGGCCAAAGTATTGGAGTTTCATGTTCAGCATCCTTACCAGTTAGCAGTTAGCAAGTCCCACACCATCTCTCGAGCCTTTGCGAGTTTTCAGTTGTAGCTGCTCTTGGTCTTTTCCTATGACTATTGAGTAGAGGTGATGTAGCCTCTAGCACTGAATTTGAAAAAGGAAGAATGATTGCTTACATATCTATTCATTTTTATTACAGGTTACATTATTCTTCATTGGTCTTACTGAGCTATCTCTGAAAATGAAACTGAAAAGAAATGTTGCATTACAAAGATTCTAGTCCTCACTGGATCTATATGAAAAGTTTGTAGCTCCACCTAACTAGATTTTTAGATCTTGTTAGCACTAATGACGGAGAAGGCAATGGCAGCCCACTCCAGTACTCTTGCCTGGAAAATCCCATGGACGGAGGAGCCTGGTAGGCTGCAGTCCATGGGGTCGCTAAGAGTCGGACACGACTGAGCAACTTCACTTTCACTTTTCACTTTCATGCATTGGAGAAGGAAATGGCAACCAACTCCAGTGTTCTTGCCTGGAGAATCCCAGGGACAGGGGAGCCTGGTGGGCTGCCGTCTGTGGGGTCACACAGAGTCAGACACGACTGGAGCGACTTAGCAGCAGCAGAAGCAGCACTAATGAGCATCTTTCTCTTTTCTAACCTTGATCTGCCATTTGAAAGTTCTCTGTGCACATGTATGCTAAACTGTTTCAGTTGTGTCCGACTCTTTGCTACCCTGTGAACCGTAGCCTGCCAGGCTCCTCTGTCCGTGGGATTCTGTAGGCGTGAATACTGGAGTGGGTCGCCATGCCCTCCTCCAGGGGATCTTCCTGACCCAGGGATCGAATCTACATCTCTTATGTTTCCTGCATTGGCGGGCAGGTCCTTTACCATTAGAACCACCTGGGAAGCCCCTTAAACGTCCTCTACCATCATGTAAATATAGAAAGGAGCGGTGGTCAGATAATTCCCTGCCCATTTCCTGAGTTTTCGGAACTGAGGAAGTGTTCTCACCCCTTACTCGATGGTATAAGAGTAAAGACGCTGGGGCCAGAGTGGCTTAGGCGTCCTGAGCCACCACAGGGAGCTCACACGGGTGTGGCCGATATTTGAAATTTTCAAGGGAAACACAGAAGCATCTGTCAGTCACCTAGATAATGAACAGCTTAACATAGTTTCCACTTTCAACTTTAGATCATTAATTTCTGTTCAGTGACATCATATCTTTGCAAAACTGGGTTGTTGATAATTGTAGTGATAAGAAGCAATCATTGCACAAAAATCAGTGTGAACCAGAAAGCGGAGGCAATGTGCAAGCTCCTTCCCAGGTGAGAAGTTCTATAGTCTTCAACGGGTGCTCAGTTGTTGAGATAGAACCATATTAAATAGTTTGAACTAAACTCCTAATAATTTCCACTATTGGCTATTTCTTTTGGCCGGTGGGTGCTATAGAAAATTGGTAGTGGTAGTTTGGTGGTTTTAGTCACTAAGCCCTGTCCAACTCTTATGACCCTATGGACTGTAGCCCACCAGGCTCCTCTGTCCATGGGATTTCCCAGGCAAAAATACTAAAGGGGGTGGCCATTTCCTTCTTCAGGGGATCTTCCTGACCAGGGGATCAAACCCGAGTCTTCTATATTTCAGGCAGTTTCCTGCATTGCAGGCAGATTCTTTACTACTGAGTCTCCAAGGATATAAATTACTGAAATATTAAGAGTGTCATGAACTGAGAAAGTTTAAGAACCTCTTATTCAAGGTATTTATTCATGTTCTTAGGATCGGAGTTAACTCAAATCTCTGTGTAAAGAGATATTTTGTTAAGAGAAGGGAAAAAATTCAGTAGATTCACAGTCGTGAACTTCTGGATGAGCTCTAGAATTGATAATTTATCCTATTCTTTACCTCAGGTAGACAGAATAGTTTATTTTTGCTAAGAGTGATATTATTTTGGTGGTGAGCCAGATAAACTGGGATTCCTCTACCAGTCCTTGGAGGTTGGCAAGTTACTATCATTATTATTGTTTTAGGGTATTGATATAGACCCTAAACTCACACAGCCTTTAAATCTCAGGAAGTCTGTTGACAGAATATTCTAACGACATTGGCTGCTAGAATACTGTTTTGCTACCTTCTTTCTTATTTTTGATTTTTTTAAAAAATTCCACTTCTTTCTCCAGTCCCTGGGGTTGTTTTATTTCTAGCTCAAAACACAAGAGATCCATAAATGGCTAAAAATACTTATAAATTAGGTAAATATGCTTTTTCAACTTTTAAATTAAGGAATTAAAAATAGTAGCTGAATACACATTTTATATTCCTAATCTCATACTAAAAAAATAATAAAAGGAAGTTCTAATATTCTGACGTTTTGAATAATCATGTTTGTTAATGCCACAGGTAAAAATAGTCCATTTTAATGTGTTACCACAACATTTGTTTGAGTTATCATTGCACTATGCTCCAGTCTTTGAAAATAGCAAATTAATTATGTGTTCTAATAATATTCTTTGCTTATCACTGCCGAAGTTATATATCCTAAGGTCTTAGGAAACATGTAGAGGTAAATATTAGTTATGAAAATTTCTTAAGGCAGAGGGGGAAAAAATGGAGATTGAACAAACTTACTAGTAATCCCTTATTTTCATGCTAAGGCTACTAAAATTCAATTATGTCTTTAGGAGAGTTTGCCCTAATATTTAGCACCCAATTTTCTGAATTTTCTCCATATTCAGTATGCTTCTCAGTGTTTGAACTCTAATATTAATTGCGGGAAAAAAAAAAAGGCACCTGAGCTTTCCTCGACTCCCATAACTCTAGAGAAAAAGGCAGTGTGAAGATAAACTATTGAAACTTGTAAATGATTGACTGTGCAGTTAGCTTTGACCTCAGACTTAATATTGATACTTTACAAAAGGTAACATCTACTTTTTTAAAAATGTGGAGAGAATGGTAGCTTAAATGATAGCTAGCTTAAATGGTAGCTTAAATGGTAGAGAATGATCACTTAAGAAAAGTGATCACTATACAATTTTATGAGCTCAAATTCCTGCTAGGGAGCAAACTCAAATCAACTTTGGTCAAGGAAGAGCTGGCTTATTTTTCAGTGAATACAAAGAACATAACCTCTAAGAGCAAAGTGTGAATTAAGTTAATTACTCAACTAAAATTAGGAAAATTTGAAAACCATCTTCAATGAATAAATGACAGTAACCTGTGCAGTGCTCTCAGTGCAATATGGCCCTAAATGAATGAACCAAGTTGAAAATTATGAAGTCTTCTTATTTCTTGTAAGGGACACATGGCCATTACACAAGAGGATCGAGTTCTATCAGTTATAGATACTGGGCCCAAGGCCTCCCACTTGCTTTTTTATCCCAACACTCTTTCCTCTATATACTCAGTCAGTCAGTTCGGTCTCTCAGTTGTGTCCGACTCTTTGCGACCCCATGGGTTGCAGCACGCCAGGCCTCCCTGTCCGTCACCAATTCCCAGAGTTTACTGAAACTCATGTTCATAGAGTCAGTGATGCCATCCAACCATCTCATCCTCTGTCATCCCCCTTCTCCTCCCACCTTCAATCTTTCCCAGCATCAGGGTCTTTTCAAATGAGTCAGCTCTTCGCATCAGGTGGCCAAAATATTGGAGTTTCAGCTTTGACATCAGTCCTTCCAATGAACATTCAGGACTGATTTCCTTTAGGATGGACTAGTTGGATCTCCTTGCAGTCCAAGGGACTCTCAAGAGTCTATACCACAGTTCAAAAGCATCAGTTCTTCTGCAGTCAGCTTTCTTTATAGTCCAACTCTCACATCCATACATGACTACTGGAAAAACCATAGCCTTGACTAGACTGACCTTTGTTGGCAAAGTAATGTTCTTTTTAATATGCTGTCTAGGTTGGTCATAACTTTTCTTCCAGAGAGCAAGCGTCTTTTAATTTCATGGCTGCAGTCACCATCTGCAGTGATTTTGGAGCCCCCCAAAATAAACTCTGACACTGTTTCCACTGTTTCCCCACCTATTTCCCATGAAGTGATGGGACCAGATGCCATGATCTTCGTTTTCTGAATGTTGAGCTTTAAGCCAACTTTTTCACTCTCCTCTTTCACTTTCATCAAGAGGCTTTTTAGTTCCTCTTCACTTTCTGCCATAAGTGTGGTGTCATCTACATAGCTGAGGTTATTGATATTTCTCCTAGCCATCTTGATTCCAGCTAAAGAAAACCAAAATCAAAACCACTCTCTAGTATTATAAAATTACAATTTCCTGAACTTTAAATATTGACAGTGAGTTGTGGGAATGAAGTGGATAGCTCAGGGGAAAGAAGAAATTTGATTTCTAACGGAGGTAACCAATCTGTGTCTTTTGCTGCTGCTGCAAAGTCACTTCAGTCGTGGCCGACTCTGTGCGAGTCCCTAGACGGCAGCTCACCAGGCTTCCCCGTCCCTGGGATTCTCCAGGCAAGAACACTGGAGTGGGTTGCCATTTCCTTCTCCAATGCATGAAAATGAAAAGTGAAAGTGAAGTCGCTCAGTCGTTTCCAACTCTTTGCAACCCCATGGACTGTATAGCCTACCAGCCTCCTCCGTCCATGGGATTTCCTAGGCAAGAGTACTGGAGTGGGGTGCCATTGCCTTCTCCAATCTGTGTCTTTTACCACATTTTAAATAAAGGTATTATTAATAACTGGCTGCATTTTTGAATGAGAGTTTCATGCTTTTACTCATTCAGCAAATATTGACTGTACCTATTCCATGACTGGGTATCGCTTGAAGATACCATAGATCCATGACAACAAGTCAAAGAATTTTGTTTGGATCATATATTCTTGTCATGAAGAAAAGTCTAGATTCTTACTCAGATAGAAAAGCAGACTTACCCAGTCATTATTGAGATTCCTATATAAATTCCTATTTCCATTTACACATCATTTGCTTTAAATATTGATTTTGTTTGTCAGTCTTAGATCCTTAGTGAGTTGTTCTCAATGCCATCTGTACAGTTTTATGCACCATATAAGGAAACATAATCACACTATTGGAACATTATATGATGTGCTTCATGAGATAAAATATACTAGGGATTATCATTAAGTCACGCTCACTAAACCCCTCTAAGATGAAAATTTTAAAATATGCTATTACAAATAGGAAATAAAGAGCCTTCAACCAGATCGATGGTTTTTCTTCAGAAAAAAAAGTCAGGAATATCGAACACTGGGCTTTGTTATCAGATTCCTAGCACTTTGTGGCGTGCTTGAGGTATAGATTCACTGAAGAACTATCCCCAATTATTCCATCTGCCTGTTGAGATTTCTCTCAGACTTTTGTGTCAGCTTTCCATTCATTGTCTTAAGACTTCAGGGTTTTCTTAATCTTGGATAAATAAACCTTAGTTGTCATTGACATGGCTCAGTGGTAAAAAAAAAATCTACCTGCTGAAAAGTCAGTGCAGGAAACACAGGAAACATGGGTTTGATCTCTGGGTCAGGAAGATTCCCTGGCAGAGAAAAAGGCAACCCACTCCAGTATTCTTGCCTGGAAAATCCCATGAACAGAGGAGCCTGGTGGACTACAGTCCATGGGGTTGCAAAGAGTCGGACATGAAAGAGTGACCAAGCACACATTCTCTGGATAGCTAACCTCTAGACATATTTAGGACCTTAACTGCTACAGACTGTCCATGGAAGCAGAGAAGATAAAAGCAGAATAAAAAAGGACATCTGTTGGCATATCTGCAAATGTGGGAGTCTGCACTGTGACAAGAGATCATTTAAGCAGTTCAGTGCCTGACGTCGTCTGTTAGGAAATGTTATGAATGGTCCCAAGGCCAAGTCCTCTTAGCTCCCAGTCTTCTTTCCAGGGAGAACAGGGCTGCATATAGATCTCATGTTTCTGTGCCTCCACATTGACTTTTCCTTTGGGACTCAGAGAATTTCAGACTGAATTTGTTCTGTGCATCAGGGCCATTTTATTTAGCTGCTTATTTTTTTGTTCCTTTGTTTCATTTTTGCTTTTTTGCCAGAAAAATCAGAAAACAAGCATTATGGTTTATATGTTATCTAAAGGTCTATGTGGTGATTTTTTTTTTGGTAAAGCCTTCATTCAGTCATTATTATTTTCAATTATGAGTTTATTTTTACAGAAACTAAAAAAAAGAAGGCAGTTGGTAAAAGAACTCTTTTGCAACAAATCACAAAGTCCATGTGTTAGCAACATACTTTTGTTTTACGTCTTTTAATGTTCATTATTTATCTTCAGTATATTGAGTCCCCATTCATTTTTCCCGCCTACTATAGAGAGTAGGTAAAATTTCCTACATGTTTCACTGTTTTTTGGTGTTTCTTATATTTGTTTGAAGGTAGCTCATTTTATGGGCTTCCCCGGTGGTACTAGTGCTAAAGTACCCACCTGCCAACACAGGAGGCATAAGAGACATGAGTTTGATCACTGGGTCAGGAAGATGCCCTGAAGGAGGACATGGCAACCCACTCCAGTATTCTTGCCTAGAGAATCCTGTAGACAGAGGAGCCTGGCAGACTACAATCCATGGGGTCATGAAGAGTCGGACACGACTGAGCAACTTAGCACACAGGCAGCCCATCTGTAGTATTTCTCTAGGAAAGAAACCTGATGTTTCCCAGACAGACAGCTTGCCTATAACCCGGCTCTCCAGACACAGGAGCACTCTAAGAGTGGTGAAAGTATGCCATAAAGGTTCACAAACAAACCTCAAAGCTATCAGTTTAAGTTCAGGATTTTTACAAGGTTTACCATATTTCACCCTTTGTGATTTCTAGTGTCAGCAGACTCTTTGAGAAGTGATGTATATGTCCGTCTAGTTAGGACTATGGTTTTTCCAGTAGTCATTTATGGGCTGTGAGAGTTGAACTATAAAGAAAGCTGAGCACCAAAGAATTGATGCTTTTGAACTGTGGTGTTGGAGAAGACTCTTGAGAGTCCCTTAGACTCCAAGGAGATCCAACCAGTCCATCCTAAAGGAAATCAGCCCATCCTAAAGGAAATCAGCCCTGAATATTCATTGGAAGGGCTGATGTTAAAGCTGAAATTCCAATATTTTGGCCACCTGATGCGAAGAGCTGACTCGTTTGAAAAGACCCTGATGCTGGGAAAGATTGAAGGTGAGAGGAGAAGGGGACAGCAGAGGATGAGATGGTTGGATGGCATCACTGACTCAATAGACATGAGTTTGAGTAAACTCCAGGAGTTGGTGATGGACAGGGAAGCCTGGCATGCTGCAATCCATGCAGTCACAAAGAGTCGTACATGACTCAGTGACTGAACTGAACTGTGTATAAGAATTTATTCTTACACTTGCCTGACATCTGTATGGAGAAGGCAAAGGCAACCCACTCCAGTACTCTTGCCTGGAAAATCCATGGACAGAGGAGCCTGGTAGGCTGCGGTCCATGGGGTTGCAAAGAGTCAGACATGACTGAGCGGCTTCACTTTCACTTTTCACTTTCTTGCATTGGAGAAGGAAATGGCAACCCACTCAGTGTTCTTGCCTGGAGAATCCCAGGGACGGGGGAGCCTGGTGGGCTGCCATCTATGGGGTCGCACAGAGTCGGACACGACTGAAGCGACTTAGCAGCAGCAGCAGCAGCAGCATCTGTATAATCTTTATAGTTGCCAAAGCATTCTCCCATGAAGTTCAGTACTTGATCCTCAAAACAATCATGTAAGGAAACAAGAAAGTATCATTAGCTCACTTTTAGAAATCACAAAATTCTGCTCAAAAGTGTGTCTTTTCAACATGTACACACACACACATGCACAACGTGAGTTGGAATCCAGGTATCTTGACCTTGAACATAGTGATATCAACCAACAGCTGCTGCTGGACCACTCATTTGGCATTTGCTGGCAGGTACAGTAGCCCCTAGGTGAGAATAGAAAAGTTAAAGCAGTTGAACTAAAATCTATATTTCCCTTTCAGGGGTGTAAAATCTTGATGGGCATTTGGGCAGATCTTTCCACTTAGGCTCTTTGCCAAATAATCAAAAATTTGTGTTATGTTAATATATCAGTGCTTTTTTGCCCTTAAGCTTAGAGTAGACTTTTTTTTGGTTATATAAAACATTGTCTTCCTTGGAATATTTGTAACTGAAGTTTTATAAAAATTGCTCAAGAGCTGCACCAGTTGAGGTGATAAGTCACTAGCCACAGGTGACAGATTTCTCTTAATTTAAATTAATTAAAATTCAATAAAAGTGGCCTTCAGTTCCTCAGTTGCCCTAGCTGCATTTTGAGTAGCCACTGTGGCAGGTAGATACGAACTTAGACAGCTCAGAAAGAAAACATTTCCACCACTGCAAACACCTCTTAGGCCGTGCTGTTCTAGAATCTAGAATATGGACTTCTATGGGGCTTCAGAAGAGTCTGAATCTATTTGTGCATGCAGAAAGCAGCATGGTGCAGTAGAGGTGAAACAGTATTTAAAGCTTGGGTTTAAATCCAGCTCCCCTGCTCATTTTCATGCCTTGGGAGTTCATGACTCAATAAAACTTCAGAAACCATCTGGGGACTGACACTGGGTTACTAAGTACTTACTTTGTCAGATAAATGACTTAATTTATTTAACAAGGAAATTCCCATCGATATACACAATCATTTTATTTTCCAAAGGCATTTCACTTGATTTTTTTTATGAAGAGAGTGGCACATATTCTGAAAATAAATGAGTGTTTGAAAGGAGTACAGTTAGCTTCTTTTTTTTTAATGTATCTTTTTTAAAAAACCTCACTCCTTGGTTCATGTTTATTCTCTTCTTCACAAAGGCCAGTGAACATTCTGTTGGGCAAGAACCAGGTTTCAGCCTGCCATTTTTGGAAACCACTGAATTCTGCCACTTGCCAAGGGCATGACCGCCAGTGAGTTACTCAAGTTCTCTGAACCCAGTTCTTTATCTTAGGATGGGAATATGAGCATCCATTTAATGCAGAGGCATCAGAATTAAATTCCGTGGGTCGGTAAAGCATGATCTGGTGCATAGTAGTTGCACAGAAAGCGTCCTACTCTCATGCCTCTTCTTAATGGCAACCCACTCCAGTACTCTCGCCTGGAAAATCCCATGGACTGAGAAGCCTGGTAGACTACAGTCCATGGGGTCGCAAAGAGTCGGGCATGACTGAGCGACTTCACTTTTACTTTCTTTTAATCTACGGAATTGTTTTACCTCATGCAGCTCTTAAAAAATTGTTGTTCTTGCTACCCATAAATATTTTCCCTGGGAACCCATCTTGGAGAAAAACCAAGCGGGCAGGGCCACTGACGTTAAGAACAGGCCTGTCAAATGAGATAAACTAGGAAAGAACCTGTTCCTACGTCGGAGTAAGGATGCTTCTGAAAGCTTGCTGTGTACTCAACCCTTTCCTGTCCTCCTTCTCCCTCCATGGAGGTCAGGCATTACCATTACACGACAATGATTTGTGCCTTCACGTGCCTAGAAGGATCCCTTTCTCGTATTGGCTTTTATTACACAAAGTAGGTAGGCTTAGAGAGTGTCTCTATGTCCGCAAATCGCTTTTAACTTCTTACATCTAGAAAACCTTTTGCTATATAATTTTGACAGTGGATCATCTTTCATGCCATCATTTAACAAATTTGAGGCCATCTATTGGTATCATGTATATTCTCTAATGAAGCCTTAAATTTTGTCTTATGACAAAAAAAGAAGAGATTACACTTCAGACTAGAGAATTTTTGCTTATGTTGCATTAGCTCCAGTTTCATTTACTTTCTTATCAATGCATGTGGTATGAGCATACATGGGCCAAAAAATGAAGGGTTTTGTTTTAAGAATGTTTTTCGTCAAATATCAGGCCAGAGCTTAATTCTTAAAATGTGAGTAAGCAGTGAGCAAATGATTTAAATTTTTTGAGACTAAATAGCTTTCAATGTCTGACTTTGATATGTAACTTTCCTTTCTAAAGTTATAGGATATAACTTATTTATTTTTCTGAAAGATTTTACTTTGGGCAGAATTTCTAGTTTCACAGCAAAATTAAGAGGAAAGCATAGAGATTGCTCATATACTTTCTGTCCGCTACCAGAGTGGTATGTACATCTGTTACAATTGATGACCTTGCATTGACATTATGTGCTTTTAATCTTAGGAAATATACCTTAAAATGAAATTTTGCAGAGCAGATGGTGTTTGAAGGGTTTTTACATTGAGTGGTACAGACAAAATAAGATAGTAAATTCTCCTTATACTGATAAGGATGCACCTTTTCCTCCACAATAATTTTATCCTTCCTTATTTGAAATACAGGGGCAGAAAATCAAAATACTTTCCCTAGGATTGCACTCAAATGCACACACAATGTATACATAAATATATTTATATGGGGGTATTTACATATGCATGCATATGCACATAAATGCCATCTCCTGAGACATTTGTTACATATGACAGGCATGTAATTTAGCTGCACTCTGAATATGAATGTATGATATTGAACTCTCAGGCAGAATTATCACCTCAGTAGGAAACCAACAATTGTTTGATTTCATCTTATTATTTTAGTTTAGGGAAGAAGGACATGAAAATCAGTAGATGGGTAGAGACTGTTTCGTGAGTCATTTTAGTGATTTGTTTTGTTTTGTCCTGCATTTTTACATTAATTGTTCCATTTGTTGTCTTTATGGTATATATCAGCTTCATAAAATGAAAAATGTGCTAGAGATTAGGGATTTTTTGGAATGTGCTTTTGGCATTGATAAATGCCACTACTGATGCCAAATTGCACAGTGTTTAAGCACAGGCCCATCAAGAGTCCCACTGCCTGTGTTTGAATGCTGGCCCCATCGTGCCATGGGCATTTGATTTTTTTGTCCATCTTAGGCCTCCCGTCCCTAATCTAAAAAAAAACAAAACACCTAATATGGGATAATCAGTTTAATGTTCTTTTGCATAGTGCCTAGTGCATAGTAATCGTTTGATAAATATTAATTACCATTATTATTTTATAGGGGATTCCCAGGTGGCTCAGTGGTAAAGAATCTTCCTGCCAATGCAGGAGATGCAGGAGAAGCCCGTTTGATCCCTGGGTCAGGAAGATCCCCTGGAGAAGGAAATGGCAACCCACTCCAGTACTCTTGCCTGGGAAATCCTGTGGACAGAGGAGCCAGGCGGAGTATAGCCCATGGGGTGTGGAGTCAGACACAACTGAGCGACTGAGCACACATATTCTTTTATAATAATTATAATTGTTTGCAATTATTATTACTATTATTTATCAGTTTGTTGGATATTTGTACTCTGATTTTTCAAAGTAATTATACTGAAAGCCCATTTAAGAAATAAAAAATTATAGGAACATATTAAAAGGGCCCCCAGTGCTGAAATCAACAAACATTGAGTGATTTTGCTGAGCATTCATGGACAGGAGGTTAGTTTGTTACTATTCAAGTCTATTAGGAAATTACAATTCTAGGCCAAAAGAAAGGGTTAAAAGTACATAAGCTGTTTCCTCATAAAGTTAAAAACTTGGATGTTCTCACACACCTGTTTTCATAGAATAGGTATTATTAGCTCATTTGTCTGTTAAAATTGAGGAAAGGGCTGTAATTCTGTTTCTCCATTTGGAGTTTTTCCTTTTTGGTTCTAAGGAAAAGAATGGGTTTTAAATGCAAAGTTGATTTTCAAGTGAGGGTTAACATTTCAGCTTGATGACTGATAACTATGGTCAGAATTATAGAAAACCCACTGAAACTATGTATACAGACATGCACAAATGGCTTGGAATTTGATACTGAAAAAATTCAGATTGAATCATACTGCTGCACATAGTACTGAATTGCTTTAATTTTGATCTTGTAGTAACTTACATTATTTTTAGTCTTCACTCAAATGTTCCTGGACATTCCTGCCAAAATTCAAGTCTTGGTAGTTGTGATTTTGACCATGCTTTTGTATTAAATGGGTTACCTTAATTCTAAGTGGCCAGTAGCAACAGAGAAGGTTTCTTTCAGGTATGGCTGATGTTGGCTTCATGTTATAGGAACTTCAGTCCCTGGGGTCCCATAGTGGAAGTACTAGTCTTTTTTTTATTATTATTATTACTTACAGTGAAGCTAGTTGTAAACTAAAGGGCCAAACAAGGCAGAGAAACCATATTTTCAGGTGAATCTGATAGACAGTGAAGAAGAGTTTTTCTTTGTTTTTGTTGTTATTTTGTTTCAGTAGTATTGTGTCTACTAGGAATTTATGGAATCCATAATACCTCCTTCATAAGTAATTTTAAAAGATTTGTTATATTCTTAAATGAGGCATTCATATTTTCTCAGAGGGCAACATTATTTTTTTGGAAAAGCAATTCATTTGAAAATGATACCTATGGAAAGATATGTTTTGGTTTCACAAAAAGTCTTAGTTGCCAAGTTTCCAGAATATTTTTACTGTCTGAAACCATAGTTTCATGATTTTAATTAAAAAGGGTAGCAACACACTGTGCTGTACACCTAAAGCTGATCTGACATAAATCAGCTATACTTCAATTTTTTAAAAAGGGTAACAACATGAAATATTCAGCATCACCTTTAATTAGTACACAATGAACACTATTTCTCAAGTAGTATTTTAATATTTGGCTTTGTCTTATGAACATTTTATCAAAATAAGCATTTATTTTTACTAGGTTGTTTTTAAAGGAATGAATGAACTAAAATACATTTGAGTAATTCATATAATTATTAGAATCTATTTTAAGATAGAATTAGCAGTTACATTTCAATGCATTTAGATAGACATCTGCTTGAAAAGTTTAGAGATTACTAAACATAGGCTACAGTCATCAGAAATTATTTAAAAGTATGCCTGTGTGTCAGTCGTGTCCAACTCTTTGCAACCCCATGGACTGTAGCCCACCATGCTCCTCTGTCTGTGGGATTTCCCAGGCAAGTATACTGGAGTGTGTTGCCATTTCCTCTTCCAGGGGATCTCCTGCATCTCCTCTATTGGCAGGCAGATTCTTTACCACTGAGCCACCTGGAAAGCCCATTTAAAAAGTATGTGTGCTTAGTCACTCAGTCGTGTCAGACTCCTTGTGACCTTTTTAGACCGTAGTCCACCAGGGTACCCTGTCCATGGGATTTTTCAGGCAGGAATACTGGAATGGGTTGTCATTTCCTCCTCCAGAGATCTTCCTGACTCAGGGCTCGAACCCATGTCTCCTAGCCATTGGGGAAGTCCCATTTAAAAGTATAAAGGCATTCCCATGGTTCAAAACAATTGGATGCAATCATATCAGTTTTGATCAACCTCCCATTCCTGGCTGTTGGAGGCACATAGAATTACCTTGAAAAAAACTGAATTCATTGACTGATGCCCAGGAGGGACAGTGACCCTGTTAGGCAGCGTGCAGTTTTGAGAGCTCAAGTATTAGGGCACCCTTCTTGAGTCATGGTTAAGTAGAGGATTAGAGAGAGCAAATGAAAGAACAACCAAAACCTTAGCATGATCTGAATTATAATCATTAGAAGGACCTCTCGCCAGATGGTTCAACTTCTGCCTCTGGAATTGGGAGTGGGGTGGACACAAAAAGGCGGATACCATCCATTCTTTCTGACAGCTAGTTGGTGCTGAGAAGCTTTTGAATAAAACACTTTGCTAAATGAAAAAAAAGGTATAAAGGTATGTAAAATTTTTCATGATTCAACGGGTTTAGTGTTAAAAACAAGATATAAAGTGGAATTAGAGTAGGATTCTAACTATGTAAGAAATCATGTGTCTATAAAAATCCTATGTAACATACATTTGCTCACATATCCAGAAGGAAAGTGTTATCAACAGTTATCTTTGGGTGACTCAAGGTCTTATTGTATTTTCCAAAGTTTCTATAGTTCATATGAGTCTTATATTTGGTATATGTATAATTAGCTTTTTAAAAGATCAGGTATATTGTATTATGTATTTGTTTGTTTGTTTTCTATGTCTGTACTTCTGTGAACATGGGAATAACGAGTGGTGAATAGAAAGTTCCTCCTGTGGCTAATTCTTGGGTGTTGTCAAACAGGGCTCCCAGAAGCATTTTTATGCACTTTTTATTTTGGGGCTCCCAGAAACATTTTAATATACACATTAAAAACAAGAACATACTTGTTCTCTAATTAGCTTCTAATTCTAAAAGAGGAGGGTCAAGGGTGACAATGCGTAGGTGATAGTTTCAAGTCTAAATGAAGAAAGACACTAGGATTTCAAAATACCGTTGTCTGCATGTTTATCAATTCCCTAATCCTATTGACAAACTCCAGAGGAGAACGACTTTCTGGTTTTATAGCCAGAGACAGTGAAGCGTGGAAGATCAAAAAGTTTACACAATATTCAGAAAGTAAGCCTCAGCCCGTGGCCCCTCTTCAAAGCACTAGTTCATCCGGCCACGTATCATCCTGAAATTTGTGATGCATGATACTCAGAAGCAGCAGGTACTTTGTGGCCACTAATCCTTTTTAGCTTTGTAGGATTAGAAATCTTCACTCAGTAAAGTATAAACTTTCTTCTAATTAACTGCATCTCCTTTTCCTTCTGGGTTGGTCATAATAAAGTGTGGAAAGGTCATTGGCACTTGTGTTTCACACACAACCTTGAAATGAACTAGTTTACAAAGCTCTGTTTTCGGGTGCTGCTGTTGGTTGAACTTAATTTGTTAAGAAGGCAAGAGGCTTTTCCTCATTTAAGTACTTGAATAGTTTATGGATCCCAGTCAGGTCTCTGTGAGGGTTTGCTCTTTGATTTCTCTCTTTCGGTTTCTTGTCAGTGTTGCTGGCTTCTTTTTTTTTTAAATTCTATTTATTTATTTATTTTAATTTTTAATTTTTTTTACTGGCTTATTACAGAAAGAATGAGGATAGAAAATAAAGCGCTGTAGTAAATACTGCAATCGTAGCAGAAGGATGGCCAAAGTCATAGGGAGTATTTCTTTTGTTTTTAATTTTTATTATTTTTTTAATGTGACTGTCTTTTTTATTATTATTATTGGAGGCTAATTACTTTACAATATTGTATTGGTTTTGCCATACATCAACATGAATCCGCCACGGGTGCACACATGTTCCCCATCCTGAACCCCCCTCCCACCTCCCTCCTTGTACCATCTCTCTGGGAGTAGTTCTTGACTGTGGTCGTTCCTCTCTGGAAAAAGAATATTCAATAGTGCCCTGTTGAGCTTTCATCATTGGTTTAGATTTCCTGTCTCATCCTGTTGTCTGCTTAGTTGTCGTCAATCCAGACCCCTCCCCCACCCCCGAGGCTGTAGTTGACCCATCCATCTCCCCTCCCCCGTCACCCCACTTGCTCTGGTTGTAGCCGTGCTGTGGTCCACAGAGTGTGTGCCCTTAGTCGGGTCTGTGCTTTGTCTTCATGTCTCATTAAACGGTGTTTTTCCCCCATAGCAGTAAGTTGAATTGGTGTAACACTACGCAGTTACAGGAGAAGGCAATGGCACCCCACTCCAGTACTCTTGCCTGGAAAATCCCATGGACAGAGGAGCCTGGTGGGCTGCAGTCCACGGGGTCGCACAGAGTCGGACACGACGGAAGCGACTTAGCAGAGCAGCAGCAGGGCCTCACATTCCCCTGCCTCCAGTAGTGCTGGCTCAGAACTCAGCAGGCTTTGTCTTTGAGGAAGGAGAGAGGCTGCCCCAGGCCCAGGGACCAGAGGGGGTGACTCTGGTTCAGCTCATGTTAACCAGAGCAGGTGACTGACAAAGACTTAGACAAAGATTTTTTTTTAATTATACATTCATTACATATTCAGAGATAACTTAAACCTTACATAATTTTGAAAAGAAAAGATTAGCTATTTATTAAGGACATTTGCCACTGAAATGCTAGAAATAATTCTACCCTGACTAAAATGAGACAGGCTTGAGATATTTGGCAAAAACAATTTCTGGTCAAGTTAAGTCAAAAGAGTGAAATATCTCCATCAGTAAAACTATAACTTCCTTTATGCTTTGACAGGGAAAGGGAAGCAAGACTGATAAATTACCCTAAATATTGTATATTCTAAATAAACTCTTTCCAGTGCTTGGGAGTGAAATATAACTAAAGATAGAATTAAGTGTTTTTATATATGCTCACATGCTTTTCAGTTTAGAGTAATTCAAATCCAGGGTAATTCATGTGAAAAATTAAAAAGACTTATTTCCGGGGATTAATATTTGAATGATGCTGTGCCTTTGTCAAGGTGGCTAAGTTCTTAGGAAATAAACTTGGTAATCGAGCAATTATAAAGAATAAAGTGGAAGCAAAGATTGTATCTTTGAAAAGTATCTAGATTTTGTATGAGTTAAATTTTGGCTGTCTGCATAATCTCTCCAAAGAGCAGATGCCCCTCAAAACCATAATTGTGAAATGAAGAGGGTGCAAAGTAACTCATATTTCCTTAAAAGCGTGTACTGTTCCTTTTCTGCTTTATTTTTCCCACACTTTGAATTTGAAGACCTCTGTGTAACTCGATGATGACCAAAACAACTGGTCTAATTATTGGTAACGATCCGTTTACTAACGTCATCCATATGCCGCTAGTGCTGAAGCATATTTCCTGAGTGTTGTTTTAGGTCACTCAAGCCCTTTCCAGAATTGTTCATGAGTGAGCGAACTGTTCATCTGCAGTGTTCTCAGGGTCATGTCCTGAAACTTTCTGTGTAGAATAATTCCATTCCCTTTTGATTAAAGGGCTCCAGCTAGCTACATCAAGATATATCCCGTGGAGATTTTGGAAATCCTTCTCATGAACTGTTCATGCTAAGAAATGCCATGAAAGAACTCTGGGCATGGGTTTCTCACTTTCTTCCAAGTAGACTGTTGCACAACTTTCCTTGCCTCTCCTTGTCTGTCCAAGAGACGTCATGCTGACACCTTGCCCCTGCATCCTCGGCACTGTGTCACTCAGGTTGCTATAGCAATAGCACACACAGGGTAACATTCCCCAGTAACTACGGCTGCTAGGACCTGAGTCAGTTGAAAAGTTCCACTGGGTTTTTTTCAGCATCTGATGCAGCCCCGTGTCATCTACAGTTCCGAGCCCATCCAAGGCTCACACACAGTGATGCTCAGCACCTTCCAGTAGATGGTCCAGGGACCTTTCACTGGACTCACTGCCATTGCTGGCTCCTTCCTGGGTGCCCCTCAGTAATGCCTATAATAAGCAGCCAAGAGTAAACTCAGGTCCTGCTGCTGGAACTCCATTTCTACTGTCGTATATCCTGTGTGCTTATAACTGTCAGTGGCCTTGGTTGATGATCAAGAAGCCCCTCTTTTTACTCAGGGAACTGGTCAATGGTTAACATCCCAGAAGACACAGCTTCACCCTTGTGACTGGGAAGAACATGTGTTGAAGAATAAGGATGGAATTACTGTAATTCTCTTTGGGGGCTTATGAATGTGAAACATACTGTTTAATATGGCTTGAAAGTGGTCCTAGAGTGGCCAGTGTCATCTAACATGGGATTTGGTTTCTGTTTCAGACATGGAGATGACCTGATTGTGACTCCGTTTGCACAGGTAAGCACAGCTTGCTGCTGGACAGGTTTCTCAGTCCTCAGAAAATTTTAATGGCAGGGATTAGTTCTGGTTCTTAACTTCATTCTAAATCAAACACAAGTACAGATACAAATTCTGTGGTTCACTCAAGTAATCTGAAAGCAATGCTAGAGAATATAACTTTGTCCATATTGGTCTGTTTCTTATAAATCTGAAAACCCAAAGACTATCTTTGCTTCAAATTACAAATTGCCCAAGTGACATACTTAAGTGGGACCACATTTCCTTAATTGACATAAGCACTTGAAGAGGAAAGCTATATCATGGATTAAATTACATTTAGTATAATTAGGTGCATGATTAGTGCTTGAAATTCAATATTCCAATTCAGCCTGATGCTTTATTTACTCTTCTTTTAAACATGGTATTTGTCCAGAGATTTAACTGAATGACATATTTATGTTTATGTGTTCCTTTTAGGTATACAAATCATGAAAACACTTTAACCACATGATCCCAGAAATACTGGAAGGCGAAAAAAAATCTCAAGAATTTTGGAATACAAAGTAGTTTAATATAGATCAGTGCTTCTCAACTCCAGTTACACAGTAGAATCACCTGGAAAGATTTTATCCTATGCTACGCCTCTGATCAATTGAATCAAAAAATCTGGACCCAGGCAGTATACTTTTTAAAACCCCCGTATTTTCTCAGGGAAAGTTGAGAGCTACTGGAATGGGCAAGCTAGGGATGGCATGGGATAAAGCTGATTTAACCTGGGGCATGAAGCAGGTTTGGAGCAGGAAATGGCAACCCACTCCAATATTCTTGCCTGGAGAACCCAATGGACAGAGGAGCCTGGTGGACTATGCTCCATGGGGTCGCAGAGTCGGACACAACTGAGAGACTGAACACATGAAGCCGATTTAAAATCAACACTGACTGTTAATAAGGATGAGCCAGAGAGTTACAAAAATCATAATCAAGGCTAGGCTACGTCACAACTAGCGCTAGTGACATAAGCAACTCACCAACTTCTCTATGACTTTTTCTCCCAGTTGGTAAAATTGGGGACTCAGCTGGTTTAAGATAGACCCCAGCCAAAACTTTTCACTTACTCCTGTTAATGAGTGTGCACGGGCAAGCCTGTTCTGCTCTGTGAAAGGACACAAGGCTACTTGTCTCATAAGGTTATAAAGAGAGTGAAATAACACCACGCTTATTTCTAGAAAATAAAATACTTAGTGAATTTTGTGTTGTTATCAGCAAGGGTTCTTTGAACTCCAAAATTTCATAATAGGTATTGTTTTTAAAAATTAGTAATGGCAGTATTTGGATAGCAGAATCATGTATGGTTCTAACACTTTTTCAGATTCCCTGACATTTTTTGATTTTATATTTATTTGTTTTTGGCTATGCTGGGTCTTCGTTGCTGTGCAGACTTTTCTCCGGCTGTGGTGAGCAGGGGCTGCGCTTTAGTTGCAGAGTGAGGGTTTCTCACTACAGTGGTTTCTTTTGTTACCGAGAGCCCCTCTGCAGTATGTGGGATCTTTCTAGCCCCGGGATCGAACCTGCATCTCCTGCATTGGTAGGGAGAGTCTTTACCACTGAGCAACAAGGGAAATCCCAAATTTCCTGAAGTTTTTAATTGCTATAATTTAGATCAAAATTTCATGAGTCCATAAATAGCAAAGTATGTAGTGATATTTTTCATTAATGCAGGCTATTAAAAATAGAATACCACCACCACCCCTTTTGGAAGTTTGATGTCTCATTTGCTTAAAAGTTTGCTGGAGGTCATTAGTTCTTTCTAATAATTATATTTCTATGTTAAAAAATTTACAATCATGTTTCATCATATTTTGTGATAATAAAATCATACAAAGCTAAGGACTTTTAATTGATAGTTGTCAAGAAACCATAACTTTATATCCTAAAGCTGAGTAACAGAGTAAATCAGGTAAAATAATGTATAAATAACCATCATCAAATGTAAAAACAATCATTCCAACCTGAGTATATTTAGGTCACTATTCTTACTTCTAACTAAAACCTCCAGGTGTTGTTGTAAGAAAAATACACTTAAATACGTAATAAAATGTGAAAAAAAATAATCTGTATATGTCAAGTAGTATGTGTTAATCTCCAGCTAATTGATCAATAAATTTCAACTTGAACCTTGCCATTAACACTCTTCAATTTTAAGGAAATCTAGTCTTTTACATATCAGACATTTTCTGTAGATATTATAATTGATATACTGAGAAATATATTATGTAAGATATCACTTAGTCTATGTCAATGAACTGTTTAACTAGGATGTATACTTACTAATAATACCCTTGAAATTGGCTCTTTGAATAAAAAACACTCTGTATAATTTGTGGATATATATGATGCCTGAAAATAACTCTTGGAATCTACTTAGGAAAGTTTGTTTATGATTAGCTTAATGACTGATACCACCTTATGGAAGGTAGTTATTGCCCAAAAGGCTGCAGATTCTTTTTAAGTGGCTTCATCACAGCTTTCACAAATGGCCTTTTACTAGAGTATATAATCTAAGAAGCTCTATGTATGTATGTGTTAGTTGCTCAGTCGTGTCCAACTCTTTGCGACCCCACAAACTTTAGCCCGCCAGGCTCCTCTGTCCATGGCTTCTCTAGGCAAGAATACTGGAGTGGGTTGCCATTCTGCTTTTCGACCCAGGAATCAAATCTGTATCTCCTGCACTGCAGACAGATTCTTTACCGTCTGAACTACAGGGAAGTCCCTCCTCAAAGTTTTAGTATAGGCTGGAGTATTCACCATTTAATGCTAAATATTATGATGCTTAAATGGTAAGATGTTTTTGTCACTTGAGTTGAAACCAATATTATTGGCCAACTATAACGATGGACTTGAGTCTGAGTGAACTCCGGGAGTTGGTGATGGACAGGGAGGCCTGGTGTGCTGTGATTCATGGGGTCGCAATGAATCGGACACGACTGAGCGACTGAACTCAACTGAACTGATACCATAGTTGCTTTCACCAATAGACAGAAGACTGTAGACATTTAACAGGTCACTCAGGGAAGTGTTGAAATAGGCCAAAGAATTCCCCTCATTCCCAACATGCTTTGGGTTTGCTGATTTCACACTAGATTATTCCGATGAAAAAAGCCATACTACTTTCAAAATAAAACCTTTGGCATAGAAAATATAAATATGAGTAAAAGGAAGAAAAAGAAAAGTTCCTATAATTTTAAACCCTAAAAGACTGGCATTTTACTTTCTACCCCTCTCAGTTTATTTTCCTGTGTGTATTTGTTGCCGTTGTTCAGTCACTAAGTTGCATCCGACTCTTTCCAACCCATAAGCTATAGCACACCAGGCTTCCCTGTCCTTCAGCATTTCCTGGAGTTTGCTCACACTCATGTCCATTGGGTTGGTGATGTCATCCAACCATCCTGTCCTCCATCACCCTTTTCTCCTGTCCTCCATCTTTCCCAGCATCAGGGTCTTTCCCAATGAGTTGATTCTTCACATCTGGTGACCAAAGTATTGGAACTTCAGCGAAAGTCCTTCCAGTGAAGATTCAGAGTTGATTTCCTGTGTGTATTTTCCTCCTTATACTTCTTTAAAATGGGTCTCCTGCTGTTTCAGCTGCTCAGTGCCTCCTTCCAAGCCCATCTCATTGTCTTCCTCTTCTTGAGAACTCATTTCTTCATACTTTACCTTCATCTCCAAAGCAGGAAAGGATCCCTCCCTGTTGTTCCCCAGCCAGTTTCCTGTGAAGTGAAGAGGATAAAATGTTAGGTTATGAGAGAAATTGAAAAGATGTGCAAGGTCATATTCCACTTTGATGGACAGAGCTGAACCTAAAGCATCAGGCATAGACATAACCTTCAGCAAAGATCCCCCACTACCCTCCCTATTCTGTTCCCAAGTCTGTAACACTGTCAGGGTTAGAAATTCTTGCTGGCGTTCAATCTAAACACTTTTCCACTCCTAGTTTCTTATGTTTCCCCCTGTAAGTTCAGAATCTTTTTGCTCCCCAGGAAAATAACAGCTCTAAATAGTTTATTGTTTTACATTTGAAATAGTCTCTTGTGCTTATGCGATATCTTTGGGTTTGGGTATTTCCTTAGAGTGTGTTGACAGGAATGGTGTCATGTCACCTGATGCCACTTAGCAGCTGACCTTTTCCTCCCAAAGGTGAAGTCTCAGTTTGGCCAGAGATCTTGAGGGGCCGAGGAACACCAAGGAGGCACAACACTGATGCAGTACAGGGAACCCTGCTTTGTAACCAGTTGCCTCTGGCCCCACCTTTTCCGTTATTTGTATCGCATCATGAATGACTGCCTTGTAAAATTCTTAGTCAATCAGAATCCTCCCCTGGAAGTGTGCAAAAAAGTGGAATCTTTAGTTTAACAAAGGACAGAAAACATCCAGATATTATCTTGCATCCCCCACCCTCACCTCATTCAGACTGAGCGAGATATACTTGATTTAAAAGTACAGAGTAGAAACAGCCAAGTCATTGCACTTTTACTGAAATTATAGCACCTAGGGTAATTTTAGGAAAAACGTGGTGGTTATTAACCTTGTAGAACACTATTATCCCATGGTAATGGGACATTGCTGATTTTTTAAAATGCCTCTGTATGTCTTTTCCCAGAAATAGCAATCTTGTGGTCTTGTCATTGAATCCAATAAGATCTTGTTTCTTTCTCTAAGAAAGAAGAAAATCATCAGATTTCAGTTGCTTCTACCTGTTGGGTTTTTTATCCTTCATTAAAATAAATTTCAGTAGCATGTTCTAGGAATCTAAATACTTCTGGGGTTGAACTATGTAAAATTATCAATATTCAACCTTTGCTGGCATACAAAGACAGCAAGTTCATATAGTGTAACCAAACATAACTTGGAAAGAGATTTTCTGCCAAAATGACCTTTCTATCTTGTAAATAATCACAATTTGGCTCCAGTATTTTTTCTGGAAGCAAAACCAAGACAAAGAGTTCTTTCTCCCTCCTCAGCCCCTCCGCCCCACCTGATCTAAGGCCTGTGGCAACTCATGGTCTATGTTTTATTGCCATCTAGTGGCTTAACATGTATCCGAAATGAAAACATCCTCAAAGCTATTTACTTCTTGGTTGTTATTTTATCAAGCAGGAGTTTTTAACAGGCCTGTTATTGCCATATCTTCTTTTTTTTTTTAAGCAATCTCCTCTTTAAGTCTTTTCCAGAAATTATTAATATAGAAGTACACATTCCTTTTATGTGAGTACGTTCAGATGTTTAACTTTATAATGAAATCCACATTCGTCTGCCATTTTCAGGGAATCTTTTTGGTTAATAAATGTTGAGAAATACCTAAGAAAGGGGACTTCTCCCAGGAGTCCAGTGGTTAAGACATTTCCCTTCTACTGTAGGGAACACAGGGAGCAGGGGTTAGGGAACTAAGATGTTTCATGCTGTGTGGTACAGCCAAGAAAGTCTTAGATTAATGTGTGTAAATAACATTTGATCCCTCTTACAGGCCAATACAACTGTGTGCAAAAATTTCCATATCAGTGTCCTAATTATCTTTTCTAAACCGTTCTCCTCTTTCCCAATGTATTTTGACCTTGAATCATCATGCTTTTGCTTGGAGGGGCAGAAGAAAAAGAAATGACCCTAATTTTGTAACCATTGAGCTGTTAATGTGGGAGAAAAAAACCTCAGGGACCTTTTGGTTAGTAATCATTAAAGACTGACGAAAACTATCGGAGTGTTAGAGCTCTGAGTACAGCTCTTAAAGGTTTGAATTCAAGGGGCATGAGAGCTGCTCTGTAACAGAAGTGAAGAATAATTAAACCCTAGCTCAGGGGCTCGTGTGAAACTGGTTCTGGCTCTTCCCCTATAACCTGCAGTAGCAGATGCTCCACTCTTTGTGTTCTCCAATGCCAGTGAGCAACAGAGAAGTCTAACACAGTGCCTTTGGGTTGTGTCACCCAGTATCACTGAACTTGGCCCAGGGTAACACCCGTTGTAACATTTGATTGGCACTTCTATTTACACTTCCGCTGGTATCATGAATGTCATGATGCAGAAGATAATAGTTAATGCTTAATACAACATTATGAAATGTTATTTGCCCTCAGTTCAGTCCAGTTCAGTCGCTCAGTTGTGTCTGACTGCGACTCCATGGACTGCAGCAAGCCAGGCTTCCCTGTGCATCACCAACTCCCAGAGTTCACTCACTCACGTCCATTGAGTCGGTGATGCCATCCAACCATCTCATCCTCTGTCGTCCCCCTTCTCCTCCCACCTTCAGTCTTTCCCAGCATCAGGGTCTTTACAAATGAGTCAGTTCTTCGCATCAGGTGGCCAAACTATTGGAGTTTCAGCTTTAGCATAAGTCCTTCCAATGAATATTCAGGACTGATTTTCTTTAGGATGGACTGGTCGGATCTCCTTGCTGTCCGAGGGACTCTCAAGAGTCTTCTCCAGCACCACAGTTCAAAAGCATCAATTCTTCAGCACTCAGCTTTCTTTATAGCCCAACTCTCACATCCATACCTGACTACTGGAGAAAGCATAGCTTTGACTAGACGGACCTTTGTTGGCAAAGTATTTTAATATGCTGTCTAGATTGGTCATAACTTTTCTTCCAAGGAGCAAGCATCTTTAATTTCATGGCTGCAGTCACCATCTGCAATGAATTTGGAGCCCCCCAAAATAAAGGCTGTCACTGTTTCTACTGTTTCTCCATCTATTTGCCGTGAAGTGATGCAACCAGATGCCATGATCTTAGTTTTCTGAATGTTGAGTTTTAAGCCAACTTTTTCACTCTCCTCTTTCACTTTCATCAAGAGGCTCTTTAGTTCTTTGCTTTCTGCCCTGCTATCTGCCCAGCTATTTGTCTTACTACAAGAAAAATACTGTAATACTTGCACCCATGGGGAATGATATAGCTACCAGGTTATTTACTGGCAGTGTTTGTAAAAGTGAAATTTAGGAGACAATCTAGAAGTCAACGAATGACATATATATACTACCGTGTATAATATAAATCACTAGTGAGAAGCTGATGTATAGCATAGGGAGCCCAGCTCATGTTCTATAATGATCTAGAGGGGTGGAATGGGGAGGTGGGAGGAGGCTGAGCAAGGAGGGGGTATATGTATACTTAGAGCTGATTCACCTTGTTGTACAGCAGAAACTAGCACAACATTGTAAAGCAATTATACTCTAATTAAAAAATAAATTAAAAATAAAGTCAGTGAAAAGAGGGGACAGGCAGCTGAATGGGGGAGGGGCTAAAAGGGAAATTTCTTTCTTCACTTTGTATTTCGAAATATTTCACCCATATAAGAGAAATTATCTAATGACTTTCTAAAATACAAGAATAAAAATCAGCGTTTTACGAAATAGAAGAGTGCCAATATTTTAATGCCCTGAGTGTCCCTCCCAGAGTCCATCTATCTGCCTTCTCTCAGAAATAATTTGATTTTTATCTTTGTTACTGAGAAGGAGACAGTTTACTTTTGTTTAAACTTTGTACCATGTGAAGATACAGATTATGCAAAAATAAATACAAAATTTTAAAATTAAATTAAAAAAATAAAATTATCCAATTTAATATCTTTATTATAACAAAGGCAAAAATCTTTATGCAGAAAAACAAGTAGAGTATGTCTTTCATGAAGTAATTCTTGCTTTCAAGTGAGCATAGAACATGAATTACCCGTGATACTATTTCTACTTGTCCAGGTGTCAGATGTAGTGTGCTTACTGTAACTTAGTAAAAATGAAGTTCTCAGAATTCTGAAGTTAACATTTTGCCTAGAACAAGGATCAGCCGGAGGGGGTATAATAATCATATTCAAAATGCTTTATTAGTGTATTTGATATTCAATTCTTAAAGCATAAATTTAGCCTGCATGGTTCAATGACAGTGGATCATTTGTCAGAATTCTTTCTGCATCATTCAAGATTTCATGCCTAATAAAAGACATCATGGTTTGATGTCAGCAGTTGGCTATCTGAATACTTCGTCATAGGCGGCATGACCTTTCGGCACTGTGAGTTGTTTATACGCAATAGTGAGCCAGATTTTTCCAATGACTGAGTTCATTGTGATTGGCACCTTAGGAAACATCATTAACCCCTAAAGCTGTAGGTCACTCCCTGTGCATGCTCACTCGTGTCCAACTCTGGGACCTCATGGACTGTAGCCGGCCATGGATTTTCCCAGCAAGAATACTGGAGTGGGTTGCCATTTCCTTCTCCAGGGGATTTTCCTGACCCAGGGATCGAACTCTCATCTCTTAAGTCTCCGCATGCAGGCAGATTCTTTACCACTGAGCCACCTGGGAAGTCACTGTCCCAGGGCATAAACAGTTTCCCAGTGACTTACAAGAATTAATGCCAGTTTCGAAAATATCTGAGATATTTTTGTCTTAAAATTTAGACTGAGTTTAGTCTAGGTCAGTGCCAAATGACAAAATTCTGGAAACAGTTCTGGAACTGTTGGAGCAATTATAAAAAAATTGCCCCTCCCACCCTGACTGTATTATCAGTGATAGGCCTTATATAAGTTTCCTATGCACACAACAAATCATTACATAGACTGTCACCATAATGGGCTAATAGTCACTGAGTGCCTTCTGCTTGCCAAGCATTGTTCTTGGCACCTAACCTGCCATGTCACTTCATTTTCACAGCAACCCTGTGAGGTAGATGTTACTATGCGTGCGTGTGTTCAGTCACTTCAGTCATATTCGACTCTGTGATCCATGAACTGTAGCCCACCAGGCTCCTCTGTCCATGGAATTCTCCAGGCAAGAATACTGGAGTGAGTTGATATGCCCTCCTCCAGCAGATCTTCCCAGCCCAGGAATCAAACCCTTATTGCCTGTGTTTCCTGCATTGCACGCAGGTTCTTTACCCACTGAGCCACCTGGAAAGCCCAGATGTTACTATAAAACCTGTTGGTCACTCAGTCATGTCCAGCTCTCTGCAATTCCATGGACTGTAGCCCTCCAGACTCCTCTGCCCATGGAATTCTCCAGGGAGGAATATCGGAGTGGGTTGCCATTCCCTTCTCCAGGGGATCTTCCTGATCCAGGGATCGAACATGGGTCTCCTGCATTGCAGGCAGGCTCTTTACCATCTGAGCCATCAGGGAAGTCCAGACATTACTATATTGGTTTATAGATGAGAAACTTAGGGTCAAAGAGATGATAGAATTTTATAAGTTCACACTTTGACTATGTAAGAGAGCCAGGCAACCTGGGTTGTTATATGGTACCTAATGAGACATCTGAAATAGACATTCTAGATAAACTTAACATGCTGGTTGTCACCCAGATGACCCATAATCTCACCTAATATAGACTCCACCCTGGGGAGACTTGTCCATTCTAGGAGAAAGTGAGGGGGGTAGATGGAGACACAGTATTCTTGTCACTTGTTTCTCCTGGTCTTTAGATTCTTTTGCCACTTTATAGTTTCACTACAAGTAGAAAAAGGAAGAGTTGTTAGAGACAGTGGGACCCGCTGGTACGTGGATATGTTTGTACTCATGTACTCATTTATCCAACAAGTTTGTCTTGAGTATCTTGTGTGGGCCAGACACTGTACACATCCAGGGCAGTCCCTTTTTGCTTGAGACTTTATAATTCATGATTCAGATAACCTTAATGAAGAAAAGAATCTCTGTTTACTAGAATAGCTGTGTGGTAAAGGTGAGAAAACAATTTAAAGTATACTTCGTTTGCTGACTTCAAGACTGTAGCATTCTTGGTGAAGATACTGAGGATAATTTTGTTTTACATTTTTTTTACCTAAAGTGAGCCTTAATATTTTACATGATGCAATTTCAAATTTTTATAAGATGCAACAGCAGCCCTCTATATATATATTTCCTGGGATACTGTTTTACTGACTGGGGAATCCAGCAATACTATGAAAACTGCTGCTAATGTCACCATATTCATAGACAGTGTGGACACATATCTGGAAAATCCCTGTCTGGCCTCTCTGGATTTCAGATAGATCCATGTCACCTTCACCAGTTGCTGGGAGATTCTTCAGTACGATATGAAGCTAAGCTGCAAGCAACATTAAACTTTCCCTTAGCAAACTGTTTTTAAAAGTCACCAAACTGTTTCATATTGCATTAAAGAGGGCCTTATTTCAAGAAGTTTAAGTAATCCTGTTTTCTTGTAGGTCTTGGCCAGCCTGAGAACTGTGCGAAACAACTTTGCTGCATTGACTAATTTGCAAGACCGAGCACCTAGCAAGTAAGTTATTCTTTTTACCCCCTCCTTCCAGCCAACCTTTTAAATAGTGTTTTCTCAGTTTGATTGAGCTCGAGGCAATATATTAGATTTCTCTGAATCATTGCCATGGTGTCTAACCATTTACACTAAGTCATATGAAGTCCTGTTAATTTTCTATAAATACTTTGGAGTGATGGTTCTCATATCAGAAATGAATCAGGATGACAAATAAATATGGTGATTCCATCTGTCAGAGATCCCCTGGCATGATCAGTCCTCTGCCTAGTCATTTACACACAGGGTAACTTTATAGTTAGGGCTTACTTCATAAATTAACCATTGACTAATAATGTCATCAAGACTTGAAGTTAACCCAAAGGCATCCTCTTAATTCTAGCACGACCGTTACCTGGGGAAGCCTCATATCACAGGTGTGTGTGTTAGTCTCTCAGTCATGTCCGACTCCTTGCAACTCCGTGGATTGCAGCCCTCGAGGCTCCTCTGTCCATGGGATTCTCCAGGCAAGAATACTGGAATGGATTCCCTTCTCCAGGGGATCTTCCTGACCCAGGGATTGAACCCAGGTCTCCCGCATTTCAGGCAGATCCTTTAGTGTCTGAACCATGAGGGAAGACTCATATCACAGGGAAGATCTCTAATTCTCCTGCTGTTACTGACTTGGATCAGCAGTTAACAAAATTGGGATTTATGGGATGACAGAAGGAAGTATTTGAAAGAGAGAAAGATGAGAAGGAAAATAACTATAACTCGGGGGTTCTAATAAAGATGGGAAATGAAAAAAAAAGAATTAATTTTCCAAGATTAAATGGAAAACTGATTAGTTATTTGCATTCCATTTTTGTGCTAACCTATTATGAATAATGAGGGCTTCCCAGGTGGCTCAGTGCTAAAGAATCCACCTGCCAAGGTTTGATCCCTGGGTCTGGAAGATCCTCTACAACCCACTCCAGTATTCTTGCCTGGGAAATCCCATGGACAAAGGAGCCTGGTGGGCTACTGTCCATGGACACGATATAGCAACTAAACAACAACATTATGAATAATACAATATTATCATTAAAATATCAACTCTAAAGAATTTTCGAGGAAAAAAATTCCTTAAATCAATATTAAGAGGAAAGTGAATAAAAGTGTGTTTGAACTTATCTATGCATATAAATTTTGTTGTAATTACTACTTCTTAAAGAACACACACAAAAAATCTAAACTTTCCATCCCATAATAGCAGAATCCACCTCCCAAATTCACTTTCCCTGTGATTAAAAAAATTTCTGGCCATTATACCCATACTTTCTGTGACAAAACAAGGTTTAAATTAAAAAATCAGTACAAATGCCACAATGCAAATAATTGGAATGGAACTCAGAAGGTTCAGTTGACTTTCACATTTTGCAAGTAATAAAATTTTGCAGTCCTATCGCTCCTAAGCATTTCTCACCTCCCTCTTCCCCTCTTCATCCACTGGGCTAACTGTAATTCACTTTTTAGGTTACAACTCAAAGTGTAATTTCATTTGGGGTGCTATCTCTAAGTAACACCCCTCGTGCATCCACACCCACAGGACCCAACCCGGGTGGTGTGCCTATCCATCAACTTCTGATTACATTCTGTCCTTCACCCCTATTTTAGCACATTCCTCTCAGTATTCCAGTTGCCTGATCTCTTGTCTGAATGCTGCTTAAGAATTTCAGGTCCCAGAAAGCAGAGGTTGTATCTAGTTCATTTTGAATTCCCAGTGCCTATTGTAATACCCAGCACAGTCACTCTGCACGTGCTTGACGGCTGGAAGGGTGACACAGAAATCCAGCTTGGGAAACCTAAGGGTATGTTTCCAGCTGCCTGTTCATTGCCAAACATGTCTTCCGTGTTCAGTGGCCTCCTTGGTGCTTTTGGCATTTGGCAGCTCCCAGGTTCCATGACCTTCTCTTTGGAAAGTCGCAGCTCTGCAGGAGAAATGAAGTTACTGGTGTCCCTTCTAAACTTTTCAACCTCAATTTTTGTCCAGTAAATTGAGATTTTTGTCTTTGGGAGGTGAACAAAAACTTTGTAACTAATTCCTTTTACGCTTCCTTCGGCCTTGGTCATTTGAGTAGCAGCGTCTGTACCTGTGGGCAGGCAGACGGTTGTTCAGCAGGGATGACGGCATCAGGCTAGTCTTTCTGTCCCCAGAGAGATGATCTGAGGCTTCTTCTATATGAGACAAAGGTTTTCAACTGACTCACAAGGGCAAAACAGATCAAAATGGAAAAGAGCAGCTAAGAGGAAGGTAGAAAAACATGATTTATGCCTGAACTTGACCTGCCTTATAGTGCCCTGGGTGAAGTCTAAATAATACCAGTATTATCTGGTAGACTTGTTTTTCTGGGCTTCCCAGGTGGCTTAGTGGTAAAGAATCTGCCTGCAAATCTGCCTGCAAATGCAAGAGACACAGGAGCCATGGGTTTGATCCCTGGGTCTGGAAGATCCCTGGAGTAGGACATGACTACCCACTCCAGTATTCTTTACTGGAAAATTCCGTGGACAGAGGAGCCTGGCAGGGTGCAGTCCATATGGTAGCAGAGAGTCAGACATGAGCACAAAGGTATTTGTAGTCTATCTTTTGATTGAAACAGATTTGTACCTTCTTTATGGCTTCAAACCCAATCAGCCTTCTCAGGTATCAGAATAGTAGGACTCAATCTACACACAGATAAACTCTTCTATTCAGTGATAGCAAAATGGATATGGCAAAATGGTTCATCACATCATGAGTTGAGGGAACCATAATTTCCCACTGGGTACTCACAATGCCACTAGAACACTCCCAAGCCCATCCTTGAATTTTGTGAAAGGTATATGCAAGGGACTTCACTGGTATCTCAGCTGGTAAAGAATCTGCCTGCAATGCAGGAGACCCAGGTTCGATCCCTGGGTTGGGAAGATCCTCTGGAGAAGGGAATGGGTACCCACTCCAATATTCTTGCCTGGATAATTCCATGGACAGAGTAGCCTGGTGGGCTATAATCCATGGGGTCATAAAGAGTTGGACATAACTGAGAGACTTTCACTGCACTAGCTTGCATAATCCACCATTTCTGAATCCTATAAGAAGTGAGTTTGGAAGGATATATCTGAAGCCCTGACCCCTGCAGACCCTCACTTGCTCACAGCTGACTTTTGTTAACTTGCTGCTAGTTCCTGTCCCCTGCTCTTCCTTGCCCTTGAGATTTTCCATTCCAGAAGTGAGTTCTGGCTCATTCTTTGTTAAATGATTTATCACTGTAGCCGTGGATCAAATGATTAATATTTTCTGCTGTTGTTACTTGTTGAAATATCAAGTTCCCAAGTGCCAGTTGTAGGGTTGATATCAAAAGAAGATAATAAGGAACAAGCCCATGATTTGGTTTTCAAAACTATAGAAAAGTTTTAGAAAATATTTCTTTGATACCTTTTCCAGAAAAAATCAGTACTTTCTAAATTTTCACAGAGAAAGGACTAAAAAGGAGTAATCATTATATGTGCCTGTCCTCAGGCGCTAAGTTGTATCCAACTCTTTGGGACCCCATGGACTGTAGCCCACCAGGCTCTTCTGTCCATGGGATTTCCCAGGCAAGAATACTGCAGTGGGTTGCCATTTCCTTCTCCAGGGACCTTCCTGACTCAGGGATTGAACCTGCAACTCCTGTGTCTCCTGCATTAGCAGGTGGATTCTTTACCGCTGAGCCACCAGGGAAGCCCAATCATTATATGAATGATTTGAATAATAAACTCTCAGCAAGTAGATGACTATTGGTATATAGACCAGAACTATTTCAAAGTAGCATTTTTAAGCATTAAACTTTCTTTTTAATGAAGCATTAATTAAGTTTCATAATAAAAACTAAAATGACTCAGAAGTTAACTTTGGTGCATTTTCAATCAAATGAATGCAAAATTTCAATCCCAAACTGATAACCAGTAAAGTTAAGAGCAATGAAACAGAGTCAGATGCTGACTGGAACCCAGGCAGTGGGAATTTAAAAAGTATCAGACTGCTTTCCCCATGTACCTCCCAGCCCTGCTAGGAGATCTTTGTCTCAGAAAGGCAGATTGGACCAAGGCTCCGCACGAACCTGCCATCTGCAGAGGTTGCCTAAAAAAGCTGCCTAAAAAATAAGGCGACAGAGTAGAGCATGGGGCCCTGGAATCACAAATCTCAGCTTTCTTACTTTGAAGAAGCCATTTAAATTCCCAAAGCTTGTGTTTTCCTCATTGGTAAAATGGGAACAATGAAACTGTCTTCCTTAAGCTTTGTTGTAAGGATTAAATGAGATCATCCATCTAAAGTGCTCATTTAGCAAAATGTCAGACACACATTAAGCCCTTACTAAGGGTTAGCCACTACTGGTACTGCCAAAACAACCCCCAAAATGAAAACGAACACTTTTGAGACATCTTTGAATGTATCTATTTTATAAAATGTTTTAAATATCACTATATTTTAAGAGCTTTCAATTGTAGTAACTTCATTTTTTTTAATTGGAGAATAATTGCTTTACAATGTTGTGTTGATTTCTGCCATACAACAGGGATCAGTCATAAGTGTGTGTGTGTTTGTGTGTGTATCCCCTCCCTCTTTAGCCTTCCTGCCACACACCCCCACCCCTCTAGGCCATCACAGAGTCATAACACCTTTATAAAATTACATTTCAACAAAATTTAAGATTCCATAAGTGATATTTTCTTCAACATAATTGACTAAACACTGAATACACTGTACTGGGCTCTGCAGGGAATACAGATTAATCATATGGCATTTCTTTCTTTTTTTTTTTTTTACCCCAAAGGGTTTATAATCATCTTGTGAAATTTCACCAACATCTGAAAAATTAGAGACTACTAAACAGGATTGACTTAAGTACCCTTATAGTGTTTCTAAAAACTCAACAGCATCTATTTGGGCCAGTTGTTAATATACCTCTCTAACAAATGTATCAGAGATGTTTCTTAATATAGGAAAATAGGAAAAAGTTGAAGCAGGTTCTCTAAGTGTAATATAGTTTACAAGGAATCATTCACTTCTGATAATGTATAGGTAATCATGTCAAGATGTGCAAAAATAAAAGTTTTGTAACATTGCACTAGAGAAACCAGTTGTAGACTCACTGCTTTTTCAAGTTCAGAAAGTCAGTGTTTGCTCTGTAAGCCTTGGCTTAATTGAATATGGTCAGTCAATAAAGACTTCCTCTTCTCTCCTGTCTCTGTGACATTTACATCAGCTTTATTTACCCCAAAGTCTATCACAATGAGATTTAGCTTTCTTTTTTTTTTTAAATCTGAACTATAGTACAAAGGGTGCATAGGAATTAGACTGGCTAGCATGAAAAAAATCTTCATTTGCTTATCCTAACTTAAAAATAATCCTTACATTTAAATGGTGTATTTGAAATGACTCAGAGAGTCCCGAAACCAACAAAATATCACATATTTACCACTCTGTGTTTTTCTCTCTTTGTCAGAAGATCACCCATGTGCAACCAACCATCCATCAACAAAGCCACCCTAACAGGTAAGAAAGATCTGGGAGATTATTCTTTTCACATCTAGAAAAGAAGCATATTTTCCAAGATTCCACCTAATTATTATAGTACCAGTTTTTCCTGCAGTTTTAAAGTATTTAGGAAATTAATTCTTTCCTCTTTATCATATCATTTCTCTCATTGATCTCACAAGCTGTCCATTTTAAGCTATTGGTAAAACTTAACTAATGTGCCTTTAAAAAAAAAAAAAAACAACAGTTAAATTTGTCCTCCGACTCAGTTGAGCGTTGCTCATTCATACCTTGAGAGGTAGCATTACCTTAAAAGTGTTGAACATGTTGTTTCTGAGCTTGTGTTATCATCATATTGTTAATATACGCTAGTTTGGTTTAATGAAAGTCAAAACATAAATAAAAGTTACCTTCTTGTTTAATCAATACCCCAGTTGTGTGTAGGAAGGAACGCCATTCTAATACTCCCACTTTGGACCCACCGAGTTGAAATTAAATTCAATTTGGGAGAGGAGAGAAGCAGTAATTATATAATAGCTGAAAGTTCAATGAGATCAAAAGAACGGATGTTTGGGGAAGAGAAGTGGATGGAAGGATGAAGGGTGTAAAGGGCAGAAGAATAAGATTACTCCCATTCCTATTAGTCTATTTTAGACATGGGGCTTGACCTCAGCTGATCCAAAAACAGAGCAAATGATCTCATTTTGCTGAACCTGAAACCACATTTGAACTCATTTAATCATTGCTTGAAACTCCAATTGATTCATTAAAATAATTGTCTGGAGAAGAAAACCTATGTTTTCTATAATTATTACCAGAAGACAATTAACATATTCTCCAAACTAGACCCACACTTCACTTGATTCAAGTGTCTTCCTTGGAGTCCAGCTCGTAACATGCAGAGGAGCTCATTATTATGTTATTAGTGACTATACTTTGCTTGAAAGTGAACTTCATCATGTCCAATCAGGACCTTTCAACTGGGCTCATTTGTGGTCACCACATCAAAGTGATTCTGGAATAGTTGTTAATGTTGGTCTTTCCTGAATGCTTTTCAAATAGACTTGCGTTCCATTGACTGTTGCATTATTGGTTGTCTTTACCATGTTTATCTTTCAAGATCTTATTGGTGATGATTTTCAGCTGGCATTTCATAGTCTCTGTCTGGTTTACCTGTTTTCTTCTTGCCATTGGTCAAGAGATGAACAATAATTGAAATTCCTATACATTAAAGTAAGTTCTTTGAGTAAGAAATTTCTTCTTCAGAGACCGCAATATAAGAGAGCCCAAACGTACCTGGTGCGTCTAATGGGAGACACCACATGAAACCTGGTTCCCAGCCTTGCTCCCAGCACTAGACCTGAGCCCCCTTCACCTTTGCAATAAGCGAGACTGCTGACATCGCAGTTTGTACAGGACTCAGTGCTACTTTGGTCCCTGAAAGCTCCTGTAGCTTGAGGTTCCATATGAGCCAGCTCCACAGAGCATCCTCCCAGAAGAGCAGCTGCAGGTACCAGTGGAAGATTGTGTCTACCAAGAGGTGGGTGGTGCTGCGTGGTCAGGGCAACTAACTGACCATCATGGCAGGCATCTGGCACTGATTAAAAAGAGAGTAGTCCACTCAGGAGGCACAGAAGCGGTCCTAAATACATGTGGGAAGCCCCGCAGAAGCTCCCAAATGTTTTCACTTAGTGCTAAAACCAAGAGCAATACCAGGGAGAACTGTGGGTCATGGATATCTGGGTATCAAGGTTAATGTGGCCTCATTTGTACCCACATGATCTTGACCTGGGGCTGTGGGCTATAGAAATATCTATGAAATGAGACTAATTAACTGTCATTAAGTATTAACTGTCATTAAGTGCTTCAGGCAGCTGTATTCATCACAAAGCACAAGAGGAAATTAACTGGCTAGCAAATGGAAGCCTTTTTCCTTGCCCACACCCCACTCCAGTACTCTTGCCTGAAAATCCCATGGACGGAGGAGCCTGGTAGGCTGCAGTCCATGGGGTCGCTAAGAGTCGGACACGACTGAGCGACTTTCCTTTCACTTTTCACTTTCATGCATTGGAGAAGGAAATGGCAACACACTCCAGTGTTCTTGCCTGGAGAATCCCAGGGATGGGGGAGCCTGGTGGGCTTCCCTCTATGGGGTCGCACAGAGTCGGACACGACTGGAGCGACTTAGCAGCAGCAGCAGCAGCAAGCATGGCAAACTAAGGTGAAAAGTTGAATGAGGGAGTAGGGGAATGAAGGCAACAGCAAGGGACCTTCTCCTCTCTGAGCTCATTCTGAAAAAATGGGCCTTTAAAAACATAAATCGTGAGGCTTCGCTAGAAGACAAGACATAGGAGGAAGGTGTGCTTGTGAATTTCCTCCCTCAGTGACATGGGACCTGACTGCAAGTTCACTCCCTGGCCTGGGTGAAGGAGAGTGTTAAACAGTCAGTACAGCAACCTTGAAGGTGAACTTGGCCTTCTTAGAAATTATTCATGGGTTCTAGAGGAACAGTGTAGTACTCTATGCAGTTAAGTTCATGGTTGATCCAGAAGGCCAACCTTGATACACAGAACCCCTGCAGAGCACCTCCATAGAACATCACTGATGGGGCACTCTTGGAATTGTGTGTGATTTCGTGGGGGAGGAAGGGGCTTCTCTGCATGTCCAGAATCCAAGTCATATTCTATCATGATAGCTGTGTGGCCCTGGGCAGGTTACATACCCTTTTTCTGCCTGTTTTCCCATTTACAAAACAATGATCATATTTTATATAGCTGTTGCTAAATAAATGAGTTCATGTGTGCAATGCTCTCAGCATAGAAGAAGCACTCAATACATCATTTTTTTTCTTGTTTTTATTTGGTTTTTGTGTCTAGCATTCATTCTGTATGAACTAGGGGAGATGGAAAGAAAATTAAGTCTCCATAAATCAACTTCCTGAGTTTTAAAAAAGTTTTAACTGTATATGTCACATTGTGCCTTCTAGAACTTTCTCACATAGAACTAAAAACACTCCTTTACCCCTTGGAGGTTATTCCATTTTACATGAGTTAAAGTTGGGAAAGTTTGATTTTATATCATTAGGGCTGAAGTGTGTTTGTTGCCAGATTTTATTGCTCTCCATAATGGGTAAATATATAGCTCTACATCAGTGTAACAATGAAAAAAAAAAACACAAACACCTTCCAAATGTTCATTTAGAAAAGAGCCTTCCTACTGAAGACCTATTTGTTCTTTAGTGTAGTATAACAGAAAGATGGCATGTGGCTTTCTGGGCCTGAGTGAAACCTTGTCTCTCTCATTAGTTTTATTCCCTCATTGGAAGAATGGAGATAGGAGTTCCTAATTCTTGGTGCTGTTACAGGAATTCAAGGAGATAAGTTAGGTGAGGAACAGAAGCCTGTCATGAGTAATTCACCAAGTTTTCTTCCTGCATCCCCCCTCTGTGCCTGACCTTCTTTTGTTCTTGATCCTAAAGCTAATTTTTAAACTGGTAGAGAAGAAGGACATTGATGATGTATCAGCTATACTTGTGTGTTTAATTTGTGATTTTGTTTGCAAACAGTAGTGACAGCACATCTTTAGGAATCCCTATACTTAATGCAAGGCTCCCAGGTGTCTTGGTGGTAAAGAATCGGTCTGCAATGCAGGAGACCCAGGTTCGATCCCTGAGTTAGGAAAATGCCTTGTGGGAGGAAATGGCAACCCACTCCAGTATTCTTGCCTGGCAAATCCCAAGGACAGAGGAACCTGGTGGGCTACCATCCACGGGGTTGCAAAGAGTAGGACATGACTGAGTAACTGAGCACACATACACACACTTAGTGCAAGGCTCACGTGCGTAGGTCCTTAGCTGAGGGTGAATAGCAAAACTAGAGTGTGTTGAAACATGAGAGGGCAGCAGAGAGTCAGAGCTGCCCAAGCTATACCTGCGTTGTGACAGTGAGCCCCTGGTTTTGGTATAGAGCCTTGTGTTTGGGAACACGGTTAGTTCTTTTGAGCATTTCATTTTCAAACGAAGCTAACTCAAGAAAAATGTTCTGTGGCCATCTCCGGAGACCCTGTCACATCTTGACAATATCACTTTAGAGAGTTTGCAGTTTCCACATTTTCTGTCCCTTTGTCAGTCGCTCAGTTGTGTCCAACTCTTTGCAACTCCATGGCCTGTAGCCCACCAGGCTCCTCTGTCCATGGGATTCTCCAGGCAAGAATACTGGAGTGGGTTGCCCTGCCCGCATCCAGGGGATCTTCCTGAAGGATCTAACCTGGGTCGCCTGCATTTGCAGGCAGATACTTTACCGTCTGAGCCACCAGGGAAGCCTTTTAAATCATATTTAAATTAAGGATCTTCATGGTGAGAATGTAACTGAGAGAAAATGCATTTAAAGTTCTTTATTTTAAAAATGAGAAAATTGAGTCCTAGTGAGAAAAAAAATGCTACTTAGAGAACTGAGAATAAATGCAAGACCCCTTTTTCCCAAGTTATACCCTTATAAAATTATCAGTGAAATTAGGGTAGCCTTCTGACCCCACCATGAAGTGTATGTTTTGGAGAAAGTAAAAGAAATCTTAAAGGATATTAATTTCTGGGTAATAGATACATTATTGTTTTGTTTTGTATATGGACTCAAAAAACTATACTGTCCCGATTTCTCACTGAACAGGTCTTTATATTTAGAGCTATTTTTATTATTTCCACAGATTATATCCTAGAGGCCTTCAGATAAGTAAAGGTTGGCCAGCTAAGGAGAAAATACAAGTTCTTCTACCGAAGCAATAAAACTAGTACAATTACCTACCATTTACCTGTAGAGGGAGACACATAATTCAAGGACAAGCGTAAAATCAAACAAAAGTAGTTTTAGTCCAAAATTTCGGTATCTCTCCACTCATATTTTTTACCCTGAATATCCATAACTCCTTTTTTAAAAGTGCATTTTCAATAGAATTTAATCAGTTGTTAAGCAGAGAATGTAAAAAGTAAACTATCAAAATATACTAGTCAAAACACAATGAAAAGAAACTTAATTTTGTTTAGTGTTCTTCTAAAGCACAAAGCAATTCCTAAAATCCATTGAAGAAAAAAAACTGAAACAATTTTTTTGGAACAGTTTAACTGGAACAATTATTTTGCTGTTATCTGGACTAATCATTTAACACTTTGTGCTTGCTAAATAAAGAAAACTAAACAACTATTTTATGGTGACAGTACCAGTGACTTATATGTAGGTTTGCCTTTTAAATCTCTGTGTGTATATAATAAAAACAACTAGTGTATGTGATGTAAAAAAGATACATATATATCTTTTTACATTATAAGCATGCTAAGTCACTTCCGTTGTATCTGACTCTGTGACCCCATGGACTATAGCCCCCTAAGTGCCTCTCTCTGTGGGATTCTCCACACAGAATACTGGAGTGGGTTGCCATGCCTTCCTCCAAGGGCTCTTCCTGACCCAGGGATGGAACCTGTGTCTCTTATGTCTCCTGCATTGGTGCTGGTAGTGGGGGGGCGGGGGGGGGGGCGGTTCTTTACCACTAGTGCCACTGTGTATGTATATAAAATAGTAGTTGGAAGTAGGAGCCTCTGAAGAAGGGGAAAGAGACCTTGGTGAGAGAGAGATATAAGGCCTGAGGGGACACTGAACTAAAAAAACGTGCCTTTAGACAGAATGGGTTGGGGGATGAAGACCCAAATGTTGCAATCGAAGTCTCACCCTCCGCATCAGCCACTGGCAGGAACTAGCTTTACCATGCAGCTCTTTTTTTCCCTTTCTTTTAATAAGAGCAAAGATAGTGGCAACACTTAATGATTACAGAGAACAAGTGCACAGTAAGCTTTCTTAGGAAGGTGATTGAGGAATGCTGGGAACACATTGTGTTTAATAGCTTTAATAAAAAATTAATAAAGATTGTGTATGTGAGTGTCAGCCATTGGTTTGGGGGGGGGGGTGTTTTACTTTTATATTTGATGCATCTGATGAGCGTGGAATATTCTAAATTTTTGAGCCAGAGGAGTTAACTTTTACAAAAATCCCCACATTAAAAAGACCTTTCCAGGAAAAACACTGAACTAAAAGATTTGCTTAAGTGCATGGAGTATGACTACTTATTACTTAAATTTATGTCTTTTAGAGGAACCAAAGTCTGTTTCCTTCCTTAAAGCTAACATGTTTTGCCTTCTTATGCTTTCATTTAGATAAGTAGAGCTATCTCTACTAACTTGTAAAAAGACCAGGTCAAACAATCACTTTTTAGTTAAAAATTGATTTAAGTTATATTTGGTTTTCTGACAGTGAGAAAACCAGTGAAAATGGGAAAATATAATTTAATTGTATCTCTATTGACTAAATATCTGCTCTGGGCATTTTGTTACAATTTTAACTGAAACAATTAAATGAAACTGCATATTCATTGAGTCAGAACAGCAAAAAGAGGTTGAAAACCCAGCTTTCTTCTTACTAACTATGTAGTCTTGGTCAGCTTACTTAAATTCTCAAAGTTTCCATTTCCTCATCAGTAAATTCTAAGTCAGTGACTAGCATAGTGGTTGGTACCCAGAATGTACTCAACAAATGCAGACTATCATTATTGCTTTAATTTATTATTATTATTTCATCAACAAATTTTTCTGTGCACCTTATATGTGGCATGCAGTGAGGTAGGTGTTGGAAATAAAAAGAGTAAAATGTGACTGCTGGCTTCACAGAAGTCACGTGGGGGACAGAAAAGGAACCATGAATAATTAAGTACAAGCTAAGTGCCACCGTTGAAGCAAGTTCACATACCTATATGTATTTGAAGGACAGGGCAAGTGACTCTACCTAGGGGAAACTCCCTGCTGAACTTTGAAGAATGTGGAGTTCTCCAAATTCTGGGTGATGGTGAAGGACAGGGAAGCCTGGCATGCTGCAGTCCATGGGGTTGCTAAGAGTCAGACACGACTTAACAAATGAACAACAACAACCTCAAGACAAAGGGTCAACAACAGTGAGATATGGAAGCATGGAGCGCTGGTCCAGCTCAGGAGACTGGGGACAGTAAGGAGCAAAAAGAGCTGAAAGTGAATGGGAGCAACAGCACATGAGCCTCCAAGAGGAGATTAAGGCCTTAGCATGAAGAGCCTCAGAAGTCAGCGTGAGTAACAGTGGACTTTATGTTATGAGCAATGGCAAGTCATCAGTCATTTCTAAGTGGAGGACCAAGTATGTATGTGAGAATGACAGTGTTTGAAGCTGCAGAGAAAAACAGATTGGAAGGAAGACAGACAAGAGGCAGCCTCATACTTACCCAACAGCTGTTCCAGACCAAGTGCACGTTGAAGATCGTGTGGATCCATACTGGGGTGGGTGTGCTGGGGATGGAGAGGAGGAGATGGATTCACAGCTCTTTGCAGAGATTTGGGAAGTCTTGGTGGTTGATTAGATTGAGGAGTGAGAGAAAAGAGAAAAATGAAGGTATACACACAGGCATTCGCCATACCATTGTGCGTTTGTATGAGAGATTGAAAACAACCCAAGTGCTCAGCAATATGTGAGTTCTATTTAGGTAGTAAAGTTCTGTGATAAAAAATGTTACATGACTTCTTTACGAGAAAAAATAATGTGGAAAAATGCACTTAAAGAATATATGTTAAATTGCTAGGTGAGCAATAGGCACCCATTTCATCCTTTTTAATTATGTATATTGGATTTAATTTAAGACATTTTTGCACATTGACTAGGAACTAGCAAAGGCAGATAGCAGTACCACTGTACATAGAATCTGGTGACAAACTTGTAAGTATCTCTCAGATCACCGGCTTCTGTTTGCCTGTCCTCGATAGAAAAAGTACAAATGAGACACTGCCAAATGTTCTTTCAATATTATTGTGCCACAGTGATCACTCACTGTATGTTCAAATAATAATATCCCTCAGATAGGGCAGCACTCTGCCTGGTGGTTGTTGAGCCTACGCCAAGGCCATTCTGTTTTTCTCCAGTTGATCAGAAAAGCTACCATGAAATTAGAAGAGTTAAAGTCACCAACGTCCCCTTCAGCCTGTATCCCTTCCTCACCACCCTGAGTTACAGAAGCACAGTGCTTCCCAAACCTGCCTGATCTAAGGAACCCCTAAGGGATCCATGAAAATAAATGCAAAAAGACGAGTTCCAGGACAGTCCGGAACAGAATCTTTGGGGTAAGGCTTGGGATCTATATTCACGTGCCCCCAATGAACAAATCAGCCAGATTTGGGAGAATAGTTGGATACTGAATGCAGTAGGAGAGAATGCTGCTCGGAACAGTGTTGCCACTGAGTTGCTGGAAAGGTGTTGGAAAATCATTGACTCTCTGGAAAATGTGGACAGTGACACGCACATCCCCATCCAACAGACAGTGCAGCCTGAGATAAGCAAGATAATATGTGTGAGGTGCTTTGTGATCAGCAGAAGGAAATACAAGGTGACATTATTATCTGTGCCATCCTCGTCATCATGGTCGTCATCATCCGGGCCATCATCCCTGTTATCTCTCCAAATGCATACAGATTTTAATTAGGCCAGCTTGTCCCTCTCCTCGAAGAAAATGAAGTATCATGTCCCTGTTTGTGTAGGAGGGTGGGAGTGAGTTTGGGAAATGTTTTGTTTAGTTACTGTATTCTTTTCTTCTCAGACACTGTATGCAGTCTCCTTTAAAAAAAAAAAAAAGAAAAGAAAAAAATGAAAGAACAGCAAAACTGCATTCTTCAGTCACTCCCTTTATACACAAAGGGCTTCCCACCCATGTATGCCTTAAAGCGTGTTCCCCTAGGCACACTTAGAAATACAAGACTGTGGTGGGGCAAAACAATGAAAATTCCTTTGGGTCTAATTTCCCACATTTTTCTAATTAAGTGTTACACTGAATTATTTAACTCTATGAATAAATGAGGATTTCACTCAGAGCATTCTTTCACTATTCAGAAGAAATTTTTAATTGGATCTATTAATACTAACATTAATAAAAATTAACATTTTCTGGTATGTGATATGTATTAAAGACTCCACATGCATAATCTATTTTAAATCTTATGATAATTCAATAGATAGCTTCAAATGACAAGGTGTAAGTTAAGTCTGGGGCTTCCCAGGTAGCTCAGTGGTAAAGAGTTCCCCTGCCAATGCAGGAGCTGCAAGAGATGGGGCTTTAGTGCCTGAGTTGGGAAGCTACCCTGGAGTAGGAAATGGCAACTCACTTCAATATTCTTGCCTGGGAAATCCCATGAACAGAGGAGCCTGGTGGGCTACAGTCCATGGGGTCCCAAAGAGTCAGAGTCAGCCAGGACTTAGCAACTGAGCACGCATACACAGACTGTCTGACTCAAAGGCAGACCCTAAAGCCTTCCCTCCCTTAAAATATATTGATCCATGCACAGAAACACAGCCTGCTGTCATCTTCTCCCTGAAGTACTCTTCCCTTCTTTTCTGTTTTTTTTTTTTAAGAAGAGAGTAGAAAAGGATCCTATGTTGTCTCTTACTGAATCTGTATGAATGGAGGGTAGGACGGAGGAGAGATTAGGTCTGTGGATACAGAACAACCCTTTGCTGTGCTGCTGCTGCTGCTGCTGCTGCTAAGTTACTTCAGTCGTGTCCGACTCTGTGCGACCCTGTAGACAGCAGCCTACCAGGCTCCTCCGTCCATGGGATTTTCCAGGCAAGAGTACTGGAGTGGGGTGCCATTGCCTTCTCCAGAACAACTCTTTAGGAAACCCTGAAAGGTCCGTTATAAGCTAAGGAAAAGATTCCTTCTTGTGAAGTAGAATTCCTCAAGCTTTCTTCAGTCCCCACAGTTCTCTTCCTGACTCCTCTGAGGTGCCTGTTGTCACAACACCCCAGGAAGGCACATCAGCAAGGAGAGGACCCCTTGGTGTGTGTGAGCAGTGAGGTAGACGGAGGATGTCTGAGAGTTCAGGATAGGGCAGTGCTTGAGCCTCTGCACTCACCTTGCTTCTCAGACCACTCACCGTTAACGCTTGAGATGACATGTTCTACCATAAGGTAATATTCATCTTCTCTTTGTGTGTAGACTCAAAGTAAGCTCTTCACCTCCACTATCATTTTCTTGAGTACCTTTCTAGCCATGGCATTCCCTAGATCTCTGTGCCCCAAAGGCAATTCCTCTAGGTATTTCTGATGTCTGCATATCCAGTACATTTTTAGTGTGCCCTCTTCCTTTTCGTGGTTCTTGTTTGGCATTGTTGGCACTCTAAAAGTATTTCTAATTCTGTGTTCAGTGTGTCTGGTGAAACAAATGGGTGCTCATGTCTTCCCCACTCCACCGCCCCCGCACTGGATATGTTTCTGATGTTTGCATATTGCTCACTGAATTGCCCACATGCAGAACTTCATTAATGGATCCGCTCCTTCACTCGTCAGTCCACCTGGATGCGAAGAACTGTGTTTGGTCTCTCAGGACCCAGTTAGGCATAAAATACCTCCACTGAAATTTATGACCATTTTCCTAGAGTTTTGTGGAATTTTAAAAAGGTAAAAGGTGTTCTGTGGAATGGCAGAGGGAGTTAAGTAAATAGAAAACCAGAGGGTTTGTAAATAAGTGGAAGGATGGGTGGATAAAATAAGGAAAGGAGGGGAAAAGGGAGGGAAGAGGAAATGGGTCAGGCTGAGATCCTTTGTTGAGAGAGCCAGGAAGCTGTCTACTCTGTGATTTAGCTTGGAGACTGGAAAAGAGAACTACTTGAGGAACTTAGGGAAAACTTAGCAACACAACACAAGCGAGTTAGAGGCATGAGAGGGTAAAAGAAAGATTTTCTGAATCACCAGGGAAGAAAATAACAAAGGACAGATTGGGGAATGGAGACCTCAGTTGAGGAAGAGGTGAGCATCTCTAAGATGTGTCTTGGGTCACTGTGCACAGACTGTGCTCTTTAATTACAAATGTTTATGTAGTTAGAAATAGATCTAGGTTTTCTCTTCCAAGAGGTTTTTATTTTGAAAACAAAATCAAAGTGCTGTGTTTTGTTTGCTTCTTTGATGTGCAATTCAGAACCTGCATAGAGGAAGAAGAGCAGGGCTCTGAAGTAGAGAGATCTGGGTTTCATTGCTAGCTCTCCTGCTCACCCACCTTGTGACCTTAGAAGAGTTACTCAAATGTCCTGAGTCTTTTCTGTTAAATGTATTGAATAGTAACAACAATAGTGATAATAATATTGCATTTCTCATTTTGAAGCATATACAAGATAATGCATGTGAACATTGTATCAGACTGTCTAGTTGTATTATTCATGTTGATCCTCAAAGTGGTCATCTTTGTACATTGCGTACGTTTTTTGCCCTGCTGCCATTGATAAAAGCATTTGGGGAATGGCTTTGGAGGCATTTTATGGGCCATACAAGAAAAAAGCTGTCTCCTTGGTTTACTGTCATGCTTCACTAGTGACCAAAAATATTAATTCTAATATGATTACCAACCTTAGTCACCAAATAAGATATCAGATTAGCCTGGATGAAGCTAATTCTAAAAAGGTAGCCCCTCCCAGGGGTAAGACAATATTGAGGCATTTGAGAGCAGTATTATAATATGGACTCTGAAGGTGATGCCAAGACAGAGTGTCCTAGAATTGTTAAGAGTGATGGCATTATATGAAATAAGTGTATATAGAGAGAGTTGACAATGGTCTCTTCTCTAGGGGTTCTTTTTTATTCTTTAGCCACGCCTCAAAGTGTCTGTGTTTCTTTAGATCCTCACAGCCAGCGTCCATTCCTGGAAACTGCTGAAAGTGCCGGAGATAGAGGAGAGGGCCGGTGTGTATCGGCCCACTGGCTGGGGAGGACTCATCCCTCATCATTTCCACAAAAAGGGCAGCAGAGGAAATGCACATGGCATTTCTCACTGCCTCTGTTTAGTTATTACCAGGCACCTACAGAGTCTCATCCTCCTGTTCTTTGAGGGTTCCATACAATCCTCTCCTAAGCTGGCTTATAACCTCCTCTTCTATGATCGTGTATCAGCAGCGATCCTCTGGTTGCAAGATAAGAACCAATTCTGCTAACTTGATAAGCCAAGTGTGATTTAGTAGAAGAATATTAGGAGAATCCCCAGTTCCCTGAGAACTCGTGGGGAGGCTAAAGGATCAGGGTTGAAGGAGTCAGTACACCTAAATCTCATGGCAGGGTCAATTAGGTGAGATTCCTGAAACAGTTTTTAGTCCCTTTGTTATTCTGTTTGAGAGCCGGATTCAAGCGAGTGAGTCCAGTGGGTATAATTTGGGTCTTGGGCTTTGGCTCAAGGAAAACGGGGCATTGGGCTGTTTCACAGGTCAGGTAGTAGAATGCAAGGATGAGCGCCTACGTGATGGGGTGAGATTACGTGGATTCATGTTCTACTTCTGCCACCTCCACGTGTTTCTCCTGAAACAAATCATTTAACCTCCCAAAGCCTCACATTCCTTGTTTTTGAAGCGGGCAGAATAAATAGTAATTATCTCCGAGGGAGTTTGTGAGATGATGTTTAAGAACTAAGCACAACGCATGGCACATTGTGAGCACTTGATCCTGTTTCATAATTAGGGTTATGTGATAGAAATGCCAAGCAATTTCTGAGAGAAATTAGGATACAGTTAGGAAGGGGAAATAAGTGCTGGCAGGTTAAAAATAATAATTGATTATAGCAGGATAAGAGGATTGGCCTCAGCACACTGTTTGGCTAACATATTTCTCAGTAACCTGCTCTTTATGATATTAAGATTCTTAGGGATGCGAGATGGTACTTGTTTGTTAATGTAGCCCTACGAAGACAGTTCCTCTGAAGGTACAGAATGATGTGACTTCATGATCATTTGATCCACACCCATTTATTGATGCCCCTTTATACTTAGATCTAGACAGGGGGCCGTGGTCTGTGGCTTCTGGTTTACTTACAAGTATAGGAATCAAAGGGAAGAATAATTTGCATTCCTATGATCTTTGTTTAATAGTCATCTAAATGGAGTGCTGTCTACCCAGTCATTGCCTAATTAGATTTACTTTAAGGGATACAGGATTATAGCGAGAGAAGGATTATTTTTTAAGCCTCTCCACTTTCTGAGAACATGTGAGTAGGTCCCAGTATATGAATGACTTGGGATTCTAAATCCATCCGAAGTTTCATTGTTTGAATTTTAGAAAAAAAAAATATCCATACACTGGCATTCATCAAAGCCCTTCAGAACTAACCTATGTATCTCCTTTTCGAGAAAGTAAGGTTTCCCAAGAAAAGAAAATCTGAAGGAGAATTTGAGGGCCCAAGAAAAGGGCTTTCCAGGTGATGCTAATGTTAAGGAACCCACCTGCCAGTGCAGGAGACACAAGAGAAGCGGGGTTGATCCCTGGGTCAGGAAGGTCCCCTGAGGGAAGGCATAGCAAGCCGCTCCAGGATTCTTGCCTGGAGAATCCCATGGACCGAGGAGCTTGGTGGGCCCCAGGCCATAGGGTTACAGAGTCATTCTAGACAGAAGTAACTTAGCACGCACACAAAAAAAGGTTCATCAGTGGGACGGGATGGAAGACCAGTGGGAGGTCACTGTGGAACACTGCATGGCCTAGCCTACCCATTTGGAAAGTCAGAGTCATTGTGAGAAGGAGGGCCCAAGCCCAGGTTTGGGGGCGCTGGATAGAGTCACACACCATGACAGAACCAGTCAGGTCACACCTCACTGCCCCACAGCTGCGGCATCCAGAGCCACGGAAGCGTGGCCCTCTGACCAGATGGCGCTGCCTGACCGCCACACCCCCCACCTCACACTCTGACTTAGCTCCTGAAGCCACTGGCCTGCAGCAGCCCCTGGCCCCTCTCTGTCCTCTCAGCCCCGACCCCTGCCTGCAGTACCCGCATCTCGCCCACGACTAATCACGCCTTCCTCCCCACACCTTCTCCAGCATCAGGTCTTCCCCAGACTCACCAACTCTGGCCTCTCCACTGTCACCATGCCTTGTCACCCAGTACAAGAAAGACGTGATAGAACTGAGCCTGGAAGTATAGCCACCCTGAGTGCTAGTTTTTTACAAAGGTATATGTTTCTTTTTCCGGGGGAGTAGCTAGGCACTGTAAGAGGACAGACTTTGGATTCCTTAAATCAATGCAGAAGAGGGTTCTAGCTATGCCACTCTGTAGCCACTGGGCAAGTTATACTCTAAGCCTCAACTTTTTTTTTTCATTTTTATTTTTTAAAGTATGAAAGTATGTTAACACATTTACAGGAGACTTGGTAAATACAGAACAGAATTACGTATAGTTCCACTATATATTGCAGTTATTTTTTTAAGTAGATAAATTAAGATTTTTAGTTGGAGTTTTGATAGCAAACTCTTAAAAATTAACAGAATGAATATACAGAGAAATAGCAACTTAGCAGCAGCAACAGAATATAGTAGACTTGAAAAGCACTATGAACCAATTCAACATAACTAAGATATATACAATTGTCATACAACACTAGGAAACAAATTCTCTATTTCCATAGACTGTAAACTAGGAGATTCTGAAACATATTCAGGGACATAAGACCGGGTGCAAAAATTTCATTTTTTGCGATTTCTAAAGATACTAAAATCATAAAGTCTGTTCTCTTATCACTGTGGAATTGTGTTACAGATTAATATCAAAAGATATTTGAAAATACATGCATGAGTGTTTGCTAAGTCACTTAAATCATGTCTGCCTCTTTGCAGCCCTATGGACTATTGCCTGCCAGGCTCCTCTGTCAGTGATGTGACATTTACCAAGAAAGATCTTTGACTTACCATTGAAAAGCTTCAGTAAAGTTAAAAGACTGAAAAAATACAGAGGGTGATTGCAGAGAAGAAAACATTTAAAAGAGAAATTAATATCAAAGATGCTTTAAAAATCCCATGTATTTCAAAATTGAATGTCCACTTTTTAAATGATGGGTGTACCTAAGAAGCCATAACAAGGTAAATTAGAAAATATTTGTAATAGAATGAAAATGAAGAGAATTTACCAGAATTTGTTGCATACAGCCAGGCTGCTCAATATGATTAAATTACAATGCAGAGTCTCTAAGCCTCAACTTTCTAATCTATAAAATATAGATAGTAACAGACCTACCTCTGAGGGCTGTGATAAGCATTAAATGAGATGAATAAACATCAAGCGTAGTATCTGACACACGGTAGAAAGTAAAAATGAAATGCTAATTCTTGAATACACTTTTTTTTCCTCTCGAGTATATTGTGATTCTTCCATCAGTGAGTATGAGAAGCAGATGAATCCTCTTTAGAACTGGATGTCTGACACACAAAAAAGGAATGAGAAAACAACTGAATTTCTCTTAAAAGCATTTTCCTATACTAACTTGTCTTCTGTTGTCTATTTGTAAGAAACCAGCTATGCCTACCAAAATGTCTGCCTGCTTCCATAGCCAGTTCTTTTCTACATGTTTAAATTCCTAATTGCGCACACGATCTTAGTCACTGTGTTTTCATGTGCAGGCAATTAAGACTCATTTAACAGCCTTCCCTCTGGAAGGTTTTGTTCTCCATCTGCCACAAATCAGATTCCTTAAGAACATGTTTGATTTTGAAACAATGTGAAAGTACTGTTCATTTTGTTCAAATTTCATTTATGTACCATTTTTGAAAGTGAGGTAAATGGATAGCCACAAAAAGCTCAGCAGCTGGTCAAAACAAGACTTCAAAGAAATCATTGAAATGGGGCGGAATTTTAAAGGAAAAAAAACACTATTGTAATACGCTAGGACAAAACTAAATAAAAACTGTAGTCTGATAAACATTCCTCAGACATATTTCACTCATAACAAATATTTATTTTACAACCGATTTAAAATACAGGAAAATGGGAACACACCCCAGTTCCCACTGTGAATCTTGGAAATCTTGAACTCACAGCAATGAATGTGATGGAAAAGGGTAGAAGAAGCCAGTGAAGAGACAAACAGGAAAAGATTAGGTTTGTCTTTTTTTTTTTTTAGAAACATGGTACAAAATCGCACATTTCAGTAATATTATCCAGAAGAATCAGATTTATATCTATGTTGCTATACATCTGAAACAAATACAATATTGTAGATCAACTATACCTCATTTAAAAAAAAAAATCAGAGAAGTAATTTCTCTCTCACCACAGGTGAGTTCCATTTTTATTAATTTGTTTAATAGGCTTCTTTAATTTAGAGCATCAGATAGAAGCTACTTTGTTGTTGTTCAGTTGCTTAGTCATGTCTAACTCTTTGCGACCCCATGGACTGCAGCACTGCAGGCTAGGAAGGCTTTCCTATGTTCACTATCTCCCTAGTGCTGGCTCAAATTAAAGTCAAAAAAGGAAAAAAAAATTATTAGGTTCTGAACACAAATATATGTCTGCGAATTGGTAACAAAAGTTTGAGTGAACATTTTAAGAGAAAAGGATTAGATTTTCTAGAAGAGTCTCAAAATTAAATATCACCATTTGGAGATAGTTTGTAGAAAATAGTTTTCTCTACTCACATTTCCCATTGTTTGAGGACTTGAAACAAATAAACAACAGAGTTAATACAGTCAATCCCTATTTCTATATCAGTTGGATATTTTGTCCATCAGCTTTCTAAGGCTTTAAGAGCTGAATTGTTTTGATACCGTTCCATGAAATGTTCTGTAAAAGTTCAAAGTTTTGTTGTTATTTCGGGTAGTCACACCTGCCTATTTAAAATGCCTTTTGTGCAAAATGGAGCCCAGTCTGCTTTCAAATCAGACAAATGTGTCAGATCCCCTGAGTTGCTTCCTTACAAAGTAAAAGTAAAGCTAAGAGGGCCACTCCCACCTACCATCTTTGTGTCTGTCTGCTCAAGCGGCTAATGGCATCTCTGAAAGAAGAGCAGAGAAAACAGGAGTCCCTCGTTGCTGGAGATCCAAAGCTAGATACAGGTCTTCTGGAAGAAAGGCATCTAAGAATTCTCAAGTAGTTGATAAATAAATAGAGAAAGTGAAAATGGAGGAGGCCATACTTTCATGAACAATAAATATTTACTAAAAGAGTAAGCTAAGCTCAGACATCACAGACAACTGATGTCTGCCATCAAAGGAGTTAGTTCCACTGTAATTAAGAGTCAAATGAATGGTGTGCCAAGCCTTTAGGATAGTGGTTCACAAACTTGTCTGTTCATTAGAATCACTTGGGAATCTTTTAAAAGTTCCAAAAAGTGAAGGAGGAAAGTATCAAGCGTTTGGAGACCAGTGGAGGAGAAAAGCAGTGTTTAGGAATAAAGTCCAGTAACGGCCCTGCCCGAGTGTAGTGTATGGGTATTAGGAATATAAAGGAAGAGATAGTTGTAAAAGATGAAAGAAGGACCCATGTGAAGGATTTAGTAACTACTAATTGTATGATTTTATTGAGTGGACATAAAATGGTTTTGAAATGTATGAATAATCCTTGATATGATCCTTATAATCCCTAATGTTATACATAAGAAATACAGGATTATATATAGGATAAAGGTCCGTGTAGTCAAAGATATGGTTTTCTAGTAGTCATGTACGGACCTGAAAGTTGGACCATAAAGAAGGCTGAGTGCTGAAGAATTGATGCTTTCGAATTGTGGTGCCAGAGAAAACTCTTAAGAGTCCCTCAGACTGCAAGGAGTCAATCCTAAAGGAAATCAATCCTGAATGTTCATTAGAAAGGGTGATGCTGAAGCTCCAATACTTTGGCCACCTGATGTGAAGAGCTGACTCTTTGGAAAAGACCCTGATGCTGGGAAGGATTGAGAGCAGGAAGAGAAGAGGGCGACACAGGATGAGATGATTGGATAGCATAACCGACTCAATGGACGTGAGTTTGCACAAACCCCGGGAGATGCTGAAGGACAGGGAAGCCTGGTGTGCTGCAGTCCATGGAATCGCAGAGAGTCAGGCACAACTTATCAACTAAACAACAACAGCAAATATAGGGTAAAAATAAGTTGATTCCAATGTAGAATTGAAGGCTGATTTATCTCAGTGCCTAAATTACCTACATTTCATTTAGAAGAAAATGTTCCATTTGTCAAATATTCTAGAAAACCAAGGACCGTAACCTTATTTTAACTATTTGAAGTGAAAATCTTTGAAAGGTATTATGCTCATTCTTAATCCCTTAAAGGCATGTGCTGAATCATTAAGTCATTGAATCATTTTTAGTGGCTCTGGTCATCACAATGCAGATCTTTTGTATTTATCATTCATGGATGCTGTTAATGATATGTGGACTTTTTATTCCAAACTTTACTGCACTTTAAATTTCCATCCGCTGCTCCCAGTGGTCTCTTCTTGTTGATACTGAACCTGGCCGTAGTGGCATTTTAACCTGACCTGCTGCTCCTTTATCCTTAGCAAACTGGGTTACCGAGCCATTGCATTGAGCCTAAAATAAGAGCAAATTAACTCAGAATAAAAGTGGGGTTTTGAGGCAATTCAGTTTTGAGGAAAGGCTTGGTGGCTCATACAGTAAAGAATCTGCCTGCAATGTAGGAGACCCGGGTTCGATCCCTGGGTTGGGAATATCACCTGGAGGAGGAAATGGCTACCCACTCCAGTGTTCTTGCGGGAGAATCCCATGGACAGAGGAGCCTTGAAGACTACAGTCCATGGGGTCAAAAAGGGTCAGACACAACAGCTTTTACTTTACTTTAGGACATTTAATGTGTATAACAAATATGTCTTTAAATTCATTGAATGAGTATTCTGGAGTTTTTTTCATCTACTTACTGGTGTTGAATAGTATGAATTTCTGGATAATTAATCTCTGGATAAGTTGTTACTATACTACTAGAGCTAATAAAATTAATACTGAGTTATCTTTAACCAGTCCACAGAAACCTGTTTAATTCTATGCTCTGGGCATCAGGGAAACAGAAATGAATAAGATGTGGTCCCACGTCCCCAAGGGCTTGGCAAGATATAATTGTACATATAAGAAAGACGCCATGAATCTTAGTCTCAGGATTGTGCCACTGAAAATAAATGTTATAAGAATCAATAGAACCAAAGGTCAGATTCAGAGAATAAGTAGTGATGGACCTTGAACATTTCCCAAATACTTTAGAGTTAATGAAATGTCCCACCTGGCCAGAAGTTTATAATGGGAGTGTTAATGGATGATCACCACCAAACCACAGAGATTTAGGATTGCTTCCAGCATCCCAGCAAAACAGCCCTTTTCACCCAGGACCATTTGGTATTACAAAAGAGAGGTGATGGCTTGTGATTTATTGACATTCCTTCATTTTGCATCTGGCTCTGGGCTTCTGAAACTTGCGGAAAGATCAATGACCTCAGGGTTTAGGGAGCAGAGCTATAATCCCAGATCCATCACTAACTTCCTGTTTAACCTTTGGTCAGTAATTAAACCTGGTTTTTCCTCAATAACATGAGAATATTAGAGAATATTATCTAAGGACCCAGCTAGCTCTTTTTATAATGTTTCACTGTTTAAAAATGCATGCTTGTGATTAATGGGCCTTTATTTTCTTTCGTTCTCTTTCCCTAAGATGTGAACATAATATACACTCAATCACTGTATGAATTCTGCTTTTCCCAGTGTGGATCTTCGGAGGCTATCCTTGACACCATTTGCTGTTTTGAGTTTTCAACAAAGAGTTGAAATTCTGGCTCCCCTGGCTAGTCATCCTCTCCAGTTGGCAAAAGTCTTCATGTGGACTTGATGGTTGCCTAGAGTAACAAAATATTAGGGGCAGAAACATGCTCAGGGACTTGACTGTATAAGTGACTCAGATCTGAGAGGCCTTTTCCAGCTCAAAGGGAGCCCATACTTAATGGAGCGGGTATTTGTCTATGCCTGTCTGTGCTGCTCTTCTGACTTAGAGGTGTCTAGGGTTTGGCTTACAGAAATCAGCCTTGAAGCCTGCAGGGGAGTTATATGGTCAGAAGACAGTCTTCTTTATTCAGCATGTATCACACCTGAGAGATCACTAGGAGTAAATATAAACAGGATGAGGAGACCCATTGTGGGCTTTTGAGGAGCACATATCAAGGACATAATGAGAACTCAGTAAAAATTCACTGTTAGAGCCACTATTCAAAACCAGTTATCTCTTTTGAGTTAGGAGAACCCAGTGAAGGAAGGACTCCCAAAAATCAATACCCTTTTCCTTCCCTCTGTTGGAGCCAGACATCTCTAACTATGCTCTGAGCTAAAATGTAAATTTATAAAAAAATCAAGAAAGTTCTGTTCCTAAACTCCTTGAGTCTGAGGTCATCCTCTTGCTCTTCCATCAGTCTGCATGATACCAATTACTCAAGCTTGTTAAGGGAGTTATTAGCATCTGGATTGATGTCTTTTGCTTCTAGTCAGTGTTGCCTGGGGTGAGAATTAGAAGAGGATTAGCCAAGTCTCCTTACTTGAAGTCCTTTCTCTTTAGCTGTTTAGGTTTCATTTTAATTATGTGTTTGTCTGGCATTGTTTCTCTACCCAGTGCAGTTCTTCCCACTTGCATTTGAACAAATTCATCGTGATAATGATCACAGTTATCAGCTATTACTTTTTATTCTGATTGAATACTTAACTGAGTGTCGTTATGATCATAAACTGACTTTGGTTTGAACCTTGTGATTTGTAATGAATATTCTTTTTGACGGATTGCAAACATAGTCCTAAACTCAAATGGTTTACAGTAGGCACTCTTACCCCCATAATCATAGCAGCTGTTTGGAAACACAGCTTCAGATCACTTGTTTGCAAATGTCTTTTTCCATACAACCCCGTATGGAGTGGAACCCATATACGTTACTTGACATGTGAAACACATGTGACCCGGGCAGATGATTCGGCTGACCTTGAAAACTACAGCTGTTTAGTCACTTTAAAAACAATGCAATACAAGTGATTTACTAGGCTTGGGCTTAAACCATATTATGCTGACTGATGGGAATTCTAACCCTTCAGGGAGTGGGGGGGAAAGTATAAGACAATGGAATTGTGTCATCCAGGGTGTTACTGTTGCCATTAATTTTAAAACATCTCTTTACAAAAGGTACAAAGAAGACTGGTTAATGTTACAAGCAAAAAAATCCAGTAATATCCATATGGCTTTATTTTGCTTTATTTTTTTAAAATGTAAGGAAGAAGTCCAACTTTTAACTTTGTTTCTTCTCCATCCAAATCAAGAGCAGGGGCTTCCCTGGTGGTCCCAGGGCTAAGAATCCATGATTCTACTGCAGGGGGAGTGGATTGCATCCCTGATGGGGGAACTGAGATCTTGCATGCCACTCTGTGTGGCAAAAAAAAAAAAAAAAAAAAAGAGCAGTCTATAATCTTCCTACAAGATCAACACTTCTTTACTTACTATGTTTCCTGCTTAGGGTTTACATGGAGGAGGGTTAATATTCTCTTCCAAGGCGGCCCTACCTGTGTTCCAATTGCTATATATAGACACTGTTTTAGCAGAATTTTGTTCAGTGAGTGAAAGAGACCTGAAAAGTTATGCTTTAATCAAGACAGAAATTTATATTTCTTTCCTATAAAAGAGACCCAGAGTGGGGAGTCCAGAACTGGAATGAAAGCTCTAAGACCATTAGGGACCTATGGTTCCTTTAGATAATTCCTCCATCATCCCTAGATTATGGGCTTTGTCTCCATGGTCCAAATTGATTTCCAGAACTCTGGCCATCATATCTAAATTGCCACCAGCAAGATGAATGAAGACCAGCACACACCTTCCTTTAGAAGAGATTTCCTAGAAATCCCATGTAATGCCTCTATGTACATCTCCTTGACTCAGGTCCCATCACATGCCACTTCTAGCTGCAAAGGAGATTGGGAAATAAAGTATTTTTTCCTGCTGCTGCTGCCAAGTCACTTCAGTCATGTCCGACTCTGTGCGACCCCATAGACAGCAGTCTACCAGGCTCACCCGTCCCTGGGATTCTCCAGGCAAGAACACTGGAGTGGGTTGCCATTGCCTTCTCCAATGCATGAAAGTGAAAAGTGAAAGTGACGTCGCTCAGTCGTGTCCGACTCTTAGCGACCCCATGGACTGTAGCCTACCAGGCTCCTCCGTCCATGGGATTTTCCAGGCAAGAGTACTGGAGTGGGGTGCCATTGCCTTCTCCTGGCAGTTCCCTAATTTGAAGATTCCAATCTCCTTTAAGTAAATGAACCCTTACCCAGCCTCTCCTCCTTGTCCTCTCAGTTTCTCTCGAATTCTTTGCCATACTCTTCTTATACCTCTTGGGAGAAACCCATCCACTTCCTTATCAGAACTCCTGGGGGGAAAAAAAATCCCACGTCACAATGCTTCATGCTGGAATTCCGATAAAGTCAAGGGCATTCATGTCAGCTAGACCCTCAGTTTCACCTGACATTTCATCCTTGTTCTGCTCCCTGTCTCAGCCCCACTGGTGCTTATTCCAAAATTCATCCCCCTTTCTCAAGCCTCCTGAACCAGCAACTGCTCATCAACTTTCAGTAAATGACTTCACTTTTTGCTCAATGAAGAAACACACCGTCAATATGAATACAATGCTAGATTTCTAATTAAAAAAAAATAATAATACAGCAAGCAACAAAGACTTACTGTATAACATAGGGAACTATAGTCAATCTCTTATAATAACCCATAATGGAAAATAATCTGAAAAATTATGTGTATACGTATAACTGAATCACCTTGCTGTGTACCTGAAATATTGTAAGTCAACTATACTTCAATTATATTATATATATATATATATAAATTATTTTTTAAAAGGAAAAAAGAAACTCATTGTCAGGACAGGAGCTTTCCCAGCTTTTCCATCCTCTTCCTGCCATCCAGACCCAGCCTTTTCTTCCCTGTTTCCAGTCTCAGCGGTTGTTGTGTCCCTTTTCCTTCTTGGTCCTTTCTCCTCCCAGCACCTCCAGGTAGGTCCTTGCTCCATCGATTTCCTTTCTTTTTCTCAAGTCTTTGATTTCTTCACTTCTTCTGGCTCTTTCCCTGTTTATGTTCTCTCAGTCTTAAAAACAATACAAAACCAAACAACAGCAAGGTCTGGGAACACCTCCTTCACTGATTCTTTAGTAGGTTCTAGGCAGTCAAGCTGCCCCACGTCCTCATCTCGCAGACTCCTCAGCCTATTGGAGTGGGACTTTCTCACAGACCCTCTGTTCCCACCGCTCTCACCACGGTCCCAGTGGGCTCCCACTTACCTTCTCCCTGCTTACCTTAGAGGCTTTCCTCTGACACTGTCTGCTCGTTCACTTACTCAGTAAATCTTTGCTCATTGCCTTTGTACTGGGAGCCATTCTCTTCCGGGTGGTGCCACTGTCTTCTTCTTGCTGCTCTGAATACTTCTTCACCATGGCTCATGATTGATCTTCCTCCCCTTCTGCCGCAGCGCCCCTCTCCCCGCCTTAAACGTGAGTCTTCTGCGTGTGATTCACTGCTTGTCTCATTCAGTGCATTCTCCAGATGTTGTCATGTGCTTCAGTAGTTGTACTGCCCATCCTGTGCAGGATTCCAATACCTGTTGATATTCCATTATTTTCAAAACTGGATTCATCTATTTCTTTGCAAATCTGTTTTTCTTCTCTCCGTTAGAAGCACTTTTATCCTAGAATGGAACTTGGAGACCAAACACCCATACAGTTGTAAAAAACATATATATTTTGGGCACTCCTACTGTAGTCCAAGGGAGAGCCGGTAAGTGCCTGGACTTAAGAAATATTATTGAGCTGGAGAGGAGAGGACAGGTTTCAGAGACATTTAGAAAGTAAAATAAAAACATGGATGGGTGTATGGTCTCCAAGTTTACGCAGTTTATGTGTAGCATTTTATTTAAAAATATGGTACAGAATTGAATTGAAAATAAAAGTATTATTTTATGAAAATGTTGAGATACATACACACAACAACCATTTTGCCATGTATTTCTTACTATAAATGAAACTTGAGAAGCACTTTCTTAAATAGTCTTTCTCTGGTGTACTCTCCTTAGCTCTGCCTTCCAGGGCACAGCCAGAGGTAGTTGAAAAATGAGACATTCAGCAAATGTCATAAAACCCTCTATCAGTCACGAGATGAAACTGAATCTCCTCAGCGTTGGCGCACAAGGCCCCTGCCCCGCTATGCATCATGCCTCCTCTCTGGGCAGCCCCTGGCACCTGACTCTTTCAGTAGCAGAGGCTTCTTCCACCCACACGCACACCATGTCTCATAACTCTCTGCATCTGACTGTTCTCTTCTCCTCATCTGGAACTCACTTTCCTCTCTTAATTTTCTGCTCACTTCCCCTCCTTCTTTGGGTGAGGTGATGCTTGAAATCTAAGTCCTGTTCCCTTCTCCAGGTTGAACCAGGCCCTTCTCCTCTGTCTCCCCATATCCCTGTACCTACCTCTAGCATAACTGACCTCTAGTATAACCTCTGCTGCTACTGCTAAGTCGCTTCAGTCATGTCCGACTCTGTGCGACCCCATAGATGGCAGCCCACCAGGCTCCCCCGTCCCTGGGATTCTCCAGGCAAGAACCTGGAGTGGGTTGCCACTTCCTTCTCCAAAGTGCAACCTCTAGGATGACTCTAATGAAACATAGTCGTCTATGCATTTTTATTCTCAAACAGCCACACAACACAATGTCAGTTCAATGCTGTGTCTTCACAGTGTGTGGGCTTAAGAGGCCATTATGTTCCACTTGTGTGTGTCCAGTAGACTTAGACCCCAGAAAGTCCTCTTATATTTCTTCTCAGGACTTCTTAAAATGATAATTAAGGAGACCTCAGAAGCAGAACATAGGGCAGGGCAGTTGATGCCAACAGTGAAAATCTTTTTTTTTTTCTCACACGGGAAGGGAAAGTGGGATGACACTGTACTCGCTATACCCTTTGTTAGGAGTGAATAGCTTGAAAGAAGTGGGTGATGGATGGTCTCCATTGTCACACTTCGGAATCAGAATATGAGAAGCAGCGCCATTACTGGGCTGTGGTTCCATTGGCCAATATGGTAAATAACTCAGGTGGTTCTATAAAAGGACAGGTTTTTGTGAAAAGGATAAAACTCTTTAGATTTGTTCTGAGTGGCATTTAAGAGTAGCCTTACTCATGGTCGGGGAGGGCTGGGCTCTCATCCCGTGGTCACCAGTGAGTCTGTGAGCACAGTATGTATTCAGCCCTGTGGAAATACTAACGCGGAGTGTCTGTCATCTGCCAGCATACAGCTCCGTGCCAAGTGTACCTTGGAGCATTTCTGTGATGAGTGTAATGAGTTTTTTCCTTCTGATTTGGGCGGTGCTTTCGTTCCTGCTCCCCAGTGTAAGACTAGATCTCTTTGATATCTTTTTTCATACTTTGGCTACCCTACCCCTCCACTTTCCTCCTCCTTTTCTTGAGAGGAGAAGGATGACTCCATAGAGCCTTCCTTTTGTGCTTTGGGCCAATTCTGTTGAGTTGTTTTATGGTCTTGAACTTAGAGCTGCCTCAGCACTCAACACTAGCCCCTGGACTGAGAGACTAATGAGAAAAGCAAAATGACCTCAAGTAAAAGGAAGTGGTTTATGTTGTGGAGAGAAACTTGGAAGGATACACCACCGAGAACACAAGGGACTCTGTTTTCCCTACTGTCTACAGCTGGGTTAACACATTTCAAAATAACCAGTCAATTTAGCTAATTCCATCAAATGGCTAGTCAATACAGTCAAGAGGAAGGGAAAATAAACAAATGGTTTTTCGGATGACTGGCTTAGCTTTGTGTAGCCTTGATCTTAGTCATTTCCAGGGAATAATTTCAACTCATAAGGAAATGCAGACTACTGCAGGTTAGTTCAATACAAAAATACTTTTAAGAAGGTATTCATATTCAGCACATATTTGTTTTTCCAGAGGGTCATTAAAACAGGTAGAAATGATATAATGGGCATTGAAACTTGGATTATATTGGGTTGGCCAAAAAGTTTGTTTGAGCTTTTCCATGACATCTTACAGAAAATCCCAGTGAACTTTTTGGCCACCTCTGGGAAAGTAAGGTTAAACATCATTAGCAGAAGCTCACTTCTTTCTTCTTCATTCTTCCACTATTCAAATATCTCTTCTCCCTACTTCTTTCATTGTGTGGTTTGTTCTATCCCTTCTCTTTAAACCTTGGTAATAGTAACACAAGCTCTTTGCCAAGCACAGTACTAAGACTTGACGTACACGATCACAGTGAATTCTCCCAACAGCCCAAGAAGTAGGTAGAATGGTTCCATCATTCCACGGAAAAGAAAACTGAGGATATTTCTCTTAGTTGGAACCTCTGGAAAGCTGTAGAGCTAGGACTCAAACCTTAGCAGTTATAGTTTAGATTCTACACCCTGAACAAAATTCTGCTGTCTGTCTCACTTCATTGAAGTTCACTTTAGTGTTTTCCACAGTTGCTCCTTTTCTTATCTTCTGCACTGTGCTCACCTCGCATCCCCATTTCATTATACCATCTGCTTTTTCCAATCTTATGTCTCACTTCCCTGTTTCTCTGTGACCTCCCATTCCTTATCTAACATCTCTTTCCTTCCCCTCTTCCCAGCTCCCTAATCCTGTGTCACTCTCCTCTCAGTCCTCAGTGCAGGAAGGCTGCTGTCTCTCCCAGGCCCAGGCCCTGCCCCAGCTGTCATGTTTTGGCCTCTGCTTTCCTAACATCTCTGTAAGTTAGAAGTGGTGCCCAGTTTTAAGCACAAGACAAGGCAAAGATATGTTCAAGAGCCTGTGTCCCTCTGCTCCCATACATGAGGAGTACTGTCTGGGATAATAAAGGGATTATAAAAAAGAATTTCATTTTTGCCAGGGATCTCACAAATTAGGTTTTTGCTGAATTCCAGATAGTCTCTAGTGACTAGAAAAAGATAATGCCCCTTGCTCTGATCACTACCAGGAAGTGAACTCCAGACAGTAGATAGAAACTGACCCCAGAACTGTGAGATCCGAGATAAGTAGAATTCCTGTGTGTAATTCAATTTCAGAAATGCTGAGGGGAACACCATGTAGTATTAGAACACAATTATACTTTATTCAAGTGACCATATTTTCACTCAGCCAGTATGGGACAGAAGAGTATCATTTCCTTGACTCAAAGCTATTTGATGACTTTTTCCTGGCAACACTCTGTGAGTTCCAAGAAAGGACTCCAGATTCCCAAGCTACTGACAAACAGCAAGCGTCTTCTCGTCACACAGTAATTCACAAAAGTCTCACATCAGCATATGGTAACATTCCCATCAGATTGGCTTGGTTATCAAAAATAACTAGGTCAAAATAAAAGTCACTCTTCCATGAATGACAGTTAAAGTTTTGAGGAATTGTCACCATTCTAGAGAACTGTAACTTCCTCTTTTGCCTATAGGATGTATAGTATCTTTCTTGAGACTGTTGTGTGTATGCTTGCTTGCTTGCTTGTGTATCTAGTGTTTCTTTTTCTAGATTCATCTCTGCTTTTTTGTTGTCCCTGCTTGTACGTGGCTTGCCATAGCTTCTCTAGCCTCAGTTTTACTTCAAACCATCTGTAGGTGCATTTTTTTTTCATCTCCTAACACCTTACTTGCAATTTCTCATTTATAATTACAAGTGAATAGAACCTACACATTTATAAATATAATTGGACAACTTTTTATTCCTGTGTATTGATGACCTGTGAGCATATGAATTGCCTGCTTTGGGGTTAGATCTCCAGACCTGCTCTATTTAACAACTTGGACAACATTTTTTAAAAATAATTTCTTGGTTGTCTTACATGTGCCAGACCTAGGCAACACTTTTGGGATCCAGTGATGATCAAAAGAGGCTTTCTTCCTGGTCTTAGTCCCTGTAATCACAGACTGGAAGTGGGGCCAGTATTAATCAAAAAATCACAGAACTGAATAGAAAATTCCAAGCTGAAGTATATGATATGAAGGGAAAATTCTCTGAGAGTGGCAGTTCAGAAGAAACTCAGTCAGACTGCCCATGCTCCTGGAATCTCCTGGAAAAATAAATACTTATGTTGAGCAAACTGGGTGTTCTGAGAAGATTCCAGACGCATGTCACCAATTGCGAAGACTGAGCAAGTTTAGGCCAAAAGCTATTTCTTCTGTTGTGCTGTTTGTGATGATCTTCCTGCAGAACTTCCTGGCTTTCTTCCCTCCTGCTGTCCCACCCAGAAAAGGTCTCTTTCTTTGAAAGGCAGCACTGGCTCCTCTTCCTCCACCAACAGAACTGTAACATCTTCCTTCCAGCTCCAAGGCTCTGAATTTGGACCTCCCACGTGGTGGGACTCTAGACTAATCCCTTAAGCCTGCTAGATTCCCAAAACATTCATTCAAATTTGAAATGCCTGGGGCCTCTTGTGTAGCCCTGGCTGGAGTAATTTTGGCACTTGCATTTTAAACCCTCAGAGTCAGGATTTCACCTGAAGACTTCCAACTAATTGCTGAGATGGCATAAAAAAGGATATTCAGGTTTAAAAGAAAAATCTGTATGAATGAGTTTGCTTCTCATTTGTTTTGCAAGATGCTTCCTTTTGGACAGCTCTGCCAAGCCATTCTGAGTTGTTGTCAGGCTTGATTCCAAATATGTTGGCAAGAAAAATTCAAAGAGGTGGGGAAAGATGAAGTTTACTCTTGTCTTTTTTTTTTTTTTAATTTTTATTTTTTTAGTTAGAAGTTAATTGCTTTACAATGTTGTGTTAGTTTCTCCTGTACAACAACTTGAATCAGCTATAGGTGTAATATATCCCTCCCCTCTAGAGCTTCCCTTCCATCCTCCATCCGGTCCCTCTAGGTCATCACAGAGCACTGAGCTGAGCTCCCTGTGTTACACTGCAGCTTCCCACTAGCTCTCTATTTTACACACGTTTTACTCTTGTCTTTTAACTCACCTGCACGACCACAGAGAACCTGTCCTAGAACCCTAACGCGAAAATCTTAAGAACTATTTTTCCAGACTCTACAATTTTCCTAAATCCCCATCCCAGTAATCATTCAAGGTCATAAAACCTCTTTTTGTCCTAAGCTGTACCTTGTACCTGAAATTCCTACTCCAGGGTTCCCTGGTAAGTTTGATAGTGTTGCTTGATGCTGCAGCCAGCTTCTCCATGGTTTGGGAGTTGGCTGGAATACACTGATGTGGGGTGCTGTAATAGCTCTTGGAGGAATATTAGGACAAATTAAATTCCAAATAAGATAGCACCTGAAAGAACTTGGTCTCTTAGTGGCAGAACTAAATACTACAGGAAGGAGGGCTTGGCAATTCCTGTCCATCCCTAAATGATTAAGAGGAAGTACTTACTATTGATCAAACTGTGTTTGGAATTGGCTTTGCACTCAAATGCAGAGCATTCACTTAGATGATCATTTGTGCATCTAGTTCTGTTTGCTTTTCTGTTTAGTTAAGCCTACAGATGTGTGTTAGTTTAAGAGAAAATGGTATTCTTAAGGTAAAGGGTACTCTTAAAGAAAAGGAGGAGGGGAATAATTCACACCTCATAGCATCAAATTCTAGGAAAACTGATGATGGCCAAGTTTAGGCAATGATTACTACCATTATTACTCAAACAGGTCTGGCATTTCTTACACGTGATCCTCATGCCCCGGCCCATGCTGGGCAAAAGCAATACAGCCTGATATTGAACAGCTTTTCCTCTGAACAATAGTTAAACATCATTGGTGCTTTTGGATCGTGTGTCGCTTTTGGGTAATAGAAACATTTTTCCTGCTGTTTAGAACAACTTTAAAAAACATATACATATATGTACTTACTTTATATACTATGTATTTTTATACATTATAGTATATAGGTACACATGTATTTTGGTAAATGGTTTTATTTCCCGTAGATCTTTGTGATGGATATATTGAATAACCTATCATCTATGGAATTCCTTTTAAAAATCTTCATTGGGGATGGATTTATTCCAGGGAGAATAGGTTACATGTAAACTACAAGGAGCATCTAATTAAAATAATAAATAACTTGTATTGAGAGCTTCCTGTACAGGTGCCAGGCTGTGCTCTCTGCCTGCGTTGTGAATCCTCCCTTTCCTCCACGTGAGGTTCAGCTCTGTCCTTATCTCCATGATACAGATGAGACCCAGAAACTTAGAGGAGTAATTTGAGGGTTTAGACAGTATTTGGGGAGTTACAGTAAAAAGTAAACAGAAAAGTCTCCTTCAGGTTTTGTAAATAGGCTTTCCCCCCGCCCCCGACTTGTCAAATATAATTTTCTCCTCTCCTTTCAACTAGAATTAGGGCCCACAGTCTGTACATTGTAGAACCAGGGCTCTAAAGTCACTGCCACCAAAATTCCAGGAAAGTAAGAGCCAGCAATTGAGGAAAATCCATTTATTTTTCTAGATACCTCCATTAATGACATGACTAAATCACCTCGTAAAGATTATTGGCTTGAGTATTCATCATCCCTCTACTAAGAAAAAACAGGAAATAACTCAGATATAAATGATGCAAGTGGCTGCTGAGTTAGGAAGACATTCTCGAAAATCCCCTCATGCCCATAAATTGCACACTGGTGGCCTAACGTAATTTACTGTGGGTGATATTTGTAACTGGTCTCTTATTGAAAGATTATGAAGACTAGAGAATGGGAAGGCCAAGAAAAACCTCTTCAAATAGTAGAAGTTTATGGGAAAAAAATAAATACCACATCTCACTGGACATTGTTGGAGAGAAGCATAGAAATTTTGGCAAAAGAAACCAATGTTAAAAATTATAGTTGCTAAATTAAAGCTCTCAAATTTAGTTATAAATATTTATAGAGCCAATTAGAATTGTGGAGACAAAAACAGGACTTTAAGAAATTCTAAAAGCCGTATTTTCAGAGAATCATTAAAGGACTGGAGATTTAACGGTGTCAAAACTTGTGATCTTCAGGAGTCACACTCAAGATGAGATTACAAATCACTAACACTGTGTTCCAGTTAAGCCAGTTCAGTCATACTGCTGCCCAACTCATTGAAAAATATTGGCAGCTTGGACCAGCAATTAATTTTATCAGCTTGTTCAAAACTGAATCCATCTTAGGAATGACTTGAAGGTTTAAACAACATTTTAGTTTAAAAAGTCTCCCCCAGTCCAACTGAAAACTCATGAGAAGTATTTCTTTTCTTGTGTTGTAAGGAATATTTGAAACAGAGGTATCAAAGACGATTGATTTTTAAAATTTTATATGGAACTCTTGATATCATGGTCAGAGATGTGAAAGCACTGTTCAAGGGGAATTTAATTCTAACTCAAGCATATCCTTTGCTATTTATTTCATTCAAGTAAATTTTTACTCAGGAAATAAAAAATAGGCGATAGTTTTCTGCAGTTTTTCTATAGAAAGCCTTATCTAATTATTTTATCAGGTTAAGTACTGCTCCACTCTCACCAGAATCTGAATAAGGAGAAACTCTCCAAATCCAGTTTGGAAATAAAAGTATCAAAACTCCTTCAATACTTTGCACTGGTCTGCATTATTTGATTTGGAAGAGAGTCAGGCCACTTCCATTTCTTGATGAAACAACTAATTCATCGTCTTCCTTTAAAGAAATGACTCTCTTCAGTGGCTTGGACATGTTACATTTCTATCCTGTAGCAATTACCCCTCATGCCTAGAACTGTTTTTTTTAAATTGAAAAAACTTTTAATAAATAAAGCTCATTCTTCAAAATTCAAAATGTGTTCTAGCAAGGATCAAATGCTAACAGTATCTTGGGCATTACAAAAATACATTGTGTATATAAGCAAAATACGTATTTTCTAGAAACCTTTTAAAAACATAATGATAAAGTGTTTAACAGTATTAAGTTAGTATTTCAAAAGTTACCATTAGGGGGGAAAAAGCTTCCTGCAGTTTTTTTTCAGTATTGTTTTTTTCAGTAAGAACAGGATTTTGGTTTTTTTACACCTATTAAAATTGTCTTTCAGGCATATATTTTAATTTTTTCTTAAATATATTTAATTAACTAAATGAATATATTTATACTCATTAGAAACTCTGCATAATTTGCCTGGACGTGGAATTGTGTGAGTGCAATCAGTAGGTTTCAGTTAAGGCTTAATATCATTAGATAGAAGATATCTTTTAGCCTTTGCATCTCTGGCATCATGTTTTTCTACCTTAATTCAGTAGATTTCTTATATCTCTAGGAAGGGTTTTCATTGGGAATCTGATTTTCTAAAAACCATACTGGGAAGATGGATGTGCATTTTTAGTAACTCAAGCTGGTCGATAAATCTTATAGTATTATTTTCTCATAATCCCAGCCCATCAGATGTGAACTGGGACTCCCCATTCTGCCCCCACCCATCTCACCCTAAGCCCAATTCCAGACAAGCACTGAGAATGAGAGGAAGCCTGAAAGAGTAGGAAGAGGATGAATTTGGGAGCCTGGCAAACCTAGGTTGAAATCCACCTCCCTAATTTATTTACTGGGTAAATTCGGGAAAATCACTGGCCATCCATGAGCCTCATTTGTATAATCTGTCACATAGAATGGTGATAATATCAGGGATTATTGCAGAGGTTAAATGAGACCATATTGGAGAGTGCCAAAAACATCCTTCTACTTTAAAATGGGCATTCCCTCATCCACCTTATTTTTTAAGATTAAAAATGTTTTTTCTTACATTTTCTAATTTCCTATCTTTAATGGTATATATATATTCTGTAATAAAAACCTATATCTTCACATCTCTTTAAAAAAGCAAAGACATCTATAAAATAACAGCAACAACAAAAAGTAGCTTCTGGATACGAGTATTTTATTTTTTTCCCAACTTTTAATTGTTAAAGGGGAAAGGTCTCTAACAGGGCAATCTGAAGATCTCTGTTAAACATATCAACTATTTAAATTATAACCCCAGGTTGGTCAGTCTAACTAGGCAGATCATTTGTTTTGATGTGACTTATATATCACCTTTTAAATAATTTACATTAAATCTGCATTTTTCTTGCCTGTCTGCTTGCTTGCAGGTTGCTGCAGGATAGACTTTATTGAAGCCAAACTTTGTCAAAGTCCAGGACACCTAGATGTATCAACTTTATACACTCAGTGCTCAAAAATTCTTGTTTAAGACACATAAAGCCCTGTTACGGGCAATCATTTCATTATTAAACTATCATTTCATTATTAAATTATCATGAAGATTAACATTCAAAGCACTACCCATCTTTTTTTCTCATTAAACAGCTTGAGGAATAATATTCCTTGATTTTTTTTTTTGGTCTTGTTTTGTCTTCCCTGAGGATACAATTTACAGTCTTCTAGTTCATCTGGAAAAGTACTTGGTGTGAACTAACAGGCTGTTAGGGCAAGAACGGATCTCACTGATCATCAATGCAAGGTCCAGCTTTAGAGACAAGGCTAGTGACTCAGCCGAGTAGTCAGTGGTCATAGCTGGTCAGTGGCCAGAACTCACATCACCTGACCCACAGCATCTGTACATTTCTACACAACTAGCCATCTAGGTTAAGAATAAGAGAATAAAAAATATATTTTCCTTTTATAAACCATAGAGAAGTTCCTTATGGTTCCTCTTTTTCTTGTTTTGAATTTCCAATCTTCAAGACATGTGGCGAACCTCTATAATAAAAGTGAAAGTATTTGATCATGAGTGAGTTGAAGTACCTTTGCCTAATTCTGCTTTGCTTGCCAGCTTCAGGGATGGAGGTACATGCTGTGACAAGCAGCGAACCAACATCAACCTTGGAGAATTCTTTCACCTCCCCCAAGTTCAAAGCCTGCCAATTCATTCTTGATTGTTGATGTTTAGTTGCTCAGTTGTGTCCCACTCTTTGTGACCCCATAGACTGTAGCCCACTAGGCTCTTCTGACCATGAGATTTCCCAGGCAAAAATACTGGAGTGGGTTGCCATTTTTTTCTCCAGGGGATCTCCCCAACCCAAGGATACTAAGATCTAAATTAGTAGGGGCATCAAATAGTTTTTTACAAAATGTCAATTGGAGTGAAATAATTGTAAACATGCTAGAAGCACTTAAATAGATGCTCATTTGCAGAATTAGGTGGAATACTGGGAGTGTCCTTTGTTTTATCACTTTGCAATGATATGAGTAGTATAAGATATAATGTTTTGTCATACTATGCTAATTACTTTGAGTACTTACCATGTTCCAGGCATATCTAAGTTTTAATGAACACATTATCATTTAATCTTCACAATTACCCTTGGAGACAGGTAGTGTTACTGGTTGTTCATAGGAGGATGTGTGGTTTACTTCAACTCTCACAAGGATGTAGGTGGTGGAGCTGGAGGCCAGACTGCGTGTGGCTGACTCAGTAACCTCTTAATCCCTATGCTAAATCAATTTCTCTGCTCATGCTATAAATTTCCTTCATCCTTTAGTTGATTTATTGATGGTGACATTTAAATTTAGTTGTCTTCAAAATGGAACTCTTACTGTAAAAGGGAATCAAATTGACTGGAGTTTGAATTTGAATAAATGTTGGGAGATAACTGAAGACAGAGTTCTAAGAAGGATAGGGGAGGGAGGAAGAAAAGGAAGAGAGGGAAAGAAAGGAGGAGATGAGGGGAAAGAAAGGGAAGGAAAAGTAACTTAGTGCCTCTCTAGACACTAAGGTTTTTTTTTTAAGGAATATAAATTTTAGAACATGTTTCCCAATCCTACTTTATTTATATTCCCATGTAACCCCCCAATAATCCATTACTTCCAGATCATTTTTATAACCATTATGAAATACTTTCTATTGGAAAAAAAAATCTTCCAGATTCCTCAAGCAAATACCTTCAAGAAAGACTTCTGAGGATTGAGAAACCGACTTTTTAAAGTCTTATTCTATGGAAGATTGCTTAATTGCGGTGATCACTGCCAGAAATTTTGGTCCTCATGATAGGAGAAGCAAAGTGTTTAAAAATACTCAATGAAGTGAAAATATACATTAGGAAAGTGTTAATACAAAACTTTTCTCAGACCCCGCCCCCCGACTCTGCTTAAAAGCCACTAAATGATGTGGTTTCTACACAGAAAGGGCCCACCTTTAGGCAGAACTTAGCCAGAAGGCAAGTCATTTAGTCACTAACTGCCTGAGATCAGGTTTTCCCCCAATAAAACTGTGAAAAGTTTTATTTTTCAACTGTTTAAACAGGAAGATTACAACTTCAAGTTTGCTTTGATATGGAAATACTACACAGTCCGGGACAATTGTAAGCCTGCTGCTAAACTGCTAAGTCACTTCAGTCCTGTCACGGCAGCCCACCAGGCTCCCCTATCCCTGGGGTTCTCCAGGCAAGAACACTGGAGTGGGTTGCCATTTCCTTCTCCAATGCATGCAAGTGAAAAGTGAAAGTGAAGTTGCTCAGTTGTGTCCAACCCTCAGCGACCCCATGGACTGCAGCAGCCTTCCAGGCTCCTCCGTCCATGGGATTTTCCAGGCAGGAGTACTGGAGTGGGGTGCCATTGCCTTCTCCGATTGTAAGCCTACGTGACCTTATTTGTGATTAGAATTGAAAGAGAAAGAAATATGAGGTTGGAGAGCTTGGAGGCTGAGAAGAAAGGAAACTAAATTTGGAGCCTCCTTATATGTAGGAGAAGATAAAATACATCTCAGGAGTAAAATAGAAAACTAAAGACGAGAGAAAGTAATCATAAAAATTTCTAAGGAGACAAGTGGAAAACCAAGTTGAACTCATTTACCTTTCTTGTGTGCTGTGTGCTAAGTCACTTCAGTCTTTGCGACCCAACTCTTTGCGACCCTGTGGACCATAGCCCACCAGGCTCCTCCATCCATGGGATTCTCCAGGCAAGAATACTGGGGAGGGGATTGCCATTCCCTTTTCCAGGGGATCTCCCTGACCCAGGGATGTGAGTGCATGCTTGCACATTTACCTTCCTTGCACGTCAGGAATTCTGTGACCTTGTCATTTCATCATAGTTACTTTTGCTATCTCTTACCATTTTCCCTGCAGTTATTATCAATCCAGTCAGTCAGTCACATGAGTTTCTAGGCTTGTACAAAAACAGCCGGGTGGGTCCAGTTTGGGAGATTGTATCCCTAACCTGAAAGTAGGTATGTCACCAAAAAGTCAGGCTGGCCTTAAGTGCCCCAAGCTAACCACACCCCATGGGTCCTTGGAAGAAAACAAGGAGATAATTAGAAAGCTGTCTGAGGTCAGAAGGGAGCCCTTGAAGGTATAATAACTACAAGAACGTTGAGACTCTCTGTCAGTTAGCCCCCAGAATACCAAGTCAGATTCTGAGGGAAAATCCAAGATGAGTAGGACAGATTGGCCTTCTGGAGTGTGTAGAGTGGCCACAGACGTCAGGTCATCTTCTCTTCCACTTGGCCAATATATCAGCAAGGTCCAGCATGTACTCACTTGAAACTTTCATTCAGAAGAAGATGTCTTTCTTCAAATCAGTGTTTTTCAGAAAGAAGCCCAGTATATAACTCTGTGTAACACAGAGGACTGCTTGAGATGAAGTGGGGCCAGGGGCCATGAGACCCACCTTTCTGCCTCTTTACCACGTTTACTTTCTAGGACAAGAGCCCTCAGGAACTGCCTCCGAACCAACAAAACACCAAAACATAAGATCCTGAAGTTGTCCGTAGTCGTGATTTTGTTAATGAGAGATTATTGTGGCTTTGTGACTTGGACAAATTATTTTACCTCTCGGGGCCTTATCAGTGAATTACAGGTATCGCCTAAAGTACTTTTTAAAGGTGGTTTTGAGGGTGAACATCCTGAAATTGCCCTCACAACTTACTTGGGCAAGCAGGTTAGCTACAGAAAAAGAACTGAAAGATTATTTAGACAGTGGTATAATTTACTTTGGGGGATATTTCACTTGTAAGTGCAAATAAGTTATTACCTAACTGTGAATTTTCAAGTAATAGCATTTGTAGGAAATGTGTTTTATTAAGAGTTCAAAAATCACCAAATCACCAAATAGGTTATCTTTTTAGTCTACCAGCTATATTGCATTTTCCTCCTACCTGTAAATCCTGAAACTTCTGAAAATTTCCTCCCACCCCATAAGTAAAATACCCACTTATAGTATGTATAAACTTCTTGTACTTATAGATGGAGAAAGATTCTTTCTGATTTTACAAATAGGACATGTATGTATAGGTATAATTTTTACCTTCAAAGGAACAAAGTTTCCCTTTAAAGGAATCTAGTCAGACTTTCGCAGTCTTCAGACAATGACTATTTCCTTGGCCCTAAGATGTAAATCTGGTAAAGGTTTTAACTTTTCTGACAGAATCACATCAAGGAATATTATTACTGCTTCAGTTCCTGTAATCATATATTGAAGATAAGAATGTTTGCTTGTCATTTCAAAATGTTTACCATCTGGTGCAGACACTTTCACCTGTTAAAGGATACAGATAGATATCTGTGTACATGCTATATGTATACAACAGAATATATATTTCTGAAAAAGATCAAGGAGCAAAATTTTCACTGAAAAAAATGTTTAATTTTCTAATTCTTTCAAAACCAATCTCTAGCCTTCTGGACTACAGCTTAGGACTAAGTGTTAAGAACTTCAGTACTCTGATTTTTGGTTTACCTTTTTCATTACAAAATGAATATATATCCAAAGTGAAATAAGTCAGAGAAAAACAAATATCATAGATTAATGCATATATATAGAATCTAGAAAGATGGTACAGAGGACCTATTTGCAGGGAGGCAGTGGAGTCAGACATAGAGAACAGACTTGTGGTCACAGTGGGGAAGAAGAGGGTGGGACGAATTGAGAGAGTAGCATGTAGCATGGAAATATATAAATTATCAGATATATATGTAAAACAGATAGCCCATGCAAATTTGCTGTATGATGCAGGAAGTTCAAATCAGTTGCTCTGTGATAACCTAGAGGGTTAGGAGGTGGGAGGGAGATTTAAGAGAGATGGGCATATGTATACCAATGACTGATTCATGTTGACATATAGCAGAAACCAACACAATATTGTAAAACAATTATCCTCCAATTAAAATTTTTAATGAATGTATATCTTAAAAAGTCTGTATTTTCAACCCAAGGAGACATTATAACAACCATCATTTTTTTTTTTAAATTGGCTGCCCAGTGCTGTTTTCAGGATCTTAGTCCCCAACCTGGGATTGAACCCATGCCCTCAGCAGTGAAGTTGTGGAGTCCTAACCACTCCACGGAATTGCCAGGGAATCCACTCAGATTTTCAATTCAAGAAGTAAATTAACTCCACCAGCCCAGAGTGTAGATCCCAATCCAGCCCCCCCCACCCCCACTCCTGAGTTCTTTAACTAGACTCAGTTTGCAGAACATGACTTGACTTTATATATAGCTACACTGAGACATACGGCTAAAGAAAGCTCTGAGGCCAGCCATCGCCTCAAACTTCTAAAGCGGCAGGATCACTTAACAGGAGTATAACCTTTGGCATTAATTACATCAGTGCAAGTTGCAGCTGCTTCATCTTTTCCCAGCATCTCCAGCTGTTGCCCTTAGAAGAATGAATGTCTCTGCCAGCCTGACCATTCATGGGGCGACACCTGTATACATTCTGTGTTTCTCAACTGTGGAAATTTACTACTCTTTTGCCCTTGTACTCCTTCCCCAACCCTGCTCCCCTCTAAGATGGATCGGGGTTTCCAGGATCCATTGTCATCAGTTTTGTAACTGACATTTCACACGTGCGTGTTTCTAAACATAAATGCAAGTAGGGCAAAACTGAGGCCTGAGGAAACCTCAGCTTTTCCATAGGAGCCATGAGACACTGACCTTTTTGCAAGAAGAACAAGAAGAAAGAAAAATGTTTCTCTGTCCTTTGGGGAAAGCTTCCTTGAGGTTCTCCCTGTCTCTAGTTACCCCTCCTGCATGTAACTGTCAGAGTAATTTTTTCCTAAAATGCAGTTCTGGTTGTATCTGTCTCCTGCTTATATCCATCAGAGTCCTCAGTGTCTTCCAGGGAAGATTTAGACTTCTTTACCTTCCAGTGTCCTGACAGAATGGCCAAGGGCTTTAGTATCAGATGCACCTGATCTCCAGTTGTGGCTCAGCCCAGGTATACAACCTTTCTCGGTCTTCTGTTTCCTCGTCAGAATGGATGGAGCAACAGGTATTGTTAGAAGATTATTGGAATAATCATAGAAGATAGCAATTATAAGAAGTCTGGTACCAAATAAAGGCTTCCCTGGTGGCTCAGATGGTAAAGAATCTGCCTGCAATGCAGGAGAACAGGGTTTGATCCCTGGGTCAGGAATACCCCCTGGGGAAGAGAATGGCAACCCACTGCTGTATTCTTGCCTGAAGAATTCCATGGACAGAGGAGCCTGTTAGGCTACAATCCACGGGGTCACAAAGAGCTGGACACGACTGAGCGACTAACACACACAAATAAATGCTCAGTTAGTATGAATGCCTTTCTTCCACCTTCCCCTCAAGGTCTGCTTACATTGAAATTTTTTCAGGCTCCTTCTTTCCATCCTGTTCTTCCCTGGATTCCAGCCCACAGTTTGTGGTTTCCTGATGAAGCTCTCTTCTCCCATAACTCTGTAGCTTTTGCATAAGCTGTTCCACCACCCTTGGAAGTCTTCCCACCCTCACCTCTTACAGAAAACAGAGGGTCCCTCCTTGCCCTTTAAGCTGGCAATTCCTGGCTTCCTCTTGAGTTTAAGCTTTTCTCCTCCATATTTCCATATAATCATGCACATACCTCTCTCATCATATAACGTCCCAACATTAGGTGTATTACCAGTTTTCTCTAATGTACCAGTTCCTCCTGAGGCTGAAATCTGTGTCTTACTCACCTATGAAGCTCCAGCCCCTGCACTCACTACCTAACTGGTTGAACGATTGCATGAATAGCCCGGAGAGCTGAGTAAATATGGTTTTGGAAAAGTATCAGAGGCTGCTGATTTATCAATGTGAAAAGCAATACACCCACCCCCTAGAAGAGCAAAAGTGTGGAAGGCAGAAGACTAGATAGCTTGTAAATCGCAGGATTTCTGTCTGCAGGAAATCTTGGAAAATGCAACCAAGCTGAAAGAGCTTCAGCTTTCCTTCGGGAAATGGTTACTGTGAGGCCAGGACATATGTGAGAAGAATACCAGTATGTCATGAGAAACACATGCACCGTTGAGCTATGCTTCTGATGCCCTTATTCTCAAATCAGAAATATTACCGGCTTTTAGGGACAAAAGGGAAGTAACGTGTGTCCCCAGTGTTTGGCTTCCTTCTTGCCATGGACACTGTTAACAATGAGATTTTCCCGGGACTTCTCCTTAAACCTTATTAGGATTGATAAGGGTGATCACTTATACGTAGCATGGCACCTGGCACTGGGGATAATTTAAATCCTCTGCTGTTAGCTACTCCCTCCAGAGGATCCTGGGTCATATGGATGGTTTCAGAAGAAGCATCTATGCTATTAATTACGTCCAGTGGTTTCTAAGGGTTGGTGTGTTTTGTTTGAAAAGTTTTCCCCTAAAACGCCCCCAACCCATTTTTGTCTCACTTAATATCGTAGATACCAGTTCAGTTTCCAATCTATTTGAACTTTTCCCTCTTGAAAACCTCTTAGGGTTTATTATTCCCAGCACTACAAATAAGTTTTTTTTTCTTCAGATCCAAATTCTTTCCATCACAGTTCTTTCACAATAACTTCTTTTGTTCTGGCAAATTGTACACAAACTCCAGAAAACCCCCAGTTTTAGATCCTAATCCGAAAGGTCACATCATCAAAGCAAACATCAAAATCCTTGCACCAGAGGATATGGAAAATTGTATGGACCTTTGGCCTCTAGGCAAAGGTACAGGAGAGCTGGAATGTGGGCAGGAAAGAAAGCCTGTCAGCTTCCCTTTTGGCTTCAGTTAATGCGTAAATCTCTGTACTAACTTTAAGGCAGGCTAGGAAGACCGGTGGTTCCAGATGGCCTGGGACGGAAGAGCTTCCTGTCATGTGGGCTAAAACTAGGAAAGTCCTGGGCAAATTGAGACAAGTTGATCCCCTTACCTACCCTTTGCTGCTTATGTTTCTCTCCTCTCCCCTTTTAGTCCTCTTTCCTTTGAAACCATGTATTGAGCTTCATTTCTTCCTGATTCTAAATATGTGCCAATCTTCAAAGATCTTGGACAAACACATCCTTCAGAGAAAGCTGTGCTTGCAGTAAATATTTCCACGTGAGAGAGCAGGAAAGCATGTTGGTGTCCCTTGTACCAGCTCTAATCGATGAGTCATGACTGGCTGGGTAAAAGGTCACTATTTTCTTGCACATCTTTCCAGAGAGTACTATGGCTACTTTTCTGCACCATGCTCTTTTTAACTAAGCAATGTATCTTGAAGCTCTTCTGTATGTGTCTTTAGAGATAATGATCTACATCTTAGTCTTACTACCTGGCACATAATATTCCCCTTTGTGTGTGCAATAATCCATTTAACTCTATTGATAGACCTGTAGACCATTTCCAGTTTTTTACCACTACAAATAACCTTGAGAACTTCCTTCTACCTAAACATTTCTGTGTCCTTTTGTGAGTGTGTTCATTGAATACATGTTTGGCAGCGGAATTGCATCTAAAATACTTGCAGATATTGCCAGGCTGTCTTCCAAAAAGACTAACTCACTTCCAGAAAGTTAGCATCTTTTTCCCATGCCCACTGACTCTGGGATTCACAAATAACGTATTTTGACAATCTAATTGTAAATGAGGTTCCTCACATTTTTGTATATTTATTGGTCACTCTTTTCCTCACTTTTTAAGAATGAATGCAAAGATTCATTAAATCAGTTATCCTTTTAGGTTTTTTTTTTTTTTTTAATCAACATGTTAATGTATTGCTAAGAAAATGGGCCTTGTTTGCAATCATTTTCATTATTCTAACTCAACTTCATTTAGGGCATGCTTTACCATTTTTAAGCTTTTAAAATGTTTTTATAGCCACAGTCATCTTTTTCATATGATTGCTGGATACTTCCATATCTTTTACTTGTTTCCAATGGCACTTGGTGTGGCATATATTACATGGCAGAACTTCAGTAAATGTTTTTTTGAATGAATGGATAAAGAATCTGTGAATAAATTAATGATATTATTTGCTTCTTCTTATTTCTCTTTTGGTACATAGAGACTTGAGAAGTGAATACTAACACCTCTATTTCAGTAGGATCTAAGTATGGGTCATCTTAGGGCAGGGATCTTGCTTGACATGTCACCCCTTCCACACGTGTCACAGTGTCTGTCACACAGAAGGTATTATATGTGTTGAAAGAAAGAATGAACTATCAGAATAATGAGATAAATAAACCATGCACGAACTTTATCCTCCTGTACCAGTGACAGGCATTTCTGGAAAATGAGCTCAGACTTGCAAGGGTTATGCTTCCTGGGCCAGAATTTCAACTTATTTTAATGTTGCCAGAGTTTCACACTTATTCCCTTGGTTCCAAGTAATTCAAACAGGAGTGGCAAGAAAAAGAAAAAAGGATTCAAGCCATCAACCTGGGACCAAGGACCACGTTTAAGTGAATTTATAATGCCCATAACAACTCTGCTGTGTTTGAAAGGTTAAACATTTCCTGGAGAAAACAACTATTTCTACCACTTGCCAAAGTACTCATAAAATGGCCTGATTGCTAAGAACAGAAAACAAACCAAACCAAAATAAAATGAACCAAATAGCAACAGAAATAAATGTGCCTTCGTGTAGTTAGATGATTACCAGATCTGTTCATAGACCACCATCCTTCAAAGTATGGCCATGTGCTTCAGGATAAGTGCCTCCTGATCAGGTGATGTTTAATGCAGTCCCTTCCATGTGTCAGTTTCCTGGGTCATTTGGGGTCTTAGGCGAATCCTCTTGTTCATGCACTGAATTGCACATACATTATGTAACTCATTGCAACCCAATAGCTGAACCCATGGTTTCGTAGCTATTAAAATATGCCACAAACCAAACCACCTGTGAGGCGCCAGCTCAGCAAATGTGAGTATGTGAAAAACAGTCATAAAATACAGAAAAGGAGGATGAAAGAAGACTGAATAACAAGTGAGAGCACCTATATTTGCTGCCATGGGGCATGCAGGGAGAAGTGTTCCATGTAAGTTGAAGGAAGATGGCAGCATGGGCACTGGCATTGAAGACCATTATCTCTATGTGAAAGGATCATGCCGTGTGGCATGAATCAGAGTGACTACTGTGGGTCCCCTGTTGGAAAGACTGCAATTATGGATAATTATGTGCAAGCACTAGGGGAAATGCCAGACGTTAGAATCTATGTTTAATGTGAAAATTGCACTTCGTTTTTTTGTGGAACCTCAATATATAACTTACTCTATAAAATGTGGGCATATTTCTGAAGGAAAGAAAAATGCCACGGTTGCATTTTGACATCCTGTTACATTTTAGTTAAACACAAAGGACCATGACTTTTCAAAGAGAAAAATCTCTCAACATCTCTCTCCCTGTCTCTGTCTCTCTCCCTGTATCTCTCTCTCCTGATAGACAGCATTAAGTGATTCCAAACATGTCATCATAGGTTATAATTGAAATTAGACTATATGGAAGGAAGGGAATGATGAGTTGTCCTGAAAATCCCCTTGGTTTACTGATTTGATCAGTTGTGCATGCTAGTTGCTTCAGTCATATCCGATCTTTTGCTACCCTGTGGATTGTAGCCTGCCAGGTCTCTGTCCGTGGGATTTTCCAGGCAAGAATACTGGAGTGGGTTGCCATGCCCTCCTCCAGGGAATCTTCTCTTATGTCTCCTGAATTGGCAAATGGGTTCTTCACCATTAGCGCCACCTGGGAAGCCCAATTTGATCAGCTGTTCTTTGTTAATAAGGTGGTAATGTGGCCTTAAGAGCTTCCACTGTTGCTGGAATCCAAGGAATTCTAGATAAGAAGAATTGGTGTATTGGTGAATTAGAGTGTTATGCATTTTCTCTCTCTCATTCTTGTACTGCAGTTGCCTTGTTTTTTCCTAAATATCACAGTCTTACCCCAGATTCTCTTAGAGATTATAGCTTCTGTGCTAATGTTTTGTGGGAGAGGGGGAATCATGTAGCTCAAGGAAGCAAGAACAGAGTGGAGTTGGAGGGAATAGCAGGAGGGGAGTAGAGAAGTAAATACAAGGTAATGCATTACCAAACCTGTCACATCTTTACAAGAAACACCACAGCTAGTTGCTAAGTTACAAGAGATATTGCTTATGAGGTTATATTGAACCATTGTGTTTTGGAATGTTCCATTTGGGGCAGAAGGGATGAGCAGATTTCTCTGCCCACAGATCTTTTATCTCTTGCTGGTCAGTTTACTCTATAGAACCCTGACTCCCTTGACCCTCCAGAAGTCCCTGGGGAAGCCACAGGCCCCACATATCTTAAATGGAGCTCAGTGGTTCCAGTCAGATCAGAGACTGTTGCTCAGGCCAGGCCTCCAGAAAAAGGATGGGGAAGCCGAAAAGATGAGGCACTTGCAGTGATAGCCAAGACCTTACTGGAACTGCTCCAGCAAGGAAGCTGGCAAAGTAGTGTGTACCCAACAGGTTGATTGGGGAGAGTTGATCTGAGAAGGCCAGACTGGGGGCCCAGTGTACTTACCTACAGTTTACTAGCAGAATTAGAATGGATCAAACCAGCAGTTATTAAATTAAGCTTCTCTACTATCCTGATAGGGGCTTCGAAGGTGGCTCATTGGTAAAGAATTGCCTGCCAGTGCAGGGGATGTGGTTTCGGTCGCTGGGTGGGGAAGATCCCCTGGGGAAGGAAATGACTTCCCACTCCAGTATTCTTACCTGGAAAATACCATGGACAGAGGAGCTGCAGTCCTTAGGGTCGCAAAGAGGTGGACACGACTTCGTGACTAACAGCAGCTGTCCTGATACAGCGCACTGTGGTTTAGTGCTGAATCTCTTGTTATCTGAGTCCCTCATTTGTGTCAGCAGTTTTGCTGAGTCCTTCAAATAAACTTATCTTCCTGAACCTCCACAACTCTATGGAATCCATTTACAGATGAGAAAACTGAGACCAAAAGAGGTTAAGTCACTTGTCTGTGCTCACATAGCTGGGAAGCAGCAGAGCTAGAATTTGAACCTAGGGCTTTCGGATTCTAAAGCTGTTGATTTCCTAGACCATACATTCAATAACCATTTTACTGGTCCTATTCAGGAAGTATGACTCCTAGCTATGAGTTGCAGTAAAGAGAGGCATTCTCTTCTGCTTCATGCTAACACAGTCTTCACCATTTTCTTTGTTATTTCATGGATATGGCAAAATTATCATATATTGTGTGTTTGTGTGTATATGAGAGAGAGAGAGAAAGAAGTTTTCAGGTGAATTTTCCAATTCTCCAAATAATACAAAAATGAAAAAACAGTGATGAGCTAAATGTTTGATGCCAGTTTATTCTTGGACATATGCTGATCACAGTGCTAAATTTAGTCAAAGGAATATAGAAATGCCTGTTACAATAGGAAGATCTCCCTTCACTAGAACCGTCTTGACTTGCCACCGTTGTCAAATCAGGCTGAACATATGCAACGACATGATCATGTCTCCAGCTTCATGGGGTTTGACTCACAAGGGAAATTTCTAATATGTCATCTTGAAATCAAGTATTAACTCCAAAGCAGAGCTAAAAAAACAATGTCACTTCCACAATCCGGTAGAAATGTTCATCATATCAGCATGCCATAAAGGCCATGAGGTCCCATGCTGTGTATGTAACAGAAATAGGGAAAGGAACTTTCCTTAAAGAGAGGATGAGGCTAGTGTTATCTGCATTTGTTCATTATTGTATTCTTCCCTCTTCTATTAACTGTTTTAAAAAGCTACAGCTGAAATATGCTGAATAAAAATTGAAAATATTATTCCATTAAATAAGGTCATCTGAATAGCTTTGAATTTCAGTTAGTTTTTATTGCATTTTATTGAAATTTTAGTTTTGAATCTCAGTTACAACTTACATGTGCATTGAACATGTAAATGTCATTTAGGTCAGTGCTTTCCAAATGGCACATTTGGAATTAGATTTCTAGTGAAGGTTAGATAAGTATATTTCTCATGAATATGAGAGTAAATAAGGAATGTAGCTTGTGTTCAGTCTCCCACATGTTTGCTCCAAGGGCTGAGAGAAATCACTATCTTGGCTCGATTTTTAATCCCTAACCCGTGACATACCATTAGGAAGTCTAATGTATGTAGAGAATGCTTAGTTTACCTTACCTTTAAAGGTTATACCTTTAATTATTCCAGTGGATTGTGGGTGAGTATATCAGACCCATCTTTATAAGGTATATCATTGGAATGTAAAATCTTATTTCTCTTAAAGTGAAATAAACTATGTAATAGATTCAGAGGGCGTAAAGTGGGGACAATTGTTATACAGATTTGCACACTGAAAAAAATAAAGTTACGAAATGGTATGGTTGTGCGGAGCATCAGAGGGGCAAATATAAGGATAGGGAAATAAAAGAAGGAAGAATGGTCAGCTGTAGCCACGCATGATCAGAAATAACGACCTGCATCACAAAGATCCTCATCTCTGTTTCGTTGGGAAAATTCTGCTAAGTCACAGGTTCCCAGACTTCGGGATTTCAAAATTTTTAAAAATAAATAAATAAATAAGAATCCAGCAAAGGAGCAGAAGATTACCAACCCATCAACTCTTTCTTGGCCAAATAAAGTTCTTTTCAACAGAGCAATTGCTATATGCCAGAACCATGATTTTATATGAGGATATCTATATCCTATATCCTACATATATGTTATACCAAAAAATAGGAAAGGAACAAAAACAGCAGTCAGTCCTAAAAGGAGACTTTTGAAACCTTTCATTAATGTGTGTGTGTACGTGTTTTGTGTATGTGTAACTATGTTACACTGACCTTGTGTATGCGCATGCTAAGTCACTTCAGTCGAGTTCAACTCTTTGCAACCCTTTGACTGTAGCCCACCAGGCTCCTCTGTCCATGGGATTCTCCAGGCAAGAATACGGGTGGGTTGCCATGCCCTCCTCCAGGGGATCTTCCCAGCCCAAGGATCAAACTCCTGCCTCTTACGTCTGTCTCCTGCATTGGCAGGTGAATTCTTTACTACTAGTGCCACCTGGGAGGCCCTACACTGACCTTAATATTTTTGTAATCATTTCACCAATACCCATAATGTTTAGAAATGACCATGATAAAATCATTCATAAGAGTATGAAATTATTCCATATCCACTCAAAGATAACTTCTAGTGAAAAATACAGCAACTGTTGAACATGACATAAAAACCCAACTCTATATGACATTATTATTGACCAGCTAGTTGCATATTAGGCTCTATAATAGGATTTGAGGATATGTAGGTGAACAGCTTGGGCTTCCCAAGTGGCTCAGTGGGTAAAGAATCTGCAATGCAGGAGATGCAGGAGATACGGGTTCAGTCATTGAGTCAGGAAGATCCCTGGGAGGAGGGCATGGCAACCTCCCCCAGTATTCTTGCCTGGAGAATCCCATGGACAGAGCAGCCTGGCGGCCTACAGTCTATGGGGTCACAAAGAGTTGGATACCACTGAGCGACTCACTTTGTGTGTTATGAAAAGACACCATCTGTAGGCAGATAGATTACAAAAAAAGCTATCCCCTTGGATGGATACATTAGAAAGTGAAGCCCTTTCCTCAGGTTTGCACAGGTCTGCCTGCTGGGAGCATGGCCAGGTGGATGGAGCCTTTCTAGAGAAGGGTTGTAGAGGATGGAAGAACATGATCAAATTTACACCGTAACTTACTAGTCTGGAACAGTTAGAGGCGACTAAACCTTTTCCATTTGCTTGAATCAAGTGGAAGCCATATCAAACATTTATGATGAAGTGACTTAGCAGCAGCAGCAAGATATTGATTGGGTGCAAAACTTTTATTAGGTTGGTAGGTGAGACCTAGGGCTTCATTTAGAAAGGTCAGTGCATTTTCTCTAGTGCCCCAGGCAGAGTTGATTGGTTCAGGGCTAAATCATAAAGATGGACACTCTTTTCTGAGTCACACCACGTATTTTGACATCTCAGTTGACTTGATTCACAGCCAACCTAGAATTTACTCAGATCACTCTGGTTTTGCTTATAAAATTTAGGTAAGCCACCTTAAACAGGCATGGCTGTAATTTGTTTCTGAGTTAAACACTTTTTTTTTTATTAGCTTATTGATTTCTCCAAAGAGAAAGCATCTCAAGTCTGATACACTTTCTTGTTAATTAAATGAACCAAGTTTTGCAGTCATGTGGTATACAGTGAAAATAGGCTTTACGGGAAGTGGCAGCTTAGGTCACAGATGGACAGCTAGACTTTCCAAAGCCCTTGCGTTTTTAATGTGGGTTTGCCTTTAAGTTGAAGGAATTACTTAGGCTTCTTATCTCAGTTTACACAAAGCTACTTATCGTCTAGATGAGTATTGGCAGTTTGTCTCAGAAAAAGGAGAACCAGAAACTGGCTCAGCCCATAAGTACTTACTTTTAAAGTCACTCTCGAAGACCAGTTTCAAAATAATCCTTGAAGAATCTTTAAGAGCACAATTGATAGCTACTTGACATTCAGTTGCAATTAAACGCTCAGTGCAAAATGCATTTTATGGAAATTTATCGTGCTGGCCTATGCTGATGTTTGGTTCAGATCATTAGTTTCCCACTAGAAAAATCCTTTAAAGGAATATACCCTTCCCATTTTAGTGGTATTCCACAGCTCTAATTCTGGTCACAGCGGGGAAAATACTCTTTGTCCTTTGTGCTACTTTATTTGTTCTTACCAATATTATGATTTTCCCCATTTGTTTTTTTGAGCATCATTGGTATCATTATCCTTTAATAAAGTTTCTCTTGTGTGTCAGACATTGTGATAGGAGCATAGTAAGCATCATCTCTAACCCTTTCAATAACCCTGCAAGGTAGGAATTATTCTTCCTGTTTTACAGGTAAGGAAACCAAGACTCAAACAGATTAAGAGATACCCTAAATTTTTAGACTAGCAAGTGGTTAGGCCAGATTTCCAATTCAGGTCTGACTTGGAAGCCATCTCTTTCAACTCCATTCCATCTCTTCTCCTTCATTCTGAACCAGAATGTGATACATATCTGTCCAAAAAGAAAGTGCCAAAATGTGACTTTAAAAAGTAGTCAAAGTTTTCTGCAGAGAAGGCAAAACTAATATGGAGAGTGCTGGGGGAAGGAGTGGCATGAAGATCTTAGGTAGAAGTGAGGAAGCATTAAGCCAATGGCTTGAATCAGGGAGCAAATAAAATACCTTAGGATTATAACGTTACAATCAGGTGGCTGGAAGCTAGGTAGTAAATGCAGCAGAATGATGGCTGGATACAGCGGGTTCATGTGTTCGGAACCCAGAGAAATCTTTGCTCTTTCTTCCCAACTCTATCATTACTTTAAAACAAACAAAAAAACTTGAATTTCATGTGTATATTATTTTGTAAAATAAACTCAGAATTACTCTTCAAACTCATATTAAAAATGGGAAGGTCCTAGGCAAATGGATTTGGGCTTTAAATAACCAGTGGCAATGTGTCGTAGTAGAAAGAACAAACCATTTAGTGTGGGACAGTTTGAGTTTTTCAGTCCTGACACTTCATAGTTATGTGGCTTTGAATAAATCATGAACCACAGAATCCGGGCCTCGGTTTCCTCACATAAAGCTGGAAGGGTTAAACGAGGTGTAAGCAGGTGCCCCTTTAATTTTGTGATCTAAATAGTTCCAATGGGAATTAATGATGGTGTGTTTCATATGTTGCTAAGTAGCTTCTTCCAATACAGTGACTCTTGCTAAGTTTATTATGGGGGCTCAGTAACCTTCAGGAGGAACCATTGCTGTTTGGATGCCAAGACCATTTTAATGTGTCCCTATCAAAGATTGGGAAGATGAAACTTACCTAGATGTGCAATTCTGTCATCGTGTTAAATGACCTTAAGTCTTTATACATGTAGATTTGAACTGGAGACATTTCTGTAATGTTTGGGGGTAAATTGGGTCATGATAAACTCCATTGCCAATAAAAGTTTCATCATCATCATGACAGCTTCCCCCAAACTGCTGGGTAGGTAATGGATGTTAGCCAGTAGGCTAGCTTATAACTGGAACCTTTGTGATCAGGCCTCTTAAAAACTCAGGAGTGTTTAGAGGAAAATGTTAAATTCTCAAGATGCTCTGCTCATACTCAGCTGTTATTATTGCTATTACTATTGTTATTCAGCTGTGAGTCCTTCCCCTCTATGTGCTCAACCTCCTATTTTTCTCTTATAAGGAGAGGGGTGTTTGCTGCACTCTGGAGAAGTGAAAATGGGCTTGATTTTTGGACCTGGGTTTGAGTTCTGACCCTGAGAGTAAGCTAGGAGCACTTATCTGAGTGGGTCTTGTTCACAGCATGGTATAGGGGGAAATCACCTTATCAAAGGCTTTAGTGAAACCCTAAGTAAGACTAATCAGAAGTAGGTCAACCACACACACACACAGAGGCAGATCTCGGAAAGCTGGGACACAGAGAAGGCTCTGTGATCCACCTAGTCCTCTCTTCTCCTTTCGGGATCTTTGCAGGGGAAAACACTAAGGAACAGTCTTAACTGGCAAGCTGCCATCGAAAGAAAGATGTCTGGCCGAGCTCTTGCTAGAAAAGAGGAGTGAGTCCCTTTCACTTCAGAAATCCGTTCCACGTTTTACTGAGAGCCCAGACTCGGTGAATAAGAGGAGCCTCTGAGGGCTGGTTTCTGATGTCGCACTAGGCACGATAAGAATGCCATTGACGTCAGCAGAGTCATCATCAGGGAGAATGGCACCCCAGCTCTTGAAACCACACCAAGCAATTGCAGTGCTTTTGAAAATTAAAAGCCGGTGCTTGGGGGGAGGGGGAGGAGGGAAGGAAGGGAAGAAAGCAAAGACGGGGGAGCGCTGGCTCCGGCTGAACTCTCTTCTTTCTTTTATGCATTTCCTGTGTTTTACAAAGACAGGCACGCGGGCGCTCCTGGGCACTGCGCGCGGACCGTAGCCTTCGCTCGACCTCCCAGGCACTTTAACCTGAATTGGTGGGGGGCGGGGGGGGGGGAGGATGGGTCAGAAAGGGAGACGGGCGAAAGAATTTATAATTTGGTTAACATTTCTGAATTCAGAGAAAACAAACCATGCCACCCAGGTGCTGGACAGAGGCCCTAAGCCACAGGAGAAAATATAAGGCTGGAGAATGAAATTGTTGAACTAAAACTGATATGCTTGAAATGCGTGTTGTGAGAAGATGACAAAGGTGGGATTAAACACTTCCAAAGAGCTATTACAAAGCAGCCTCCTTTCCCCACCCCCAACCCAGCCTCACTGCGGGCTCTTGAGTGTTTGCGTGTCTGCCTGAGAAAATGACAAAGTTGTGGGTTTGCAAAGGGAACACTGCGGGCAGGTTGTGATTTCAGCTTTCAGAGGCCGCTCCAAGAACATCACCTCCAGCTGTAATTCAAAGGGTTCCTCGGCTGGAAAACGTCCTGGAGGTTAGGAAGTCTTTGAAAACAATTCTTTAGTGTAAATTGTCCCCACTTTCAAATTCCACCATTAATCTAACCCTTTCATTGTCTTCCCCACTCCCTACTGTTCCACAAGCTTCACTCTCACTCCAGTCGCCCCCCACCCCCACCCCCTAGCAACACTAAAACCCCGCAGGATAGACTGGATGGCATCCGTGTACAGCAGCGTGCTTTATTTTACAGCATTGATTGGCGGCTTCCCAAGGCCATAAAATCTTTTGCTGATCTGATTTTAATATCCATATCCTTCAGCTATACCAGAAAGAATGGTTTCTGTGCTGGAGAAATGTTAGAAGGGAAACAAAAGAACATATGTGCATAAAGCAGAATCTGGCAGAAAATGTGGATTTCATAAATCGCATTATTTGAAGCTCCTATTTGAAATGGACTGGTAAGAAAGGAGCATGAAGGAGAAGCACAGAAAGGGTTCTTTCCAAAGACCCGTTGCTTTTAGAAAAGACAGAAGCAGTCAGCTGCACTCCTTTCAAATGCACAAATAGTACTTGGGTGGAACCCCTTCTCCCTCCCATTTTGTTCTTTAAAAAAAAAAAAATAGTAAAGCCTACATGAAGATGGGCTTCTTCCTTTATTTAATATGATCAAGTAAATACAGGGAGGTGTTTAGCAAAACAGATTGGCTAAGTACAGTTAGTGTATTAATGCAATGATGCCTGATTATCCATGTGGTACTGTTGGTTACCCCCTCTGGAAGTTCCCAGATAAATCAAGGCGACCTGGCTCATCCTGGCTATTTTCATTTTCTTTTGTAAGAAACAAAGGCTTATAAATGGAGTCTCTCTTTTTTCCTCCGTCTCTAGTTTTTTCCTTTTTCCTTCCTTCCTGCCTACCTTCCATTTAAAAAATACTACTTTTTTTAACAGCAAAAAAAAAAAAGAAGAAGAAGAAGAAAGTGTTCTGAAGCTGCAGTCCCAGTGTCTTCGAGGCTCCTGGGTTTGCCTGAGTGGGATGGGAGCCCTCTCTCCAGTTGCAAGCCCCCGACCATGGGGAGGTGCACTGGATGGTGGATGAGGGTGGGGTAGAGATGATGAGGCAGGAATCAGAGCCTTCTCACACGGCTTTGTCCACAACATCTTTGATGTTAATCCTGTTAACACAACACTGACCAACGGTTTTCATTCTCTACCTCTTTTTGCTCTGCTGCCTTGATTACAAGTGTTCTGGCCCATCTCCCCAAGTTGTTCCTGTTCCCATCGCTGTGTCTGTCATCCCCCCATCCTGTCCCACCCCTCCCCTTCTGTGGTTATCCGTTATTCTCTGTCCAGATCATTTCCTCCAGCAAAAAAAAAAAAAAAAGGCAAAAGCTTCTCTCCATTCTTCCTACCTACAGATTCCTTTTGTCTCTTGCTATTCCTTACTCAGAGCAGGAGCACTCCCAGACCACAGGGATCCATCATCTCCTGGGGTGCCCTTTGCATCAGGCACCCTAGCAGGAATCTCAGAAGCGCACCCCCACCCCCCCTTACCCCCAGTCCGGGTGTGTTTTAGAGATGTCAGGCTCAAATTCACTGAGCTCTAATTTGCAACAGGAAGTCCTAGTGAGCCTGATGAGGGTTGGGAATTAGCAAATAGGGTTGGCAGTCAATTGACAGAGGAAGCTTAAGGAAGGGGCTCATTTAGGAAAGGAAAAAGAATTTAATCCTTTTCAGGTGTGTTAATTTCCTTTATGGGCAGAATTACTGTGGACTTGGGGGCATTTTTTAGTCTTTCTTTTTCCCTAAGGTCTGGCCTCATTTCATAGGAAGGAGGAAGGATAAATGCAGTGAATTTGATTATGGACACCAGCCTAGCCCTCTCTTAATGAGCCATGGAAACAAAATAGCTCAATCTCCCCTAGCTGCTGTAATCCAAACTAGAAGCATTGAGAGCAGTGTGGCTTTGGTTACACATATTTGTAGTACAATCCTTGCCTCGGTGTTTGAAATGTTCATCAAGAGATCTGAGGTGTCTTAGTTCTTTGAGTAGCAGCTATAACTTTTTCAGAACTTTTCCTCGTTTAGGGGAAAACAAAAAAGAATGAAGAGATCTAGAAAAAAATCTACAATTTAGAATTAGCAACTATTAATATTTGTCATAGCTGCCCCTGATTTTTTAGCTAAGAAAAATAAAACAATAGAGATAAATTTGAATATCCTATTTCCTTGCCACCAGCAGCAGCCCCACTTACCTTCTCCAGAACAACCTCTGCCATAAATTTAGGAAATAGTCCCCAAAATAAAATATAAATATTTTATTCATAAATAACATACTATATTGTTAAAAACTCATCAATATCTTTTAGCTTAAAAATTGTTATCCAACATTGTGTTCCTTGGGGTTTTTTTTCCCCTCTCTTTCCTTTTCCACTATATAATTTCCACTAATTGGTTGCAGTAGATCAGTGGTAAAGTAAGTGATATGAGAAGGTTACTAGAATAACCACTTTTAGAAGGGATCCCAGATGGGGAGGCAAGTTAAGCTGCAGTTGCTTCAGTCGTGTCTGCCTCTTTGCAACCCTACAAACTATAGCACACTAGGCTTCTCTGTCCATAGGATTCTCTGGGCAAGAATACTGGATTGAGCTGCCGTGCCCTCCTCCAGGGGATCTTTCTGGTTCAAGATGGAACCTGTGTCTCTTAAGTCTCTTGCATTGGCAGGTGGATTCTTTACCACTAGCATCACTAGGCTACAGAATGATCAGAGCAGAATTCAGGGAGGTAGGAGGGAAAGAAGCTTCTGGTCAGGCCAAACTGTGATATATGAGGAGAGGAAAGAAGAGAGCATGGCTGAGTCAAGACGAAAGCAAACTTGCTGGGAACCAGCTAAGGACGAGCTGGTTTTGCAGCACGCTTTTCTCTGTGACCTCAAGCAAACCACAGCCTCTCTCTGCTCCTCAGTGGTCCTCAAGTGTAAAATGCCGTTCCCAAGTCCCAGAGCCAGATGCTAGTACTAGAACTCTTCCCTGAATTAATAACTAAGAGACTGAAGAACTAGAAAGGCGTTATGATTCGTATATGCCCATCAGAGTAAAATCAGAAGTTGGGCTCAGAGTAGGAAAAGTTACTCTTCTTGAGTATGTTTTCCAAAAGGTATACCTTTTCAGCAGTTTCTGTGGTAACGTGAGGATTGACTTAACAGTTGGTCAGATATTTAAAATGGCATGAAGGCAAGGCCTGTCCATTAAACAATGCTGACTTGCTCGGGGTACAACTGACGCTCAGACAATTTAACCATCCTGTTGAGGGTCGCATAGCTTATAAGCTGTAGAACCAACATTTGATCCCATGTCTGTCCACCTTTCACAGATTTTTTTTCTAAGATTTTTAAAAATGTGGACCATTTTAAAAGTCTTTATTGAATTTGTCACAGTATTGTATCTGTTTTGGTTTTCTGCAAGTGATAGTTTCACTCCTTGACTAGGGATCGAACCCACACCCCTTGCATTGGAAAGCGAAGTTTTAACCACTGGAACTCCAGGAAAGTCCCCACAAACCTGTTTTGAACTGCTGTGCTACAACACGCTACCCCAGAACAGGCTCCTTGCAAAATGCAGTGACCTCTGTATACATCTTCACTACGTAAGCTGCCCCACCCTGAAGGTTTCATATTTAAAACGACATACATATTTCCTATCTATATGTTTTAGGGGGTAGGGTGTCCAGAATAGACCCTTAGAAGGAGGGTTTAAGCATGCTGGTATTAACAGTTTCAATGTTGAAAGCAGGAAACTTGGTAACTAATATTTTCAATGAACTGGAGAAGTCACAGGTTTTGGAATCAAATGTTTTGATGTCAAGACAACAGTGTAGGAACAAAGGACTGGAAGTGTTTGGCAAAATTAAGAAGGAAAATAATTTGTAAACCACAGATTATGGAAGGGAAACAAAGATTACCTGGAAAGAGTTCTGTGTGTTTTTTTTTTTAATCAAATGAATTACTGGAGTTGGTAGAAAGAATAAATATCAAAGAAGGAGTTGCTGATAGAAAATTAAACAAAAATGCAGTGGGGATATTTTTCGAGTTAGGCAGAGTACATCATGAGAAACACTGGGCTGGAAGAAGCACAAGCTGGAATCAAGATTGCTGGGAGAAATATCAATAACCTCAGATATGCAAATGACACCACCCTTATGGCAGAAAGTGAAGAGGAACTAAAAAGCCTCTTGATGAAAGTGAAAGAGGAGACTGAAAAAGTTGGCTTAAAGCTCAGCATTCAGAAAACAAAGATTATGGCATCTGGTCCCATCACTTCATGGGAAATAGATGGGGCAACAGTGGAAACAGTATCAGACTTTGTTTTGGGGGGCTCCAAAATCACTGCAGATGGTGACTGCAGCCATGAAATTAAAAGACGCTTACCCCTTGGAAGGAAAGTTATGACCAACCTAGATAGCATATTCAAAAGCAGAGACATTACTTTGCCGACTAAGGTCCATCTAGTCAAGGCTATGGTTTTTCCAGTAGTCATGTATGGATGTGAGACTTGGACTGTGAAAAAAGCTGAGCGCCGAAGAATTAATGGTTTTAAACTGTGGTGTTGGAGAAGACTCTTGAGAGTCCCTTGGACTGCAAGGAGATCCAACCAGTCCATCCTAAAGGAGATCAGCCCTGGGATTTCTTTGGAAGGAATGATGCTAAAGCTGAAACTCCAGTACTTTGGCCACCTCATGCGAAGAGTTGACTCATTGGAAAAGACTTTGATGCTGGGAGGGATTGGGGGCGGGAGGAGAAGGGGACTACAGAGGATAAGATGGCTGGATGGCATCACCGACTCAATGGGCATGAGTTTAAGTGAACTCCGGGAGTTGGTGATGGACAGGGAGGCCTGGCGTGCTGCGATTCATGGGGTCGCAAAGAGTCGGACACGACTGAGCGACTGAACTGAAAGGTAGAAGACTGAGATGAAATCCTGAAGCACAGGGAATAAATCAACACACAGACGTGCAAATTCTTCATGTTGATTTATCTTTAGAAATTAAATATGTCATTATACTATCAGTACAGCATGTCTTAGCTGATGGACCAAACAAAACATCTACAAGCTTTGGGAAATGAGAATCTGGAAAATTGACCAAAACCAAAAACAAAACAAAGAAACAAAATGAAGAATGACAATTTAAACACCCTAATATAGAAAGCTAGTTCTGATTTTAAAAGACTCTGAATCAGTATTTTCCCTCAATTCCGTTATTTAAGTTAGAGTGATTATTGACTTGGAAGAGTTTTTTCAAAATGCGTTTTTAAATGGAAGGCTTTCCACACATTGAAATGTAAAGTGGTCTTACAGGGAGAAATTGTTTAATGGATCAGGGATTTTATTGGAATTATGGAAATCTTTGTACCTAGATAGAGATTGCAGTTGTGTAACATTGTAAGAGTGCTAAAAATGCCACTGAATTGCTCACTAAATTTTTTAAATTTTATATTATGTGAATTTCACCTCACCAAATTGTGTTGAGAGAGAGGGTTTAGCACTAGTGAGTGGTTATAGCACAGCTTTATAAGTTTAAAAAAAAAGTGGCCTTGGTTACGATAAGCCTGTGATGTTCTTGAGAGTTTACTTTGTGTCTTATTGACACTGGAATTTGCAGTCCTCAAGGGTGCCTGGCACAAAGATGGGATTCATAAGTGTTTGATCAAAGTGAATGATCAAAGAATGATCCTGGGGTCAAGTCATATCTGGTGAAGTCTACTTCATGAGGTGGTCACTTGACTATGTGTTGTGGGATATATCCAAAGAAAATCAAATGGATATATCCAAGGGCACAGTCAAATGAAAGTTACCTTCAATTGTTTTTTAAGTTGGTTGATTGAAGGATAATTAATGTTTTTGGATTTTAGAGTGTTGTAGGTTTGATTTTGTTTTGAATTTTCCCCCATTAGCTTCTGTAGAACTGCAGATTACAAACAGGGCTCTCTTCTTTCTTGCTTCTCTGTCTTGCCCTTTATATCCATTTCTCTGAATATGAACTGTTGGAAAGGTTGTGAATTGAAATGAATCACAAGATGTCTCCACCATATCCTTCTTGGAACATGGTTGAACAGCTGATGTCAAGACATACAGCAGAGTTCTATGACTGAAAAACAGTGTGACTGAAATGAAAGTCACTGTCTTCTAAGTTTTCTTTATTATAGTCTTCTGTTATTTTCTTTGTCATCTTAGCACCATTGAAAAAAATACAAGTTGGAGTTGGGATAGGAAAAAGTAATGACAGTCCAGTGTTTTTAAACAGTAAAAAATTCAGGTTTCATGAAGTTAATCTATATCCTCTGCTCTGGTGTTAGAAACTTTCTGCGTGCACTTTCTCAACAATTATTTCAAATCCCCAAATAATACACTTCTGTAGATAGAGTCACATGTTGATAGCCCCTATACTCTATATAGAGGGCATTACTTTCCTCTGCTCTCTTGATATTTAATAGTATTGATAATTAGAGTTTTTCTAAAAAGCGTTTTGTTTTCATTTTGCCTGCCTATTGTTAGGAGTCCTAGATCTGTAAACCAAAAATAAGATTTTAATAACTTACAGAAACTCACTCTTATGAGTAGGATAGCATCAGCTATCTTCCTTAAAGAAGAAGGCAGGAATCAAATCACCAGTCTATGTCCGATGCAGGATACAGCATGCTTGGGGCTGGTGCACGGGGATGACCCAGAGGGATGTTGTGGGGAGGGAGGTGGGAGGGGGGTTCATGCTTGGGATCGCATGTACACCCGTGGTGGATTCATGTCAATGTATGGCAAAACCAATACAGTATTGTAAAATAAAATAAAAATAAAAATTAAAAAAAAAAGAAGAAGGCAGGCAGTAAGTTTGAATAATTTTAGAATATTACTACCTTATTTGGTTCTCAATAAGACTTTTAAAAAATTTATCCTTTGCACCCCAGTCTATACAGATCTCTTATGCTTTACTTCACTCTAGTATCTTGCCTTCTTTTCTTCCTTCAGCCTGATTTCCAGCTGTAAGGTATTAAGCATAAAACAGAATGACTGTGAAGACTTCCAAAGCTAAACCAGGTATCGTTTGAATTGTGGTGCATTTACCACTGATGCTGAAGACGAGGAGAAAGAGGACAGATGCATGAGCACAAGAAAGGGCATCCAAACTAGAGGACCAAAGCATGGTCCTGAAGAGACAGGAGAAGGAGGTCAGGCACACTGGGTGCTGCAGAGAAAGCAGTGCTGGGAGTACTCACTGAAATGTGAATAAACCCTTTCCTGTTTGAATTCCATGTTCTGATGGTTACTTTATATATGTATAAAAAAAAAAAAAAAACAGTGTATGTAGCAAAGTCACTGAGGCCTATTCCTGAAAGTCATCACTGCTAAGGACAAGTGCCAAAGCAGACCTACCTTCTCTGTGTGTTAATAGCTTTATTCATGTCTTTGAATTGCTCTGTCCACTGTCAGCAAGTATTTATCGGAATCTCCTACATGCCGGGCATCTCAGACCTGGGGTACACAGGTGGGAAAGATAGGATTTAACATTTACACAGCTTGCTGTGTAGGGAAGAGATGGACTGATCACCAGATAATGAAAATACAATGCGTTTAAAGTGGAGAGTTTTTAAAGTCACAAAGGTCGCTCGGTGGAGGAGGTCTTCAATGGTTTTGACCAGTCAAAGTAGGGAAAATGGCCGGTGGAAAGTTACAAACTTAAGAAATACCTGAGGTATTTGAGAAACAGCTCTAAGGTTCTATAAGGCTAGAAATGAAAGGACAACATGGGGCCTTGGAAACTGAAGCTAGAAAGCTAGAATATTCTGGTTTTCACTATACACTGTGCCAGGCACCATGAAAAATACAAAAAATAGAGAGGTATAGCTGTGGGCTATGGAGTCCACAGTTTAATTTCGATACATGGATATATGTCCACGTTGGATATTAATTCCTTGGGAGGTTATAGGTTACTTGGTCCTGGAAGTATTTAAATTTATATTAGCTAGCTCTAATGGGAAATTGATACAATATTTTAATTGTAGTAAGAAGAGTTGGATTAGAGTCTGTTGCAGCAGTGTGCTGGTAAACCAGTTCTCCTTTCCCTCCTTCCCCATCAAAACACAAACAAACATAACAAAACCTGATTGCATTGTTAGCCTGTTGCCAGGGTGTAAATACTCCCACCATGGCTGATTTCAAGCCACCACTGATTAAACAGCCCTTTTGCAAAATTCTTAAATATTTAAGAATTGAGAACAGCCTGAAATATCTTTGCAATAGTAATTCTGTGAATTCTTAAGGTCAAGTAAATAATGGAACCAGTAAATCATATGTGTTTGTGCTCAGTCACTCAGTTATATCCAACCCTTTGCAACACCATGGACTATAGCCTGCCAGGTTCCTCTGTCCATGGGATTTCCCAGCAAGAATACTGGAGTGGGATCCCATGTCCCCCTCCAGGGGGTCTTCCTGACCCAAGAATTGAACCCACATCTCCTGTGGCTTCTGCATTGACAGGCAGATTCTTTACCAGTGAGCCAGCTGGGCAGCCCCAATAAATCATATAGATAGGAAGAGAAAGGAGAGATCTTTGAGAGCTAGATTAGTCAGGATATGCTCCATGGAGAAAGTAAGGCTTGGCTTGGGTCTTATAGAGAGGAGCAAGCATCCCAAATGAGTGCACAGATGTTAAATCAAAGATGTATGTGACAAGGTGACAATCTCATAGAAGTTCAGAAGTCCAGGTGAGTGAAGTTAGAAGTGATTTAGATTGTGAAAGCCTTGGCCATCAAACTAAGATGTTTTTGGACATTAACCTAGTTAGTAGACAGTCATTCATGGCTTTTGGACAAAGATGGGCATAGCAATATTTTGAGAAAAACAATATTTTAGAAAAATTTATTTGACAATAAAATGAAAAATTGATATCAGTGAGACCTTAGAATAAAATAATATGCTGATAACTCAGCTGCAATCTTGGAATTTTGTAACACCTTGTATGTTGAGAAGTTGTAGCCTAGAGTGTTGGGTCAAGTTACTGTGAAGGCAGTGAAATAATAGTGACTAAGTGTGGAGAAACTCAATTTAGATGGAACTGGCACACAAACCCACTGTGTACTGTAAAGTATTTTTATTGGTACAAGTCTTGCCATTATTGCAGCTAATGATGATATTGAGTAATTGCCGACTGTTGTTAATTACTTAAAACCAGTGCCTAAAGCAAGCTCTCATCTTGCAGAAAGTTGCCTTTCTTTGAACTTGGGAAAAAACCTTGTTTGAAACATGGAACCTTAGAACAGGAGGTCTACCCTCGCAGCACATCTGCAGCCAGTCTCATTCTGCCGTCTTTTCCATCCTTTCCTCTTCCACACCTGCCCCCTCCGTCTCCAGGCCAATCCAGCTTTCCAGGCTTTCCAGGCTTTCTCCTACCTCTTGTCTGGGTGCACAATCATCATCCAAACAGCTCTGGGTCAGTGTCTCCTTTCACCAGAATTCCTGCAGCCGTGGAGGACGTGCAGAGCATCTTTCTTAGGACTGTCTTAAACTCTGAGGGTTTTCTGGCACGCATTGCTTTGTAATTCAATAACACGGCACTTGTGGCTTTTTTATGGCAGTGTTTTAAAAGCACTCAGTGTAAGAAAGAAAGGAAAGGTAGTAAAGCACATGCACATAAATGCTCACTGAGCACGTTCACACATGTTCTTGTCAAATATTATTTTCAAAACCTGTCTGAGCAGGTCTCAGCTGTGTAAATTTGGTAAATCAGGGTTAGAGGGCAAATATTCTGTTTTGTGTTCTCATAGTAGAATAATATAATAGCATGTATGTTATAAAGAAATCCAAAGAATGAGCTTTCTGAAATTCATTCCTTCTTTTTTTTTAATTAGAGGATAATTGCTTTACAATATTGTGTTGATTTCTGCCATACATCAACAGGAACCAGCCACAGGTATACATATGCCTTCTCCCTCCTAAAACCCCTCTCCGTCCTCCTATTCCTTCTTGTTTAATCATAAAATGGGGAATTATATGCTTTATATCATTTTAATTTCTTGAATATATTTGCTCAAGAAAGTACATTTTAATACAGTTTAGTACCATACATGCTGAAAACAAGTTGCTAATGAATTTGGGCAAAGATTCCCATTTCATTTCCTGAACTTTCCTCCTTTTTTGGCTACAGGTTTATTAGTTTAGTACTCCAGCAAGCATTAAGTTACCAATTCTCTGAGATAATAAATGTATTTTATAATAATAATTATAAACCTGCCAGAATATCATAGAAGTTGCATTGTTGGGTATCTAAACAGAACCAAAAATCATTGCAAAGTTATTTTAAAACCGTTCTTAATTATTTATGTAATCATAGATTATGGCTTGCAAAAGATGCTGATGAGATCATCCTACAAAGTAGCTGTGTAGGTTCCGTACAAGGGCAGTTCAGTTCAGTTCAGTCACTCAGTCGTGTTCAACTCTTCGCAACCCCATGGACCACAGCACGCCAGGCCTCCCTGTCCATCACCAACTCCCGGAATTTACTCAAATTCATCTCCATTGAATCGGTGATGCCATCCAACCATCTCACCCTCTGTCGTCCCCTCTCCTCCCGCCTTCAATCATTCCCAGCATCAGGGTCTTTTCAGATGAATCAGCTCTTCGCATCAGGTGGCCAATGTATTGGAGTTTCAGCTTCAACATCAGTCCTTCCAGTGAATTTTCAGGACTGATCTCCTTTAGAATGGACTGGTTGGATCTCCTTGCTGTCCAAGGGACTCTCAAGAGTCTTCTCCAACACCACAATTCAAAAGCATCAGTTCTCCAGTGCTCAGCTTTCTTTATAGTCCAACTCTCACATCCATACATGACTAGCCTTGACGAGATGGACCTTTGTTGGCAAAGTAATGTCTCTGCTTTTTAATATGCTGTCTAGGCTGGTCATAACTCTTTCTTCGAAGGAGTAAGCATCTTTTAATTTCATGGCTGCAGTCACCATCTGCAGTGACTTTGGAGCCCCCCAAAATAAAGTCTGACACTGTTTCCACTGTTTCCCCATCTATTTGCCATGAAGTGATGGGACCGGATGCTGTGATCTTAGTTTTCTGAATGTTGAGCAGAAAAGGTTGAGTTTATTTACCAACAAGGGCATTAACTCTTGGTAAATAAACTCAGCCTTTTCTCTATGTAGACACTGTGTTTTGGTAAACATGATATATACATATACCTCAATTATTAACAGCAACATTCATTCTTACTGTTAAGAATTCAGCTTCCCATCCCTCACAGCATCCCCTTTTTCCTTTAATAGGTCATCACCAAGAAGGAAGAAACACAGGTCTTTGAGTACCCAAAATAGATACTCACAGCATCACCCTGTAAAGATAATGCTCTTCACTTAGTAAGAGAAATGTATACCCACATTTTAGTGATGATTCATACACACTTGGTTGTGTTGTTCCAAGCCTTCCATAATTGGATGGGCAAGTTAAAAAAGGGGTGGGGGGGAGGGTAGGAGATTCCAGGGAAAGGAAAGCCACAACTCATAGTAGCCAAGTGACAGCTGATGGCCTGCAAACAAAAGAAGAAACAGAAAATCTGTCAAAAGCATCTGAAAAAGCACAGCTGTCTCAGGCCTTTTGGAAAGGTGCAATAAGCTCAACCTGTTTTCTTTCTTTCTTTCTTTCTTTTTTTTTTTCTTTCTTAAAATTTTTTAGTTTGCATAAGGATATACCCAGTTAACAAGCAACATTGTGATAGTTTCAGATGAACAGAAAAGGGACTCAGCTATACATATACATGTATCCATTCTCCCCCAACTCTCCCTCCCATCCAGGCTGCCACATGACACTAAGCAGAATTCCATGTGCTATATGGTAGGTCCTTGTAAGTTATCCATTTTAAATATAGCAGTGTGTACATGCCCATCCCAAACTCCCTAACTATCTCTTCCCTCCATCTTTCCCCCTGGTAACCATACGTTCTTTCTCAAAGTCTGTGAGTCTGTTTCTGTTTTGTTAGTAAGTTGATCTGTATCATTTCTTTTTAGATTCCACAAATAAGGGATGCCATGGGATATCTCTCTTTCCTGTCTGACTGACTTCACTCAGTATGAGGCTCCCTAGGTCTATCCATGTTGCTGCAAATGGCATTCTTTCAAGCTCAACCTGTTTTGAGAAACCTAACAGCATCTCTATCAGCAGAGTTAAGTGTAACAATTGATGTTCAAATTGGTGACACTGAGCCATCAAAAAAAAAAAAAAGGCTGATATATTCTGCTCAATCAGTATTGATTTTCTATTTAATATTATAAAGAGATTTTCTATTTTATGCACTTAAAAGTAAGAGAGACTACTCCAAACCCAACCCTATCCCCTTCAAAACTTCCCCTGGTTATTTCTCCATCCATCATATTCTCTCTTTGACATACTCTCTAGTGACTTCTTTCTCAGACTGGTTGAGTTCCTCCCTCCTTAAGGAAAAAATTCCCTTCTCCTTTGATGGTGTGTCAACCATATCTCTATTGATTTTGTGACACAGACTTCTGGAAAGAGAGTTGATACACACTACCTTCATTTTCTTTCCCTCCCGTTTATTCCTCAATCCACCAGGTGCAGCCCCCCACCCCCACTCTATTTCAGCTATGGTTCCTCTGATCTAATTGCCAAATAAAATGCTTTTAAGCTCATTTCTTGCTACGTTTCTCTAAGACAGTTGTCTGTTTCTCCTCCTGGCTTGAGGTCTTGCATTCTTTCCGTTTCCCTCCTTGATTTTTGCTCCCATCATTCTGGACTTCCCAGGATACCAGTCTCAGTCCCCAGCTCTCCCCAGTCTTAATGTTCTCCAGGATTCACGTATGCTTTCTTGTTATTTTTCATCACTGTCTCTATGCTGATAATGCCTAAATTCATATCCAAGCCTATCTTAGCCTCATCCATGAAGTTTGAAAATTCTTCTACTCATATTTATTGGAAATTCCCACCTGAGTATCTCACGCGTACTTAGTCACACAGTCGTGTCCAACTCTTTGTGACCCCGTGGACTGTAGCCTGCCAGGCTCCTCCATCCGTGGGGTTCTCCAGGCAGGAAGCCTAGGGTGGGCAGCCATTCCCTTCTCCAGGGGATCTTCCTGACCTAGAGCTTGAACCTGGGTCTCCTGTGTTTCAGGTGGTTTCTCTACCATCTGAGCCACCAGGGAAGCCCTTCAACTGAGTACCTGATAGGTTTACCAAATTCTTTAAATCCAATGTCAAATTTAAAATGCTTTTTTCCATGCATTTCTTCCCTTTTACATATTTCAGCTGGCCATACTACTCAGTCATCCAAGCACATCATGTTCAGAAAATGAAAGAAAAATGAGTAACAAAAGACATTAAACCTCTTCAGATCTAGCCATGCAGAGATAACCACTGCTACTACTTGATTTCTAGTCTTCCAAATGTTTGTGTACTTCTGCATATTTTTAATGAGATCACAATATTTGACCATTTACTGCTGTAACATCTTTTTGTTTAATAAAGTATCTTTTTTATTTATATTATTTTGATTGAAGTATAGTTGATTTACAATGGTGTGCTAGTTTCGGGTGTATGGCAAAGTGAATATGTATACACACACATATATATATTTTTCAGATTCTTTTCACATATGAAAGTGAAAGTGTTAGTCACTCAACTGTGTCTGACTCTTTGCAACCCTATGGACGGTAGCCCACCAGGCTCCTCTGTCCATGTAATTATCCAGGCAAGAATACTGGAGTATTCCCTTCTCCATGAGATGGTTCCAACCCAGGGATTGAACCCAGGTCTCCTGCATTGAAGGCAGATTCTTTACCATCTGAGCCAACAGGGAAGCCCTTTTCACATATAGGTCACTACAAAGTGTATAGGTCCCTGTGCTATATGTAGGTCCTTATTGCATATAGACAATGGCACCCCACTCCAATACTCTTGCCTGGAAAATCCCATGGATGAAGGAGCCTGGTAGGCTGCAGTCCATGGGGTCGCTAAGAGTAGGGCACGACTGAGTGATTTCACTTTCACTTTTCACTTTCATGCATTGGAGAAGGAAATGGCAACCCACTCCAGTGTTCTTGCCTGGAGAATCCCAGGGACGGGGGAGCCTGGTGGGCTGCCATCTATGAGGTCGCACAGAGTCGGACACGACTGAAGTGACTTAGCAGCAGTAGTGTATATGTTACTCCCAAAATAAAAGTGAAAGTGAAGGTCACTCAGCCATGTCCAACTCTGCAACTCCATGGACTGTATAGTCCATGGAATTCTGTAGGCCAGAATTCTAGAGTGGGTAGCCTTTCCCTTCTTCAGGGGATCTTCTCAACCCAGGGATGAAACCCAGGTCTCCCACATTGTGGGTACATTCTTCACCAGCTGAGCCACAAGGGAAGCTCAATAGTACTGGAGTGGGATCCTACTCCAGAGGATCTTTCCTGATTCCTAATTTATCCCACCCCCATTCCCACCTTTCCCCTTTGGTAACCATAAGTCTGTTTTCTGTGTCTAAAAAAATTTTTGAACTTTCTTCTGCTTCAAAATATATTCTTAAAATGTTTTTTGAAGTTGTTCATATTCTTGCCAATAATGTTATTTATTAACAGTATTAAGCATTTATATAATCTTTGTCAACTTTCTTGCTTTTTCCTTAAGGAAGAAATGATTGAAAATGAAAAAGAAAAAAGCGTATAACATCCAATATGAAAATAACTCCCTGGAAAGGAGGAGAGAATTCCTTGTTAGAAGATAGTAGCAGTAAGATTAGCCTCATTATGCTCAATAAGTAATGCCATCAATTGAGTGTTTTCTGTGTGCCCCACAGTTCTAAGGACTTTGCATAATCCTCATCATAAATCTGTGAAGTTGGATAAATTATTTTTTCTTATTTTATAGGTGTAGAAACCGAAATGCAGAGAGGTTAAATAACTAGCCCAGGGACACATAGGTAATTCACAAGAGTCTGGAATCAAACTCGGGCAGTCTGTTCCAGAGATCAGTCTCCTGACAGCATTGCTAATCTGCCTTTTGTTGTACCCTAGGGCATCCTTTCTACTGGAGTGTACCATTTAGCAGTCAATTTCTTAGAATAAAACTAATAAATAATATAGCTGGTTGAGTTCTCAAAACCTTTAATGGATAGTAAAGACAGAAGCAAAAAAGATACCATTTCTATGAGATAGTAATGAAAGTTTCATTTATTATCAATGGTTATTCCAGTTTGTTTTTGATAATACAGTAGGCAAAAATATATATATACCCTACTTCTCTGGTGACTCAGCGGTAAACAATTCACCTGCAATGCTGGAGACGAGGGTTTGATCCCTGGATCAGGAAGAACCCTGGAGAAGGAAATGGCAAACCACTCCAGTATTCTTGCCTGGAGAATCCCATGGACAGAGGAGCCTGGCAGGCTACAGTCCATGGGGTTGCAAGAGCCAGACACAATTTAGTGACTCTAAGCAACAACAAATTTCAGGTTTAGTATAATTTTCTAAGTACACTCGAAATGAAGTATTGCTGCATTTTCCAAATCATGGTTTAAAAATTGTGACTTCTTCCAATCTGCTAATATCGGAAGCTAAATTTATATGAGGTGAGGGATAGCATGAAAGAGGTCCCCTGGTGTCAGTTCCCCCTCACTGCCTTACTCTGTCATTCACATTCTGTTTGCTGGTGAGGATATGTTGTGCCTGTTGTATTTCAAAGTATAATGTCTGACAGTTGTAGATACACATGGAAGGAAGGAAATAAGGAGGAAGAGGGGATGGAAGGAATAAAAGAAAAGGATGAAGGGAGGAAGGAAAGAAAAGATGGGGGAGGGAGGAAAGGGAGGGGAAGGATTTCTCACACTGGGAGGAGGTTGGAAAAATCTCCAGATTTACTCAGCCACCTCTAAATTTGCTCTAATCATAGCTTCCCCATCTCTCTTGCTCAGACCGAAGTTTGGGGATATCCTTATGTGTCTTCCTTCTGTCACATCTCATTTCCAGTCCATCAGGGGTCCTGAAACCCCTACAGTCAAAACACACCTAGGGCCCAAGTTCATTTCACCACCTCTGATTTCCTCCCTATTGCTACCCACCGTCTTCTCTGGCCTGGAGGACTTGTGTGGCCTCGCATAGGTCACTCTGCTTCTACCCTTGCTGCGCAACAGCCTGTTCTATGACGAGAGCCGATGCAGATCTTATCATGCCATTCCTCTGCTCACAAACTTGCCATGACTCCCCATCTCCCTCAGAGGTAAAGTGCTTATCGTGACTTACAACGTACAACCTGATTTGGTACTTCTTTCATCTCCGGCCTTCTTTCCCATACTTCTCCCCCTCATTTACTCAGCTGCAGCCACACCAGCCTCCTCACTGATGTCCAAGCACATCAGGTACGCATGCATCTTAAGAATTTGCTGTATGACATGCTCTTCCCCGCCAGTAACCATAAGCCAACTCCCTAATTTTCCTGATTTTTGCTCAAGTCTTATCTTCCCCATGAAGCCAGCCGTGACCATCTTATTTTTACCTGCATCTTGAATTTCCCCTATTTCCCAGTCCTGGCTCTACTATTTGTCTGTTTGTTTGTTTTCATACCATGTCTTTCGTTCTAACATATAATTTATTACATTTATTATTTAGTAAGCCTGCATTTTGCTAACCCTCCTCTAGTTCCAGCCTCATGCTTGCTCAGTCCTAGGTCAGAAGGAGCCAAATTGAAACAGATTTAAAATATGCAGAGCCATCCTCTCTGAGAACAAAAAGAAAAGCCAGGAGAAAAGATGAGTTGTGGGTAGAAAGCTAAGCCACTTCTCTAATTCCCTGGTGGCTCAGTGGGTAAAGCATCTGCCTCCAATGCGGGAGACTTGGGTTCAGTCCCTGGGTTGGGAAGATCCCCTGGAGAAAGAAATGGCAACCCACTCCAGTAGTCTTGCCTGGAAAATCCCATGGACTGAGAAGCCTGGTAGGCTACAGTCCGTGGGGTCGCAAAGAGTCGGACACGACTGAGCGACTTCACTTCACTTCACTTCAGAAGAGAAAACGTCCAAGCCCAAAAAGGTGTCTGGATCTGCAAAGTATACAGGTAGAGATCCTTTGTTTTCCTTTCTCTCTTTAAAGAAACTTTCATGGGACTTCTGGGGTAGTTCAGTGGTTAAGACCACCCTCCCAATGCAGGGGGCCTGAGTTCGATCCCTGGTTAGGGAACTAGATCCCACGTGCCACAGCTAAAGATTTCACATGCTACAACCAAGACCCAGCAAAACCAAACTAAAAAAAAAAAACAAAGCCAAAAAAAAAAAAAAACGAAAAACTTTTCAAGCTAGAATTTGGAAAAGAATGCTCTTCTGGACAACCCTCCATGGTGTTTCGTCATTGGTATTAGGCAATATCTTGTATTGGTTCAAGATGCCAGCTCTGCAGTCACACTGCTCTGAATCCCAGCTCTGTCATCACTACTTGTGACAACTCATGCCTCCTAACCTCAGTTTCCATAGTCGGAAAAGAGGGATAATAATAGCAGCAGCCTTAGTAGGAGGATTAAACAGATAATCCACACGGTACTCGGCACCATGCCTGGTACGTGGGCAGCGTTCAGCAGAAGTTAGCTGCTGTATGCTGCAGAGCTGCCAGAGCCACTATCCTTGTAGAAATTTTACGTGGAAAATGATGTGTGTTTTGGGGGCAGATTACCTAGGGGTGTTGCCTCAGGAAGAACAGTCGGCCACCCACACAGATCCTTATGGAGCAGTATTTTCCTTGGTGAACTCACCGTTCTTCAGGGTTTGCACATCAACCATGCAGTCTTAGAAATGTGATTTTGTGCTTCTCAGGAATGATGATGCCCACCTCTAAAGCCCACAAGAGCCTTAAAACTAGAATATCAGTTGATTCCTTAAAAAGCTACAAAATGTTTTGGGCCCACCAGTGCAAACATTGTCTCTCTTTAGGTAAGTTCAGAAATGCCAAATGCCTGCATAGTGTGGATTTAGAATAAGCAGAGTCACCCGTGATCAAAGAGTTTATTCTCTCTTGGTTCTGAGGAGCTCGGCCCTCCAGGTGAGCAGGAGAGAGGGTCTTTTTAGGAGGGCGGGCTCACTCCCTGGGTCCACAGGTGCTCCCTATCTCTAAGGGCAGTGCATGTCAAGTCTCCTCTGATTTACCTGCTAGCCACCCTCCCTTGAGGGCTTTCCAGGTGGCTCAGTGGTGAAGAACCCACCTGCAGTGCAGGAGACACAGGTTCAGTCCTTGGGTCAGGAAGATCCCCTGGAGGATGAAATGGTAACCCACTCTAGTATTCTTGCTGGGAAAATATCATCAACAGAGGAGTCGGGGGGCTGCAGTCCATGGGGTTACAAAAGATGAGCAGCTAAACAACAACGCCACCCTCTCTTGAATGGGAGACTTCTTTCTCCAGATGCATCCAAACGAGTACCCTCAATCAGCCACTCTCTGGGTCTGACTTGGGTGTCTCTTGCAGATGATTTTGCATATCTCTAGCTCGATCTCATAGTTTGACCCTGAAATATGGTAGATAACTTTGTTTTGTCCATTTTTTGACTCTAACGGAACCACTTAAATGTTGTCCCTTGCACTCTTTTCTCCAGACCACCAGGCCAAGAGTTGTCAAAGTGCTGAACGCTGGGCTCAACAGACCAAAGGCATGTCCTAGTCCCCGCCTTCGGCTTCAGGCCTAGATAGAGCTTCAGCCCAGCCTAGACCTCACTTGGCTCCTTCAGCACCTCCTGCTGTCCTCCTCTGCTAGGCCTTGGCAGGCCGGCAAGTCTGGTAATGCTCTAAAGACCGGCTCTGTGGCTTTGGATTTGCCCTAACTTGGCATCCACCTTTCAATGCTCCGTACTCAAATGAAGTCTCCTTGTGGCTTTTCATGGAACGCATGCCTTTCCTTCCCAGGACTTAACACAAATGAAATGAAATCATCCTTTGTACCTATTTTGCTGTTGTTATGCTCTACTGACTAATTTGCCCATGAAAGAAGGAACTGTTTGTTTATCTACCAGTATGCCCGATATTAAAACAATGCATGGGACATAGAGGTTTTAATGACTGTATATTGATTAGTCAATGATTCTTAGTCATGTCTGACCCTTTGTGACCTCATGGACTGCAGCTCACCAGGCTTCCCTATCCCCTTCACTATCTCCCAGAGTTTGCTCAAACTCATGCCCACTGAGTCAGTGATGCTATCTGACTATCTCATTCTCTGTTGCCCCCTTCTCCTGTCCTCAACCTTTCCCAGCATCAGAGTCTTTTCCAATGAGTTGGCTCTTCGGATCAGGTGGCCAAAGTATTGAAGCTTCAACTTCAGTATCAGTCCTTCCAATGAGTATTCACGGCTGATTCCCTTTAAGATTGCCCGGTTTCATCTCCTTGCTGTCCAAGGGACTCTCAAGAGTCTTCTCCTTGTGGTGTCTGTATTTCATATCATGCCTTGACATAGAGTTTTGTGAACACACACGCACACACGCGCACACACACACACACACACACACAGGTATAGCTCCCCTTTCTAGATTCTAAGCTGCTTATATAAGATTAGGTGATCAATAACTTTAGAAAAAATAAACTGCATCTCTATGCCTTTTACATGACAACCCTACATATTTATAATTGCTCACTAGTATAAGAAGACAAGTGGTGAGAGGCTTAAAACTATTAAAGTGAAAAACCATATTGGAACACCAGCATAAAACAACAGTTGCCCTTTATATCTTTAAAAATCCCTTTTCTAGACAGTGATTCTCATATATCTGTATTTTTTGCTGTGTATTTTTCCAGAATAATATTTGTTTTAATTGTTAAGTTGTGTTTGGCTCTTCACAACCCCATGGACTGTAGCCCACCAGGCTCCTCTGTCCATAGGATTTCCCAGGCAAGAATACTGGAGTGGGTTGCCATTTCCTCCTCCAGGGATCTTCCCAACCCAAGGGTCAAACTCATGTCTCCTGTGTTTCCTCCATTGGCAGGCAGATTCTTTATCACTGAGCCACCAGGGACGACCCTGATAACATATTGCTGAGAAACTCAAATGAAATTTTTAGCCAATCTAATATATACTTAATTTCTTTATATGCTGCTTTCCTCTTGCCTATCACAAAGAAGCTTTGTGTCTTACCTTGGAAAAAATATACATTTCTACCAACTTATATTTTATGGACATGGCTGACCAGCCATCAGCCTTTATACAATAATATCATCAATCAAATACATAGCAGGTTTGAAGTTGCCCTCTATTACTCTTGAATTATAGATTTTTCCTCTGCCCCAACTGTGTGGATTTAGTCTTAACTTGTAACCTGTGGGCCCACATGATGGTTCATGCCTTTCAGAAGAAAATTCAATGAACCTTCTGAAATTACATATAGAAATGTGAGTACACATTCATTATCTGCATTTTTCTGGGGAGTTAATCCAGTTATAATGTTTTTAAAGTTTAAGAACTCCAATTATATAATGATTGTAAATATACTTATCCTCTTAAATTCCTCTCTTACTAATTCAAAAATAAGATGATATTTCTACTTCATATGCAACCAATTTCTGCTGGAGAAATTGGACATTTATATAAACCTTCACTCTATCTTTCAACTTTGCACTGTACTTCTAATTAACACTAACATTATGTTATAAACCCTCTGTCCCAGATTCTCTGTCTTCTCTCTGGCAACTTCACCAACATGAGCTTTCAACATTGGTGGATTATACCCCTCTTGTGGTCCCTGGACCAGAGTGTGAGCATCAGCTGGACACTCATGAGAGACTCAGAGAAGCAGATCTGTTAAATCAGAGCCTGCATTTTAACAAGATCCCTAGGAGATTCGTAGGCACATTATAGCTTAAGAAGCCTAGAACTGATGCATCTAGTATCTCATTTTCCTGTTTTTAAATTTTTCTATAATTCTACTAACAACTGTCATAGGATTTCTAATTTAATATCACCTAACAGTTTGATTAAAATTATCTTTGGATTTTGCAAGGATCTAGGAGTGGGAAAGTAAGTCAGTTAACTGGTCTGATTATTAAAAAGCACTGCTATTCAGGACATGTGTATAGTTTCTGTGATTCTCAGCAGAACTTTTTGGTACCTCCTGCCTCTACTCGTTTAGTGTCTGTGCTTCTCTAGTGTATTTGAAAATGTTGAGTGGGAGAGACTGGAAAATTAAGCTTTTTAAGATGAATGCTATAGAAGAAGTAACTTTACTGAAGATGGAAAATGCAATGCTTATGCTGAATTACGTTGAAAAAATTCAGTTTACAATCTGAAAATTTTCTAAAGCAGGGTTTTGCTATCCCAGTTTTTCATAATAGATCTAGCAGCATCGAATTAAACATCTTTTCTGCTACATGGTATGTGTACCAAACACTCTTTCTCTCCAACATTCAACTTTCATCTCTAAGAGTTTAGGGAATTTATGGCTTGGTGCATTTGATGTGGCACCATTCCACATGTGAGGCATGGTGATTTGGATAGCACGATAGAAGTGTGTGCCAAGAATAATTGGCTTCTGTATTGCGGAACAGCTCAAATACTGTGTGTATCACAGCATGTAATTTGGGTGTACAAGATGCCTGTAGTTCAAAGTGCTCTACTCCTCTGCAGTGGCAGGCTGGGTTTCCTGTTGGCTGGCTCCTTGTGTTTGGATTCAACAATTTGGGTGCAGTTAGAAAGAAAACATCCATCTAGAACTTCTTATAATCCTGCAAATGGGGAGACCTCGGCTTCCAGGTCCTTTTCCTCCCTCCCTCCCTCCCCTCCTTCCTTCCATGAGGAATAATGCGAAGCAACTCTCTCTGCTTACTCTGACTGTTTGTCAGCTTTCTCTGAGTAGTGTTTGCTATTATTAAGAATTACCTGAGGCTTTGATAGAACTTGCAGATCCCCAGGCTGTTCCTCTTTCAATCTGATTCAGTAGTTTGAGAAGGAGTAGAAGAAAACTTGCATTTTTTTTTTTAAACCAGTGTTCCAAGCTTGTAACCAAGCTCATAGGGAAAGACTTTGGAGTTAAGATAGACCCTGGTTGTTAACACCTGCTAGATGACTTTGGACAGTTTACCTAAACTTTCTGAGCCCTGGTTTTTAATGTGCCAAAGAGGGGTAATGCTAAGGAGGCATAAGTATTGCCATAAGGAGACAATCTATACAAAGTACCCAACATGGTGTATGTGCATGCTTTATAGTTTATAGTCAATAATGTTCATCCCTTTCTCTCATTGCAGTGTAAGGCTTTTGAAGGGTCAATTTTGAATTTCCCCCCAAATGTTTATCTGTGCTAGGTATAATTTGTAAAGTAAAACACAGACAATGAAACACAACCAAATTTTAATTCAACAAAGACTTTTGAGGGTCTATAGTATGTCATGAATTTGAACATACATTACCTAATGTAATCATCACAATGAACCCTATACGTGGTAGATATTATCATTCCCACACAACAGATACCTAAACAAGGCTCAGGGATAACGTTATGTCTAGTAAAGATATTAGAGTTCCAATCCAGTACTTTTTCTCCTCTATCAGAACAACCTTTGCCCTTGACATTTTGTCTGTTTTTAAAATAACTAATATCTACACCCTTGTCCACACGTATGCACACATAGCTCTAAAGTTAAATTTCTGAATAATGTATTTTTTTTTCAAACCGTCTCAATTATTTATTTCATGAAAATTCTTTATATGGATCAGGGATCCTCAAACTCAAATGCATAAAGGGTCAGGCAGGTGATGTAAAATGCCATCACCTGGTCGGGGCAGCTGTTGGACAGTGAGGAGGGGTGGAGACTGTGGCAAACTAGAGGGACTGCTAATCCATCTGAAAGAAACAGTTTCTGCTTCGCTCTAGACTCTTTCTGAAGTGCCAGGATGTGGGTTCCCTAATGTCAAATCTTTAGCTTTTTTAAGACAGGAAGAATTCCAAAATTTTATGTGCAATTTCCCAATTTCTAAACACTGTGTGTGGGGCAGACCACATCAGTGGGCCACCTCTGGCTGGAAGACTGACAGTTTGCAGTCTTGACCTCACGGCCCTTCATTCTGCACTCCTTTTGACTTGGTGCATAGTTCGTTTAAATGGCTTGAATACATAGTGGGCACTGCTGGGTAATGTCTTCATAGTATACTCAAATTTCTGGACTGACCTTTAATTTCCCAGGTTCTGAATTTTTATTTTCTCAGAATCCAGTTAGATTGAGTGTTGTTACTGATACTCAGAACTCAAGAACTTTGTACAAAAACAAGATCACTAATTAAGTAATTGATAGTGAGAAACATATTACTAAGTAGACAGGGTACTATTGTAGCCTGATCAGTTGATTCTCTCCTTGTAATTCATCTGCCTGGAAGGCAGTTGCCTACCTAGAAGCTGCTTTCATGTATGTGAAGTCAGAACCCAGACACAGAGGGACTTTAAAAAAGTACCTCCCTGTGTTGGGTCTTAGAATCTCCCCTCCTTATGGTAGCCATGCCACTGGGTTACTGCCCAGAAATTTTTATTAAAATCCAGATTGTGAGGCTTTATACTCCAAAGATTATGGATCAGTATATAATCTTTGATGACATACTCAAAGATTATGATTCAGTACCTCTGTAATAGGTGCTGAGAATATTGCATTTCTAACAAGTTCTCAAATGATGCTGATATTGATGGAGTGCTAGATGGGGAACTCCCTTTGAGAACTATGAGGCTGGCCAAAAGTTTGTTTGGGTGTTTTTCTGTAATATCTTATGGAAAAACCCAAAATACTTTTTTGACCAAGCCAATACTTTCCTCTAATTCACCTTCACCTACTGCTCTTGTCTGTGTCTCGCTTTAATATGCTAAGATAGTCACATCTTAATGCTGGGGTTGGGACCTAGATATTTGGACAATTTTTAGGTTTTCATATTTGCCTTTTTAGATTATTTTACTTAAGTGAAAATGTTTAATTCACTAATCTGTCAAATCCAAAATGCCATTGATTGTAAAACATACTTGGATTTTAGAGGCATCAAGATTGTGAGAAAAAAAAGAATGCACTTTTCTAATCACTGCAGTTCAGTAAATTAGATCTCAGTTTGGGGTAATCTCCCTTGGACTATGTTATATAAAGTTCAACTGGGTAGATACATTTGAAGAAAGTATTGTTGTACATTTTCTTTGAGCACAAGATGAATTTTAAACTTACCTTTCCCAGTTCTTAGTAGAAAAGACGCTGCTGGCACAGTGATCTATGACTGACTTTGTCATCTAATTGAAATTTCTTGTTATTGTATTTCTCCTCTGCTACTCCAGATTGACCCTGGAATGCCAGATCTTCACTATGGAATGAATCTCTTCTTTGCCTTATTAGATTAGTAGGGCAGCTCAACTGAACTGAACTGTACCTTTAAAAAAAGTAGTTATCAGACTCACCACTTCCTTGGCCACTCAGGAAAGGACAATTAAGATGAGGGTTGCTCAACTGCTCTAATTCTACCTTGTCTGTATGGTCATAAATTACTGTTCCTGAGGAAAAAGGACTTGGAAAAAATGACTGTTCATTTCAGTAAGTATCTGCATGCGTATGTAAGAATGACTTGAGAGACAGAAATTCTAAATCTATCTTGGGACTCAGTCTGTTACTGGAAAATCTCTTGGGGGTTCATTTATTAATTTTGGAAAAAATCACTAAGTAAAGTCCCTTAGTTATGTAAACATTAGGCCTCCAGGCATCTCTTTCCTTAGCGAAAGAGTGTGACAAGATCTCCTTTTCATTAAAACCTGCTCCTCTCCTTGGTAATGTTTAAGGAAAGTGCAAACCAAATCACCCAAGAACTTTGGGAATCTACTGGAGAAAAGAGCCTGAACCCTCAACTTTCTCTTTGAAATGAGAAGTAAGGGAAACACATTAAAATGGGGTCATGTGATCTTTGCTGCTGCTGCTAAGTCGCTTCAGTCGTGTCCGACTCTGTGCGACCCCATAGACGGTAGCCCACCAGGCTCCCCCGTCCCTGGGATTCTCCAGGCAAGAACACTGGAGTGGGTTGCCATTTCCTTTTCCAGTGCATGCAAGTGAAAAGTGAAAGTGAAGTCGCTCAGTCGTGTCCAACTCTTAGCGACCCCATGGACTACAGCCCGCCAGGCTCCTCCATCCATGGGATTTTCCAGGCAAGAGTACTGAAGTGGGGTGCCATTGCCTTCTCCACATGTGGTCTCTAGTCAGGTGATAATGCTATCTGATATAACAGGTCCTGAAGGTGTTAACACATCATGATGAAGGGGAAGCCTGGACTGCCTGTTCCAGGCCATGACCTAAGGTTGATGATGAGGGCTGCTTTTTATTTAAGCAAGAGTTAAAATCAAAGAGCAACAGTTTTGAAGTTTGTGGCTGGTCCATTCTAGAAGCCAGTGGAGGCCGGAAGCAGCAGGACACAGGAGTTAACAAGACCAGTGTTGAGCTGTGATACCATGCAGTAGTGGCAGAAGCCTTCATGCTAATTGCAGTCATCTGCTTGAAGTTTAGAAGCAAGGGTCTACATTAGACTGAATAACCAACAAGTGGGAGACCAGATTTCCTACTTAAAGACTCCTGAGATTAACTGGAAAAACAAGAGATGTGACAGTATTTGCAATCTAAGCATTACCCTGTGTGAATATAGGATCAAATGAGACTAAATCTATTTGACAAGCAGGTAGACCCACAAGAAAATTATTCAAGTCTAGTTAGGGAAACTGACATCTATTCCTCTTGTAGACTACTGAGTATCCCCTGTGTGTCAAGAACTGGGACCCACAGCGAAATGAAATAATACAAGCTTTACACTCAGAAAATTTTCCAGAGTCGACAGACCCAGTGTAATAATGGAAGTGCTTGTAGAGATATACTCAAGTTGCTGACGAGGCTTCCCTATCTTCTAGGAAATGTTGGATATACCTAGTGTAGATAGTAATTGACTTACACCTTAGAGGCCATTTGGAATCTCTCCATAAATAAAAAAGGTCATTTCAGACAGTGGGAACAGCATTACAAAGTCACAGACATGTGAAAAGAGATGATTGTTGCTGAATAGCTAGTGACCTTTGCTGCAAACAGATGGCAAGGAATAAGATTAAGTGTAAATTCAGGTGGGAGCCACCTTCTAAATATTTTTAATTTATATTTACAGATATTGTTGCACCACCAAATATAAGTATGGCTTGCTATGTTCTGTATTTTTGAGAAATTACTTAGGTCAGGCCTGAATACCTGAATTGGAGCTGATATAATAATAGAACTAAAGTGCACAATAAATGTAATGCACATCAGTCACCCCCAAACCATCCCCCTCCTCAGTCCATGGAAAAATTGTCTTCCATAAAATCAGTCCCTGGTGCCAGAAAGGTCGGGGACCGCTGACTTAGATGACCTCAGCAGAACAGGTGGTGAATGGGACTGAGAAAAAAATGATCAGCAAAGCCACTGGCAACAGGGAGGGAGGCCAGTTTAGGAGAGCATTGAAATGTTCTAAGCATGGCATTGTGAAAGAAAATTGGAATCTTTACCATATGCTGAACGTTACGGAAAATAAAGGTGGTAGAGACCCTGCTTTCAACATGCTTAAGATGTAAAACATGAGAGCAGGAGCCTCATTATGCAGTTCAAAGTGCTGAAGAAAGCTTGCAGTAATGACTTGACCGTCTTGCTTGTGTTTCGTTGGGAATGTTGTTGGGAGCAAGTGTAAGGAAGTGGTGATGACCGTGGTTGAGGAAGAAATAAGATTAGAGCAATGGCGTAAAAGAACAAATGGCCTCAGAACATTCAAACCTCCTTTGTATAGTGGTGGACACTATTTTGAGAATGTCAGTTTCAGGAGATACCATAATAACCTGTTTGTGTGTGTGCTTAAAAAGCCACCATCACGAAAGATCTAGCGTCCACTCATAAAGTTCAAGTTACATTTTTTGCCCATGGATGTAGAGCATTCTGCTCTCCTACGAAAAGTAACTGTCATATTATACAGCACAGCTCTCATTTTCTTGGTAATTTAGTGACCATGTAAACATGTATATGACTTGTGGTATATATGGTGATTCTCACTTTATCACCAAAGAGGGTGAGTGTTACAGCTCGTGAGCGGTTATGACTGTAAAGCCTGCTGTGTGAGTCACTGGGTTTGGCCCAGGTATTAAGATGTGTTATTATTCATGTTGGTTAGCTGAATTTCCTGGGCTAACCTCGTTGGAGTTTGCTTTGTTAGCAAAGGACCAGATCTTTACTGATAGACTAAGTGTCTGAATTCTGCTCCTATTTCTCTGGCTGACTGGTTCTGCAGTTTGGGGAAGACTTCTTAATCTTTCTGTTCTCAATTTCTCTATCCATAATAAGGAAACAGACCAGATTCCACTCGAAATTGAGAAATCAGTGATTCTATAGTGTGGCAGAGACTGCTGTGCTCAGTCATGTCTACCTCTTTGCGAACCTATGGACGGTAGCACACCAGGCTCCTCTGACCGTGGGGATTGCCCAGGCAAGAACACTACACTGGGTTGCCATGCCCTCCTCCAGGGGATCTTCCCAATCCAGGGATCAGACTCAGGTCTCCTGAATCGCAGGCAGATTCTTTACCAGCTGAGCTACCAAGGAAGCCCAGCAGAGACTGCTAGTGCTGACTAAATATCCTCAACAGATTTGTTCAGTTGGTGATCAATATAATTATGGTTACTAATGAATCTTAATTATATTGGGTGACATTTGCCCAGCCAAAAGACAACATTTCTTATCCCCTTTAGAAATAAGTGTAGCTAATGAAATGTAAGCAAAACGAGCACCTGCCCACAAGTACTCCCTTTCACCCTTGCTCCTCTTCCTATAGTATTGATTTGGGAGGATTCATGTGATGACCGGAGCACCTGTGGCCATCTTGCAACCTGAATGGTCTTGAGAGAAGATGGCACATCTTAAAGATGGTAGAGCAAAAAAAGAATAGGAGCTTAGTTCTCTGGTGAAAACGATATTCAGCCTGGCCTACCTCAGCATTTTCTTCTTATGAGACAAAAATAAACCTCTCTCACTGAAGACACTTACTAGTCACCTAATTGAATTTCTAGTTAATGTATTGGTATTGAGTTATCTTTGTATAAGTTTCCATCACTAAATTCTCTCTTTGCAATATTGGAGATAATAGCTTATAATAAAGCTGAGGGTTTTGGTGCTAGGAGGTACAACATAATCCACCAAATATATAGCATTAATTAATTGTTGAATTTATGAAAACATAGCCATAATATGTAAAGAATTGACAAGTGTTTGGTACAAACTGGGATGGAGAAAATCAAGGGAAGCTTATTAATCAAGGAAACTACAAACTTTTTAAAATATTGGAAGTTGCTGGGATGTGAAGAGGTAAAAGTGCTTTTGATCTTAGTTCGTAGCGAGTTCACATTTTAATAGAATGGAAACCTCTAGTTTTCGGTACACCTGTGCTTTGATCTCCTTGTCTGTCATTGCAATGCGATTATGAGGATTACTGGGTCATTCTCAGCCTAAGTTGTTTTTGTGATTTAATTTTCTGGGAGAGGAAGGGGATCATTAAAGGATATCATTAAAAGGAGAGACATGAGGCTTGTAATTGACCTTCCTTGAAAGTAGTCCCATCTGGAAGATTTTATCGGTAAACATTTATCAGTGTATTTGCTTTTAAGCAGATTCTTCTCCTCTGTTCTTTAAAGCAAGCAGGCAAAGACTTAAAAAAGAAACCCCATGAGTACTCATAGGTTGCTTTTGTGCATGCTCACGGGGAAGAAAATTTATATGTAAAGAAAAATTCTCTAAGATAATTATATGATTTTATTTTGAAGTTTTGCTTTAGTGGTTCTCTTTTTCAGATTATAATTTGCAGGTAATGGTATTCTTCAATGACTGTGTTTTGTTGTGCTTTGTTTTCATTTACGTTCAGAGTAGAGGTGTTAGGAGGGATGTGATATTTGTGAAATGCAGGTGTTTTGAAAATCTGTTAAAGCTCTGTTAGCCCAGTGCTAGTCTGAAACATCATATTATACTTTTCTAGAGTACAGGAACTGTTTTTAGGAAGACAGACGTTGCTGTGGTTTAAATAAAAGTACCAGCATGACGTATTATCAGTCAGAAGATGTAACCCACGTAGTCTTTTAAAGTTGTGTTTTAGAGTAGCAGAATTACTTCAGTTTTCTCATATCTTACAGTTTTCCTGTTTGCTTGGTTTTGCTTGTTGACTTGCTTGTGTCAATAATCACAACCCTTGTCATTTTTCGGTTCCATATCCACTTTCCGAGGGAGAGAATTTCTGTTTTTAAAATCTAATTTTCGGTTTTACGTTACATTTACTGAAGTGCTTCCCCTCGCTGATAGTAAACTGTTTCTTCCATTCCCTTCAGAATACTCTCTAATCAGTTTAAAAAGCAACGTTTGACTTCTCAACCTATCACATACTGGTAAGCAATTGTTACACACTTGTTTTCACACTTAGGGAAATATCCTGGATGCATTTCTCCTGTGTGTGTGTGTGTGTGTGTGTGTGTGTGTGTGTATTGATGGCTTCATTTTTCCCACTTAATGGAGTTCCATGAGGTTATGGGTAAAGTATGAGAACCATTAGGATTCAATCTCTGGATGAGGTTTAGTTAGTCTATGAGTCCTTTTATCAGAACTCTTGCCATTTTGGGCTTCATTCCCATTTTCCATATGCCTGGGGATACCACGAGAGTCAGAATCCTACAGCCACCTCTCTCCAGGTTTTTCATCCAACAGAGAAAGACAGCTTCTCTAGCAGCTTCCATACAAAAAGGTTATAGATCCTATTATTAACGCATCACACATCACCATGATCCCACCTAACAGTGAGGAGGTTCCCTGAAGGGAACCAAGCTGTTGTTTTCCAAGGAAAGGAAAACTGAATGTTGGGCATCCATAATGACCAATCGCTCACTGGCAATACAGGCCCATCTCCTGATGAGACAGCAACTTCTCATTGTGTATGGACTTTTTGACAGGTCAATCACAGTTGACTAGTGAATTCTGAAGTCTTACTACAAGCCTGAACTCTAGGCCAGTTATATCTATTTATAGCTCAAAACCATTGCCAGGGCAAAGGGAGTAGGGTAAACAAACCACATTCCACTAATTATCAAGTTAACTCTCGCTAGGGCCTACCTCTGTGTACAGCTCAATTCCTCAGCCTACTTTCTCCAGCCCCTCCTGTTCATCAGTTTCCTCTGTAGCTGCCCCTACGTTAGACTCCACACATTGCCTATCTCCATTTTGAAGGAAAATGCTGCTGCTAAGTCTCTTCAGTTGTGTCCGACTCCGTGCTACCCCATACATGGCAGCCCACCAGGCTCCCCCGTCCCTGGGATTCTCCAGGCAAGAACACTGGAGTGGGTTGCCATTTCCTTCTCCAATGCATGAAAGTGAAAAGTGAAAGTGAAGTTGCTCAGTCGTGACTGATTCTTAGCGACCCCATGGACTGCAGCCTACCAGGCTCCTCCGTCCATGGGATTTTCCAGGCCAGAGTACTGGAGTGGGGTGCCATTGCCTTCTCCGAGGAAAATACTAGATGTTTTTTATCCTTACTTGCCTCTACAGTTAGCACGGTGCTTTGCACATGATTCACAAGTAATGTTTGTGAAATGAATAAAAAGCATTGGAGGGAAATAAAAAGCAATCACTTCCCATCAGGAATGCATTGAGAACCCCTAGAATAGCCGATTCAACAGCTTGGAGTGGATGCTCTTTCAGGTTGTTTATGGAAACTCTCCTTGTTTTAAGTAGGCATGTTCATTAAAATGGTTTCACCTTTATTAACCTATTATTATCAGTCTTAGCCCTTTATAAAAATGGCTTGGAAAATTAAGGGCAAGAGACCTGAATGTTATAAACAGTCCAGCCTATTGTATATGTAGTGAAGAAAGTGTTTTCCTCTTCTTCTTTTTTTTTTTTTTTTTCCTGGCAGCTGAGATAATACCAAAAGAACTCAGGAGTAGACTTGAAGTGATATCAGAAGAAAGTGGTTACCCAAGTTTTCTGACTGCTAGTAGGTGGCCAGAAATAATGAGAGGGTATAATAGATACGTTCCGCTTTCTTGGCATAGATAACTATTTAATTATCTTATTTCTGAAAGAACTATAGCTCCACTGTTACCTAAGTTTATCCTTTAGCCATTTAATATAGTAATATCCCTAGTGTAAAAGCGGGAATCAATTACTGTGATAACCTGGATTCTTTGTAAAAGAATACTAGACTACCAAGAAGGGTTTCTGTTTTTGTCTTAGTTTTTTTGTCCCATTCTTTTCTGCTAAGAATTATCATCTAAAAGCACCACTTTATGGGACTGTAAATACACTGTTTCTATTGTAACTTAGTAAGCATAAAAATTAAAAAAAAAAAACCAAAAAGCCAACACTTCTCCACTTTGTCATATAAGAGTACTGAATGCTGGGTTATTAGTTATTAGCAAAAGGTCGTTCTTTGTTATTTATTTTTAATGACTTACAAAATTTGGTGGTAATATACAAAATCTAAGCAAAACTGACTTCAGGATGGGTAGTGGACTTTCGTTGATTACTGCATACTGCTCACTGACCCATCCTTTCAGAGTTATCAGCTGTGTGGAAATAATGGTACACTGTTTTAAAAGCACAGAGTTGGGCAGAGTTCATCACTTTGCTCAGCCTTTTGAGACCCTGAATGCTGTTAGCAGAACAGAAATTGTCACAGGACTCGAAAGTTTCAGAAAAGTGCTGAGAGTACCCATTATTCATTCCTGTGTTTCAAGATTTATTTCAAAGTTGAGCATAAAACCTGGCTTCTGAGATTTCCTCTTTGGGAATCCTTTGTGTATACTACTAGTTTCCACCAGTCCTTCATTTGAACCCTCAGGCGCCTCAGGCATGGTTTAAATGCAATTGGATTACAGGTTACAAATAAAGTTTCTCAACATTTTGCAAGCATCCTTCTATTGTTTTCTAACAATAGTGACGTTCCAGTGTCCATTCAAAGCCTATTTTTCTTTGTAAAAAGTTTGTGAATTTCTATTCATCCCTGACGTCTCTACATTTCATGATCAATTTGTCTTGGCCTGGGTCTTCATTCATTGTCCTAGGCACGCACTTTTCACTCCAGACATGGGTCTTTTAATTCTGAATTTGTTTTCTTTTCTTAGTTCATCATTAATCTTACCTTCTCTGTTTTCTCTCCCTGAAATTCTTGTTAGCTGAATGTTGGACCTCTTAGATCAGATCCTTGAATTTCCTCACTTTTTTCTTCCTCTTTTTTTTCCTCTTTGGTGTTTTGTTATACATTCTAGAAACTTCTTAAAATTTATCTTCTAGCCTTTCTATCAAAATTTTCACTTGGGCCATTTTTTTTTTTCAACTTCTGTGCTCTCTTATCCGCTGCTGCTGCCTTTTAGTAGCATCTATTCTTATGTCAGGAATGTATTGTCTTTCTATGCAAATAATAGTTCTTGAGAGGTTTTCCTCTGTTTCCTGTGGATTTCTTTATTCAGTTGATGGGGTCTGCTTATACTAGTCTCTCTTCTTCATTCTGGATAACTTCATCAAGAGGCTGTCCATTCATATTCAGTGGTCTGTCTCTTTCTCTTTCACACACATGCACACACACACACACACATGCAACAAAACAACAATGATGACAGCAACTAATGCACCGCTAAAATTTTGTGAGTATGGATGGGGCTTGTCAGCTGTAGAGTTTCACTATAGCATGATTATTTGCTCAGCTGGGTTGTTCTTTGGGAAGTTCTTCAGTGTCATTATAATGAGATTTTCCAATTCTGCCTGAGAAATAATCACTTGACGGCATATACCTGACTGCTAGTGTTTGGGGAACATAGCTTATAAGGAGGTTGGGTATCTTACTGGGAACTTGTCAATTAAGCATCTATATTTCAACCTTGAATTTCACCCTGTTTGCCACAATACCTGACATCTTCAGTTTGATACCTGTCTAGTTTATTTTCTCCAGAAAAGAAAGATTTGGTCTCTAAGAGAGGAGAGGAGAGGGAAATACTTGGTTAGGATCCAAAGTCTCCATATAATTTAAAACTTTCAGACTCTCGCTAAACTCTGACCTGTTAGTGCTGCTGCCTCTGAGCTCCACAACTCTGGTTTGGGCAGAATGTGTTGATTCTCTTTCCCTTGGCATTTGCTCTCTGTAATCATTTTCTCCATTGTGCTAAGGCAGTTTTTACTTCTCTATCCACTCTTTTCTTCCTAAAAATCAGTTGTAATTTCTCCTTTGATGATCTCTCTTCTCTCATTATCTATGCCTTTGTGGATTTGTGTGTATTTACGCCCCTTTCATTTTAGTGAGGTATCAGGAAGAGAAGGAAAAGATAAGCTTGTATGGTTTCAAGCATCTTTGCTAGAAATTCTGAGGAACCATAGCTGTGGAGGAAGGTGGCTAAAAGAGCACTTAATAATAGAAAATAAGTGATCAAGCAAGTTGGATGGAAGAGCAGCAAGATTCTAGAAAGTGCTGTTGCTGATGATAAGTAACATTTTTTGAGGGCTCATTATGTGCTTGGAGCTTTGCAAAAAGTTCTTTACATAGGTTGTTTATTTTCATCCTTGTAAGAGCACCAGGATGTAGTCTCTGAGGCAGGGAGAGGTCATATGACTTGTCTAAGTCAGTAAATGGTAGAGCTGGGATTTAAATCTAAATCTAACTTCAGAGACCATCCTCTCAACCACCAAACTATCTTGCCTTCTATAAATTGCTTAAAACAAGCATTTTAAATGAAAATGCATTTGAAAAAAAATACTATTTATGACTTAGGAGACTTTCTTTTAAGCAAAATTATTAATTAGCCTACTTAATATTATTTTAGAACTAAAAAATTCTTTCAGGTTTGGAAAGTATTAAGAGAACCTTTTTCAGATGAATAGACACTATCCATTAAGACTTTATAAGACTTAAGTTCTCATCATTTTCTTCTGGAGGAGGAAATGGCAACCCAATCCAGTATTCTTCCCTAGAAAATCCCATGGGAAGAGGAGCCTAGTGGGCTACAGTCCTTGGGGTCACAAAGAGTCAGACACAACTGAGTGTACACACACACACATACACATACACACACACACACTCACACACTCACACTCATCATTTTGCAAACCTATAGACAATCTATTAGAATTCCATCCTCTTACCATTTTGTAAAATAAATACAATCTTTAGCACTGTGTTTTAAATCATTTGCAGAGAGATGGAGGTTGTGTCTATACAACACCAAACATCTGGAAGAAAAGAATCCCTGCCAAAGCTTGTTAAAAGAGATTCATACTCAAAGTATGCTTTTGAATTATGAAAACATATTTATGTCCAACATCTTGAACAACTCTTACATGTATGTTTATGTTTCAAACATGGCTTAGAGATCATTAAGATTAAAATTCAATTAAGTGTACTCTGTTGTCTTTGCCATCAATTTCAATTAAACCAGACTTGCTTGGCACTTTTGGAGAGAAAAGTCTTCAGTTCTTTCCCTTACTAATGTTTTCCAATTTTGACTTTGGGGTTTTTCCCCTCATAAGTACATATTATTTAAGGAGGCTCTTTATGTTAAACTTCTAAATTATTCACCAAGTGATTTTCATCAGCACTTATGCAGATGAAATAGAACTGAAAGGTTCCACAAATTAATCTTTTTAGGCTTTGTAAAAATTTTGTGAGCTTCCAAGAAGCCACAGGTGTTCAGGTTTTGGTCTTTAAATTTCTTTTTAAAATAAGACTTTATTTTTTTTAGATCAGTTTCAGGTTGACAGCAGAATTGACTGGAAGGTAGAGATTTCCTATGTATTCCCTACCCACATACATGCATAGCCTCCCCATTATCAACCCACCCCCACTGGAGTGATACATTTGTTACCACTGATGAACATACACGAGACACATCATTACACCCAAAGCCCATAGTTTACATGAGGGCTCACTGTTGGGTATGGAGAAATGTATAACGGCACGTATCTTCCGTTATAGTATCATACAAAATATTTTCACTGCCCTAAAAATCCTATGTTCCACCATTATGCCTTCCTCCCCTCCCTTCCCTCATTGTCAACCCACTGATCCTTTTACTGTCTGTAGTTTTTGTCTTTTCCAGAATATCATATAGCTGGAGTCATACAGCATGTAACCTTTAACACTGGCTTCTTTCACCAGGGGCTTCTCTGTCAGCTTAGAGGGTAAAGAATCTGCCTGCAATGCAGGAGACCCAGGTTTGATCCCTCGGTCAGGAAGATCCCCTGGAGAAGAGAATGGCTACCCACTCCAGTGTTCTTTTCTGGAGAACCCCTGGACAGAGGAGCCTGGCGGGCTACACTCCATGGGATCACGAAGAGTTGGACACTACTGAGCGACTTACATTTCTTTCACTTAGTAATACAAATTTAAGAGTTGTCCATGTCTTTTCATGGCTTGATAGTTAGTTTCTTTTTAACACTGGATAATAGTCCCTTTGTCTGAATATACCACAGTCCGCTAGCAATGCAGGAGACCCCGATTCAATTCCTGGGTTGGGAAGATCCCTTGGAGGAGGGCATGGCAGGCCACTCCAGTATTCTTGCCTGGAGAGCTCCATGGACAGAGGAGCCTGGCAGGCCACAGTCCACAGGGTCGCAAAGAGTCAGATAAGACTGAACTACTAAGCACAAGGACAGCACATTGATCACTCAGCTACTGAAGTGTAGCTTAGTGTCTCCAGGTGTTGGTGATTATGAATAAGACTGTGATAAACATGCCTATGAAGGTTTTTGTGTGAGCATAAGTTTTCAACTTTTGGTGGGTAACTGCTAAGTAGCACTATTGCTGGATCACATGGTAAAAGTATGTTTAGTTGTGTAAGAAACTGTCACACTGTCTTCTAGTGTGTCTGAAACATTTTGCATTCCCACCAGCAATGAATGAGAGTTCCTGTTGCTTCTCTGCCTCCTTACCGGCATTCAATGTTGTGGGAGTTACAGATTTTGGCTATTCTGTAAGTGTATAGTTGTATCTCATTGTGCTAATTTGGATTTCCCTGATGAAATATCTGGAGCAGCTTTTTATATGCTTAGGAAATTTGCCTCTTAAGGAATTCACCTATTTTTGTTTTATTTATTTATTTATTTTTTGACAGCATTTCCTCCCTCCCCATCCCATCCCTCAGGGTCATTTCAGTGCACCAGCCCTGAGCACCCTGCCTCATGCTTCAAACCTGGACTGGCGATCTATTTCACATATGATAAGATACATGTTTCAATGCTATTCTCTCTAAACATCCCACCCTTGTCTTCTCCCACAGAGTCCAAAAGTCTGTTCTTTACATCTGTGTCTCTTTTGCTGTCTCACATATAGGGTCATCATTACCTTCTTTCTAAATTCCATATATATGCATTAATATACTGTATTGGTGTTTTTTCTTTCTGACTTACTTCGCTCTGTATAATAGGCTCCAGTTTCATCCACCTCATTAGAACTGATTCAAATGTACTCTTTAATGGCTGAGTAATACGCCATTGTGTATATGTACTGCAGCTTTCTTATCCATTCCTCTGCCGATGGACATCTAGGTTGCTTCCATATCCTGGCTATTATAAACAGTGCTGCGATGAACATTGGGGTACACATGTCTCTTTCAATTCTGGTTTCCTCAGTGTGTATGCCCAGAAGTGGGATTGCTGGGTCATTAGGCAGTTCTATTTCCAGTTTTTTAAGGAGTCGCCACACTGTTCTCCATAGTGGCTGTACTAGTTTGCATTCCCATCAACAGTGTAAGAGGGTTCCTTTTTCTCTGCATCCTCTCCAACATTTATTATTTGTAGACTTTTTGATAGCAGCCATTCTGACTGGTGTGAGATGGTACCTCATGGTGGTTTTGATTTGCATTTCTCTGATAATGAGTGATGTTGAGCATCTTTTCATGCGTTTGTTAGCCATTTGTATGTCTTCTTTGGAGAAATGTCTGTTTACTTCTTTAGTTCTTCACCTCTTAAGGAATTCACCTATTTTTAAATCAGCTTTCTTAACTTATTACTGTTGAGTTTTAAGATTTCTTTGTATATTTTGAATAATAGTTCTTTATCAGATCTATCATTTGCAAATATTTTCTTCCCAGTCTGTGGCTTGTCTTCTTGTTCTCCTAACATTGTCTATCACAGAACAGAAATTTTAAGTTTTCATGAAGTCTAGCTTATCAATTATTTCTTTCATGGATTATGCTTTTAGTGTTGTATCTAAAAACTCATGATGAAATACAAGGTCACAATTTTCTCCTATGTTCTGTCCTAGGAATTTGATAGTTCGTGTTTTATATTTAGATCTATTATTCATTTTGAGTTAATTTTTGCAAAAGGTGTGATGTCTGTCTAGATTACCGTTGTGTTTTTTTTTTTTTAATTTTTGAAAAGTCCAGTTGTTCCAGGGCCATTTGTTGAAAAAAAAAGGCATCTTTTTTCTATTGTGTTGCCTTTGTCAAGGATCCTGCTTCTTTGTCAGAGATCAGTTGACTGTATTTATATGAAGCTATTTGGAGGCTCTCCGTTCTGTTCTATTGATCTGTTTATTCCTTCTCCAATACCACATGCTTTGATTATTATAGCTTCACAGTATCTTTGTAAATTTTTAAAATGTGGAATATAACAAACAATCGTGAAAGTACATAAAACATCAGTGTTAGTTTAACCAATAGTTTTAAAGTAAACACCTATTTTAATTGTCCCTCAGAAGCACCACACTTGTAACTCTCCAAAGAGATAACCGCTGTCCTAAGTTTTCCTTTGCCTGCTTTTCTTTATGGTATGGTTTACCACTTATGTGTTCATCTCAGAACAAAGGAGTTCAACTTAATTTGTGTTTGTGTTCATGTAAATGGACTCATCTTGTGGATACTTTTGTGTTTTTGCTTCTTGTACACAATGTTTTCCTGGGAAGATTCGTCAATGCTGCATGTAGATGAGGACCACCCATTTTCATGACTATGTCGTGTTCTGTTGTATCAAGTAACCACGATCACAATTTGTTTCTTCAGTCTTTTCTTGTTAGGAAGTCGGGCAATTTCCAGTTGAAAAATATTATGAATATTAATTTACAGGTATCTTAGTGCAGGGCTTCCCAACCCTCGGCCACAGTCCAGTACTGGTCCAAGGCCTGTTAGGAACCAGGCCGCGCTGCAAGAGGCGAGTGGTGGGCAAGCAAGAAAATCTTGATCTGTATTTACAGCCACTCTCCATTGCTAACATCATTGCCTGAGCACTGCCTCCTGTCAGATCACTGATGGCGTCAGAGCATACGAGCACGAACCTTACTGTGAGCTGTATATGTGAGAGATTGCATGCTCCTTGTGAGCATCATCCTGAGTTCCCCTCCTCCATCTGTGGAAAAATTGTCTTCCACAAAACTGGTCCCTGGTGCCAAAAAGGTTGGGGACTGCTGTCTTAATGCATATAAGCATGCATTTCTGTGGGGAAATATAACAAGAAATGGAATCCTGGGTCATGCATAACTTTACAACAGGAGGGAAAGTATTTGATAAAGTGCATAAAAAGTGTATGAGAATTTCTGTAGCTTCACATCTTAGCCAAAACCACATAGTATTGTCACACTTTCTAATTTGTTTCAAATATGGAATCTCTGTGGGCTTCCCTGGTGGCTCAGTGGTAAAGAATTCGCCTGCCAGTGCAGGAGACTCAGATTCGATTCCTGGGTCCGGAAGATCTCCTGAAGGAGATGGCAACCCACTCCAGTATTCTTGCCTGGAGAATCCCATGGACAGAGGAGCCTGGTGGGTTACAGTTCATAAGGTTGCACAGAGTCGAACGTGACTGAGAAACTGAGCCGGCACACAAGCAAGCTCTATGATGAGATCATTGCATCCCCTTGGTTACTAATTAGGGTGAGCCCTCTTTCATATGTTTAGTATATATTTGAATTTCTTATTGTCATTGTTCTTTAAGAAAAGCCTTTTCTAAAAAGCATTTCAAGCACTTTTTAGGGAAATAAATGCTACACAGATAAAATATTCGGCACAACATGTCAATGAAATAGTACTCTGGAGTACTCCATGATGGAACCTTCTGAGAATCTGTAGTATAGAATGCAAATAGTAGTTTGGACTCAGTGTTATTGTTGTTTCCTATCCTATAGAGTTTTGCATCCCTTCCCAACATTTTTATAATTCGAGACTGCCTTTGAGATTTTTTTCTTCTTATTGTTGCTCTTGTGTATAAAAGAGATGATAATAGGGCTTCTCAGGACAATATGTCTGTGTTTGGCTTATCTTGTTAAGCGCTTTATATTGTCTTACCTATCTTCAGAGCATCCTTTTGAGATACAGAGGTGGCCAGGACATCACCACGCTCCTTGTCACTGGAAGAGATAGAGAAATCAGCATGGACCGAAAATGAGCACAGAACTCAGGTTTTATAACTCCTAGGCTAATGCCAACTGCATTAGACATGAAGTCAACTGTTCTATACATAAAACATGAGTTGTGTTCATCACCTGACTGCTAATACCAACTACGTAGAACATGAATTTTTTAAAAGAAAGATATATGATAAAATTGTATATGATTTTACAGATGTTTTTGATCATTTTTAACAATTTGTATTTTTATAGTTTAACTCCTTGAAACCCCTTTAATTCTATTTATCTTATAAATAATTCTTAATGCTCTTAAACTGATCAAGAAAATAACATATTCTTCCCCAAATAGCCAGGGTTCCTGCCGTCTTGCTTCCTATTTTCCTCCCATCAAATCTCTCCCTTAGGTTTAGCAATAAAACAAGCAGCTTAATATGGTTAGTGGCAGAATCTGAACATTCTGTGCTCATGTCTTGCCTCATTTCTGTGTTCATGTGGACTTTCTGGAAGACTCTTTTTTTCCAGATTCTAAAGTGATTTTAGTGTACTGTATAAAATCCTTGAACTTATTAACAGTTTTCAGTTTATAAAAGACTGTATGAAGACTTCTCCTCACAGGCTGTAAAGAGTGCAAAGACAATGAAACTCAAATAATCGAATGACATCCTTAAATCTATTTCACTATTATTTATATAGCGAATTCAAGATTAAAGACCTGATTTTGTAACAACTTGTTCAGTGCTTCTTTTATAGGCAGCATAATACAATTGTAAAAAGTACAGATTATCGGTGCTTACATTCCAGCTCCATGCTAAACAGCTGAGTTATCCTGGGTAAATCACTTGGGCCTTCTATGCCTCAGTTTCTCCAGCAATAAAATGGGTATAATGAGAGTTGTTGTGAGGATTCAATGAATTAGTACCTATAAATGCTTAAAACTGACCTTATCTAACATAAATGCTAAACAAATGTTAGCTCTGTTGTGATGTTTTTCTGATTAATTACTCTTAAAGAGTGATAATGTGTTACTATGAATAATAAGAGATAGAACTGCCAGAACTAAAAGTGATTTTATAACCATATCTATCAACCTAGATTAATAGCTTTGACTTCTTTACCTATAAATATGGAAATAATCTCTAAAAAAACAATCCCTAAACATTGTAAAACTAATATGTAATGTTGACTGAAACTCAGTACAAATTGTTTGTTTATTTTGAAGAAATGAGTATCACCTTAAGAGCTAGGCTGATAGCCTGGAATCATGCACAGTCTTATGTGTTTTCTGGAACTCGTAATTCCTTTTTTTTTTTTTTTCTCGTAATTCCTTTCTCCAGCCTACTTAGTACATTTATGCCAGAAAATCTGTAGTTTGCCACAATCAAGTATAACACTTGGTGTTCCAAGCAGCAGTGTCCTCTGATACAACTATGTATTGACAGGAATCCCCTAAAGGCAAAATAAGGCTATTCCACAAATACAGATTGAATTTCTACAATTGTCTGAGAACTGTGAGGAGTAGAGATGATATTATGGGGGAATCCTTGTTATTCTTTTGAAGCAAAAACCTACGCACCCAAATGATTAGAAAGAAAATGATGCTCTGTTGGGGCCACAGTGATATCTAATTCATCTTCCTATTCCCTATAACTAACAAATAAATGGTTATTAGTGAATGAATGACATAAATTTCAGTAGAAAAAGATCCATTTAACAAACATGTATTGAGTGCTTTGGAATTTTACTAGATTTGGAGATTGGAAAATAGATTAAGACAGTCCCAAAATTTAAGGACCCAGCAGCCAAGGGCATTAAATAGAAAGGTAAATGATCAATTACATTACAGCATGCTATGCATGTGCACATACCATTCCAAGAATGGAGAAGAGAAGAAAATCAGAGATTCTTCCAGAGATGAAAAGCCCTGAGCTGAGGCTTTGAGGATGAGAAGTTAGCTAGCCCAGGAAAGATGCATATGGTGAGGGGTCAACAGATCAAGCAAATACTGCAATGTGAAACAGTTCTGGTATGTGACACAGTGGATGATGGGAAGGGCTAAGAGAGATGATCAAAGAGAAGCAACCATCAGGAACTACTGAGAAGTCTTAAATACCATCCTAAGATGCCTGAATTTCTAAAAAGTCACTTGGGGTGATTTTATTCAAGGAGATAACTATCAGTCTTTTTTTTTTTTAATTTTATTTTTTTTTTAAATTTTAAAATCTTTAATTCTTACATGCGTTCCCAAACATGACCCCCCCTCCCACCTCCCTCCCCACAACATCTCTCTGGGTCATCCCCATGTACCAGCCCCAAGCATGCTGCACCCTACGTCAGACATGGACTGGTGATTCAATTCTTACATGATAGTATACATGTTAGAATTCCCATTCTCCCAAATCATCCCACCCTCTCCCTCTCCCTCTGAGACCAAAAGTCCGTTATACCCATCTGTGTCTTTTTTCCTGACTTGCATACAGGGTCGTCATTGCCATCTTCCTAAATTCCATATATATGTGTTAGTATACTGTATTGGTGTTTTTCTTTCTGGCTTACTTCACTCTGTATAATCGGCTCCAGTTTCATCCATCTCATCAGAACTGATTCAAATGAATTCTTTTTAACGGCTGAGTAATACTCCATTGTGTATATGTACCACAGCTTTCTTATCCATTCATCTGCTGATGGACATCTAGGTTGTTTCCATGTCCTGGCTATTATAAACAGTGCTGCGATGAACATTGGGGTACATGTGTCTCTTTCCATTCTGGTTTCCTTGGTGTGTATGCCCAGAAGTGGGATTGCTGGGTCATAAGGGAGTTCTATTTGCAATTTTTTAAGGAATCTCCACACTGTTCTCCATAGTGGCTGTACTAGTTTGCATTCCCACCAACAGTGTAGGAGGGTTCCCTTTTCTCCACACCCTCTCCAGCATTTATTGCTTGCAGATTTTTGGATCGCAGCCATTCTGACTGGTGTGAAGTGGTACCTCATTGTGGTTTTGATTTGCATTTCTCTAATAATGAGTGATGTTGAGCATCTTTTCATGTGTTTGTTAGCCATCCGTATGTCTTCTTTGGAGAAATGTCTATTTAGTTCTTTGGCCCATTTTTTGATTGGGTCGTTTATTTTTCTGGAGTTGAGCTGCATAAGTTGGTTGTATATTTTTGAGATTAGTTGTTTGTCAGTTGCTTCATTTGCTATTATTTTCTCCCATTCAGAAGGCTGTCTTTTCACCTTGCTTATATTTTCCTTTGTTGTGCAGAAGCTTTTAATTTTAATTAGATCCCATTTGTTTATTTTTGCTTTTATTTCCAGAATTCTGGGAGGTGGATCATAGAGGATCCTGCTGTGATTTATTTCTGAGAGTGTTTTGCCTATATTCTCCTCTAGGAGTTTTATAGTTTCTGATCTTACATTTAGATCTTTAATCCATTTTGAGTTTATTTTTGTGTACGGTGTTAGAAAGTGATCTAGTTTCATTCTTTTACAAGTGGTTGACCAGTTTTCCCAGCACCACTTGTTAAAGAGATTGTCTTTACTCCATTGTATATTCTTGCCTCCTTTGTCAAAGATAAGGTGTCCATATGTGTGTGGATTTATCTCTGGGCTTTCTATTTTGTTCCATTGATCTATATGTCTGTCTTTGTGCCAGTACCATACTGTCTTGATGACTGTGGCTTTGTAGTAGAGCCTGAAGTCAGGCAAGTTGATTCCTCCCGTATCAGTCTTAAGTTTTATCATGTTCTTTAATTTTGACACACTTTAGAGTCGCATATTTAAAGTGGTCCCTGTGAGGATTGTGTGTATGTTGTTTTCATTCTTGTATGTGTTTAAGAAAAACTTTTTATTCATGTATTTATTTTACTTTTGGCTATGCTGGGTCTTTGTGCTGCATGTGGGCTTTCTCTAGTTGCGATGAACTGGGACTACTCTCTGTTGCAGTGTGAGGGCTTCTCATTGTGGTGGCATCTCTGTTGCAGAGCACAGGCTTTAGGGCGCACAGGCTTCAGTAGTTGCAGCACACAGGCTTAGCAGTTGTGGCTTACGGGCTTAGTTGCTCTGTGACATGTGGAATCTTCTCAGACCAGGGATTGAACCCATGTCCCCTGAACTGGCAGGCAGATTCCCATCCACTGCACCACCAGGGAAGTCCTCATTCCTGTATATTTATTAGAAAACCAAATAAGAGCATTTTCTGAATCATGTGCCTGAATTTTGCCTTTGTATTTATTAAGAATGAATTATTGCATTAATCACACGTAATCACTTGAAGAAAAGTATGTAACTTTTTGCAGCAAAGTTTCTCATATGGAGATCATATACCTCGGAGGATTGTGAAGTGTACTTGGAAATCACGACCTCTCAAGTTTGAGGCTTCCCTGGTGGCTCAGATGGTAAAGAATCCGCCTGCAGTGTGGGAGACCTGGGTTTGATCCCTGGGTTGGGGAGATCCCCTGGAGAAGAGAATGGCTACCCACTCCAGTATTCTTGCCTGGAGAATTCCATGGACACAGGAGCCTGGCAAGCTACAGTCCATGGGATCACAAAGAATTGGACACGACTGAACAACTAACACTTTTATTTTCAAGTTTGAGAAATGCTGATGTGGAGGTAAAACTGGAGTGAGGAGGGGAAAGACAGGCATCGGAAAAACCAATTTAGAGCCTGTTTCAATAGTCATACATGAAGCAACGTGGACTTGAACTAAGGGAATTCAGAAGAGAGAAAAATGAATGCAGTAGTTATTTATGAAGTAAAACAGGCAGAACTTAGTGATGTCCAGGGGCTTGGGCTTGAGAAAGAGAGGACAAAGATCATGCTTGGATTTCTGGCTTCAATAACTGAGTAAGTGATGGTGGCATCTCAGTGAGAGATCTCTCCATAGCAAAAGAGTAAGTACCAGTGTTAGAAATATGGGCTGTGGGGTGTCTGTGCACATTCAGGTGGAGATGTGTGGAATGCGAAAGAGCAATCTCAACTGGAGTTTCCAGAACGTAAGTAGGTAGATATTGCAGTTTGAGGGGTCAGTGTACTCATGGGGACAATGAGTAGGATGAGAAAAAGAAAGTGCAGAGAAAGAGGAATTTAACAAAGAGACAGAAAAAGAGTGAGTGAGAAATAGGCAGACAGTCCAGGAGAGTGATTCTCAAATTCAAGGTAGGAGAGAATTGAAAGAAGATACGGAATTATTGGGGAAATTGTATGGAAAAGATATTAATTGAACTGAGTATGGGCTTTCCTGGTCAGGCTGAGCAGTAAAGAATCCTCCTGCCACTACAGGAAATGTGGGTTTGATTCCCGGGTCAGGAAGATCCCTGGAGAAGGAAGTGGCAACCCGCTCCAGGACAGAGGAGCCTGGCAGGCTACAGTCCATGGGGGTCACAAAGAATTGGACACAACTTAGTGACTAGACAACAACAACAAGTGGAAAGACAAAGAGAATTGATGGAACAGAAAGGAAGAGGTATGGCTTCTGAGTTAGGAAACATAACAAGCAAAGTTTTACAGAGAGATAACGTAAAATATATGCTGGAGGGTTGGCTAGAGTAGGCAGGAGAGCATAGGGCTGAAAGATGGACTCTAAAACTGAACTCCTTAGGTTCAGATCCCAGCTCCTCAATTTCAGCTATGTGATCCTCAGCAATTTATATATAATCTTCTGAGCCTCAGTTTTCTCATGTGTAAAATAGGGGCAATAAGAGTGCATTATTTTTTTATGTATATTTAATCAGAGGATAGTTGTTTTACAGTGTTGTATTGGTTTCTGCTATGCAACAAGTGAAAGGAGTACATTCTTCATGAGCTTGCTTATTTTTTGATTTCCTGTATATTAAGTGTGAAAGTGTTAATTGCTCAGTCACATCCGACTCATTGAGACCCTATGGACTGTAGTCTGTCAGGCTCCTCTGTCCAGGGAATTCTCCAGAAAAGAATACTGGAGTGGGTAGCCATTCTCTTCTTCAAGGGATCTTCCTGACCCAGGGAATCCCAAATTGGGGGCAGATTCTTTACCATCTGAGGCACCAGGGAAGCCCTTGCAAAAATCAGGATGATGTTATATATGCAACATTGTGTAGCTAAACAATTTTTAGCTATCTCTGAATATTTTATTTTTTGTCCTTCTAGCATCCCAACCCCTGTGTATATTTTTCCATTTATGGATACTTAATTTTAATAAGTGGAAATTTTAAACTGTTTATATAGCCTGTTGTTGTTCAGTCACTAAGTCGTGTCTGGCTTCTTGTGACCCCATGGATTACAGCTGGCCAGGCTTCCCTGTCCTTCACTATCTCCCAGAGTTTGCTCAAACTCATGTCCATTGAATTGGTGATGTTATCTAACTATCCCATCCTGTACCGCCTTCTTCTCCTTTTGCCTTCAATCTTTCCCAGCATATCAGGATCTTTTCTAATAAGTTGGCTCTTCGCATCAGGTAGCCAAACTATTGGAGCTTCAGCTTCATCATCAGTTCTTTCAATGAATTTTCAGGGTTGATTTCCATTGACTGGTTTGATGTCCCTGAAGTCCAAGGAACTCTCAGGAGTCTTCTCCAGCACCACAGTTTGAAAGCGTCAATTCTTTGCCTATATAAACATATTAAAATATAAAGATATATTTTATAACTCCTTAGCAAATATTTTCCTACTCCAATATACATATATATGTTTTATTTTAATCCTTTATCGGTTTATATGACTTGTTTAAATTTTAATAATTATGGAATATATTTTATTATGTCAGGCAACAGACATTCTTTACCTAGGTTTCCTAAATTTTCATAATAATCCATAGTTTCCTTGTTGGCTTGAGATGTTGCTTCTATATTTTACTAAATTTAAGAATGATTGGCTCTGTTTTTAATCTTTATAGTCTGTTCGTGTATAAAAACACCATGATATAATTAGTATGTATAAAAATACATTCTAATATCTGGGAGAACATGTGCCATCTTAGTTAATCCATTTTTCAGAATTTTCTCAGTAATTTCCACTTGGTTTTGCTAATTTATAAATATGACTTTTAAAATTATAAAAATTAACTTTATAATCAATTTGTAAAGCCCTCCCAGAAAATCTCATTAGGATTTTGATTGAAAATGCATTAAGTTGCTAATTAAGGAGTTTACGAGTGATACACAACTACTTATGAAATCCCTGACAGTCATCTGAGAAATTCCTAGTTCTTAAATTATAAATATTCACAGTCAGCAAAAGATCACTAGACATGTGAAGAAAACCAACAGCAAAAACAAAAAGAGACTAATGAGTAAACAAAACAAATGTATTTTTTTCTGAAGAAAATCTGTCTTCTGTTTCTAGAAGAAGCAGAGATGATAAAATGTATAGGAACAAATCCTTAAAATACTGGATTTTCGGAGAGATTAGGGAAAGAGTACCTTCATTAAGTATGCTCGGGTGTCTGTGAAATAGAAGCAGGATGCTGTAAAAAATGGAATGATTGGATAAAAGACCAAATGTGCTTAAACTCTGAACTAGTCAAGCCAAATCTCACAGAATGTAGAGCAAAAAGGAAAGGATAAAAAATACGGTGGAAAAGAGATATGAAGAGTGTGATGAGAAGGGACTAAGAAGAAGCAGGAAAAATAATTGGAAACAAATATCTTGACCTGAAAAGTCATCCAAGTTCTCAGACTGAAAGGTTCATCAGTGTCCAGCAGGGGAAAAAAACACTGAGACACATGCTGATGAAATTTTGGAATTCCAAAGATCAGAAATTGATCCTAAAAACTTCTAGAGAACAACAAAGGATCTTTCAAAAGTATCATACTTCTCAGCGAAGGTGGAAGTTGGGACGGAATAAGCAGTGTTTTACAGTCCTGAGGAAGATTAATCAGAGCCCCAAATTGACAGCCAAACTATCGAGTATTAGGACAAACTAAAGATGTCTTTAAACACATATGGGCTCAAGTTTACCATTTTACCTCCTACAGATCCTTTCTAGTGAAAAAATATTGCTCAAAAGTGTTATGTTCAAGCAAAATAGAACCAGAAACCTATGCAGATCACCTAGGACACAGAGAGCACTGGAACCAACCCAGGTGTCTTATGAAAGTAAATCCCAGGATGACAACAGTGAAATAGGCCTAGCAAGCAGGCAGCCTAAATTAGGAAGAGTGGTTGTCACAGGGTTCCGAGAAAAATGCAACTTTCAAAAAGTTCCGTTTCCAAAAATGGAACTTTCAAAATGAATCAAATTGCAGAGTTAAGAACCTTATAACATTTAGGGCTAAGTTAATTGCGTTAAAGTTATCAGTGTGTGTGTGTGCGTGTGTGCTCAGTTGTGTCTGACTTTTTGCGACTCAATGGACTGTAGCCCACCAGGCTTGTCTGTCCATGGAATTTTCCATTCAAGAATACCAGAGTGGGTTGTCATTTCCTACTCTAGGGAATCTTCTCAACCCAGGGATCGAATCTGAGTCTCTTGAGTCTTTTGCATTGGCAGGTGGATTTTTTTAATCACTGTACCCCCAGGGAAGCCATAAGTTATAGATTAATCTGTTTTTATAACAGTGGATCTTCCCATCCGAGAAATTAGATATATGTATATATTTTCTAGTTTTTTAGTGTCGTTTAGTGAAATTTTATAATATTACATATGCAAGACTTTAACATCTTTTATTAAATTTATTTCTAGATATTTTGTGTGTTTTATGCTATTGTAAATGGGATACCTTATTTTATAACTGGTTATTGCTGGTATATAGAAAACCTATTGTGTATTATCTGTGGTTTATAATGTTTTGCCTTTCCTATATATATTAGTTGGTTGTCCTGAAATTTGAGTTATAGAATTATCATCTGAAAATATATTTTTTTACCCTCCTTTCAAACATTTGTACCATGTATTTGGTTCTCTTATTTGATTGTTTAGATTAGAATTTCCTAAGCAGCATTAAATAATTGGAGCCAGTGGATAGCCTTGGCTTATTTCTGATTTGTTACACTGTTAATTATGTATATTGAATGAAAACTATTCACTGGTGTGATAAGGAAGCTTTCTTCTATTCCTGCTGTACTGGGAGTCTTATTTTACTGTCACCTCTTTAATAAGCATGTAGGGCTGCATTATGGACGTTGTTGAATGGTAAAAGAAGTATTGTGGATTTAATTTTATACCACTGGGGACCATTGTAGAATAATATGATTTTGAGGAAAATATGTAGAAAACGGTTTAGTAATTCAACCATCCAGTGATAATTGTATACCCATATGGACAAAGGTAGGGGAAGTACATGCAAAAGGTTTAAATTTAATAGTTAGGTCAGATAAATAAATCCAGTTTTTTACCTGATTTCTTCTTGCCCACAAGACTCAGAATATTGAACAGTTTCAACATCAAGTTGATGTTGAATACAATTTGAACATAACTGCCAAAGACACATCTATTTTTCTGCTGCTTATCATAAACACATGCTTATAAAAAGTAAGACTGAACAGCAGAAAGTTATTATTCCTTAAAGATAAGACATCATTCAACTTTCTCTTTTGACATAGGAAACATCAATAAATGATACTCTAGTCACTTTTCTCAACAGTTTCCTAGTTTTTATAAAACATCGTTTAAGTGATATTTGGCTCCCATCGTCTATTTTGATGACAAACTTTTTTTCAAATAAAACATAAATAAGCTTTTGTGTTATGAATAATCTGGCGTCATTTAAAAACATGAATTATCCTTGGAGATGATAGAACTTTATGCTTTCTCCTCATTGTTCTATAGACAGTAAATTTTTAATTAAAATAATCATTTGATGGCATTCTAACATGTATACTATCATGTAAGAATTGAATCGCCAGTCTATGTCTGATGCAGGATACAGCATGCTTGGGGCTGGTGCATGGGGATGACCCAGAGAGATGTTATGGGGAGGGAGGTGGGAGGGGGGTTCATGTTTGGGAACACATGTAAGAATTAAAGATTTTAAAATTAAAAAAATAAAAAACTAAAATAAAAAAAATATTAAAAAAAAATAAAAATGAAAAATAAAATAAAATAAAATAATCATTTGAGTATTACTTTTACTTGAAATTAATTTATTCCTGTTTCATTAGAAATGTCTAATACATAAATTTCTTGAAATATCCATGTGTGTTAGTCTTCAGTCATGTCTGACCCTTTGAGACCCCATGGACTGTAGCCCACCAGGCTCCTCTGTCCATGGAATTCTCCAGGCAAGCATACTGGAGTGGGTAGCCATTCCCTTCTCCAGCAGATCTTCCAGACCCAAGGATCGAACCCCTATCTCCCACATTGCAGGCAAATTCTTTACCGTCTAAGCCACCAGGGAAGCCCACTTGTTATCTGCCCCCTTCAAAATGACCCAGTATTAGACTATGATTTTGTTTCTAAGATTTTATGTAGTTGATTATATTTGGGATAAGATTATAAATTTATATACTATCTCCTTCATAGTAAGAGTACAGATGTTGAATTAAAATATTTCGTGATTGTTTTATAAGGGTAAATATAACATTGAGAAAGCTTCACAGTTCCTATTTGTGAGTCTGACTTCTGTGCCTGTCATGATTGATACAGATTCAAGTTTGTTTTTAATAAACTCCAAGAAAGATCAAAGCCAGGGATCATCTGTAACATTGCTCTCACTTGACAGCCGTCAGAGGCCCGTTTTGCCCTGCAGCCTTTCCTAAGGAGAAAGCCACATTTTTAGCTGACTACTCACTTTCATAGTTTTTTTTTTTTAACAACTTTAGGTAATGCGTGGCAAAAAACAATATGAAAATGTTGATAAATGGAGAGATGCACTCTTTCACCATCTGGTGAGCATTCTGGAGAATGGAGACAAATCCCACACAATAAAGGAGTGAAGTCATTTCTGCAGGAAGTTTAGCTTTGGGGATTAGTTTAAGAACTCAGAGCAGGCCATATTGTGGTGGGCAGTTCAGCATGATTCTTTGAGGTTTTTAGTAAATTGCAGACTGTTTACCCTGAAAAGGGACTATAGAGATCAGTTTAGAGAAAAGAAAACAGGCCCATAGAAGTCCAGTGGAGCATCCCTAACATTTATTTGAATTGCATTATCAGAAGCCACTTTCCAAAATGTGCAACTGCTGTCTTATTACAGAATTTACAATGACACATTCTGAGGTCATGAAGGAAATAGACTGAAACGCTAGGAATTAGGTCAGTAGCTTGAGACAGTGCAGTCTCCTAGGCAGTCTTCAGTTTCCAAACCTGACCAGGATTGGGAATATGGGAGGGGCACATGCACACGTGTGTGTGTGTATTTGTGTGTGTGTGTGTAGTATCCCTGTTCTGTGCATCATGTTTTGAGATGAGCTTTGCACTTTACACGTAGAAGCCACAGCCAACTTCATCCAACAGTTCCTAGTACTGCTTCTTTATGGAAATCAATGTTTTTGATATTTCAAGCATATTATAGTACCAGGTCAATGAGATGGAACCCAAAATTTACTGTGTGCATACGTGCATAGAAATGTATTAGAAAAATGTTAATTTGTACAGTAATTAACATTGGATTATATAATTATATGTGCTTTTTTTTTCTTTTCTATACTTTCCCCCTGTATTTCCTAAAGATTTCTACCATGAAATTTTCTTTTAATGTATAGTTTTATTACGTAAGTAATAAATAAGTACTTTCATGTTGTAAAATACTGAAAACATTGTGGAATATGGGAAAGCCCCCCTCCATGCTCCTTTAGACTTGCTTTCCTTTAGTGACCACTTAGCAATGGATACAGTTTGGTGTACATCCTTCTAGAATTTTTAGCCTGAATATTCAGTTATTAGAGTTGTAGAAATATTCAGAATCAAAAGTGACACACTGCACATGCTTTTCTGAGACTGACTTTTGTATTTGATCCATTTTGGAGAATATGTATTATTTCATTTCAGTACCTATAAATCCATATGTGTGCAAGTGTACACAGTGGCTCAGTCATGTCCAACTCTTTGTGACTCCATGGACTGTAACCCAACAGGCTTCTCTGTCAGTGGGATTTTCCAGGCAAGAATACTGTAGTCGGTTGCCACTTCCTCCTCCAGGGGATCTTCCTGACCCAGGGATCGAACAGGAGTCTCCTGTGTCTCTTGCATTGGCAGGCAGATTCTTTCCCATTGAACCACCTGGGAAGCCCCCACATATAAAATCTATACCAGTATTCTTAAATTGCCAATATACCATTATATGAAATTTCTTATTTAATTATTGTCACATTGATGGACATTTTTTGTATTATGCACAGTATGCACCAAACATTATTGTATACACTTGTTTATGTGTTGCATTGATCTTTAAGTCCTTGAACTAATTATAAAGTCAGAAAGATGACAAGCAGGGAGGTGGACATGAGAAGTTAAAGGAGACAGATATTTCTGGAGAACAGAATATCCATTCCCCAGGTCTCATCAGACTCCACAAAAGATTCAGCTGCTCATTCAGGAAATAGCAACGCTGCTATAGAATATTTTTTGGAGTTCAGGACTCCTAAGAAGAAGTTTGGGTGAAAACTCACACTCCCAAGAAGGTTTTTGTCTTTATTCCTCTTGTGCGAGAAAGAGCACCTCCTGGGATGTATAGGGACATATCTGTATAGCGGTCTCGGGGTGGGGCGGGGCATAGTCTGGGGGGTGGAAGGACAGAATTTGGGCTGTTGCCATCCCCGTCTCCTGTCCTAGCCCTGTGGCAGTCTCTGAACTCAACCGACTGAACATAATCACATGGTAGCCTTCAGGTTTGTTTGGGATAATAAATTTTTGAAAATTCTTGCCAAATCTTGAAAATCAGCTATTGCATTTACATATGTACAGTATGTCATAACTGCTTCTGCTGACTACAACTCTCTTGTACAATTCAAAAAAAAAAAAATGGGGGAAATGTTTCCCCTAGAAAATCAAAGTGACAAAGAGTCTTTAAAAATCGTGGTTGCATTAAATGGACTTAAGGGACAATTCCTTCATTTATTTAAAACTTCAGTTCTCTAATAACTTGCCAATATTAGTTATCATTTTGTTAACTTTTAATTTTATGTAGATCTCGTAATAAGAGTTTTGTGTATAATGCATTTTTAATATTCAGAAGAGCCCTATAAAACTATCAAAACTTTACAAATAAGAAACCTGAAATGTTAAATAACTTCACCAATAGTCACACAGTTTTGAACCCAACTTTTATTATATTTAAAATTCTAGCTCTTAACACCAGATTGGAAATAAACTTGTAATTAATTAATTAGAATGTTTTCATATTGGTGGCAACTCCAGCAATAATAATAAAAATAGTATGTTTTCATAGTAATAAAAATAGTATGTTTCAACAACTCTAGTAATAGTATGTTTCATCTAATATATATGTTGTAGGTTAACACTTTGGGTTATATCATTACTTTGAATTATGGTATCTTTCATAAGATATTGAAATTCTGCGTTGTAGATAAGACCATGTATCAGTAAGAAAGGTATGACTTTTGCCTTTATTTGAGTTAGTCATACTATCTTGTTTGAGTGTTTGAGGAAGGGAATGACAGGGTGGGGAGAAACGGAGCATATTAGTTGGTACGTATGATCCTAAAGTCTGAGTTATTTGGCATTTTTAAGGCTAAGCATTGATTCAGTTTTACAAGCATACGTTGGAAAGAAAATTAATGCCATATGCTCAGAAACAATCCTTTGCTCTTAGGAAAGCGTTTTGTTTCAACTTGAGAGTCATAATCATGTTTATAAAATGTACTGATTGTGTGAACTGTATATAAACTGTCAGGCTCATAAAGGTATATATTTATGGCCACCAGGTGCTCCTCAGCTTCCATATTTGTCCTGTTGGAGTTGGTTTATTTTTTCTGTTTCTCTTATTGTCACTAAAGACTTCTAACAGTCTCTGGTATTCTCTACAATTATATACGAATATTCTCAAAGCTAATTGCTTGCACAGAGTACAAATAAGAGATGTTTTCTATTAGATTTTTATAGTACTTAGATTTAAACTCCAGTGTTTTACTAATGGGAGTAGGCTTTTATTTGCTAGGAAGCTCCACTTACAGCTGGAGAAATGTGTTGTTTTTCTATTTATAAATAACAGTGTAAAACATGTACTATGTAGAAGAGAAATTACTGTTGTGAAATTGGCCACTTTGGTTTACGCTGTGAAAGTGAGCCAAGGGATTCTGTTTGATTAACTTTATGGAAGCAATAGTTTTCTTTTGTCTCTTTAGCTTTCCTTTTGGTCTATTCCAAAAATTCTCAGCAGGTTGCTCCAGAGCTGCAAAGGAGAACACAGTTCTTGGAAAGTGCTTTCTGGAAGGATCTGCAATGGCATTTAGGACTGCCAAGCATCAGGAAACAGAAAAATGGAGAAATAAATTACCTCATTTACAGAGAATGCCATCTTAGGTTAAATCACATAAGAAATAAATTGTATGTGTCTTCAAAGAATACAAACAGATATTATAACTGAAAAATATGGATAGAAATAAATAGGTTGTGGGAAATGTTTAGAAAAAATAATGTTCTAAAAGATAACTTTTATGTCTACCTAGTGTTCATTTCATGGGAAATAGATGGGGAAACAGTGGAAACAGTGTCAGACTTTATTTTTTGGGGCTCCAAAATCACTGCAGATGGTAACTGCAGCCATGAAATTAAAAGACGCTTACTCCTTGGAAGAAAAGTTATGACCAACCTAGATAGCATATTGAAAAGCAGAGACATTACTTTGCCAACAAATGTCCTTCTAGTCAAGGCTATGGTTTTTCCAGTGGTCATGTATGGATATGCGAGTTGGACTATGAAGAAAGCTGAGCAATGAAGAATTGATGCTTTTGAACTGTGGCGTTGGAGAAGACTCTTGAGAGTCCCTTGGACAGCAAGGAGATCCAGCCAGTCCATTCTGAAGGAGATCAACCCTGGGATTTCTTTGGAAGGAATGATGCTGAAGCTGAAACTCCAGTACTTTGGCCACCTCATGCAACGAGTTGACTCATTGGAAAAGACTCTGATGCTGGGAGGGATTGGGGGCAGGAGGAGAAGGGGACGACAGAGGATGAGATGGCTGGATGGCATCACTGACTCCATGGGCGTGAGTCTGAATGAACTCCGGGAGTTGGTGATAGACAGGGAGGCCTGGCGTGCTGCGATTCGCAGGGAGTCAGACACGACTGAGCAACTGGACTGAACTGAACTGAATGTTCATTTTAAGAAAACTGGTAAGAATCTTTGGTATGCTCTGTATTTGTAAGAAGTAATAATAGATTTTGAAATAAGTCTACATTACAAAAAATGTTTTTTTTCTTTGTACTTGATTTCAAAGAAGCCAATGTTTAAAGAAAATCTGTTTTTTTTATTTATAAGAAATGCAGTATACTAATACATACCTACTTACTTAAGTGAGAAGATAAACAAAATCTGACAAAATGAGTTTTCTTTGCAACAAATGTGCATACCCACAATTTGAAAGTTAAAAAAAAAAACAGCAAACTTTCTATTGGAAGGGAATCAAAGGGACCAAAGCATAGTTTTGTATAATCTCATAATGAATAATAAGTCTACCCACTGTCCAAAAGAGCAAACTAAAACAAGAAATGAGTGAAAAAGGGAGAGGTTTCAGATAATCTAACCAAAATGAGTGAAAAAGGGAGAGGTTTCAGATAATCTAACCGCAAATTTAACTTTTTCAAAATAGTAAATTTGACAAAATAAGCCAAATGAGGTTATAAATTATAAGCGGTGTATTCTTTTCTTCTTCCATTCCTTGTTCCCCATTACATTGTTCCCGTACATGGAAAATAATTATGTGGCATTTCTCTCATCCTGTACCCATCATAGGAATACATAATTAAGAAATTGCCCTTCTTCTGTAGACCTCAGAATCCTTCTCCACAAAGCACTTCTAAACACCCACTGGCAATAGATCAGAATTGAATCCTGATTGTACCTCCTAGATCTCCTGATCGGTTCTTTTTTTCCTTGCTCTCAGGAAAATAATCTGTATCTACAATGAGAAGTAAGGAACTGTGTGATATAATACAAAATGCTCTAAAAGAAATCAGAACATTATGTCCTAGTCCTGGTTCTGTCGTTAAGAGTAGAATCTTGGCAACTTGTAACTTCTCTAGGAAGGAATCCAGTCTGTAAAATTAAGGGGGTTAGACTAGACACTCTTTCTAAAATCCTGTCTAGTATCAGCTTTTTATATTCTATACCTTCAGCAACCCCCCGAGACGTCTCAGCATTCCCTAAACACACATTGTTTTACATCTGCGACATTTTGCACATTTTCGTATTTAGCCTGGGAAGCCTTTTGTCACCTTTGCAGCCTGGCAAAACCACCACTCATTTTTCAAGTCTCCTCTTTAGCACCAAAGCCTTCCCCAGTTTCCCCCAACTCAGGTCAAGGGAGTTGTCCTCAGCTTTGTGTTTTTAAGATAGATCTGTCTTCTTTGTTTTTTTGTTTTTTTTTTTTTTTTTTTTTTAGTGACTGATTGATTTGAGAGGGATTCTGTTTTTGTTTTGTTTTGACTGTGGTGGGTCTTCATTACTGTGCGGGCTTTTCCCTAGTTGCTGTGAGCGGGGATTATTCTGTAGTTGCAGTACACCGGCTTTTCACTGCGATGACTTCTCTTGCGGAGCACAGGTTCTAGGGCATGCAGGCTCAGTAGCTTCGGTTCCCAGGCTCCAGAGCATAGGCTCAATAGTTGGGGCAGAATGGGCTTACTTGCTCCAAGACATGTGGAATCTTCCGGGGACAGGGATTGAACCCCCATCACCTACATTGGCAGGTGGATTATTTACCACTGAGACATCAGGGGAGCCCATATATATATTTTTTAAAAAAATTAATTATTTATTGATTTGTCTTCTAAAAATTCTGTGAGGAAGGGACTCAGACTCTTGATATCTGTAGTCTCCAAGATATGGTGCTTCATTCATCCCAATGAAAGTGTATTGAATTAATACAGTTAAAGGTCAATATCTGACTGTTATAAGTGTAAAGACCAGGGACAAAATATTATTATTTACATGATTTTATGTACATACATTTTGGTAAAATATTCATGGTAAGCTTTATTACATCTGTTCTATCTAAGCAATGCATGACCTGTGTACATTCTAAACCACAGGAATCACAGATAATTCAATGGTCTTTGAGACCAGCTGAGCTAAGGATGTTAAAGGTCAAGGGGTTAATACAGTATCAAAGAGCTTATGCAAATAACCAAAGCTTCAATGTTAAATCATCAGAGACACTTTCAGACAATTCACAAAATAAAATATATAAATGACAAGTTAGAACATTTTTTAAAAAACAACAACAACAAATTGGAATGTCTGGGTAAAGATAAAGCAAAAAACATGTTCATTTAATACCTCTACCTTGTGAAAACTGTAAAAGGGTTTTTTGAAGGCATAAACCACAGTGACAAAGAAAGTGGGAAAGGAGTAACACCAACAAAATTTTGACAGTGGGAAAAACAAATGGTCAAGTGGTTAGCAGTTAAAGCTGAACCCTATGCTGGCACTGGGGAAAGTGGAAAAAGCAATCCCACTAATAGTGCCAAATAACAAAAATACTAAAAAATCAGCCATACTCAGAACCTAAGAAAGTGAGGATAAACTCTGAAACTCTAAGAGGCAGCTAGGCATGCTGATTCCATCATACAGTATATGGAGCAGTGTAACCACCCCTCACTCACCCCAGCAAAATACTGGACATTTATTCTCAGCAGGTGAAAAGCCCCAGTCTTCATAGCAGAGATAATTATTAATTAAGACAATGCCAGATCATCAGGTTAATAACACCAAGAGTGGAATCTGGATGAAGGCTGACAGGGCCATCTGGAAGTGTGAGTCATTGAGGACCATGGACCAGAGGCTGGTGCAACTGTGCCCTGTTGCAGTGACTGCTGTTTTCATAGTTGCCCAGGAATCCCTCAGGGAAGGAGAGGGTTTCCCTGTTGGATAAAAAATGAACTTCCTGTTCATTGAATCTGCAAATAATATGGGTGATAAGGGATGTTCAGTTCAGTTCAGTTCAGTCACTCAGTCGTGTCCAACTCTTTGCAACCCCATGAACTGCAGCACGCCAGGCCTCCCTGTCCATCACCAACGGCTGAAATCTACCCAAATCCATGTCCATTGAGTCAGTGATGCCATCCAACCATCTCATCCTCTGTCGTCCCCTTCTCCTCCTGCCCTCAATCTTTCCCAGCATCAGGGTCTTTTCAAACGAGTCAGCTCTTCGCATCAGGTGGCCAAAGTATTGGAGTTTCAGCTTCAACATCAGTCCTTCCAGTGAACACCCAGGACTGATCTCCTTTACGATGGACTGGCTGGATCTCCTTTGCATTCCAAGGGACTCTCAAGAATCTTCTCCAACGCCACAGTTCAAAAGCATCAATTCTTCGGTGCTCCACTTTCTTTATAGTCCAACTCTCACATCTACACATGACTACTGGAAAAACAATAGCCTTGACTAGACAGACCTTTGTGGACAAAGTAATGTCTCTGCTCTTTGATATGCTATCTAGGTTGGTCATAACTTTCCTTCCAAGGAGTAAGCGGATAAGGGATGGGTTTTTATTAAAGTAGAAAATAGTGATTAGGATGATGGTAGGAGCACCACTGTAATGTTCCTGGCTCAATTTACAATCCTTGAATTGCATATTCTGAAACTGCCGAGCATGCAGACTCTCACATGGAGTGTGTTTGCGCTTAGCTCTTCTTTCTCTGTTTTGTCCAGTGCTTTAAAATCTGCTAATCTTGATGTACCAAGTCTCTTAACACTGGGTTATTATGAAAGAGGTCTGTGTTTCAGTGATTTGGGGAATGGAGAAGGGATAAGGAGAAAGAAGGATTTAAGTTGGTTCTTAGAATGTTTTCCTTTGTTTATCAATTGAAAGAAGAGATAGAAAGGTGGGTTATTTAGATAATATTATGTTCCCACTGCACTGATCATCCATCCATTTCTCCAATAAACCATTTTAATTCCAGTCACTTGAATGTACACTTTGTTCCCTCTCTCTAGAACACCCTAAGACACTTTTTCTGCCTGATAAATTTTACTCAGTCTTCCAAACCAAGTTGAAATGTTCCATCCAGTGTGAAAGCTTCCATGACTCCAGAAAACAGCAATTACATTAACTACAGTTTAATAAGCACCTGGTCCTTTAGTTGATTCTTATTGGATAAGCGAGGTAGTAGTTTTAGCCTCACTTTACAGAGAAGGACACTGAGGCTGAGAAGACTTGAGTAGTGACTCAAGAGCATAGATCATTGTTCCTCAGTGTCTGCAGGTTATATGTACCAGGGCACCCCTCAGATAGCAAGATGTGTGGATGTTCAAGTCCCTTATATAAAATGGTATAGTATTGCATGTGACCTAACATTCTCCCTACACTTTACATTATCTCTAGCTTATAATAACTAATGCAATGTGAATACTATATAAATAGTTGTCATGTAAAGCAAGTGAAAAATTTGCTTTTGGGAACTTTCTGGACATTTTGGGGGCAATAGTTGATTGAATCCAGGAATGTGAAACCTGTGGATATAGAGCGCAGACTGTACCTAGATTTGAAATCCAAAGCTGAAAGCCTTTTCCTTTTGAAATCTGCATCACTTACTAATTATTTTCTTTTGTATTTGTTAACATGCTTACCTCCCTCACTGAACTGAGTCTTTATTCCTTCATGGAAAAGAAATTGTTCTGGGAGGGTGGCGTTTTTATATATAACATTAATCAGATTTAAATTTTTTATTAATTGTTGACATTCCTTGTTTGACTCTACAGTCCACAGGGCAAGATGTTTAAACCAGATATGTTTTATTCATTATTGAATCCAACACCTGTCACACTGTCTGCCACAGAAATTGTTCAGTATATATTTTGAGGTAAATAAATGAATTAACAACTGAATGAACAGAGGAATGAAGCAGAAGGATGAGATCCACCCATCTACCATCTCCTTTAACAAATGCACTGTCCCCGTGACTTCTCATCTTTGTCTGTGTTATTCTCTTTGTCTGGGACTCCTCCGCACCTGGGCTTCCCAGCAGTAAGGAATCCGCCTGCAGTGCAGGAAACGCAGGAGACATGGGTTTTATCCTTAGATCAGGAAGATCCCCGCTGGAGAAGAGCATGGCAACCCACTCCAGTGTTCTTGCCTGGAGAATCCCACGAACAGGCAGCCTGGCTGGCTACAGTCCAGAGGGTAGCGCAGAGTCGGACACGACAGAAGCCACTTAGCACACACATCTCCTCACCTACCCACTCCTAACCCCACTCCACCCTTCCTCCTATTCCCTGCGCCAAATTCCTCCTGCTTTTTGATGTATCAAGAATCTGCTCCTGTAGGAAGCCCAGCCATACCACCCCCACCACCAAGAACAAGTTAGATGCCTGTGTGTTCTGAATATGCTCCTGGAGTTCTCATCAGAGATCCACTAGGACTGTCTATATTAACTTTCCTCCCTTCTTGACCAGACTGTGAATTTCTGAAGGGCAAGAATTTGCTCTGTTCATTTTCATAACCAGCATCTTATCCGGTGTTTCATATATATTACATGTTAAATAAATGTTTGTGGAGTGAATCAGTGAGGCTGGTTTCCCATTAGCAGAGTGAAGAAAGTAAATTTCTTTGAATCTGAAAAGCACACAGGAAGAATTGGGACATTTTTGCTTGAGTTAAAAGTACTTTGACGGGGACTACCTTTGAAACTCCATTTAGTTGGGCCTCTTATAGTCTTTGTGAAATAGGAATATTAATCCTCAGATCCTATCAAAGGAGATCTAGTTATTAAGGGACAAAAAATTGGTATAAAATGTACTTTCTAATAAGAGACCCAAATCATATATCCTAAGGACAATATAATGTTGAAATGTCTTAATAGCTTCCAAATACAAGTACACGTGGTATCATATGATTAAAACAGTATGAGTCAAAGGAAGGAACAGGATGTCTAGGTTTTCAGTGTACTTGGTATTCTTTAACAGAATATTTTATTAGTGTATAGCCTCTTGACAATTATTTCCTGATCTTATTTCCTCAGGAAACTTTAGATTTAAGGTGTTTATTCTGAAAAGATAGGTATGAGATATTTTATTTTCATTATAGATGTAATAAGTATAACACATTTATCTTTTGTGATCAGGAAAATAAAAGGAGCCCTATGTGTAGCAAGCAGTGTAATCTCTAAAATATGAAAATTAGGTGTGGATAGACTGGAAGTCAGTGTCTAAGGCAAGCATAGAATCTTCTGACTTTCTTTTCTTTAATAAAACTTTATCATTTATTTATTGTTAAGGAAAGTTGGAGACCCTGTGGACATGTCTACAACTGAAATACTCCTTACTCCTGGAAGTCAGGCTGTTTGTTGGCAGAACAGAAAAAAAGCTAGCACCTAAAAAGAAAACTAAGCCTGGAGAAGAGATTATCACTAATGGATGTATTAATTCATGGCTTGCTGATTAGATAAATTTTTATAAAAATAATTTGGTAAACTGGTAAAAACAGATGGTTTTTTGACATTTTAAAGTGGAGTAACCAAACTGTAGTTAAACAGTGACCCAAATCTGAATTAACAAATCACCATGTTGTGTAGAATGTTGAAAAATCACTGTCAGTAGATTCATGGCCTGCTCTGGGTATTTTATTCCCTTCGGTTTATTGTGATGAAACACTGGGTCATGGATAGCCTTTAGGACCTGACAGCAGACTCCTCTTTAGCAGGAGCAGCATCAAGCCTGTGTGGTTTATTTTAGGAAGTGGTATAGCCTATGTAGCCCAAAATGGACCAATGAGAGCTTGGTGAGGACTTGCTTAAGGAACTCACCCAAAAGAGTACCAAGGATGCATTTCTTCTTGGCCAATTGATTGGGAAAAAAAAATTTTTTTTTCTAATGTATTTTAGAAAAATATGATATTTTGAAAAGGGCATGAAATATAGCAGGAATCTTAAAGCTGAATTTTTATTTCTTTCCAGACTTTGTCTCTTTGTCAGTCATTCTCTCTCTCTCCCTTCTCTCACTTCTCGTGGCCTTGTAGTTAATAAGAGAAAACATGTATATTTTCCAATGTTTCTTTATTAACAGCAACAACGACCAAACAGCCAATGCTTGAATTTTGCCCACCATCCAAATTTTTATTTAAATGGCCTCTTCTTTGGAGTTACCTTGGAGTCAGGTTTTTATTCTCTCACTGTCTCTTTTGTATTTCTAAGTGATATGTATCCATCAATTTAAAATACTTCCATTTTCATTCTAGAGGACTAATACTGTCCTGTTGTCACTTGTTTTTAACTTATTCATCATTCTCCATACCTCTGCTTCTGCCAAATAAACTGATTGTCTCAATTTTTATCTCTTTTATATTTTTAAGGCAATAACTGAAATTGGCTTGCTCCAGGGCAAATACTCTGGGTGACAGAATAACTTGAGGCAAAAATGTTTTGAATTAGTTTATAGGTAGTTTCATATCACATGTGTCAGTTTTTATGACCTGCCATTTATAATTGATTACTTCCTAACCTCACCTTGGCCCTGGCTCTGGCCCAGCTCAGAAAATTACTAACATAGTTATCAGTTGACACTTAAATGCATGTCTTCAGGTTTAGTAATGTGAAGGAAAATTTCCAGAGGCATGATAATAAGGAAATTTAATTAAGAGCTCGTGTTGACTCAGGAATATTACGTACAGCATTGATCCATAGTGTAGCTAATACGTTCATTATGTTGCAGATTTTAAGTGATTTCTTAGTACATTGTCCAATCAGAGTGGCACCTATCTCAACAGGAATGTTGAAAGAAGCAAGGCAGTGAAACTTTCATCTCCACTGGGAGTGAGTTAACTTGCCAAATCTGGACCATCAATCATAGTGAATATGTTCAAAACAAATCATACATCTTTCACAGGTCGTTGTATTCATCAGCAGTTTTGAAATCAACAGTCCAAAGTAGTCACTTTTGGCGAGGTTTTCCATAGCCTGCAGTTTAGGCAATATGCCTCAGCTGTCTTTTTCAAGGCTCTAGTTTTCTGGTAGTCATATCCCATTGGCTAGTGTCAATGAAATCTGAAAGGACAAAAGGGTGGGCTCATTTTGTCAAGGATGGTCATTACATTATATCTTTGAAAATGTTGTCTTAAAAATCAAGTCATTGTCTTAAAAGTTTCTTGGAATCACTTAGTGCTTGAATGCATGGATGGATTGCAAGACTGATTTTCCCACTCATGTACTGGGCTAACACTCATATATAGGCAAAAATGTTTAATATGAAATGACTGTTTGTGGAGGGAGAAGGAGAATGTTCAAACATGAAATTATTTATTTACTGTCACTGTTCTGATTGCTGTTAAAAAAATGTTTTATTTAAAATCATATCATATGTAATAGAAGGTTTCATGAAGGGCACAGGGTATCCCTTACCCAAGTTGATCCATTGTCAATATTCAGCCTCATGTGCTGTATCACTATCTTTCTGTTTGTGTATACACACAAACCATACACACACATACAAACACATATATTACTTGTATTCTCTGAACTCTTTGAGAGAAAGCTGCACCCATCATGACCCTCCATACCCCAGTTCCCCAATCTTTACCTCTCAAGAACAAGGAGTCTTTTCTCAACAACTACAATTAGTCTCAAACACCTGATTGCCTTTGACTCTTTCAGCATGGCTTGTCTTTATACCTTTTACCTCAGTTTCTAACCCAGATACTGAAATGGGTTGAATGAATAACTCAACTATCTAAAAACAGGCATGTCACTCATGGTTTAAATTTTACCAACAAACATGGTATGTCAGTATGTAGGAAATGACTCAGTGTTGGTTTTAGGAAAAATAGATGGGCTAATACTAATAGAGGTTTCCCTTAGTAAGAAACCTTACCTATTTAGAGATTCAACTTATCAGTGGCACTACAGTTAGCTAGCATTCATTAAGACAGACAGAACATCTTGTCTTTCTGTACTTTTGGTTCTGTTTTTTTCTCTCATGATCAGGTAACCCGAGGTTTTGAAAAATTGTAGTAGTTTCTACTTTGTCACTGCCATTACCCTGCTCCCTGACAGTAAGCAGTGCAGAAGTGGAGGGGGCGTTGGTGATGCTTCATGGGTTCTGGAGAGATCAGGGGTCTTACACTACACTCCAGCTATCCTTTCACTGAGATGAATAATGGTAGATATCTCCCAAAATGGTTCTTATAGCTAATCTCTGATCTTAATTTTTAAAATGCGTGTTTATCCTATTGTGAATAAGTAGAACTGCGATTTATGTTTAATAATCTATCTCTATAGCTCATTTTGATAACACATATCTGGCAGTTGCAATCCCCGCCCCCCCCCCCCACCGAAGGGTCTTTAGCAAGCATATCCCACTCCACCTCAGTGTTCTCAACAATATGCCTAGGTACTGGGGGATCCAGCTGAGAAGAGCAGTGCTTCAGGGGTTTAGAATGGGCAGCAGGATTTTGTGTAGGAAGAAGTTGTGATGCTGCAGCAAATTATGAAAAACAGGTCTCTTGATAACAGTATAATGGCAAAATCATCCAGGAGGCCATGCGCATATCCAGTGACAATGTACACACAGAGGTGGGCCTCAAGTATGTACAGACAAGTTTACTACCCTGAGCAGACTGTTGATTTAGTCATCCAACAGATGTACATTGAAGGGGAATGTTCCAGGAGCTGGGGCTTTGGTAGTGAATAAGACAGCCATGGTCCATAACGTCACAGAGTTCACACATGAACTCTTTTGCTTTAAAATATCGTGCATTGAGAAGTATTTGTGCTCTAACCATATGACCACAGTATGTCATGCTATAAACCTTTCAGGCATGACTTGGATCCACAAGAATTTAGTTTTAAAGCTGCTGGATTTGCAGGAGGAAAGAGCATTGGCTTTGAGTGACAGATCATGGAAAGAAATAATTTTGAAAAGATCCTCCAGCTTGTAATGGTTTAATGAGAGCAGTGTGTTCAGAGACTGAGTCAGAAAAATATGTAAACGTCCATGTGTTCAAGTGTATAAGTGAGTGGGGTGGGGGGAACCTTCTCAAAAGGAGGACAGCATTGTTCATGGTGGGGAAGCCATGTTTTGGTTCATCTCTCAGGCTTCCATCAGCTTCCAGGCTGGAATGACTTCCAAACCAGGCTGCGAAGACAAATATCTAAGTCCCAAGGGAAGCTCCAGAGTGGTTCTTTCATGGTTTTGTTTGGCATATTTTCTCAAAATTATTTTCAGCTGTTAATTCATAATCTATCACTGCACGGTAACTTTGAATTACAGTAAACTGGAAGCCAGCCATTTGATATCTAGATTTCAGTCTGGCCTGTGTCAACACAATTCTTGTTGACAAGACTAAGGCGTGGTCGTAGATCACAGATGAACAGGAGTTTCATGACTGGTGTATTCGTTGGGATTATATTTGTCTGTGAATATAGAAATTCAAAATAGAGATGGTTTGAACAAGAGAGATGTTTATTTTTGCATTGTGTTAAAATAAGAAGGTAGATAGTCCAGAGCGCCTGGGGCAGCACTTCCATAAAACCTTCAGGGACATGTGTTCTTTCCATTGTGTTGCTGTTAGATGTCACCTCACTGTGTCGGTTCAACTCATGACCAGATATGGCAACCCCCAGCTCCATTCCTCAATTTCATGTTCTAGCGAGTAGAAAAGAGAAGAGAATGGAGGACAAGTAAAAGATATAGGAAAGATGTCTTTTAATGAAAGTTCTTGAAACTTCCGTGTAACACTTCTACTTCCAGCCCATTCACTAGGATTCAGTCATGTGGTGACACCTGGTTACATAGGAGTCTGGCGCTTTCTGTTTTGATCATGCATTTGCTTAGGTAAAAATTGGGATTTTATTAGGTGAGTGGTTACTTTCTAGATTGTTGTCTGAGAAGGGGAACGGATGGAGGGATTCAGATGCTGAAAAGTGCATTTTTGTCCTGGTTTGTGTTCTCTTCACAACAGTTCATCGAGTTGTATAGTAATGACTTCTGTTCTGTGTGTTTGCTATACTTCATTTAAAGTATAACTTAATACAAAAGAAAATTGGGATTCTAATACAAAACTGATGAAGAAGCACACCAACATTAGGGATCATTCAGCAGTCTCTGTCACTGTGTTGCTTTTTAATAACCTTGCGTATATTTTAATATTTCATATCAGTGTGCAACAGTATATTTGCAACCTCATCTCTTTCAATAGTATGACCTTATACAAGTGTGAGCTTAGTAGCTGCAGTTTTCAGGAAAGGTATGTTAGGCTCAGCTAGAATATTTTATTTACCGTAGGTAAGGGCCTAAAGATTACATGTGCTAGCCTCATGACTGATTTTAATGGTGTGTAAAAGTAGTTTCCCTACCTCAACACTGACATGTTCACATAAAATTGGGGAAAGGAAGCTAGTAGCACAGAACAAAAGTAGTTAGGGCTCTTAAAAGTGTTTGAGGCTCTTCATGTTCTTACCAGCTCATAGCCTCATCTCAATTTGAATCACAGGTACATTTTGAACTTAAGGTAAAGTCCTAAAGCCCCACACAAGGATTATTCCGCTTGTTCTAACAAGATTGTGTCCCAGCAGGCATGCCACAATTTGAGAGTTACAAATAGGGAGGTCTGAAAGGAGAAGGGCGGAGGAGGTAATTTCTCTTAACTCTCCTGCAGTGTCTTAGATTAAGGTGGATAATGGTTCCCATTTTGCTGACATGAGGCAGAGATGCCACTAAATAGGGAGAATGAACAATCACAGAGCTGGCTTAATTTCCAGAGGGGTTTATGGAAGCACCGTAACATGATGTGGCCAAATGTTCCTAAAAGTATGAAGTAATCTAATTTGTTCCATCATTACAAGAAATTAAAGCCAAACACAATTACATCCCAGTAGTAAAAAGAATCAGTTCAAGTGCCATTGTTATTGACTGAATGAAGTGAGCTTTCTGATTACCTTGATCAGCCAACATTTTAATTTTTGTCTGCCCATTTATTCCAAATCGCATTAAAGGGCCTTAACTGATTTTGACCAAAGGAGCTATATTATTAAGGTGCAGTTTAATCTGAGAAGTTTAATTACTAGATTAGAGTTTTCAAATGGATGTGTCTTCTAGATTTCAGTAAATTTGGGCATGTAATAATTAGGGATTCTTTGTTTCTTAGTGTTAGTAAGAGGTCCAAGATGAAAGAAAGACTTAAATTTAGGGAATTAATTTTTTGTTATTGTTAGACCAAGAGTCTTTCTGAACAGGGGTGTCTGTTCTTCCAGGAGTGGGTCCAAAGCTCCTGGATGCTTTGGTGATTTGAGAGGGTTGCTTCCACAGAGAAAAGCCGATGTGGTACCCAGACTTCCAGGGGAGGTAGAGTTGGGCAGCTAAATGCTGTGTGATGAGCTCTCCCATAGCGTCCATATGGTTTAGCAACCACACCAGGACATGTTTGCGAGTGAAATGTAATGCTACTTATACTGGGATAACAGACATAAACCTGGTAAATTCAAAGCCAGTTAGAATATATGAACCTCCTACCCATATGGAAGAAGGGGCAATAAATATCCAAACAGACGAGTAAAATAGAATGCTTGAAAGTGAAAGTGTTAGTTGCTGCGACCCCATGGACTGTAGCCCTCTAGGCTCCTCTGTCTATGGAATTCTCCAGGCAAGAATACTGGAGTGGGTTGCTATTCCCTTCTCCAGAGGATCTTCCCAATCCAGGTATCGAACCCGGACTCCATTGTAGGCAGATTCTTTACCATCTGAACCACCAGGGAAGCCCAGAGAATAAGGCATTCTGTAGGACACTAGGAAAGGAAAATGAAGATAAGGTTGACTCTGCCAGGGATCTCTCTCCATAGCACAGAAGTTATTCTAATCACGTGATATCTCAGAGCATGAAGTTTATAAGCCCCTGAACTGTGTTAATATTCCTCTAACAGTCTAGTTATTGATTCTTAGAGGTGTGAGAAACTCTGGAAACATTGCAGAAAGGTAGCCTTAATAAAAGGAGCGTCTTAGGCTTTTTCAGTTCAACAAACATATATTGGGTATCTAGTATGGGACAAGCAGTGTTTAGCATAAGAGACTGAAAAAAGTATTTGATACGGCCCCAACCCTGGAGAAATTCATTCTCATAGTAAACAAATCATGGCAATAAATTGTGTGGTGATTTAATTACTTGAAGAGTTAACTTCTTATTTGGCTCTCCTGCATCAAATATGATATCTGTCTGTCTCTGTCTTTAGAGGGAACTCCTGCTGGGTAGCAACCTAGACTTTTCCAGACCCCTACTCATCCTAGACACTATGGCAGATAAACAGGGTGAGTGGGTTGTTCAGTGATGCTCTTTTTACTTAAAGGTCTTTGTTTTCCAGACTGCTAATTTATTTTGTATCCATCTGGAAAGCTCTTCCCTGTCATCTGAGCAGTCCAGAGCAAATGAGCAGAGACAAGCTATAGAGATTCAGGATGTCTGAGTTAAAAAGGTTTGCTTGTTTAATTAGATAAACAATTTGAGAGTAATTTCCAGGATTACTGTTCCTAATCATATCGGTAAAGGCTGGGAAGACCCTCTCAGTCAGTCAGTGGGTAATAGAATCTGAGAGAAGAGTAAAATGCTGGAAGGAGCTGGAAATAATTCAGAAAATCCTCCCACACTCTATGTGCCTGCATATAAAATTCATTGTCATCGTGCTTTTCTGAGCACTTATTTTTTACACACATAATCCAATTAATTTTCTGCATCACCCTGTGATGTAGTGCTCTCTGCATTTTTCAAATTATCATAGCGAACAAGCTTAAACAAGTGAATTAACTTGTATGAGGTCTCAGGCTAGTCAGTGGCAAAGCTCAGGCAGTAAGGACTGCCTTATACTAAAAACTATTCTCTTAAACTTTTTGTCCCTCTGTGGTGCAGAGTAACCCACCATATAGTCCACTCAGAGATTAAGAGGAGCAGGGACCCACCCTGTCTTATTTCTAAATAAAGGAATTAAGGGGTAGGGGAGGTCAGACAGAGCTGGAATAGCAACTTTATTCCTATAGAACAAGTACCTTCCTCCAGGAGCCAACCAAAGGGGTTCAAGTGCCAGTCTTACCCTGAAGGAGAGTTACATTACCAATGGTTACTTTCCCTGATGAATTCATTTCTAAACTTTAATTCCCCACAAAGAGAGCAGGACCAGGGTGCCACAGGGACCAACTCCTGGGGAGGAGGCAGGCAGAAGGAGCAGCAAGTGGGGAATTCAAGCTGCCAAATTTAATTAAGTTCTCAAATGGCTGGGTTTTCTTTACCCACTTATCAGCCAGCCCGTTTTTCTCCTCCCACAATTGCCTCTTTCATTGTTCTTTTTAAATAAACATGATCTGCTTGATGTTCTCAGCTTCCAGTTGAATTTCTTTACTTTTAGAGACCCGTGCCCACCCTTTCTTTTTTGCCCCAGTGGCTATAGCTCTCTGCTTCCTTTTCTCTCACTCGTAGAGAAGAGAATTTGGACACTTAGAGAAGGAAAAGACTGTTACGTGTCTGAAGCCTAGTTCCACCAACTGGTTCTTGCTCCCATCTGAGCCACCAGGCCCACTCTTGCTGTTCCCTAAGTACCGGTCATGTTGTTCCCTAAATCCCTGCCCATATTGCAAACTGATTGTGAACCACCAGATGGAGGAAGACTTGGAAATTTTCTCCAGGAAGACTGCCGTAGCTCACATGATCTTTTTAAAAATTTTTAAAATATTGGAGTATAGTTGATTTAGAATGTTGTGTTAGTTTCAAGTATATAGCAAAGTGATTCAAATATGCATACACATATATCTGTTCCTTTTCAGATTCTTTTGCCATTTAGATTATTACAGAATACTGAGCAAAGTTACCTGCACTATAGTAGATCCTTGTTGGTTATCTATCTTAAATATAGTAGTGTGTACATGTCAACCGTTTCAAATTACTGTGATTATTCATTTTTGGATCAGCACCTCTAGACTAGGGGCCCCCTGAAGTCAGAGTTCTTCTGAATCAGCTCTGTATACTGAGCACCTCTTAGAATATGAGATGCCCCCTAGCAGATGTTCAACATATTTTTAGTTAGTAATGACTCAAACCAAAGTGTTAGTAGACAAGAATGAATCAGTGTCAATAAAATCAATAAAACAATGTCTGGTTTTCCAACTTTGTGCATGAAAAGTTTACCAACTCATCCCTTGGTAAAACCAATACAGCCTAAATATATGGATTCCCTCCAGCTCCAGAACCCATCATCCCAGATCTTCTCCCGAGTGCCCCCTGCCCTGAGTGATCTCAGGCTCATTGCACCCCAGACCTTCCTGCTATTCCTATGAAGAGCTTGTCATCTGCCTCTATGCAGAGCTTCCTTTGGAAGAACTTTTGTATGAAGAAGTAGCCTGTAAAAGGCAGAAATAGAAGAGCTGGGAGGAAAGAAGGAAGAAAGTTCTGGATGAGCAAGGGGCAAATATGACCACGGACGCAGAGGTGAGACTCGGGGGGAGGACTTTCTGACAGGAAGCAGGAGATGTAGGCAGGGTCAATCATAAGAGATGGTGAAGACAGATGGGTCTACTAAGAGGATTTAAAGGGCATCCCAGGAGTCAAACTGAAGGTTAGATACAAACCTATAAGCATTAAAATCCAGAATGTGGTCTTGCATAAGAAGAGATATTATTCTAATTACAGAAGAGGTGCTTTGGGATTATGTAGAAATGACTGAAAAACGAAAAGACCCCTAGAAATGGAAGGAAGAGCTCGGTTTTCTTGAAGTGTCTTTGAAAGCATTGAAGATCTGGAAAGAGAAATGAGGACCAAATGGAAATCTTTACTTTTTCTTATTCATCTGCCAATGAAAGGGTTAGGATGTGTGGCATTCTTTGGGAAACAGTGCTCCCTGTTTGCTTGGGTCATTAGTAACTGTTAAGTCATTGGAATCAGATATTTTTGGTCGGGCTAAGTTCCTCACAGCATATCTCATAGGGGTCCAGTTGGTCCATGGACAGCTGCTATCATTTGACCAAGACAATCCCTGAGTAACCATTGGAACCCGGTAAAGGAATTCTCTGTCTTCTGACTCCAAATTAAATAGTCTTTGTGACCCCACATTAGTATTCTGGATTCCAGAAACATTCAACTTAATTTCTCTGCCTTGAAATTATAATGTCTTTTTGGGGTTGACTAAAATACCACTCTCAGGAAGACTTCTGTCACTTGTGCTAATAAACACTGCAGATATTAGAGATTGCAGTCTGGCCACTAAGGGTTATGACATCCTAAAATCCTTAACATCTAAAAATCAGATGGCAAAAATTTAAAAAGAGATTTTGCATATAAAAACTTCCACTGTGGGGATTCTTTGGAAAAATCTGAAGGTCTGGCAACAGTGGGTGGTCAATCCCACATGTGCCCTCTGAAGTCCCACCCCTACTGCCCCTGCAGTACCCCCAACCATGTCATTCATTCATTCATATGATCTGTCTGGCTGCTATAGGCTTATTATGTGTTCACCTGGTAAGTCTCTAGTGCCCTAATGAAACTCACACATGTATGGAGAAATGACTTACAAAATATCTGCATTTTAGATAGCTCATACCTTAGAGAACCCTGTATTCTACTTATGTCTCCCTTGCAGTAGAACAGTAGGTTTTTCTTTTTTTTAATTTATGAATTTATTTGTGGCTGCGCTGGGTCTTCGTTGCTGTGTGGGCTTGTCTTTGGTTGTGGTAACCAGGGGCTGCTCTCTACTCGCCGTGTGAGGGCTTCTCCCTGTAGTGGCTTCTCTTGTTGCGGAGCAGAGCTCCAGGCACACAGGCTTCAGTAGCTGCGGCACGTGAGCTCAGTAGTTCTGTCCCCTGGGCTCTGGAGTACAGGCTCAATAGATGTGGTGCAGGGGCTTAGCTGCTCCGTAGCATGTGGGATCCTCCCATACCAGGGATTGAACCTGTGTCTCCTGTATTGGCAGGTGGATTATTTACCACTGAGCCACCAGGGAAACCCCCAAGGGACAGTTTTTATTAGAAAGTGAGAAGAAGAGAACAAGAGGCACAAAACTAACATTTATTAAGCTAGATGATCCTTTACTTCTGTGTTTTCAAACTTATTGGTAGATTGCAAAATCAATTTTGTGGGTCATGATCAATATTCTTAAATGGAATAGAAAACATCAGAGTGAATCATACATGGTAAGAGTAAATGTTATTTCATGTCAGTTCTACTTCAACTCTTTATGTAGTAAATCAAATATATGTTCTCTGTATGTTTCAGTTATATATAGATTTTCTTTATATTGTGTGTATCTCATTTTCTTCAGTTTAACTTAAATACATGTTTTGTTAAAAGAATATAAGCAAGTTTTGCTATGACTATTATGTATAACACACAGGCATTGCTTTTAATAGGCATTCACTTCCTCCTGCGTTTTCTTTTTTTTTCAGTAATGTGTTAATCCCAAACTCCTAACATATGCTCCCACCTTTCCCCTTTGGTAACCACAAATTTCATTTCTATGTCTGTAAGTCTGTTTCTGTTTTGTAAGTAAGTTCATTTGTATCATTTTTTTTAGATTCCACATATAAGTGATATCATATGATATTTGTCTTTCTCTGACTTCATTGAGTATGATAATGTTCAGGTCCATCCATTTTGTTGCACATGGCATTATTTCATTACTTTTTTTATGACTAAGTAGTATTTTATACATCTATATGGGCTTCCCAAGTGGCACTAGTGGTAAATCACCAGCCTGCCAAAGCGGAAGACATGAGAGATGGGGGTTCAGTCCCTGGGTTGGGACGATCCCCTGAAGGAGAGCATGGCAACCTACTCCAGTACTCTTGCTTGGAGAATCCCCATGGACAGAACAACCTGGTGGGCTATAGTCCATAGGGTCACAAAGAGTCATACACAAGTGAAGTGACTTAGCATGTAATATATATATGTATGTATACATATATATATTACACACATATAATAAAATATGTATTCTCTTTGTTTCATATATAATTATATATGTATATTTTATATAAGCCATTTGATTATATTTAAGCTTATATTATACAAAATATATGAAATCCCATGGACAGAGGAGCCTTGCAGGCCATAGTGTGTGGGGTCACAACAAGTCAGACATGAATGCGCATACACACACACATAATCTCACATCTTCTTTTGTCTACTCATGTGTCAGTGGACACTTAGGTTCCTCCATGTCTTGGCTGTTACAGATAGTGCTGCCGTGAATGTTAGGGTGTATTTATCTTTTCAGGTTAGCGTTTGCATCTTTTCTGGGCATATGCTCAGGAGTGGGGTTGGGGGATCAGGTGCATGCTTAGTCACTCAGTCGTATCTGACTCTTTGTGACCCTTTGGACTATAGCCTGCCAGGCTCCTCTGTCCATAGGATTTCTGTGGCAAGAATACTGAAGTGGGTTGCCATTTCCTCTTTCAGGGGATCTTCCCAACCCAAGGATTGAACCCATGTCTCCTGTGTGTCCTGCACTGCAGGCAGATTGTTTATCCTCTGAGCCATTGAGGAAGACCACTGGATCATGGTTACTTTTTAAAGCACCTCCATATAATTCTTCATAGTGGCTGCACCAATTTACATTCCCATCAACAGTGTCAGAGTGTCCTTTTCTCCTTACCTTTTAAAACTGAACAGGTATCAAAACATTTCTGTATATGTATTTTTATATTAGGAGTTAGCACCCACATGTTTTCAAAAAATGAGCACAATTAACAACAGTATTCATTCTACTTACTACTTTAAATAAGTATATTGGTAATAGTATGAAATATGTTTCTTACTGAGGTTCACTGTTAAAATGTTTGAAAGCCACTTCCTTATCTCATTTAATCTTCCCCCAAAACTCTGAGGGATGAAGTCTGGGCCTTCAGAAAAAAATGACAGTCTCCACAGGAGTTGCAGTTCCTTATATTCTTTGCTTGTTGGAAGGTCCCAAGAATGCCAGAAAGGAAGAGTTTGGTTAGCTGGGGCCTTGAAGCTGATTAATAAAGGACATGTTCAGGGTGGGAAACCATGGTTATTAGATCACCAGGACAAGCTATGAAAAATATACAGAAGCATCTCCATTGGTTATTTTTGTAACAAAATACTATATGAAATGAAATAAATAATGCCAGGGAAATGGTAGATGCACTGAGAACAGTGGTGTTAGCTAAATGGCGAAATTCAGGAAACTTGAAAGTTATACTTCAAGAGTTAAGATATGTAATACTGTTTATAAAGTCACCAGAAAGACACACCACAGCAATTGATTATAATGGATCTCAAACGTTTTTTAAATCTAAACCCTTAATGATCTCAATGCAAAATGCCCATACATTAAATAAACAATTCTAGCTAGTAAATATGCCTTCAGTTCTGTTCAGTCGCTCAGTCATGTCCGACTCTTTGCGACCCCATGAATCACAGCACGCCAGGCCTCCCTGTCCATCACCAACTCCCAGAGTTCACTCAGATTCAAGTCCATCGAGTCAGTGATGCCATCCAGCCATCTCATCCTCTGTCGTCCCCTTCTCCTCCTGCCCCCAATCCCTCCCAGCATCAGAGTCTTTTCCAATGAGTCAACTCTTCGCATGAGGTGGCCAAAGTACTGGAGTTTCAGCTTTAGCATCATTCCTTCCAAAGAAATCCCAGGGCTGATTTCCTTTAGGATGGACTGGTTGGATCTCCTTGCAGTCCAAGGGACTCTCAAGAATCTTCTCCAACACCACAGTTCAAAAGCATCAATTCTTTGGCGCTCAGCCTTCTTCACAGTCCAACTCTCACATCCATACATGCCTTAGAGATTTATAAAAAATATTTATATATGTACAGCCATTATGTCTTCAGACAATAAGAAGAAAATTGCTATTCAACTGTTTTTCTCTAATCAAGAAGGTGTGATTTATGCACAAACCTAAATACTCAATATAAAATAAGGTTTTACCAGATCAGAAGATGGCAAGCAGTGTTCAGATTGTCTTGAAATAGTATATACTTTCAAAAGCTAATCTTAAAAATGAAGTAAACCATGAATGACATGCTTTATGCATCTAGCTTTTTACAGTAACAATAGTTAAAATTGTTTAAAGTAGCATGCATACATGCTCGGTGGCTTCAGTTGTGTCTGAACCTATGGATTATATGCCATCATGCTCTTTTGTCCATTAGGTTTTCCAGGCAAGAATACTAGATTGGGTTGCCATGTTCTTCTCCAAGGGATCTTCCCAATTCAGGGCTCGAACCCACATCTCCTGGGTGTCGTGTACTGCAGGCAAATTCTTTTGCCCACTGAGCCATCTGGGAAGCCCTGTTTAAAATAGCAGGCATAATGAATACTGTTGCTTATTGCCTTAATTTTCAGATAGATGCAGGTGCTATCTGCTACTAGTATCAAAAATATATACAGACTTGTTTCAATAATTGTGTTTGAAGAAGAGATGAGAAGGAAATGGATCACTGTTAAAATCAACTGTTATGTGTCCCAGGTAACAAACTTAATAAATATTTATAATCTTTTCAACAAATCCCACATTTAAGTTGAAAGGAAAACAGCAACAATGAAATAGGCATATGGATATTGATTCTTCAAGTTAGCCTTAAAATTCAAATAAAATATGGAACATGGCCTGGGCATGCAGCCTTCCTTGGGATATATTTTTAGCTCTATTTACAACTGAAAAAACTGATAGATTGCAAAGTTAACTAATTCACCCAGCTCTGCCACCTGGTTGCTAAGTTTCAGAGTCGACCTTTGAACCTAGGTCTCTGCCCCCAGTGTCATGCTCTTTCTATTGCTCATGACTATCATAGTAGGCCACTAAAAAAGATGGCTGTAGAACTCCTGGCTTACTGCTGACTCTGCATCTGGACTTCTGCAATGAATTCTTAGTCTCCCTCCTCCCTTCCTCATTTTATCCTCCTGGGCCACCAGTGCACTTATCCAATTCCCTCAATATCCATTAGTTCAAGGCCACACATTGAAGTATTCAACTTTGTTTCCCTTCTGCGCCCTTGAAGGAGTCTACTCCATCCAGGTTATTTCTCTCCCACACATGGAACCCTTATTCAGGCTCCAGACATTTCTTCTACCTGAAAAGAATGCCAGCTGACTCTCTCCTCCCATAGCCATTCAAACCACAGACTGCATGGAAACTGCCTCCCTCCTGGTTCACTTTCTTCCTGGAACCCTGAACAATTAGCTACAGTGCCTGCCTCCTGATCCCTGTTCTGAACTACAGTAGCGCTTCCAAGCTGAATCATTTTTAAGCAGCAGCTGGTCATGTGCCTGATTTTCTCAGCAGGGTATTATTATGAGTTCCTTTCCAGGTCCAAGCCAGTGAATCGTTCATATTCTTGTATTTTACAGCAACCAGCACATCAGAGAGACTTCATAAGTGTGTATGGATTTATGGACTGCTGTCTTTCTGGGGAAGAGAGAGAAAGGAAAAAAGGGAAGGAGGATGATTACTCTCTGGTCATTTCTCAAGAGTACACAAAGGCATGAGGAGAGCAAATAAGATGTCCTTCATAGAGATTTCAAAAATATTTCAAAAAGAACCCACAGAACATATGTATCATGTTTATGTTTTCAAACTCGCCTGACATGGTATAGGGCAGAGTTTTCCAAAGTATGCTTCAAGACATGATAGTTTTTGCATTCCAAGATCAAATCCATTTAAATAATACTTATTAAATGACATTAAACCCATTCTTTACTCAGCAGTAAAGAATCTGCCTGAAATACAGGAGCCACAGGAGGCCACGAGTTTCATCCCTGGGTCAGGAAGGTCCCCTGGAAGAGGGCATGGTAATTCACTCTAGTATTCTTGCCTGGAGAATCCCATGGACAGAGCATCCTGGCAGCCTACAGTCCACAGGGTTGCAAAGAGTCAGACACAACTGAAGCGACTTAGTACTTGCACAGCACTTTTGCTATAGAGATTTTAGCTTTTGATAGGTTCATGTCCATTAAGATCACTACATGTATTTTATGACATTCTGCAACTTTGCTTGCCCAAAGAATTCTCTTAGTAAGGAGAATCTTATAGGAATTCTGCTGTCGTTGTTAAAGAATGAAAGCAAGAGGTGGAGCATAAGAGATAGACGGAGCTAGAATACAGCTAGGGAGACATACCCAGGATATTATCACTGCTTAAATTCTACTTGGAAAGAAATAGTCTATTTTTTACAAAGTATGACTGGTGAAGGTGGTTTAGTCGCTAAGTCATGTCTGACTCTTGCAACCCCATGGACTGTAGTCTTCCAGGCTCCTCTGTCCATGGAATTCTCCAGGTGAAAACACCAGAGTGAGTTGCCATTTCCTTCTCCAACAAAGTATGCCTGCTGCTGCTGCTAAGTCACTTCAGTTGTGTCTGACTCTACTTATTGATTTTTACTCACAAATACATGTTGAGTGCCTGTAAATGTTAGGATCTGTTCTAGATGCTTGTAGAAAAGCCTAGAAGCACATGTAAAAATGATATAAAAATGATATAAACCCTGTCATAGAGGCAAAGTTCAGCAAATTGTGTCTAGGTGGAAGGATTGGCTAAAAAGGGCAGTCTTAGAAAAAGTGAAAGTAAAAGTATTAGTCACTCAGTCATCTCCAACTCTTTGTGACCCTGTGGACTATAGCCTACCAGGCTCCTCTTTCCATGGAATTCTCCAGACAAGGATACTGGAGTGGGTTGCCTTTCTCTTCTCTGGGGAATCTTCCAGACCCAGGGATCAAACCTGGGTCTCTTGCATTGCAGGCAGATTCTTTATCATCTTAGCCATTAGGGAAGCCCAGTCTTAGGTGGGATGGTAAATAAAAGGAGCAGGAATGGTATGATAAAGCCCACTGAAAAAAAGCCTTCTGTGGGCTCAAGAAGTATGACATTCATAGACTAAGAAGGAGGGAGTTTATGCAGCTGAATTTTGAGTGAGGCACTGACATGTTAAAAACAGAACGTAAGACTATTCTAACTTTATAAACAGGATTTGTGAGAAAGACTGAACCCAGGAAGATCCAATAGTCAGCTATTACTTAAATCTAAAAATAAATAGATGAGGATTTGACTGGAAGTGGCGCGATGACAGTTGTTGAAATTAAGAAGAAATTGGTAAATGAAATGGCAAAGTATTAGATGGGAATATCGTTGGGACAGGGGTAGAGGGTGTAACTATACAGCAGAGAAAGCAAGATTTTCTATTTATCAATAACTTTATTTCTCAAAATATCTTAATTTCAAACAGAAAGCATCCATACCTGGTGTTCATTGAATCTAAACTCATAGAATTCCAGAATCATGGTATTGGATGGGACCTTTGAAGACATCTGATGAATTCTGAAATGCCCTCTATAGTATAATACCTGACCCACCCAGGTTAATCAATCATGAACAACCTAAAAACCAACACCCCACCCAAATAAAATAGTGTCAGAAGTTACAAAGTAAATAAATATAAGAGCTGGGCAGAAGAGACCACCTAAACAAATCCTTACTTGCTGTAAGGAATGCTTTGTGTAGGAACTGACAGAGATAAAGATTCAAAGACTGTGTCATCCCTGAAGGTTGACTGTAGGTGAGGGAAACACATATGTCTCCTATAGGCCCTCTCCCCAAGAGAATCAAAATGACTCCTAAGGTTGTAACAGGAATACTCCTTCATCACTGGACTGTGAGTTTCTTGAAACCCAAAGTTAGTTCTTTCCATTTGGTGTACTCAGCACCTGGCACATAGCAGGTATTCAATATATATTTCAGTTCAGTTCAGTTCAGTCACTCAGTTGTGGCCGACTCTTTGTGACCCCATGAATCGTAGCACGCCAGGCCTCCCTGTCCATCACCATCTCCCGGAGTTCACTCAAACTCACGTCCATCGAATCGGTGATGCCATCCAGCCATCTCATCCTCTGTCGTCCCCTTTTCCTCCTGCCCCCAATCCCTCCCAGCATCAGAGTCTTTTCCAATGAGTCAACTCTTCGCATGAGGTGGCCAAAGTATTGGAGTTTCAGCTTCAACATCAGTCCTTCCAAAGAACACCCAGGACTGATCTCCTTTTGGATGGACTGGCTGGATCTCCTTGCAGTCCAAGGGACTCTCAAGAGTCTTCTCCAACACCACAGTTCAAAAGCATCAATTCTTTGGCGCTCAGCCTTCTTCACAGTCCAACTCTCACATCCATACATGACCACTGGAAGAACCATCGTCTTGACTAGATGGACCTTTGTTGGCAAAGTAATGTCTCTGCTTTTTAGTACCATATAGACTCATTGAGAATACACAGGAACTGTGAACTACCTTGTTCATTGCTACATCTCCATCATTCAGTGCAGTGTCTGGAAAAGAATCTAGTAGGTCGACAACACAAGGTTATTTAACTCACGGTCTCTCACTTAAACTAAAATAATCTACAAGGTTCTTGTTATTACCTCCAATCTTCAGGTGAGGAAATTAAGGTCCAAGAAAGAGTAGGTGGTATGCAGGGATTATGGCTTGTGTGTAGTGGAATGGCGATGAGAACCACCTCCCACTTTTCAGTTTCCATCAAGGAGTGATATTACTTACAGCATTACATGTGGCACATAAAGTCCCTAATCCAGATTCTGATTAAACTTGGTTCGAACTCTAGTTTCTTGGACAAAATTTCTTCCTGCTCTTATACAGAATTTCGAAAGCTTCCTCTTCTTTCTCTCTCTCTCCTCTCCGGTGTCAGCTCAGGCTGACATTTCAGTTTGAGCAAATCTGGCCTCTAAGCTCAGATTAAACAAAACAAAACAAGAAGACTCTTTATCTCAGCATTTTGTACCTTCAGTAACTTTATTAAAGTTTCAGGGGAGTGGAAGATTTATAGTGTGAAATTATCCTGTAGACCAGGCTGACTCCTTTCTGTTACACACACACACACACACACACACACACACACACACACGGAGCATATTCTCTGCCTTTCCTACATGGAAGAGAACACATAGGAAATATATCTGTGGAAGAGACCACAGATGAGTTCCACCCAAACCAGTGCACCTTAAACTCTCATCTTCTATAATATCTTCTGCAATCTTATCAAACATTATTTTGCACTCTCCTTGAAAGAAATTCTAGATACAGTTATGATGAGTACAATACGATGACGATTCCAGAAGACTAGTTTTTAAGAGCAGAAAGTCTACTCCCTCACAAGTCCCATTAGGCAATTCTTCTATTCATGCCCAACATATCATGAGAGCACATGGTTATGTCAAATTTTAATACTGAGATTGTCTTAGATAAGAACAACCATCAGAGAAGCAAATAGTCTGTAAGTTATTAATTTTATTTCTACTGGTAACATGGCTGACGATCATGGTCTGACTGACTTTAGCCTAGCCTCCCTGAATCCCATTTATTGCAGAGTCCTAAAATTTTCCATCTCAATAAAATCAGATCCCCTATCACACAGTACTCTCAATCACTCAGTGGCTCCTCTTTTTGAAAATTCCCCCCAAAGCTCCTACCTACACATGCCTGACAAGACTTCCATGACCAGTGTCTGTGGATTTCTGCAAGGCCTACTTATGGGAATTCCTTTCACTACATACACATACACACACATCTTTTGAACTCAGGCCCATAATGTTTTCCCTTAAAAATTCTTCCCACCCCCTTCACTTACCTCCTGTTTCATTCTTTAGTACTCAGCCTTCTCCCACTCCACTCTGATTTAAATTGCCTTCTGTTACTCTCCCATCGCCTACATGCTTCCCTCTTTCAGAATGCTTTCTACAATATAGTATGCCAAAACCATCTCTACCCCTGGACTTTAAGCTTTCCTGGGATAAGGGGCACCATTCTTTTACTCATCTCACTTTTGCAGACTCTAATAAAGTGTGTGACATATATTTGGTACTAAATAAATGTTTGTTGAATTACTGATGGTACTGTGATGGTACTCAGTCATGTCTGACTCTTTGCAGCCCCGTGGACTGGAGCCTGCCAGGCTCTTCAGTCTGTGGAATTTTCCAGTGGAGCGGGTTGCCATTTCCTACTCCAAGGGAGCTTCCTGACCCAGGGATCAAACCCACGTCTCTTGGTCTCCTGCACTGGCAGGTAGATTCTTGACCATTAGCTCCACTGTACTAGAAGTCAACAAAACCCAATCTTATATTTATTTCATTAAAAAAAATTCTACTAGAGCCTTAGGCAGACCAAGGGAAAAAAATCATAGGTAGTGGGAAGATAGGGAAAAAAAATCACAAAATTATGTATACCTTTTCCTTAGAGGTTTTTTTGAAGTACTAAGTGAAATTTTATATTTTTCGTAAGATTTCAAAGTAAGAACTTGATGCCAGAAATACACTTGGAAATGAGAACAGCTTGCCACTGGCAAGCTTTGCTTAAACCTGTTACATGTACACATTCAAAGTGAATCCAACTCCTTCATGTATTTCCCATCAGATAAAATGTATAGACAGAAAAAAGAAATCAGCAAAAGTTAGAGCTAAACTGAACCAATCTTTTACTGTATCAAATTCAGGGAGTGACTAGCTTAGAGTAATACATGGTGAAATGGAAATCATATTTCTCTAGTTGTACCTACTTTAGACACTGTCAACTCCATCCTTAGGAACAAAGAGGGAATTTGGGTGGGAATTAAGAAAGGGGAAGCTGGAATTGCTTAAAATATTATGTATTTAATTATTAATATTTGTTCTTCAGAGCTGTTTAGTGAAGGGCTTTTTTTTTAACTTTAAGAAAAGTATGAATCAGCTGTTACAGTTTATATTTATTTTTTAATTAAGGGTAAGCAAATGGTGTCCAAAGTAACTGACTTTTTTTTTTTTTTTTGACTTGTTCTCTTCATTTACACCAATAAGCCTGTCTAGGAGTTATGACAAATTTATACAAACCTTTAATCAGTCAAGAGTTGGCAAAGAAACTGACATCCGCAGAGTCACACATTACGTAGAATGGATCCTTTTGCCTCAATGGTCAATATCCCTGTGACTTGTGGGTAAAAGTAAATGACTGAACATGTCACAAGAAAACGACCTCAACCTCCAGCTCACCGCTGTGGCTCTGAGGCGATTAAGGGTGTTTTTTCATCCTTTTCAAAAGGAAGCTGCTGCTTCAGCATCTTCTCCTGGAGCTCCTGGCACTGGTTCAGGCTGTGTGTCAGGGGAACCCTTGATCGCATCACAGTGATGGAAGCCAAGTGCTGGCCTGCAAGAATTGAGGACTGTTTGTTCACAGAAGATCCTGAACAGAAACACGGGTGTCACATAGTTCAAGGGGGCCTCGAAGGAAACCGATGCTGCCGTAGGAGGGGACTTCCAAAGGCTCAAGTTATTTCTCAGTTGCTGTTCCAGAGCCCTCGCCTGGCTTTTATGGAATCTGGCCAAGAGTTGTTGCTTAGGCAGTTTCTCCCTGTAGTTCCTTCACTTAGACTTCAGATGGGGAAATGAAAGCGTTTTCATATATTTTCAAGTAGTGCCACGGTGATGGCTACTCTCTGGGGACAAAAGTACTTTATTAATGAATGCAGTGTGTGTTCTTGGTAAAACCCCACATTAAACTGGCTCACACTGTTTTCATCCTGCCAGCTATTGGTGACATTTAGGTGTGTTGTTTGGTGACTCAGTTTCCTGGAGGATACCAGGAAACTCCACATTGAGGCTTTTTTAGTGGGGATGAGAAGGTCAGTTACTCAACGTCTTACAACATTTGGGGTTAAAATTCCTAAAAGTTCAGCTTTAACACTGATCCTGAACAACGCTGGCTAGCCATATTGCCTATAAACCTAGGAATTTGGGAAAAGTAGTATTCTCAGCTCTATGCTAATATCAACAGTAATTCTTCTTGTTTTAACAGGAATTTTTTGAGCAACAATTTTATAGAACAAACTGTTTTTTTGTGGTTAGTAATTATTTTCTTAATTGGTATGTAGATGTGCTCTGGTCATTTTTTTTTTTTTCATTCTCCAAATTTATACAGTGCATGCAAAGGTAGTTAGAACTTAAAATACATACACAGACCACATTTTTATTGTGCGCAAATGCTGATTGTCAGAGGGGCTAATCTATGATTGGGACATAAAGTAGATCTTCTGACACAAGCTGTCCCTCTTGTCACTGTACTGCCTTCTTAAGAGCAAGTCTGGTATTTGAGTGCATAATGTCTTGACGCATGGAAACTTTGCTGAATTACTTTTCTACTCTTAGGACTAAAAATTAAACACTAAAGTGTAACATGTGGAGCCACATCCCGCTAGGTCAAAGGCCTATATTTCTGAAAAGCTTTGAGAAGTTGGTGAGGATGGGAAGGGAGATGGGGAGGTCCCCTGGGGCTCAGACTTTGAGAAAGTTGGAAAGCAGCGGGAAAGAAACACAACACAAAGTCTGTGAGGTGGGGAGAGGGGTTTCCTGGCTTCCGGATATAATCAGTGACTGGAAAGATGGCTGTGAACAAATCCTAGACACAATGGTTATGCATCTTTAACGCACTGGATGTGCTAACTGTGGATGGCCCAAATCAACTGAAACAAGTTAATTTCCTCTTAAAATTCCTACATCCTTATTTTATACCTTAGAGGAAAGAAAAGTCCAAAATAAAACCGCATAATGCATGTACTACCATCACAACTAGGTTACGCTATAGTTACATATGGAAGATATTAAGTAAAATCAGAATGTGTTATGGTCATAGGTTTAATGATTGCTTGTGATCTTTAGGGTATGGGATTACAAGGAACTTTCTGCATTCCATCTTTGTGTAATGTTTCAGATTTTATAACAAACATGTTATATTTTTATATACTTAATCAGGGAAAGGCTGTACAGGTAAAATACTTAATACTTGTGATTTAAGATTATCTTTAAGGTTTTTCCTTTTGTTGGGGGAAAAGCTCCAATCTTACACTTTAATTCACCTGGCAAGGTTAGGTAGGTGTTGGTTCACCTAAGGAAATATTTACAGAGATTGGTGCAGAAAAAAAATTTTTTTAAGTGGAATAAAAGAGGCAGTTTTTAACCTAGAGTTCTCAAAGTGAATAGCAAACAGTTCAAGAATCCTTGATAACAATTAGCCACATGGCCCATGTAACAAATACTTTGAAAATTATTTTAACTGTTAAAAATTTTATGTAAAAACCTATCTGGAAAATCCCAGGAGCCTGAGATTCAGTCCATGAAATTTTTTGTTGTGCCACTGACCAAATTTCAAGGCAAATGGAGTCCAAATTTCAAGGACAGAATTTCTTCTCCTCCAATACCTGTAGGTTTGAAGACCAAGAAAAGTGATCACACCAACTGCATGTAAGCTTTTCAGATTATGCTTTCTAATTGAGGAGAACAGAAGTTTCGTAAGATGGACTCTTCCTGGGAGTTTGGACGTTTTCCTGCTCTGAAAGGTTTGCTTATCTGCAGGCTAATAGAGTGGTGAAGTTCTCTGCAATTGATCCCCATGGTAGAGCTCCCCCAGGGTCAGTTTTTGTGAATAGAACCTGCTTCCATACGACGTCTTTGAATGTAGTCCTCTTTCAAGTTTGTACTTTATTCTGTGCATGGTAGGTAGAAACACTCTTTCAGACTCTTCCCCTTGGCATCGCAATACCACCCTTGTCCCTATTTGCAGTTCGTCTGACGAAGGAAGCAACATAGGCGTAAATTGCCTATGCCCATAAGGCATAAATTGTAAATTGCCCATAAGGCGTGGTGCATTCACACTGCCGTTGAAGATAATTCAGACAATTCTGAATGTGAAAATATAGCATATTGTCAAATCTGTGAATTCGAAGGAGTGCTGGCTCATAACATTGTATGTTTTTGTTTATGTCCACCCCAAAATTTAGACGTAAGGGCTTGGTTGGGAACTCAGCCTGGTCTTAATACAAATAGTTTTAATTCCCACAACCACCCTGTCCTCTTCAAGTAGGTAAATCCTAAACCCTCAGAAACCCTAAAATCCAAACCCACGGAAACTGATTGCGCGCGTCCTAAATAACCCAGTTTGTGCGACCCGTCGGGTTCTCCAGGGAAAGCTCGCAGGGTGGTGGAGACGCGGAGGTTCGGGGCCACCCGGACGGGCTGGACTCGGCTGGACGTGCGGGGTCCGCGCGGGCCAGGTGCGCGGCCGCGCGCGCGCGGGCGCGACCCTAGGCGGCGGGCGAGCTGGCGGCGGGCTCTCCACGCCGGGTTTTCCGCCGCTCCTGTCGCACGGGTCCCCGGCAGCCCCACGGAAACACACGCTCGCGACCGTTCCTCGGAGCGAGCAGCGCGGGACCGCGCGGGGTGATGCGGCGGCGAAGCGGCGTGGCGACCAGGGGCCAGGGCGGGCCGTGGCCCCGGGCGATCTAGGCGTGGAGTCGAGGAGGGGCCGGGCGGCGCCGAGGGCCGTGCGGGGCGCGAGGGGGAGTGTTCCCGGAAAGCTGCGGCGATGGAGCCGCGCTGCGCCCGCCGCCGGAGGAGTTGAGAAAGAAAACAGGAAACGTGGTGGCCGCGCAGCCGGCCGCGGCTGATTCATTCGCTTTGAGTGAAGGCTCGGCAGGAGGGGCGGGCGCGGGGCCGCGGCTCGGGGCCGGTCGCCGCGCAGATCGCGCCGGGGACCAGACGCTCCCTCCGCTGGGCGGGCTCGTGGGCGCGCGCGCCACCCCCCCTTCGCCATCCTCCGGCACCAGGACTTCTTCAAAGTCGCATCGTGGGGGTTCTGGTCCATGTAAAAGTTGGCTTGGCGCACTTGGCGCGCCCTCCCTGGACGCTGAACGGAGACGCCAAGCTGGAGAGGGCGTGCGTTCCCGAGGCCGGCCGCCCCGCTAGCAGAGCCCCGGCCCCCCTAGCAGTGCCCGGCTCGGCAGTATGAAGAAGCAGCCCTCATGTGCGGGCACCGGGCATCCGAGCATGGCGGGGTACGGCAGGATGGCTCCCTTTGAACTCGCCGGCGGCCCCGTGAAGCGCTTGAGAACTGAGTCCCCCTTTCCCTATCTCTTCGCAGAGGAGGCCTACCAGAAACTGGCCAGCGAGACCCTGGAGGAGCTGGACTGGTGTCTGGACCAGCTAGAGACTCTGCAGACCAGGCACTCCGTCAGTGAGATGGCCTCCAATAAGGTAAGCCCCGGCTCGGCTCTCACCGCGTCCCCTAGGCTGCTGATTCCCACGCTGGTGGAGCCACCAGTCCCCGTGGCCCCGGGAAATACACAGAGGTTTGTCACACACACTGCATTTTGGCTCCCATGGAAGAAGATTTCTGGTGCTGCCTGTGCCCTCCCTCTCTCATCCATTCACTTTGGAGAAATTAAACATTTTACAAAAGCAACTTTGATATAGTTTTGATTGCAATACCCGCAAGACTCAGCGCTCGCGTGTGTGTGTGTGTGTGTGTGTGTGTGTGTGTTTGGAGGGGTACTTCTAGGTGACACTTTGCCCTTGCAGCAGTAACGAAATCCTGTCTACTGGCAATCCATGTTTTAGGGTATTCTTCAGATTCTCAGTGGGAAGTAAGAGTTGCTAGAGGTCAATGCAATACCTTGAATGTCACCACCTACCGCACTCACACTCAGAAGAGTTCAGTGAACTTGGAACCTTAATCCACATTTATCTAAGTGTCAGGGTCAGGGTACCCTGTAAGAACTGAGCCTTTGTAGTTTCGCTTGGCCGTATGTGTCCTCAGGGGACGTCAAAGTTAAGGTTATGGTCACTGGCATTGTTACTGTAGATCTTGGAGTTTTCTGAGGTTATTTACAGTGATGATTCAGTGGGGGCATTTTGTGCCATATATGCCAAGGTGCTGGTCTTGGATGGTGGAGTTCAGGGGGCTGAGAAGCAACCTTCCACCTGCCACAGCCTTAAAGCAAGGTACAGTATTGCTCATTTTGGTGGGTTTTTTTTTTTTTTGGAGTTCCTTTTATTTTTTAAAAAAATATTTAGTTATGTAAGGAAATAATTGGGATTATCTATGTTTTTAATGATTGTTTGGCTCAGGGGCTGGGAGGCATGGGCATGTTGGATGCAGATGCCTGAATGATTTAGCCAGTAAGGACTAATAACTTCATGTGGCAATTAATAACAGTTGCCCCTTAAAGAATATTTAAATATTTTGGCCCACCTATTTACAAGGTCAGGAAGGTTATCCCATTTTACTGCTTATCTACATGCACATATTTTTCAAAGAGCTATGCTTTTTTTTTTTTCTGGTTGACTATAGTTTTCATCCCACCTGTTTTTCTCTCATGCAGTTTAAAAAGCTATAGCGTATCACCTACTTGATTGTCTTATCTCTTGACAGTGCTTACATAGACAGCAGGATTTTTAACTGAAAAGTTTAGCTTCAGATAAACAAAATAAAAAGGACTCCCCAGTCACTGTCTGTAGGCACTAACTTACCCGTGAGCACACTGACCTACCCATAAGCACACTGACCTACCCATAAGCACACCAATGATCAAATCTGTATCTTTTTTTTTTTTTTTTGGTCATTTAAGCCTCATTTCTAAGTTTGATGTGATTCCTCAACAGAATGACAGGTTATTACTCTTACTCTCTGCCTTGGCATCCGGTGCCATTGTTCTCATCTAGCTAATAAATTCTTAGTTCATTGATTCATTTTATCATATATAGGTTGTTCTTTCATAATTTGGTTCATAATGGCAGCTGACATATGCTAAGGATCTCCAGTGTCCTGAAGGCTGAATGGGACCATTCTGTAATGGGCCTGAGTTCTTATTCTCTTGCCTGGTTAATTCTGTGTAGTGAAAGGAGAAGCCAGAAGACACCAAAAGATGCGCAAGCCTTTGCTTATATTTTCAAGATGATTTGACAGTGCTTTTTCAGCGCAATGAACCTCAGCAGCTGTAATTACTTTCCCCCAAAATCTATACTCTTAATGATGAGACCTCTGTTTGAATTTAAAACTGAACATAAAATCTAATCATGTACGTGACTTCAGTTGACAAGTAATTAATTTATCTGTACTTTAAAATGAAAAAGTAAAATTTGAGGTCACAATGATTAGTCAAATGATTTTTTTTTTCTTTTAAAAGCACCAAGTAAGGCGAGGATTTTTTTCTTTTCTTTTCTTTTTTTTTATTGTGAAGTCCCCTCAAGTAGACTTCGAGTTAATTTACAGATTTAATGTAAGAGATGAGCTTATTTCAAAATGCAGGCATTCTAGCTGTGTTTAAGTCTTGTATTGACATGATCCTTATTTTTAACATTAAAAAAATTAAACTCAGCTGAAGCTGTCGATTAAACTTTTCATGTCTAAGCCATTCATCTTTTTTTTTTCCCTTAACTCATTCATTTCTAAATAAGTGCTAAGCTCCTGTGACTTTTTATAGATGAAAACAGATTAGCATAGAAAAAAAAAAGCTCTTGGTAAAGGTTGTAAAGTTATCCTTCAGCCTGGTAACAAGGGCACGAATAAGTCACATCCACATGAGCTGTAAACTGAGTTGGAGCAGCTGATCTAAAGGTCCCCAGGAGTGATACCAAGTCTAAGTCTGAACTGGAAATGAGACAGCTTTCGTCACACATCCACTAGGTTGTTGAGTATCTCTTGAGTGTGAATGAATAAGTCTGAAACATTGCTTTCGGTTACTAGTCTTATTATCATCCTTTCTTTCTACATGTACTTATTTGAACCAACCAGTATTGTCTTTGAAAAGTTATAATATTTTTCTTTGTTTTCTTCTCTTTTTGAGGCTTTTAAAAAAGTGCCCTAATTGATTAAAATAACACAATAAAATACTAGTAAGAAATCACGATTTTTAACTGATTATTTGGAGAAAATATTTACTATGAAAGTGGATTTGGGTGTGAGGAAGGAGGAAATTGATTCGTCAGACTCATTTAACAAATTGGGTTAATGGATTCTTCATATTAAAAAAATCTGAACAGAAGGAATCTAAACTATTAGCGGTTTTTAAGGGATGCTTTAGAAGCAACTAGATGTATTTCCTGATTGGGATTGTAATGTGTGTAATGCTTATCGATAGTATTGAGACAGGAAAATTATGGAGTTCTTGGCCAATGCCAGTGTTGGCTGTAATACGTGTAGGATGCTTGTACCAAATAGGGGTGAGATTCTCCAGATGGCATTTAATTTGAGTGGTTAAATTGACAGCGTTTACTTTCATAAGCACATTAATCTGCCTGAGATTTGTACAGATTTCCTTGAGTTAAGAGAGGTTTTGGTGATGTCTCAAAGCTTTGGTGGCAGACAGATCTGGAAGTTGAATCACAGTTTTATTCCTTACTAGCTGAGTTACATTAGAGAAATGACAGACTTTTTTAGCTAGTTTCCTTAGCATAAGATGAGCACAATGATACTTGTTTTGAAAGGTCAGAGTTTGAAAGAATATGTATAAAATAGCTAGCTAATAATGTCTGATAAGCTTGACATGGCCCTGTTGTTATTAGTATTATTGAACGTTTAGGTTCAACTTGATTCATTGCTTACTTGGCTAATTTTTTTTTTTTAAACCATTCAGTTGTCATCTATGCTTGGTATTTTAAGTTTCACGGATTTTTATAATCCAGTTCTTAATTTTTATAATCCAGTTCTGTCTATAGCACACATTTCTATATTACAAAAAAGTGTTTATACTTTCTTTAGCATAATATAGGCATAAACATTTTGAAGTTCTAATTAAAAGCTTAATCTTTTCTTAAATTTCAGCTACAGAATTGGAAACAGAAGAGCTAAATATTTTTCCTGTTTTATTCTAAAAATGAAAATACAGCACTTATTAATTTTTAGAAAATATTAAACATAATGTGGGATTGGCAGGTATATTTCCATCCTTTGTAAAAATTTTGCCAGTCTAAAGTAACTTTTAAGACTGTTGTAAAGGCCAAATAGTTTCACAGTATTTTTGGTTACCTTTTTCTCATGGAAAGTAAATTGAGGCTGTGAGGAGGGTAGGCCAGGAATCTAAGCATCAAAGGTTACGCTACAAAACTGTATCCTCTTGTGACCCAACAATGCACATTTCACCAGACCCTCAATGTAAGTGTGGCGATATTTGAAGGGGAAGATAAAATCATCTTAATCACCCCCCCCCCACCACCAAATATATCACTATAAAAATGAATTGGTCCTCTTCTCTAAATTTGGGGCAGTTCTGAGGCTTGGCGTTACTGGAACCTACTTGCTTGAAGCCCTTATACTTCAAGGGGCTTCCCTGGTGGCTCAGTGGTAAAGAATACACCTGCTAAATGCAGGCGATGTGGATTCCATCCCTGGGTGGGGAACATCCCCTGGAGTAAGAAATGGCAACCCACTCCAGTATTTGTGCCTGGAGAATTCCATAGAGGAGCCTGGGATCGCAAAGAGTCAGAAAGAGAAACACACACACATACATACACATACATACACAGTGCTTCAAACTGAAAGTCTGTCTTGAAGTTAAGATTCAGGTGTCCTTCTAAAAGACTGAAGGATTTTTATTGTTGTTGTTTCAGGCATATGTAGGCCAGCTTTGCAAACGTAGATATGACTTCTTTATGGAATTTATTTTGTCTGGTTTTAACAAAGATCTCTATCATGTTTCTGTTGCCTACAAATTAAATTGCTTTTCTGGGATGCTCTTTCCTAGTATTTTTGCTGTCTACTCCCCCTGCTGATTTTTAATAGTCAGTGCATATGTAACATATACTATAGCTTTCTGTGATTGCTGATGTATTTCTTCTGGCAAAAGTGATGCTGGAATGACCACTATAGAATGTTCACAAGAAATGGCTAAATCTTAAGATTTTTCAGCATTACATGAGTATAAGATGGCTCAGGAAAGATATAAATGCTTAATTTTGTTGAGAAGAAAGCAAAAAGTTGGAAAAGGCATTTTAATTTTGTGAAGAGCAAAGAGCAAATAATAATTTTCTTTAAAATATCAAAACTTATTGACTTAGTCATGTAAGAGTTGTTAACAGTTAATCAACATATTTAAAGGAAAACTCTAAATTTTTAGAAAAGAAAATATCATTCATAAATGAAGATACTCAACTTACTGATGCTTTAAGTTTGCTCACTGCTTTTTCATCTACTTTATAAAAGTAGATTTGGCCAAGATTTATGTAGTTTACATATAGAGCCTTAAAGTTAACATGAAGAATTGGAAGTGGTTGTTTCATGATCACTGTTTACAAAAATACTTTATTTGCTTATAAGTAATAATAGAAAGAAGGGAAGCACTTTTTACCAGATATTTTTATGTTTAATTAAATAGAAAAGCCCTTAATTTTAACCCCTTAACTTTAACTTTAAAACCGTAAGGATTACTGTAAATCTTTATTTATCTCTTTTGTCATCAACTTGGCTCCTGTATTGGTATTTAATGGCAGTAAGCTTAATTTTCTTAAAATAATTATCAAAAACTTTTAATTTTGTAACTCAATAAAGTAGTTGTTCCTTGAGAATTGCTTTCAGTCATTAAAATTTTGACTTAATTATAGGATAGTGGTAACTTCTGTCTCAGAGTGTTATGAACTATGTCCTTTTTTTTTTTTTTTTAATTTCAAAATGTAAGGCTTGGCCAAAATAAAATAGTACTTTTCCCAATATCTGAATAGTTTGAGCATGTTGAAGAAGGTTGCAGGCTCAGTTTCGTCCAACTCTTTGCAACCCCATGCCCGCCAGGTTCCTCTGTCCGTGGGATTTCTCAGGGAAGAATTCTGGAGTGGGTTGCCGTTTCCTCCTCCAGGGTATCTTCCTAACCCAGGGATCAAAGCCACATCTCTTGTGCCACCTGGGAAGTCCAGATTAAGCACGTTTGCCCCTAAATAGCAAGGATAATAATGATTTTACTCAATTTTAAAAGATTCCTGTGATATTGACAGGAATACCTGTCTCTGTGACTATGTGATAATCATAGATTGTAGCTATTCCTTAAGATACACATAATTATGGCAGATATGAAACACTGATAATGATTTCCACTAAATCCATAAAATATTGTATAAAATATGATTTCCTCTTTTTCCAGAAAGAGATCAATACTTTAAAACTGCAAATAGCTAGGCTGTATTTTGTGACAGCATAGCTTTCTCTACCGGGTAGTAATATTGTGCCTTACTAGTGGTGATAGTTGAATTGACACTATTAGTCTGAGATCTTTCTGGGAAGTAGAGAGAGGGGTAGCCTTGCCTGCATTTTGATACTCACATTAGTTTTAAAAGACATTTTAAGTTACTCTAACAAGGAGTGAGATGAGGAGAGTGAGCCTTCGTATCTGCTTAAACAACAAACATTTCTGCTTTGTTCATTGTGAAATTAGTTAAATTGGATTACCAACTCCAATGGTGTTAACTTTATTATTCTTTACACTTAAGAAAATACTTCATCTTTAGTGAAGGATTTGTTGTTGTTGTTATTAATGTCCTGGACTTTTTGGTCTTGTTTTGCTGTGCTTTATGTGTGATGAGGATGAATGGCATTTACATTTCTCCTGAGATATATACCAATGCTTATGGCAACTTTGTAGAGTAGAAGGGACATAGATGTTTTTTGTCAGGCAGGCTTGGTTTCAGATTCCAGCTCTGCTGCATTCTACCTAGTATTTTGAGCAACATGCCTCGCTTCTCTGAATTTCAATTTCTTCATTTCTAAATGGAGATAATAAAAGGGGAAAATAAAATTGAAAGATTGTTAAGACCATCAGATATATAGAAAATTCAATTTGGTGAATAGTGTATATTGGGTGTTCAATAAATTGCATGTAATTTATTCTATCCCTCGTCTGTATTGGAAAGGAGAGATTAAGAAAAGCTATATGTCAAATACTCCTAATATAAGAACATAATATTTCTTAGAAGAAAAATGTGACTTTTGTTCTATAATAGATTTGGAGTTAGTGTTCTCAAACTTCCTGTGTACATTCATAACTATGTTATGTTATGTATGTATGTTATGTTATATATGTTAAATATTTTTAGTTAAAGCATTTATTTTTAAAAGGTAAGTGTCCACAAGAGTGCCTCATCTTAAGCAAAGAATTACATAAAATCATGGATTTGATGTTCTATTATAATTGTTTTTAATGTACATTGAAATTAATTTGTAGCAAAATGAGAAAGTTTTTAATCCACACTGCATTACAGACAACAGGCATATTTTTGGTTGTACGAGTCTAAATTGGCAGTAAGAACCATTTGGTTAGAAAGATATGTCTGTTTTAAACAACCTTGGTTTTTCTTCTCTGCCATTAATGAGATCTCCCCACTAGAGGAGAAAATACCAGATTTCAAACAGAATGGTCTATGGATTTAGAGCACTCTCCCAATCTCTGTCTTTTACTAAATTTAAATGGGACAGTTTACCTTGTATGATTCAGTTTCCTCATCTGTTATATAGTTGCTGTGATGATTCCATGAATTGAAAGATGAGAGTTATCTAGACAAGAGTCAGGAACATAGTGGGTGCTTAGTAATGCTGAGTCCTTTATATCCTTCTGTAAAGGAATATCATCTTTCTTTTCTTCTTTTGTGGGGTAAGGGTTAGAGAAGGTGTGTGTTTGTGATCCTGGTGCTGATGCTTCCAGTGGGCTTTTGAGAGAGAACGGTGGCCTAATGATGTTGTGAACCACATAGGACTATTGGAATGTTTCATTTGCTCTTCTCTCTGTCAATGACTTTTCAGTGGAGTTTACCTTTTGTTTCTTTGTATAATTTTATAGTATAGCCCATCAAAATGGCCTGAGGTTTTATCAGAATACCTAAAACTCTCTAAGCTGTTTTCTAGCAGAAATACCTAAAACAGTGGATAATAGTCCAGTGATTTTTTTTTTTTCGTAAATGGATGCACCCTGTCATTCCTCTGAACGAGACTGAAAGTAACCCAGTCACAGAATCTCTTATTTTAATATTTATATTCAGGACATAGCTTTCTAAGGTCTTAGCAACTTAACCATCTAGTGTATGCAGACATTTCCTTGTTCTGTCAGCTGAGAAAGCCTAAAGCAGCAGCACCCCAGGGGCACTGAACACATCTAGCAGCCTCATCTTGGTTTCTAATACCCTTCTCCAACAGAAGGTGGCAGGACTCTGCGGAGAAGTAGCTGATTCTAGAACTGGCGCAGGGAATCAAGCTGGCGCATGCGTAGTGCCAGAAACTAAGGAGGTACCCAAAGAAGTGTTGCTGGGAGCACGGCAAAGGGCCGCAAGAGCAAACTGAAAAAGCTCCCAGTTCCCAACTGGAATGGCTTGATGGAGAAAATAAACTGGGACTATAATCCAGGGTATAAAACAAATATCCATGAGTTCATACTGATACAGTTTATTGAATAAATACTTAAATGAGGGAGAAGAGACAAATCCCCTGTCCAAATAATTTATGTAGATACTCTGCTCTCAAGGAGAAAAAGCATAACGCCTCACTGCTTAAGTGTGGGCTGGGCATACTGACCTCCTTCCAAAAAAGCACAATGTGGAAAGAGGGAACAGCACCTCTACTGTAGAAAAGCCTGACAGATACACACCACCTCAGCCAGTGATCAAAGCTGACAGCAGTTCTGGTAAGTCAAATTGTAGTTGATGCCCTTGATATGATCTGATGAAAATGGTACTAACATTGGTGTTTCCTACAAAAAAACATATAACCCCACTCTAAACACGAGAAGAACATCAGCTAGTTCTTAGTTGAGGGACGTTCTACAAAATACGTGACCAGTAACTCCTCAAGACTATGAAGATCATCAAAAACAAGGAAAATCTGAGAAACTCACAGCCAAAAGGAGCCAAAGGAGACGTGATGACTAAATGTAATGCGTCCTGGGTGGGATCCTGGAACAGAAAGGAATATTCGGTGAAAGCTATGGAAATCTGTGTGCATTTTTGCTAATAATAATGTATCAGTATTGGTTTAGTAATTAGGACAAATGTGCCCCTATAGTAAGATATTAGTAATTGGGGAGACTGGGTGTGGGACATATGGGAACTCTCTGTACTTATCTTCACAGTTTTTCTGTAAAAAAAGAACTTTTCTGAAATAAAAGGGTTATCAAACAAACCATCCTGTAGGGTCTATCTGGAATATTAACCTTTTCTATGAAGTTCTTTCTGTCCTATCTTTCCCCATATCTCCCATCCTGAAAAAAAAAAAAGAGTGTTAGTCACTTAGTGTTTTCCACCTCTTTGCAACCCCATGGACTGTATGTAGCCAGTCAGACTCCTCTGGCCATGGGATTCTCTAGGCAAGAATGCTGGGGTGGGTTGCCATTCCCTTCTCCAGGGGATCTTCACAACCCAGGGGTTGAGCCTGGGTTTCCTGTATTGCAGGAAGATTCTTTACCATCTGAACCACCAAGTAAACTTATCTCCCATCCTAGCCACTCCTAATTGGGTATAATGTCTCTTCCCTTTGATCTTCTGTGGGACTTTATTTGTAGTTGTGTTAACTGTGTATAATATTTTTTCTTTGTTTTATTCCCATCTCATGGTACATTAGGTTGTTAGTCTTATTCGTTTTCCAGCCCCCATTACATGGGACACAAAGCTGTGCTAGACAGATGCTCAGTAAACATTGGGTGAATTGTCTGAATGGTATTGTGGTGGTGATTCTTGAAAACCACCATTAAATGGTTTTGGTTCTCAGTGCTGTAGGAATCATCACTGATCAATCTTAAGGACTAAGTTTATTTTTACTCATCTAAGCCCTAAAGCTTTAGAAGATAAAAATTCTTCCTTTATTTGCTTCAGTTTTGTTGTCAGAGTCTTTGCATGGGAGTTACTGAACACTTACTCAGATAATTGAAGAAATTTATCATAATTTGTCTAATTATCACTTGAATAGAATTAATAGAAATTAATAAAATGTAAAAATGCTGTTTCTGCCTTCCACTTAGTTTTTTGATGGTTTTGGTAGTATTTAGCATGGTCAGTATTTCAAAGCATCATAGTTAGTATTATTATTCTCAGACTCAAGCCTTATATGTTAGAACTAAAAGAGGCAGAAGTAGGGACTTGCCTGGTGGTCCAGTGTCTAGGACTCTCCTCTCCTGGTGCAAGGGGCTCAGGTTTGATTCCTGGTCAGGGAACTGGGTCCTGCATGCTGCAACTGAGATCCAGCACAGCCAAATAAATCTAAAAAATAAAGAAATAAACAAGGTGAAAGTGATCGTTTGTCTGACTTATCTAATATCAGTTGGAAAACGAGACCCAAACTCGTCCACATCTACCTGGGCAGGTAGAATTTCTTGACTTCTTATGTAGTTCACTGTCATTTGCAGTTTTGTATGCCGTCTTTATCTCAGCTTGTTTTCATAAATTGCAGGAGGGAGGTACATTTTTTCTTTTCCTTTGAATGTGTTAGTGGAATACAAGCCATGTTTCTGATAAGCATATGGATTCAGTAACTCTTCAAGTATATAACCAATGAGTTTTCTACCCAGCCACTAGGAGTGCTGGTGAGTTCTGTATCGCTTTTAGCCCCAACCTGGTGAGTGTCAATGTATTATTTTGTAGTTGGTCATATAAATTCGTAGTGTATGTGTGGCATTGGTTAATGTAAATGCCATTCTCCACTTTGGATTACAGCCTTAGAGTCTGTACATGATAGTTGATGCCTGTAGGAAAGTGGTTTTCCTGTTATTAAGAGTCCTGATCATTTCCCACATAAAAACCTCAGTCCATCATGCTCATCAGAAATTATAGCATAGTTTATAGTGAGTTTAGTCTCATCTCATTAAGTTGAAAGTTTGTACTAATACTATACAGGTAAAAGCCATACAAGTCATAGTGATGGCCTTAAGCTATTCTCTCTTCTCTGTACCTGTTGTAGCAATAACATTCTTATTATAGGTTTGTTCCCAGTAAAAATGACACATCTGGCTTTGAATATTAGGCTTTCCAGATGGTGCTAGGGTAAAGAACCTGCCTGCCAATGCAGGAGACGTGAGAGATGTGGGTTCAATCCCTAGGTTGGGAAGATCCCCTGGAGGAGAAAATGGCAACCCACTCCAGTATCCTTGCCTGGAGAATCCCATGCACAGAGAAGCCTGATGAACTACAGTCCATGGGGTCGCAGAGTCGGACACGACTGACGTGACTTAGCATGCATGCACATCTGAATTCTGTCCCTGCTAGCCTGAGAAGAAAGGGTGTGCTTGTTGGGTTTTTGCCCGTTGGGGAGTATACTGTGCAGATTTACCCAGGCAGCTGGGAACCCAGGCTGTTGGGTTCCCGGCAGCCTCTCTGGTGTGCTGCACTGTAATCCCCATGGTGGCAGCCTCTGGCGTTTATTGCTGGCAAGCAGTGTGCTTGCAGACATAGGCACCATAATAGGAAACTTCTCAGCCTGTCATAAACAGGCCTGGAGAGTAGCAGGCACAGGCCTGACAGGGATGTGACCATAGCAACCAGGCAGAGATGAGGCTGATGTTGTGGAGTAAGTCCAGGCTGATGTCTGTCTTCTTCATTTCAAAAAATTACTGGCTGATTTTTAAGGCTGCTTTCCATTGTTGGCATAGCAGTGTTTTGGTCTCTTTGTCTTTGCTTTAGACCGAAATATGAATAAAGATGTCTTAAATAATGCTCTCCAAAATATTTTGAGAGGATATATCAAAGTATTTTCCTTTTGCTAAGTCTAATTCTACCTGCTCATTCCAGTCCATACACATTAGGAAGAAAGAACAGCTATTTCATTACAGTGGAAAATTATTTTTTTAAAGAATCATATAAAAATAGGATTATCATGTGTATATTTAAAGAATTATAAGTTATATTGAACTACACAGAATTACAAAGAAAAGAGCATTTCTTAGTAAGGAGACTTTTCATTGTTTTTGCCTTTACATCAAGTTCAAGTTTTAGAAAAAGAGTACATTCTTTGACAAAAAAAGATTCTATTCTATATTTGCTAGGTTTCTTTTTCAAGCTTCAGAAAAATAATGAACTGCAACTTTACCTGTAATGACTTTGTTGCAAGAATTTAGGAATGGGCTTTAATAGTTTTTAATAAAGAGGTAGAAATGCTTTCATGGGCGCTTTAAATATTTATGTGTCATTTCACTATTTGTAAGGAACCCTTGTTTAATAAAAGAGGTTCAAGACTGCAAAGGATGAAAAAAGCTGTAAATTTGCTGAGTATATAAAAATTTAGATAGACTTAAGAGAAAGTCTTGAACTTTTATTTATTTGTTTTTTTAAGATTAGGTATTGGGTAGAAATTTGCCAGCTTGCCCCTTCCCTTTATTTATTTATTTTTTTCAGTTATCACTGGTCCTCTTACACTTTGTTTTGAATATTTAAAATCAGTTTCAATAGTACACTCTGATAAGAGTGAAACTAATTAAAATTATCTTTGATATACATGTTGGATTTCTGCTGTTTTCTTAATCTTATATTCTCACTGTGGTTTCTTAGCTCTCTATAAGGGTAAGTGATAGTTGGGCTTCAATAAATGTTTTTTACTAGAGGTATTCTTATTTCTTTAATACACATCAGGAAGGATTAGTGTACTTTCTCCTGGAAGATACTGTTTAGGCTTGCATCTTAATTTTCACATGCTAGCAAGGTAATGCTCAAAATCCTTCAAGCTAGGCTTAAACAGTATGTGAACCAAGAACTTCCAGATGTACAAGCTGGATTTAGAAAAGGCAGAGGAACCAGAGATCAAATTGGCAACGTCCGTTGAATCAGAAAAAGCACGGGAATTCCAGAAAAACATCTACTTGCGTCATTGACTACGCTAAAGCCTTTGACTGTGTGGATCAGAGCAAACTGTGGAAAAGTCTTAAAGAAATGGGAATACCAGACCATCTTATCTGCTTCCTGCAAAACCTGTATGCAGGACAAGAAGCAACAGTTAGAGCCAGACGTGGAACAACAGACTGGTTTAAAACCGAGAAAGGAGTACATCAAGACTATATACAGTCACCCTGATTATTTAACTTAAATGCAGAGTACCTCATGTGAAACGCTCGGCTGGATGAAGCACAAGCTGGAATCAAGATTGTTGGGAGAAATATCAATAACCTCAGATATGCAGATGACACCACCCTTATGGCAGAAAGTGAAGAGGAACTAAACAGCCTCTTGATGAAGGTAAAAGAGGAAAGTGAGAAAACTGGCTTAAAACTTAACATTCAGAAAACTAAAATCATGGCATCCGATCCCATCACTTCATAGCAAATAGATGGGGAAACAGTGGAAACAGTGCCAGATTTTATTGTATTGGGCTCCAACGTTACTGAGGACGGTCATTGCAGCCACGAAATTAAGATTCTTGCTCCTTGGAAGAGAAGCTATGACAAACCTAGACAGCATATTAAAAAACAAAAACATCACTTTGCTGACAAAGGTCCATTTAATCAAATCTGTGGGTTTTCCAGTCGTCATGTACAGATGTGACAGTTGGACCATAAAGAAGGCTGAGTGCTGAAGAATTGTTGCTTTTGACCTGTGATGTTGGAGAAGACTCTTGAGAGTCCCTTGGACTGCAGGGAGATCAAACCAGTCAATCCTAAAGAAATCAACCCTGAATAGTTATTGTAAGGACTAATGCTGAAGCTGAAGCTCCAATACTTTGGCTACCAGATGCAAAGGTCCGACTCATTGGAAAAAATGCTGATGCTGGGAAAGATTGAGGACAGGAAGAGAAGGGGACGACAGGATGAGGTGGTTGGATGGCTTCACTGACTCAACGGACATGAGTTTGAGCAAGCTCAGGGAGATAGTGAAGGACAGGGAAGCCTGGCATGCTGCAGTTCATGGGGTCTCAGAGAGTCAGACATGACTTAGCTACTGAATGACAACAACAATTTAATTTTTCTAGGTGTGTTAAAGAGCAGTAAAATGATAAAGGGTATATCGTCGAAGAGCCAAAAAAGAAGCGTCATTACATCATTACAGATTGAATATTCAGTTCCTAAAGGAAAGGAATTTGTTCTCTCCAAAGAAGAATTCAATGGAAGAATTACTTCAGCTTTATTTTCAAACATTTCGATATTATCCATTTGCTATGTTTGGTACCTGTAAATAGTCTTTGATTACACTGATTGGGAAACATCAGTATGTGCCTTATTACCTGATGTGAGATATGGTCCTGATGTTGATTCGTCCCTCAAACCTTGCATTTCCAACTTAGTCCCAGAAATAGTACCCTATGTGTCAAAACAATTTGTCCTGTTTTTAAAGGTGAAAAACTGATGCTCAGTTAAACTTGTCCGAGATCCATATGCTACTTAATAGATGTAATGAAAGTTTTCCTAAGAATATAACATCTAGGGAAAAGGCTGGGAGATAGGAAAACAATGTTTGTTCTCAAGCTGCCTTTTCAAAGGATGTACTAATAACTTTACTTATTTAGTGAGCACTCGATTCCGAAACACCAAGAGCCGTTTTAGCAAAATACCATCCTCAGAGGGAAATGCTGTTGTACAGCTGATTCCGTTTTTCTTTTTCTTTATGTCCTGTTGGGACAGGTGTGGAAAAGACCTTCTTAGCTCCTATCCTAAGAAGAGTATGATGGTGGGATGGCTGGCTTTTAGGCTAGGAGTCAGCTCGCAGGCAGGTAGTGAACAGGTCGCAGCTGTACACTGAAGGATACTGGGGTCCGTGGATGAGAAGACCAAGTGCCTAAAGGAGACCTGCCATTCTGAGTTGGCAGGAGATGTGGGGGATATAGAATTGGATGGTACGATCATAGCAAGGAGAGTGGCAGCAGATAGAAAAGGTGTAAAATGAATTCTGGGAAGGTGTGAGCAGGTGTCAGGATTTTTTTTTTTAATAACCTGTGTCTATGGAGTTGCCTTGGAGATTTGTTTTCTTATTGGAGCAAAATGAGAAAGGAAGCTGGGCTCCTGGGTAGAGTTAAGATTGGAAGAAAGAAAAGTGGAAAGACATGTTAGACAGTGAGAGGTGGAAGGGGGTGGGTGGTAGGAGTGCTCTGACTGGGCTGACCCAGGAGCAGGGCTGTCCTTGGCTTCACGTTCATGCCCCATTCCCACCTCAGGGCTCATATGCTGAAATCTGGTTGGAATAAACCATTGGGACACCCTTGGAGGCAAAAAGAAATCCCAGGGCATGGCCAGCATGCAATGCGAGTGTTTTAAGAGAGGACAGTCAGCTGTGGGGATGGGGGAGGAGGGGAGGGCCGGCTGGAGAGGGGAGATTTATAGACGTAGTGTATTTCAGGAGGCGCAAGTCTCTTTTAGCACCAGTAGCTGGCGTCATCTTCACCTGTCGCCTCCTCGAGTCTTGGCCCAGTAGCAGCATGGATGGGTTGTCACATCCAAGTGTTGGGCCATCCCCGGAGGAGCCTGGGAGTGAGGAGGTGGGGAAGCCAAAGGATAGGCTGGAACAGGGTGAGGAGAGAGTGGGGTTGATGCTCTACTATAGTGATGAATTATTAGATGCCAAGAGAAAAGTGGAACAGAATAGCTGATGACAAATGAGAACCTTTATGTTGATTCGGCTTTAAATCTCCCACGTTCCAGTGAGCTTAGCAATTCCTCTTCAGGATATGAATGCACCCCACGCTAGAGTGGTGACCTCAGATGCTTAAACTGCTTCTGCTTCTCTGAGCCTCTGCTTTCTCTGTAAATTGGGATTCACAAAAATCTTATCTCACAGGATGGTTATGGGAATTTAAATGCCAACTTATGTCAAGTGCAGAATATGGGGCACACCCATAATAGGTACTGTGACCTATCTTTAGTTGGAATGGGAACTATTTTTAAACTTAAAAGGTGAACTTTATATGCTGCCATATAGGTAACCCAATGCAGCTGGAGCTGGAATCAACAGGCCGGGGCAGAGGAGCTCAGAGTGTGCCTTTGAAATCTTGATCCCCATCCTGGTGATTTATGGGCCTCACCAGCTTGCATATGGGATGGCCCACTGCAGTTGTTTACTTTAGTTTTAGCTCGTTACCTAGCATTTGTGGGTAGCATATTTTTATTTATGCTCTCGCTGACCACTTAACCACCATGACTTTGAAATCATATGTATGAAGGCAGCCACAAAAGAAACATTTATTAGTGTGGTGAGGGCCTCACATGGCTCTTCTACCCACTTTGTCTACAGATTGTCTAAGAATTAGACTTTGCTTTTTCCCTCACCCTGGATGACCTCAAAGACCCCTCCAAGTGATTTTTCTGATTGTGTGGAACTACTGAGACTTTGACTATTAATGAAAGTGTCAAATATCAATCAATATCAGGTGACTAGATGTCTCCTCTTGGGGAACCAGGAGAAACACAAACCCAAAATAGAACCCTGTAATCATTGCACAGATTTAAATCTACAGTCAAGCTGAGAGACAGAGGAATGGATGAAATGACCTTGAACGTAGTTCCAGCCCAGATGAGCTAGTTCCAGTCTGAGTCATGGGTCTGACACTAGCTGTCGCCAGAGGGAGAAGAAATTCCCCAGCTGGGTAGTTACAAGAGTTGAAAATGAGTCACTGACTAGGTGATTGATCCCTTTCCATTTTCCACTTGTCGTTAGCCACTTTGCAGAGAAACTTCGGTATGTTTAATCCAAAAAGTTCCTTTTCTTTTTTAATTCCAACAATCCTTAGAGATGAGAGACTTGTCAGATCAACCTGCTCACTTCCTTCATTACAGACAAGTTATAAAGGCACAGGAAAGTTAAAGTGACATGGAGCAAGACGATCCAGTCTTACTTTTGGGAAGAGTTCTGTCTTGTGGCAAGTAAAAATTCTTTATTGCTAGACAAGACCCTGATTTCAGCCTTTATTGATCTTATCACTTTTGAATGAAATTTTTAGTTTGATGTGTATTTTGTATTTGATCCTTGACTTATCTCTAGGCCAGATATGATTTTCATGGGAGAATAAATCAGTCTTTTATTATCGTTGTTTTGTACCTTTTGACTTCAGGTAACTTCAATCCAGTAAGTAGACTTTCACTAAGGAAATTTTGTATTTGCCTGGTTACTGTAGGCCACCGATCTGCTCCAAAGGCTTTGATAGGTGAAATGAGACTTTTATATATGTGTGTTTGTATTCAAATACATAAGATAGAATACATGCATACATATATACATACAAAGCATTGGACATACAGATTGAAAATATAGCTAGCCATATAATAAGCATATTATATGTTAATGAATGATAAGAGTAATTCATGGTGTTCTGGTCCTGTAGAGGAGTTCAGAGTGTGTTCACTACTAAGGACCAGAATGATTGGGAAGCATCCCAGAGAAAGTGCTACTGAGGCTGGATCTTGAACCCGAAAGGGTTCCTACAGATTGCCAGTGAGAGAAGAGATGACGCTCCAGGGCCGGGATGAGGCAGGGTAGGGTGGTACACTCTTGCACACTTACCTTATTGTCGGTGGGGGTGGGAGTTGAGTGTTTTGGATGAGTGAGCCTTTCTCAAAGAGAAAATCTGGTTAGAGGGACAGAGTCAGGTGTGAGAAATGTAGATTGGGGTGCTGCAATGTAAAGTGCCGTAAGTGTCAGAGTAAGATGTTTGCACCTTGCCCTGTAAGCCCTGAGGAGCCCTGCATTTTATTATCAGGAAGATATTACAAGGAAAATAACAAAAAGATTTTAGAAAGAGAAATCTGATGGGGGTATGCAGGATGGATCATATTGAGGAGAAATAGTAAAAGCAAAAAGAATCCATTAGGAAATTAGGCATATAAGTGATGAGGGACTGAAATAGGATGGAAAGGGAAAGAAAGGAATGGTTAGGAGAAAGATTACCGGAAAGGTGACAGGACCTATCGGACTTCAGGGGACCGGCACTGCAGCCAGAGAAAGGGATGAAATTCTCAACCCAAGTAATAACGGAAATAATAGTTGGAAAACCAGGAAGAGAAGGTGATTTGAAGAGAGTAGGGTAAAAGATACAGCAGCTAAATCTTTAGACCTGAAATTGGAGTGAAATTACATATCTCAGTAGAAATGTCCTATAGGCCTTCAGTTGCCAGGACTGGATTTCTGGTGAAAAGACAGGCAGTCTGGGAGCTTGCTGTACAGACTTCATGGTTAAGACCTTAAGGCTCATCTGTAAATGGGAATAATAAAAGTATCATTGGATTGGTATTAGAAGCAAATGAGGTAATAACAGGTAAGTATTCAGCAATATTCCTAGCACATGTGTGTGCTCAGTCACTCATAGACAGCAAATAAATATCAATATCAATCGATAAATATTAGCTATTGCTATTGTTTACTATGAATTTTAGGGAAAGACAGTTTTTTGAATTATTAGAACTGTTATTATGGAAGCTATACTAAAGTCACCTGTTTGGTGTGTTTTTGTAATACCCCAAATGTTCTGATTCACATGCTTGCTCTCCTACCTGTTAAGGGAAAGTGACAGCCCAAACTATAATTGCTCAAGTTTAACTGTTGATCACTGTTTGTAAGACCTAGAGTGTTCTTGTTATTTATGTGAATAGTTAAGGAGGTTAACTACTCTTCTGTTTATTGCAACTTCCATAATAAAGTCCCTGAGCCATATTTTTGTCTTCATTTGCTGTGTCCAGAGTCAAATCAATTTTGACAGCTTCATGAAGAGCTTTAGATGAATGGTATTAGTTCAGTGGATGCAAATGATCACTAGCTCAGTGTTTGAAAACTGTATTCACTCATAGTAGAAGGGACTTCCACAAGAGTGGAAGAAATCCGGAGAGGTGGACCCTTAATGATGGTGAACTGTAGAACTCCTGTCTGGGTAGACGGTTGGACTTGATATCTTCAAGGGAGGTTTCCGACATGGATGACTCTTGCAGAATCCAGGCCCGGTCCTGTGTTTGGTGAGCCCACTGCATCTCTTGTGTGTGATGGACCGCTTGTCTCACAGGGCATTAGACTTGCATTTGGAAGATCAAGAAAAACACTTTGTTGTCTGTTTCTAGTTGTAGTAGTTTATTTTGTTTTCCCCTATTATATTTATTCCTATAGGCAAAATATTTTATGTTTTCCCTTCTTAAGGATGTAAATATCGAAAGGTATTTTAGAAAAATAATGGTCAAGGTGGTTAATGCCAAGTTTTATTGATGTGTGAATAAAAATGAGTTAAATTATTTTTTAAGTTACTTTTTCAGGTCTTAGTTCTTTCTTAGAAGGAGCATACAGGTTCATCTTATTTTATCAGCAATTAGAAAAACCTAATTTGTTTTTGATATATTTTAGTGCCACTAATTTAGTCTTAAGCTATAAGAATGCTGCTGCTAAGTCGCTTCAGTCGTGTCCGACTCTGTGCAACCCCATAGACGGCAGCCCACCAGGCTCCCCCATCCCTGGGATTCTCCAGGCAAGAACACTGGAGTGGGTTGCCATTTCCTTCTCCAAGATACAAGAATAATCATACTTAATTTAAAATGCTTAAAGCAATTAAAAATGTTTAAAGCAATATCTTGAAGAAAAATGATAGCTATAGTATTAGTGACAGTTATGTAGCTTTATGCTTATTTTATAGTAAAATACAGTGCACTTCATATATGGTAAGACTTTCCAGCAAAATGGCAACACATGCCTAATTTGAATTCCAGAAAAGAATAGAGAGAATGGGGAAGAGGACATATTCTAGAAGTCCAGTGAATTCCAAGCCAGAAATGTTTGTAGAAGAAACCCACATCCAGATATTTCCCAGAGAAATCACAGAAACAAATAGATCTCAACACAGCCAGAGAGAAGGGGCAGATTATCTACAAAGAAATAGCAGTCAGATTGACAGCTAATTTGTGGGAAGGAGCACAAGAGTTCTTCTGATTGGAAGATGTAAATCCATATCTGAAACTCCAGCTATACGGGCATCTAGGATGTGGACTTTTCCTGTGTCCAGCCTCTGGAAGGCATATAAAAGGAAGGTGGGATTGGGACTATGCACACCTGTTTGCCTTCTGTCTCTCACACACTAATAGGTAAGCTCCTTCAGAGCAGACCTGTTTGCTGACTGACCTTTGCTGAGTGTTCCTGGAACTGGTAACTAATGCATCAGTTCAGTTCAGTCACTCAGTCATGTCTGACTCTTTGCGACCCCATGAATCACAGCACGCCAGGCCTCCCTGTCCATCACCAACTCCCAGAGTTCACTCACACTCATGTCCATCAAGTTGGTGATGCCATCCAGCCATCTCATCCTCTGTCGTCTCCTTCTCCTCCTGCCCCAAATCCCTCCCAACATCAGGGTCTTTTCCAACGAGCCAACTCTTCACATGAGGTGGCCAAAGTATTGGAGTTTCAGCTTCAGCATCAGTCCTTCCAATGAACACCCAGGACTGATCTCCTTTAGGATGGACTGGTTGGATCTCGTTGTAGTCCAAGGGACTCTTAAGAGTCTTCTCCAACACCACAGTTCAAAAGCATCAATTCTTAAAAAAAAAAAAAAAAAGCATCAATTCTTCATTGCTCAACTTTCTTCACAGTCCAACTCTCACATCCATACATGACCACTGGAAAAACCATAGCCTTGACTAGAAGGACCTTTGTTGGCAAAGTAATATCTCTGCTTTTCAATATACTATCTAGGTTGGTCATAACTTTCCTTCCAAGGAGTAAGCGTCTTTTAATTTCATGGCTACAATTACCATCTGCAGTGATTTTGGAGCCCAAAAAAATATAGTCTGATAGTGTTTCCACTGTTTCCCCATCTATTTCCCATGAAGTGATGGGACCAGATGCCATGATCTTCGTTTTCTGAATGTTGAGCTTTAAGCCAACTTTTTCACTCTCCTCTTTCACTTTCATCAAGAGGCTTTTTAGTTCCTCTTCACTTTCTGCCATAAGGGTGGTGTCATCTGCATATCTGAGGTTATTGATATTTCTCCCGGCAATCTTGATTCCAACTAAAACACCTAAATAAGACATATTATTTTAATAAAAATATTGCCAGCTGTGACGCTAGATTCTGTTTTGGTTTTGTTGTCTTACCTTTCTTAGGCTTTGAAGAGGGAACTCTCATCTGTTGATGATTTCTATTGAGCTATTCTAAAAACATATTAAAAGATTTGGATGAAAGTGGTCTATCCTAATGTAAATCATTAGAGAATAGGAAAGTAACTAGACATTCAACCTACTCCCATGTTCTTGCCTGGAGAATCCCAGGGACAGGGGAGCCTGGTGGGCTGCCGTCTGGGTCGCACAGAGTCGGACACGACTGAAGTGACTTAGCAGCACCAGACATTCAACACTTCCATCTGGCAGCCTTCCTTATCCAGCCTGTGAAGAACTGGAGGAGGGGGTTGGGGGTTACTGTCCCTCAACAGTAAAAAAAAAAAAAATTCATTTCATGTACTTAAATTTTCTTGCATTTAATTCATAGGACTGTCTTTCTCCTTATTTATCCTTGTCCAAATCTGCCCCTCACCTGTACTTCACCATCTCCACAAATGGCACAAATATCCTTTCAGAGCTGAGAGTCTAGGAGCTGATTCTTATTTCTTCACTTCCAGCGATTCAAGTCTTATCAACCCTTCCTCAAGTGCTTCTTCCTCTTCTATCTGCTTTTGCTTCTCTGTGTACCATCCTCTACAGAGACAGTTTTTTAAAATGTAAGTCACTTCGTGTTACTCCCTGTGCCGAACCTTCTGGTGGTACCCCGCACCCTCCGGAAGGCTTGCAGGGACCCACATGATCTTGCCCTGACCCACCTCCCATTTCATTCTGCATACCTGTCCTTTGTCAGGCTGGCTGTTTTCTTCCAGCGCTTGCTCAGCATACTTTGCTTCAAATCTTTTGGCTTTTTCTAGTCATCAGTATCTCATCTCGGATGTTACCTTCCTGAGTATTTAATGGTCTACCACCGTGGCATCATATTACCTCCTTTTCTTTCATCCAACATGTTTGTCACTCAGTTTTTTGTCTGCTTGTTTTTTGTCTTTTGGCCCCAAGAGTCCAAGACTTCCATGAACAGAGAACTCTTCTGTCTTATTCATTACTATATCCCTCAGATGGCTCAGCAGGTAAAGAATCTGCCTGTCAGTGCGGGAGACACAGGAGGCACGGATTTGATCCCTGGGTCAGGAAGATCCCCTGGAGAAGGAAATGGCAACCCACTTCAGTGTTCTTGCCTGGACAGTCCTATGAACAGAGGAGCCTGGTAGGCTTCAGTCCATGGGGTCACAAAAAAATCAGTCACAACTGAGCATGCACGCAGCAGCTCCTGAATATGTTTTGACAGGTTACACAATTGGAAAACTACTATTGCCCAAAAAGTTTTCTCTTGCTTCTTTGTAGTCATTCCCCTCCCCTTGCTCTCAGTAGCTGTCACCCAGTGACCTGACTGTCCCTATCTATAGTTTTCCCTTGCCAGAATGTCATGAATGAAATCACACAGTGTATATATTTTCTCCATAATTAGGAAATTCTCTTTCATACAAGATTATTTTTGTAGAAGCTTCATTTATATGCTAAGCTAAGTCTCTTCAGTCGTGTCCGACTCTGTGTGACCCCATAGACGGTAGCCCACCAGGCTCCCCCGTCCCTGGGATTCTCCAGGCAAGAACACTGGAGTGGGTTGCCATTTCCTTCTCCAATGCATGAAAGTGAGAAGTGAAAGTGAAGTCGCTCAGTCGTGTCTGACTCTTAGCGACCCCATGGACTGCAGCCTACCAGGTTCCTCTGTTCATGGGATTTTCCAGGCAAGAGTACTGGAGTGGGGTGCCATTGCCTTCTCCGTCATTTATATGAGGTTTGTGCAAACATTCTTTGCCTTTACTGTTCTTCAGTGAAACAAAAGTCCTTAGTAGATATGATGATGATAATGGTGGTGGTGGTGGTGGCTTCAGCTGGATTTACTACTTAGCTGTGAGCATAGAAAACTCTGTATCTACTCTGTATAATTCAAACTGTATTAACAATACAGTTAATACTATGCTAACATTTAATGAGATAATGTGTAAGAGAAATTTAAATAAAGATCCCATCATATCAGTGTCCTGTTATTTCATCTTCAAGGAACCTTTCAACAAAAATAGTTTCTTACGTCAGAATTTCTGTCTCAATAAACATTAGGTTTTTCCTGCTTTAAATAAAACTAGTGTTTGGTGGAAACTTTCAAATCAAGTTAAAGAGTGATTCTTAGCTTTTCAGATGATTTTTGGTTTCAAAAAAATCAACCTGAAAAAAAGCTAAACCCCAGATCAACCAGGAGTTCCTCTTAATCTCAAGTCTCCAAAATATTCATAAGGTATGTTTTTGTGTTCTGAAATGTGATGGCCCTTCAAGAACAGAGCTGATCTTTAAATCACATTTGGCTCCATTATCACTAGAGGGCAGTAAATACAAACAAATTTGGTATATTTACTTGTGTGGTGGTTGGTTTTGCACTATTAAGCAAAGAAAATGTAGTTTTAATAATGTAAAAAATAGATAATAAAATTATGTTATTTGAAAGACAGGTTGTCAGTTAATTACCAATCATTGTTTGCCTCCAGAACTATTTTTAAGGCATCTGAAAGCAAAAGACCACTTAGTGGTTTTACAGACAGTGGTATGCAGTCGTCATTGTATTCAATACCTGCAGTTTAATCCCGCCTCAGAATTCTTTCTTTACAGCAATTAGATTTGCATATCTTAAGCCGAGCAGTATTGAATAGGTGAGCCTACTCTGTGTAGATTTGTGTCTTGATTAAAACTCCCAGAACTTCAATCCTCAGTAGAAAGGTGTAAAATAAATGTAACTGATTATAGGATCAACTATTTTAAGATGTACATCTTACCAAAAATAGTGCTGTTGCCAGGAATATCCCTTGGTTTGGAGAAATCTAAGAGTCGATAACACTACTTTAAATAATTTGTAAATATTTTAAGTGTAATAATAGATTGCGTTCCCATGAGGAACGCAGAGGCCCAGAGGGCCCACCAGGGTCCTCTGTCCATGGGATTCACCAGGCAAGAATACTAGAGTGGGTAGCCATTCTTTTCTCCAGAGATCTTCTGGACCCAGGGTTTGAACTCAAGTCTCCTGCATTTCAGGCAGACTCTTTACCATTTGAGCCATCAGGGAAGCCCCATCTTAGAATTAATTATGTTAATAGACATATTGCTCATAGACGCTAGGGTAAATATGGATTAATGCCTAAAATACCTTTTTTTTTTGGCAATTTGGAGTACTCTGAAGCCAGACAGCCTGCGTTCAAATTCTATCCCTGCTGTTTGGCTTTGTGACCTTGGTCAAGACACTGGAACTTCTGAGCCTCAGTTTGCTCACAGTTTGGTTTGTTTTTCTTTTTCCCTGTTCAAAAATGTCTTATCTTTGTTGACCTTGGTTGCAAAGGCAGTGATACCAGAATGTGTTAGTATATCGAAGACTTCAACTCCATGAGCAGAGTTTTAAATATCCTGAAATAGTCCACAAATGTTGATTGCTTGGGATATTGCTTGAGGACCAAGAAAGTATAGAATAAAATAGGAGTGGCCTCTAGAGATTCTGAGGATTATTATTAGAAAAAGAAAACTGAATGTTGAAGGAAATTTTATATATATATATATATATTTTCTACTCTGGTACACATACAGACACGCACTTGTTCATATATAAAATCACTTGGATGTCTGAGAGGAGCAAAGTACTAATCAGGAAGCCTGAGGTTTCCCTATGCATCTGTGTCTCGTTCATACAGCACTTGCGCATATAAGAAGGTCTCACCATCAGGTGAGGCTGCCAGTCTCTCTCTCTGGGCGCCAGCTTCCTCACTAGTTAGTAGGCGGAGTCAGCATAAGGATTAAGACTGAATGAGTCCACTCCTAAATTCATACCATTTATCATAGTTTGGATCAGCGTAATTATATGCAAGATATTCATCCACCATAAAGAGCAAAGACTAAAGAGACCTGGACTTGCGTCTCAGCCCCTCCACGTCCAGGGCAAGTTATTGGCCATTTAAGAGTGTCTGTCTTTTCACCTTAAAATGAGGATAATATCCATCTATTCAGGATGTTGCAGAGATTAGAGATAAGAGATAAATGAAGCTCTTGGTGCATAGTAGGTGCCTAGTAAATGCTGTAACATACTTGTTAACAATTTCCTCATTAGAATGATCGGAAACCAAGTCTCATCTATAAATCTGTATCTCTCTGGTTTCATCCATATTTTCTTCTGAGTTGTTTAGATTTCCTTCTGCAGGCTTTACTACTGTGGCAATTGGAAGGAGCATCTGGTCTGTTTCTTATAATGGGAAAAAATGAAATGAATTTTAATTTCGCTCGGAGATTAAAAGATTTCTTATTCCCTAGAAATATGGAAACCTTCCTAAGTACTTTTTACTTGACATTATTGTTATTGCTACTACTGTGTACTATTACCATTATGTCCCCTACTACAGCAGATCAGAGACCTACAGTTGAATCTTTTTCTGCCTGTGGTTCACTACTTTGGGAAATATGAAGAAAAAATAACATATCTTTGTTGCCTCAAGTGTCCTCCACCCTGGTTGAGGAGGCAAAGTTCAAAGTAGCTGACACAATTAGAAAAGTGATTCTTAACACTAGGAAAATTGAAGAAATTTCAGGTACACTGGTGGCAGAGTACTCCTGGCATTTCATGGACAGGAGCCAGGGAGTAACTAGTCTCCGGGATAGTCCTTCATCAGGGACTATTTTTCTGTGTCCCAGAAACCATTCACAAATGTAAAAATAATCACTTATGATTATCTGAGCCTAGAGCACAACTACTTTTTACATATAAATGCAAAATGTTTTCTGTATGGTGCTAATCCACAGTACATTTTGAGTAATGCAATCGCAGTGTAATTTAAGGGATAAGTGCACTTTGTTAATTTGAAAATCTTTCCAAGAGCCCCTCACCATTTTGGAAAAAGATCATCCCTCCAATACAGCACTCTGGTAATTATTTCCATGTTGCCGTCACATTGATGGTAATTCTCTACATCAGAGGAATCAGAGCACTTAGTGCTCTGTTGCTCAGTCGTGTCTGATTCTGAAACCTATGGACTAAGCCTGACAGAGTCCTCTGTCCGTGGAATTCTCCAGGCAAAAGTAATGGAGTGGGTTGCCATTCTCTTCTTGGGGGTGGGGCGGGGTTCTTCCCAACCCAGGGATCAAACCCGGGTCTCCTGCATCACAGACAGATTCTTTACCATCTGAGCCACCAGGGAAGCCCAAGTAGATTACATATGTGTACTAATTAAAACTCCCAACAACATAGATAGATGGTATTATTATTATTCTCATTTTCAGATGAGTAAACCGAAGCATGGAAAGTTTAAATAACTTTCCCGAGATCACACAGTAAGTGAAAATAAGATACAAACTTTTACTGTGTCTTTTTATTTTTAATGTAATCATGTACAAGTGTTTAATTTTGCAATGTTTAATTTATAAATTACTTTTTTCAACTTTTGTTGTTGGGCCACTAAGTCATGTCTGACTCTTTTGTGACCCCTTTGTGTTACTGGTAAGCCATTACACAAATTTTTTTAAGTATCTAGATAAGGATTGCTAAGTATGTGTGCATATATTTAGTAAAAGGTGTATGTAGAAAAAATATTTAAGAATTTCATTTCAGAATTAAAAAATATTTGTTGCACAAAGAAAGAAGTAACTTATTAATAGTTCAAAATTCATCAAAGAATAAGTTAGATTGATTGCTGTTGTTGCTCAGTCACTAAGTCAGCTCCAGTTCTTTTCACCCCCATGGACTGCAGCATGCCAGGCTTCCCTGTCCTGCACTATTTTTTTCTCAGATTTGTGTCCACTGAGTTGGTGATGCTATCTAACCTAATCTCATCCTTTCCCACCCCCTTCTCCTTTTGCCTTCAATCTTTCTCAGCAACCAATAGATTAATAGATGGAAACAAAAAATGGGCAGTAAGTCCAATAAAGCCAAGAACGCCCCCCCTGCCTCAGAGCCTTTGCTCTCCGCAGATCCATTGCTTGACCCCCTCTACCGCCAGAAATCCATAAGACTTGCTCCCTCTCTTTCTTCAGGTCTCTGAGCACGTGTCATCTCATCAAAGGTTTTCTTTGATCATCATATAAGACAGGAACCTTTATCCCTGATACCTCTTACCCTCCTTATCATTTCTTTTTCTTTATTGCACCTACCATTAATGACATACGTATGTACGGAGTTAATTGTCGAATGTAAGCTCCAGGTGAAAAACCTTTGTTCACACTGCTATGCCCCCATATCCAGGAGAGTGTCTGGAATATAATAGAGTAATAAGTAATCTTTAAAGAGTGATTATAGAATAGTTAAATGGCAACCCACTCCAGTATTCAAGCCTGGAAAATCCCATGCACCGAGGAGCCTGGTGGGCTACAATCCATGGGGTTGCAAAGAGTCAGACACGACTGAGCGACTTCACTTCACATCACTTCATAGAATAGTTAAGAGTTTGGTGAAGGGCTGAAATATTTGGTTTTGAGGTGTATTTTGAATGATTTAAATTTGACTTCGAAAGACCAGCTTGAAGTAGATAAAATAAAAGTTAGTTAGGAGGGTACTGATAGTTCCCTGGCAGCCTAGTGGTCAGGATTCCAGGCTTTCACTGCCATGGCCCGGATTCGGTCCCTGGTTGGGGGAACTACTGAGATCCCACAAGCCAAAGGGTGTGCCCCCGCCCCACCCCCCAAAAAAGGAGAGCTTCATCATAGGGATGGGTGGAATAGTAGCCTGTTGGGAACAGAGCAAGAGTGGAAAGAGCTTAAACTCATGGATTAAGGCCAGTGTCAGGCCGGAGCTTCCAGAGGAGTCCAGATATGTTGAAGTGGGTGACATTGAGCTGTCAGCCACTGGCTTCAGAGTGGCAGACTGAGTCTGAGTTTGAGGAAAGTTGGTCTGGCAGTTGATATCAGTAAGCAGGTGATGGAGAAAAGCCAAAGGACATGAGTAAAGAAGCAATTACAGTGTTTTGAGTCTGATGCATGGAATGAATTGATATAGTTGGAAGGAAACAAGTGTATATATATATATATATATATATATATATATATATATATATATGTATGTATGTATACATGTTATCCTTTACAAAGGATAAGCCAGGAGTTTACAAATGTAGGCATCTTCTACTGTATAGCACATGAAACTCTGGTCAATGTTATGTGGCAGCCTGGATGGGAGGGGGATTTAGGGAGAATAGATACATGTATATGTATGGCTGTGGCCACATATGGAAAAGGACTGAAAAAGGTCAGTTTTGATTCCAGTTCCAAAGAAAGGCAATGCCAAAGAATGTTCAAACTACTGCACGATTGCACTCATCTCACACACTAGCAAAATAATGCTCAAAATTCTCCAAGCAAGGCTTCAGCAGTACATGAACCAAGAACTTTCAGATGCTCAAGCTGGATTTAGAAAAGGCAGAGGAACCAGAGATCAAACTGCCAACATCTGTTGGATCATTGAAAAAGCAAGAGAGTTCCAGAAAAACATCGGCTTTATTGACTACATCAAGGCCTTTGGCTGTGGGGATCACAACAAACTGGAACATTCTTCAAGAGATGGGAATACCAGACCATCTTACCTGCCTCCTGAGAAGTCTGTAAGCAGGTCAAGAAGCAACAGTCAGAACCAGGCATGGAACAACAGACTGTCCAAATAGGAAAAGGAGTATGTCAAGGCTGTATATTGTCACCCTGCTCATTTAACTTTTATGCAGGGTACATCATGAGAAATGCTGGGCTGGATGAAGCACAAGCTGGAATCAAGATTGGCAAGAGAAATATCAATACCCTCAGATAGGCAGATGACACCACCCTTACACAGAAAGCAAGGAGAAACTAAAGAGCCTCTTGATGAAAGTGAAAGAGGAGAGTGAAAAAAGCTGGCTTAAAACTCAACATTCAAAAAATGAAGATCATGGCATCGGGTTTCATCATTTCATGGCAAATATATGGAGAAATGATGGAAACAGTGACAGATTTTATCTTCTTGGGCTCCAAAATCACTGCAGATGGTGACTGCAGCCATGAAATTAAAAGACACTTGCTCCTTGGAAGAAAAGCTGTGACCAGCCTAGAGAGCATATTAAAAAAGCAGAGATGTTACTTTGCCAACAAAGGTCTATCTAGTCCAAGCTTTGGTTTTTCCAGTAGTCATGTCTGAATGTGAGAGTTGGACTGTAAAGAAAGCTGAGCGCTGACGTATTGATGCTTTTGATGTATGGTGTTGGATAAGACTCTTGAGAGTCCCTTGGACTGCAAGGAGATCAAAGCAGTCAATCCTGAAGGAAATCAGTTCTGAATATTCATTGAAGGACTGATGCTGAAGCTGAAACTCCAATATTTTGGCTACCTGATGGAAAGAACTGACTCATTTGAAATGACCCTGACGCTGGGAAAGATTGAAGGCTGGAGGAGAAAGGGACAGCAGAGGATGAGATGGTTGGATGGCATCACTGATTCAGTGGACGTCAGTTTGAGCAAGCTCCAGGAGTTGGTGATGGACAGGGACGCCTGGTGTGCTGCAGTCCATGGGGTCACAGAGTGGACACGACTGTGTGACTAAGCTGGACTGAACTAATGTGTATGGCTGAGTCCCTTTGCTGTCCACTTGAAACTATCACAACATTGTTAATCAGCTATACCCCCAATAAAAAATAAAAAGTTAAAAAATGTAGGCACAGCAGTGGAAGATTTATCATGATCATCGATGTTATCATCATTGCCCAGTATCTATTTATCACTATGTATCAGGTGTTTTCAGTGCTTTGGATATAAAGTGAAAGTGAAATCACTCAGTCATGGCGAACTCTGTTGCAGTCCCATGGACTGTAACCGGCAAGGCTCCTCCATCCATGAGATTTTTCCGGCAAGAACCCTGGAGTGGGTTGCCATTTCCTTCTCCAGGGGATCTTCCTGACCCAGGGATCGAGCTCAGGTCTCCCGCACTGTAGGCAGACTCTTTACCGTCTGAGCCACCAGGGAAGCCTAAGCTTTGCATATAACACCTCATTTGATCCTCATAATAATTGTCCTGGCTATTTATTGCTATAACATATTACTTCAAACTTTGTGGTTTAGAATATCTATTTTTAAATTATTTTTCATTGTTTTATGGGTTAGTTGGGCTTGGCTCGGCATTCTCACATAAGAATCCATCATGTGCTTGCAGTCAGATGGCGATGAGGGGTGGAGTCATCTACAGGGCAACTGCTTGGATGGCTAAGATAGATTCTTCACTTTCAGGTCTGGATTGGGGCTGGCATGGCTGGTAGGGCTGGAAATAGCTGGGTATGCCTATGTGCTTGCCCATTTTCTCTGTCTTTCTCTCCTCCCACCTTCTCCCTCCCCCGCCACCATTTCTTTCTCTGGGTCCCTTTCCCAGAAACCTCTCCATAAACTTAGCATGGGCTTCCTCCTAACATGGCAATCCCAGAATACTCACACTTTGTTACAAGGTGGCTCAGAGATCCCAAGAGCACATTCATGGAGACCAAGGTGGGAGCTGCCAGACTTCCTGTGACAGGCTCCACAGATAGGCGTCATCCTTTGTTGGTCACCCAAGCCAGCTCAGATTCAGTGTAGGGGCGTGTGGCTCATCAGGAGGCATCTTTGGAGACCAGTGACCATAGTAACCAATTTTACAAATGAGGAAACTGACACACTCAGAGTAAGAATCTTCCTTGTGGGTTATGCACTAAAGGATTTCAACTCAGAGTCTGTGTTCTTAGTACTTGAGCGAACTTTGGAAAAGCGCTGTCTCTTTAGGTATTACTTTATGTGGATATTAGGAGTTTGGAAGAGATGATATTGAAAGTCCTTTCCACTTCTTTCACCCATTAAAGCCTTTGGATTTAGATGATGGGAGTGGGAATGGGAAGGACAAGAGTAAGTGAAAAAGCCTTCTGTAGAAGACAGAACTTTGTAACAGTATGGAGGGAAGGTATGTGGTAGACCAGGAATACACCAGGGTTTCTCAAGGATTCAGTTGGATTATTACATTAAACATCTAACAGTGGTCAACTCACTTGGAATACCTATTGAATAGCAAGAAAGCGTCATAGATTTCAGTTTGAGACACTGGAATATGGGCCCACTGAGTGAAATGGGAGTAATCACAGTAAGAGCTGCTTTAAATAGAAAAAGGACCTACCAATTTTGAAAAAGTCCGAGGTGTCTGGTAGGGCATTCCATCAGGTCCTAAATTTCACATTAGAAGAGGTCATTAGAGAGTGTTTGCCCTGGAGAGAGTCTTTGTGTGTATCCTAGATTAGAGGATGAATTGAAGGCAGCAAAGGTTAGAGAAGTGGGAGGAAAAACTTCATTGGGAAGCTGCAGGTCCTGGGAGTGAGAGGGGGGAGAGTGATCAGACTATTGAACACTTCAGAGAAGTTGAGGAGAATGAGAGAATAGTGAAAGGGGAGGACCTTTGCATTCTTCTGGAAGCAGTTTTAGTGAAATATGGGAGTTTAACATTGTTTTTTTGTAGAAGATTTTGGGACTTTGGGAATGAACACATTGGGTGGGAACTGTAGCTGAAGACTTTGGCAGCAAAGGACCCATAGAAGTTCAAAGAGGCAGGGGTTGCATGTTTCTGATGAGGGTGTGCTGTCTGAGACTGATAAAGCTGATGTAGGAACACTGAGCAGTCACCACACCGACAAGTTACAGAAACACAGAGAAGTGGGAACAAACTTGAGATGGAGGAAAGGTAGACTGGACAGAACTTCACGCTAAAATAGAGCAAAAGCTACTTCCCTTATTTCTCATCCATAAGACCTCTTTAATATAAAAGTTACTGAATAATGCTATCCAAAACCAAGTAGAAAAAGATTATTTTTTCCCGAAGGAATTTAGATTTCTTATTTACTTCTTGTAAAAAAGATCTGATTACTTTTGAGCTCAAGTCTGTATTCTTAAGAGCCACTCTTATACCTGTGCACAATCATAAAAATGCTCTCTTTTGATCAAAATATAGATCCTGAAATCTGTCCACAGAGCTCTGCGTTCTTGAACCATATACAGTGCATTGGCTTTCAGGATTACACCCCTCCTTCCAATCAGATTTATAATAAATCATCCCCACCCTTAGATTTTGAAGGTTGTGGAGCTCAACCACATATAACAATAGAAACAAGAGGAGCTAAGACTAGCAATGCCACACAGGTGAAGACGTGTATCACTTCCATTTTTGAATTCTGGACATTAATTTTATTTTATAATTACACTACGCTATTAGGTTGGACTGAGGAAGAACTTCAGTTGTATCTATGTCACCGGGGAAACCACTTGTTTTGGATTTGACAGAGGGTGACAATTAAAATGTCTGATTGCAATTTTTAGAGCAGCTTTTATTTAAATTTTTTCTAGCAACTTTTATTTTGAAGACAAGTCAGAGAATATTAAAATTCATAGAAATGACTCTGAAAGGATTGGCAATTCTTATTTAAGAATGAACTATGAATTTTGCAGAGTTTTATGGTGGTTATTCATCACAATGAGAGGGAAAGCCCATTCATCTTTTCGTGCGGCAGCCTCAGCTGTAGGGATACCATTATTAAATGGCGTTTACCAGAGGTGAGGAGAAAAACCTCCTCCCTAGAGGTTCGCTCTTGCCAACCAATCACCGAGCAGCCTGGGCCTAGTCCACGCCCCCTCCCCTGATAGACCCAGGAACGCAATGTGATTGGTGCATAGTTGGGGTTTTATGGGAGGGGTTTCTTGTCACTCTTTCTGGCTTCCCTGCAGTTCCTTATTTGGTAGCTTTTGACAGAACTAGTCTTTCTTGCAGCTAAGCATCTTGACATACATTATTCATTAAGCCCTGGAGCTCAGGGAGAGAAAGATGCAGACCCTTAGATCTTTAGATGTTTCTTTATCACATGAATTGTCTTTATTCAGAATAGTGGTTGAATTCTGTTGCATTCTGGAGTTTTACAAATGGCATGTATTCAATGGGAAACCGACTGGATGGGATCTAATGCGAGGCTTTCTTATGTGTACTTAATTACCAAAAATCTTTAAAAATCTGCATACTCCGTGCTTGTGGAGATTGCTAAGTATCAAGGTTTTGAAGATATACTTATTTTAGAACTTACTCTCTATATAATCAATCAAAAATGCCTGAAGCAAACTATTTACTGTCAGTATCTTGGGGCTACATAAAGGTAAGATTTATTTAGCCTTTGTAAACTCCTGATTTCTCTGATTACATAACTAATAATTTTAATAAATTACTATGGAGTAAAGCTTTCTAAGCAATCTTTTACTTTTCTTTAGACATGAGCTACAGAAGATATGTGTGTTTTTAGTGGTCAAGATAAGGAGAGATTGTATAACTTTTATTAGTTGTAATTTGTATGTTAAAATAGCTTTTTAATTTTCAGCATTTCTTCTGTTTTATTTTGTATAGATTTGAGTGTTTTTTTAAGTGTCAATGTAATTAAATCCATTGGAGATAAATAATTGGGCTAAATTATAAACGGTACATGGGCTCTAATTAGTATATAGCATTTAAAGTTTATAAAAATTAATTTATGCCTCTTTCTAAAAAGCTGTACTACTTTTACCTGATGAGGAGGTTTTTTTTTTTCTTCCAGCCTTTGGATATAGATTACATTAAAACTGACAGTATTTAATTTTTAGGTGATATTTTATGTAAATGAACACTTGATCTATTTGTAAAACTGAAAGATGTAAATTTGTATGATACTGCTATATTTGTTAATCTCAAAAAATGATTTAGTACACTGCATTTAATAAGGTTATATTCCTGCTTGGCAAGCTTCTTGCATGCCCTGTGGTAATGCTAACCTGGCAATCCTATCTGCTTAATATAGACTTGAGGTGGAAAAACCTTTTTCAGTCCTAAATGAAGCATCACTTCAGAAATTGGAGTTTATTCTTGAATGTTTGAGCAAATCACAATACACATCTTTAGATAATCCTTTTCCATTACTTTAAGGGCTCTCAGATTGAAATATTTTTCATTTTCTTTGTTTCTTTTTAAAGCAAAATTTCCTCTTTCCTGTGAGATTTACTTGCATTCTGAGAAAACTTATTTCAGTTTTAGTTGTCCAAATAGTCATGATTTTCCACCTTCCTTAAAATCTAGATTCCAGATTTTGTAATTTTCATTATTTGAATTTTGCTAGCCATTTCTTGGCTTAATTTCTTTTTAATAGAGAAAAGTGTAGAGAGTAATAAAGACGCATCCCCCCACCCCAAGTCTCTTTGGAATTCATTCCTTAGCTTCTAGACAGCTCATATTTGATACTTTTTGAAGGGCTTCACAGTCATGTTATAATTATGGATAATACCTTCGAGAATCTACAGAATTTTAATGCTTTTTGCAGAAATTTTTGCTGGCAGCTTTGTGTTTTTAATATTATATTGCTAAAAACACTTAGGAAGGACAGATATACATGTGTTTAGTCTTACTATGTATTTTGAAAGGTTTGTTTTTATGCAGCTAATACAGTGTTTATTTTAGCTTTTATTGCTGGCATCCACCAAACTTGTAGTGTATCACAGTGCAGCATATTCAAATGATTTTTAGCAGAACGTTGTGGGGAAAAATAAGCATTTACTTAATGTTTGACCTTAACCACTGTCTTAATTATATACTAGAAGATAGTAATGTACTAAGTAGCACATTGGCATGAGGGGAAAGTACAGGGATTAAATTTGGAAATACTTTAATTTTGTTTTATTATTTAATTTTGTTTCCTTGACAGTCTTAAATAAACATACATTGGATAACTGGAGTTGAAAAAGCAATATTCAGTATTCAGTTCAACTGCATTTTCACTTTCCTTTACGCTTTATATTTGCTGCAGACAGACATTCTGATGCATAATGAGAACAAAGGATTTGAAAGCATTCACTTAGAGATCTTCCTCTTTATTCTTTGTTGTAACAATAACTCTACATATCATTTCAGACTGTTTAGATCAGAAACAATCAGAATAATTCATCAGTCTAAAATATTTAGAGGTCCCTTTTAAAGATATCTAAATGCTCAATTAAATTGTTCTACATTTTGCAACCAGTTCTTTTTGAAAAGCAGTTCTATATTTTGTCTCTTCTAAATCTATAAATTGAGAACCCAGAAAGCATTCTAGGAAAAATAGATTTTATTACCTTTTCTAATCATTTCCCCCCCCTGGCAATTTTACAGTTATGTTAATAATTATCTTAAAATGAGAGAAATTCCACTTGGATTTAAAAATGATTGTTGAGCGATTTAATTTATTGTTAGCACATCCAGCTGTACACTCCAAAACTAAATTGTAAGAGGAACTACCAGTTGAGGAAGCACTGATGGTAATTTTGGGGATTATTAATTTAGCTTCCCTTGGACTATATGTCTTAGATCAGTAGCAAAAACAAGAAAAGAAACAATTTTGATTCCTTTTAGAAAAGTTCTTTGTGCTATAATTTAATTGACTCTCTGAAAATTGTTTTTAGGAAATCTCCTATACTTTTGGGAAGAAAGATGTCTGCTTAAAATATTGTGTTATCTAATTATGTTAAAAGAAAATGCTGACTTCCTTGAAACACCTCCCAAGTCCTGGGAGGGAGACAGGTGTGCAATGAAGGGTTTTTCTCCACCCATGCTTTGGAGTTTTGAACAAAGGGAAAAGGATAGTCTAGGAATATAGGTATATGATGCAGAAATAATCAGCAGAATATAATGTGTCATTTATCAGTCTGTACAACAGAATTCTTTCACTGGAATTTTTTGCTTTAGTTATTTGTACCAACTGGCTATTTTGATGAGCTGTATAATCAAACTGCCAAGAAAACTACACTTCATTTTTCATGTTCTTTCAGTCAAATACAGTAATTTGTGTGGCATATCTGCAGATAACATGCAGTTTTTCTTCTTGGGCATATGGCAATGTATTCCTTATACCAAACTGCTTACACGTTAGAAAGTAGTTCTGTAGAAAAACTGGGTTCCTATCTGACTGTTCGAGTTGCACCAACTGCCCCCAACCAAGGCTGCAGCATTTTTTTAGTTACATTGAAAGAAATGCACGGAAGGCAGGTGGACAGTGGTTCCTGTAAAACAGACTGTAGAAAGGCTAGGCTAGTGGCTGAAAATCTTACCTATTTCCCTAACTTTTAAGAAAGGATTTTGTCATGACCAGGCAGTTCTCTCTGGCCACTTCTATCTCATAGCATAGACAATTTCATGTCAAAGAGATATTTCATTAAATACATGTTTTAGAGGTTTAGCAGACTCTCTTGAATATATTTTGCCTAAAAAGTAGATTTTTTTCCAGGAGAAAATTTCATTCATCAAACAGATTTACTTACCTTTAGGCCTTATGCATGGTACTTGAGTTCTAAGTCACTTCAGTTGTGTCTGACTCTTTGTGACCCTGTGGACTGTAACCTACCAGGCTCTTCTGTCTATGGGATTCTCCAGGCAAAAATGCTGGAGTGGGTTGTCATGCCCTCCTCCAGGATCTTCCTGACCCAGGGATCTTCTGCATTGACAGGCCAGTTCTTTACCACTAGCACCACCTGGGAAGCCCCCATGCATGGTTTTTTGTTGTTCAGCCGCTGAGTTGTGTCTCCCTCTTTGCAACCCCATGGACTACAGCACACCAAGGTTCCCTGTCCTTCACCATCTTTCAGAGCTTGCTCAAACTCATGTCCATTGAGTCGGTGATGGCATCCAACCATCTCATCCTCTGTCATCCCCTTCTCCTCCTGCCTTCGATCTTGCCCAGCATCAGGCTCTTTTCTAATGAATCAGCCCTTTGCATCAGATGGCCCCAAGGTATTGGAGTTTCAACTTCAGCATCAGTCCTTCAGTGAATATGCAGAACTGATTTCCTTTAGGATTGACTGGTTGGATCTCCTTGCTGTCCAAGGGACTCTCAAGGGTCTTCTCCAACACCACAGTTCAATAGCATCAGTTCTCTGTAGCTCAGCTTTCTTTATGGTCCAACTCTCACATTCATACATGACTACTGGAAAAGCCATAGCTTTGACTAATCTGACCTTTGTTGGCAAAGTAGTGTCTCTGCTTTTTAATATAGTGACCATTTTCTATATGAATAATACCCTAAATTATTTTTTGGTATTGGTAGGGGAGCTAGATATTTAGGTATGTATTTTATGTTAGTTTAAATACAGTTAGATCTTCCATCCATTCCTGCAATGATAAAAATAAACGATCACTATAAAAGGCCTAGGAAACCAGGAGATAGATAGAGTTCAAATAATATTGAGCATCTACTATGTGCCAGTGTGAGTTAAATGATCTAAAGCATTCATAAATGACACCCTGTGAATTGTTTAAGAAAATATAACTGCATAAAAAATGGGCAGAAAATGTTTTGAACACTTGGTAATATCTTTATGAACTTTCTTAAAAGGTTCCAAATTTTATTTTTTCCCCTGTGGATCATAATATATAATGCTCAGTGACAATAAGCAACATGTATGTTTATTTTAAAATTGGTATTGTGCAGTCTACAAAGCAGTGACCATGCCAATTTTAAAAATAAAATATGCATATATTTGGTGACTCATTTATCTTATAACTGGTTGTTTGCACCTCTTAATCCCCTTCTTCTATTTTACCCATCCGTTATTCCCCAAGTCTGGTAACCACTGGTTTTTCTGTATCTATGAGCCTGTTTCTGTTCTATTCATTCATTTTCTGATTCCGCATATAAGTGATAACGTATAGTATTTGTCTTTAACTTGTTTCACTACCATACAACCCTCCAGGTCCATCCATGTTGTCACAAATGGCAAGATTCCATTCTCCTTTTTTATAGCTGAGTAATATTCCACTGTGTGTGTGTATGTGTGTGTGTGTGCGTGCGTGCACACGCACACGTGTAAATATACACACATTGCAAAATATAATATACAGCACAGAGAGTATAACCAATGATATTATAATAACTTTGGTACAGAATCTATTAATATTAAAATACCAAATCACTATGTTGTATACCAGAAACCCAGGATATTGTCAACTATGTTTCAACAAATACACACAAAGGAAAAAGGCAGAGCTAATTATATACAGCTATTAGCAGTGAGACAGTGAGGATATACATGAGTTCTACATGCATTTTTTAATCAGAGCAAGTTATAAAAAAAAATACACAACAGAAGTGAACTTTGTGTTTCTGAGTTTGAGAATGAGCATCGTCAGTCTGTAAATTAACAACCAGAGGTATCTCTGTTGGTTATAGACGGTTCTTCAGTTTTGACTGCAGGAAAATGCTAATATGCATTTCTTATATCCAACAGTATACTGAAATTTTTTATTGATCCCCGTACTTTATAGTGATCAATTCTGATACCTAATTTAGATGATCAATAAAATTAACTCTGGAAGTGATTTGCCAAAGTATCTTGAGTTATATATAACACCTTGGTATGAATTGTGCAGAGAGCCAAAGTTTTTTTTTTTTAATTCTAATAAACTAAATATTGAGTTAAAAATGCATTTCAGACTTTACTAAATGATGATTCACTACTCTCTTTACCCCAGACTTAATTGAGGATTTATGATGAAATTCACAATTTTAAAGGCTTTTTTGTGATCAAGTATTTAGTTGTTGCTCTATATAAAGAAAATATATTGTTTAGTACATTAAAAGAAATATTAAGGTATATTAAAAGGTGTATTTGAGTTATTTGGGAAGTCAAAGGAAGATACATTGAGACGCAATAATGGCTAGGAAAGCATAACATTGAGAATTCCAGTTTTGATAATGCCACGTGCTGGTGATAGATAAATTCCAGGTGGTAGATAAGTTTCTTTGGATAAAGTAGGCACCAGGGAACCAGTAAAATAAACTGTGAAGCAATGATGTTTCAGCTGAACAGGTCTATTTTTAATTGTATTTATGGGACTTGTGGTGATGAATTGGTAAATTCTGTGGATGCTGAAGACCAGTAAATCCCTACTTAAAAAACTTTTAAAAAGGAAATGTTATGTATTATTTGTTCAAATATTTTCTCTATAGTCTGGGAGACTCAAATCTATTCAGTCCTGCTTTGGGGGAAAAGACTACATTTTAATCTCTGATCAGTATACATATTCATTTCTGCTAATGATAAATTAATTGATAAAAAATACCATGTTTTATTGTGTGGCAACCCTTTTGTGTGTTTATAAATTAGTTTTTTCTCTTCTCTAAATGCTAATAATTCACGCTATCTTTGTGCATTCTCCCCTCAATGTCTTCCTTGAATATCTAAATGTGTGCTGTCCATTTATGGCAGCCCCTAGCTTCATGTGACCTTGCAGTTTAAATTCATTAAAATTAAATAAAATCCAGAATTCAGCTCCTCCTTTATACTAACCATATTTAAAGGGCTTAATAGCCACATTTAGCTATTGGCTTCTAGCCACTAATCTCTGGAGAGCGGAGAGTATAGCATTTTTTCATCATTGTAGAAAGTTCTATTGGATGACAGTGACCTAAAGAATCAGGATGTGTTAAAGATTCTTTGGCATATTTTCTGATTCTTAGCATATGTTCATGTTATTTCACTTAAACTTGCCTCTTCTGTTATTTCATTTTATCTTTCTGTTTTTTCAGTTTAAAAGGATGCTTAATCGAGAGCTCACCCATCTCTCTGAAATGAGTCGGTCTGGAAATCAAGTGTCAGAGTATATATCAAACACATTCTTAGGTGAGAATAACAATTTAAATTTTTTCTTTTTTATTGTTTGGTTGTCTTTAGAGGTAGATTGGGGTGCAAACTTGTTTTGGAAATCAATAAGAGTTAGGAATTCCATTTGTTCTCAATCATCAAATCAATAAGCCTCTAAGCTTTAGAACCTAAGGTGACAAAGTACCTTTTTTTATCTTTTAGTTTCATTCAAGACTTTAGAGATTCCCTTAATTAAAGTTGTATATTTCCCATTTTTCCAAAGTACTCAACTGTAAAATGTATTTTTTAGAGAGATCTATTCATGCATTCAACAAATTCTTGTTAAATGCCAGCCATTGCTGGACAGTAGATATTTAATAAGCAGTTAAAAATAGTCCCTAAACTCAACGAGTTGATAGTCCAATGGGAATCATGCCTGGTAGGCTGAGAGATGTAACACAATTGCTGAGGAAAAGCTTGCTTATGATAGTAGCTGAGAGTATGGTATACTGGGACACCACCACTCCATCCTCCATCCACAGAAAGAAAATGCAGGTAGGACAAGCCAATAACTTGAACATACCCTTGATCTGAATTTACTTGCAAAACAAAACTGCTATAATAGCTAACTAGCACATCCACTAAACAGACATTTCTTGGATACATGCTCTGTGTAAGGAAAGTCCAAGGAGTCACTGCCTTGAAATAGTGAATGAGTGTATTGATACCATCTGATGTCCTAGCTGAAAACAATTAGGTCTTGTGAATATGATATTTACTTATCAGATAATATTGGAGATTCTCTGTGCTCCCCGTATAACCTTGTTACATTATATATCCCCCACATCACTATCCTATAGAAAATGTAAAGTAGCAGAAGCAGTCTGACTCCTTCAGATAAACTGTGTGTGCTCCCACAGAATGGCCCATTAGGTTCACACACTACTGTTTTCATTTTGCACACGAAGTTTCTGCCATTTCAAAGTAGGTGTTGAAACTGGAGTTCTTACTTGGCAAAAGCAGCTTTCCCACCAGTAAGTGAATTTTGGACAGGAATGGAATCGATGAGCAGTGGAAATAACCAATATATTTTGCCTTTTCCAAGTCAGCAATCATAAGTTGTTTTTTTTTTTTTTGAAGTATTAGGACCTTCAAAGATGTGGTCACTGAATTATTTGATGTTAATTATTATGCAGTAGAATTTATTTGCTTAATTTTGTGTTTCAGAGTATCAAATTAAGTCCACATCAAACTGTAAATACTCAACTTCCTTAACAGGAGTTTTACTTGGAAATATTTCCTAGAATGTATAATGATCAATTAAAATCTGCCTAGTTATGGATGTTATGAGAAAAAAAAACTAGGCAGAATTAATACTAAGTGTAGAATATTTTTTAAATTTTTAAGATAAGCAACATGAAGTGGAAATTCCTTCTCCGACTCAGAAGGAAAAGGAGAAAAAGAAAAGGCCAATGTCTCAGATCAGTGGCGTCAAGAAGTTGATGCACAGCTCCAGTTTGACCAATTCAAGCATCCCAAGGTTTGGGGTCAAAACTGAACAAGAAGACGTCCTTGCCAAGGTAGGATGATTTCAGGTACCATGATCAGAAATATGCAGTGAACTTCGATTCCTTCTGGTTTAAATAAATGAAAAAGCTTATTATTAATAATTCATGGGGGTTTTCTGGTAGATGGGAAAGCACTTTATAAAGCTCTTGCTAAATCGCTTAAATAGCATTGAAACATATACATTACCGTATGTAAAATTAGATAGCCAATGGGCATTTGCTGTTTGACACAAGGAGCTCAAATTCAGTGCTCTCTGGAGGTGGGAGGGAGGTTCAGGAGGAAGGGGACATGTGTATACCTATGACTGATTCATGCTAATGTATGGCAGAAACCAACACAATATTGTAAAGTAATTATCCTCCAATTAAAAGTAAATAAATTTTAAGAAAGAATAAGGTAGATGAACATGAGCTTTTAGAGAAGGATCTCCAAAATAAACCATCAAGAGAAAAAATAAATCACTTGAATTTAATTAATATATAGAGACAGATGGCTTGGTGTTCTTTATTTTTGCATCTACATTTGATTGTTTGAATAGTTTAAGGTTTTTGAGAATATGTTTTAACTAGTTAAAGTTAAGGTTAACTAGTTTAACTAGTTACCTTTAGTTAACTAGCTAAGATTTTGAGAATACATTTTAACTACTGGAGAAATGCTTGAGATCAATATTTCAAGTGTGTAAATATGTTGTTTTGTCAGAGACATAAGGTTGAGCAACACCATTCAGTTTCTAGCATGTGTTTTAAGCAGATTTGCCTGAAGTCTGCCTCTACTTACGTGGTGCATCCATTACATTCGAAATGAACCTTTGAAAAAAGTCTTAACGATCTCTTCATTAAAGTCAGTAATTTTTAAATGACTGTGTTCATTGTTTCATGTTTTACTTCTGCATCCAAACTTGTTCTTATCTTTACTTAATCCCAGGAACTAGAAGATGTGAACAAATGGGGTCTTCATGTTTTCAGAATAGCAGAGTTGTCTGGGAACCGACCTTTGACTGTTATCATGCACACCATCTTTCAGGTAACGTCATTATGTTCTATCACCTCTTTTATTTGGTGACATAATGTCCAGTCTGTGAATCGTGTATGCATTTATCTTCTTCACTGCTCACCCTCTTTTACTTATTTTGATGGTTTTTTATTTGCCAAAATATATATAAGGGATATATATTTGCCCCTTATATACCAAGGGGCAAATAAGGATACAAGAAGGTTGGAGTGTGGGTAAAACACAAATAAATCAATTGTATTATTTTTCCCATTGAAGAAAAAGATATGTGGGCAAACTGAAGCAATTCATTAAAATAATTTTAAAATCATAAAATAAAAAAATTTTTAAATCATCCACATGACCTTCCCTTGCACAGAGAATGGAGTGGAGTGCTAACTTTACAAATTGAATAAGCCCCTTGCTGACTAACCTTAGTATGTAATTTCTTCAACCACTGTCTTGTGGACTGCTCTCTTCTTCAAATCAGTTTCTCATTCTTGTCAAGTTTTTGCCCCGGTTCAGGGTTAGGATTTATATGCGAATTTGGGGCTAGAGGTCTCCAGCCTTCAAGAGAATGTCGTGTCTCACTTGCTTTGATCCAGTGGCCGAGTCGGTGGTGGTGGACTGAAGCTACCTTCAGGGTCCCAGGACACGGACATTTGATAGTTGGCAGCTCACTCCTGACACCATATATTTTGGGCAAAGCTTTGCTGGGCTCCAGAAGGACAACTGTACTCTGGTTTTGTCCCTGCAGTTCCTGGATCACCCCATGGGTTTTCATCGTCCTCACTAGACACTGAGAGAGTGCTTCTCTCATTTCTGGGTTATCCATAGGTGACACGGGGGTGATTTCTGTTGCTGTAGTTAACACACTGTATGGAAAATCTTTTCTATAAGATACAAAATGCTAAGAGGATTTCTTTCCTTGCAGGAACGGGATTTATTAAAAACATTTAAAATTCCAGTAGACACTTTAATTACATACCTAATGACCCTGGAAGATCATTACCATGCTGATGTGGCCTACCACAATAATATTCACGCTGCAGATGTCGTCCAGTCAACGCACGTGCTGTTGTCTACACCTGCTTTAGAGGTACACTTGGTTTCTAAACCTTCGAGGACATTAACTTGGCACTCGCAGTGGTTCTTCAGCTTGCATACTGAAGGGCATGGAGGGCAAACAATAATTGGCTTCCTGGAAATATTATTAAGTTGGGAGGGGGATGTCACTGTGGTAATTAAACAGCTGAGTCTTTGATGAATTTGTCTTTGATAATAATCAAAGACTTAGGGATTCATCTGTTTATGATATTGCCTCGTTGAAATGATCTAGTGAACATTCCATAAAGCACACCTGGATTACTTAGTTTTGATTAGTTTGGGGCTTCTTGGGAATTTAGTCTGACAACTTTTTTGTTTATAATCCAAAGATGATTATTTTTATAAAATAGAAGCTATGCATTGATACTTTTCATAGAACTCACTAGAAAGAAACATATCTTTAATGTCACCAAATCCTATGAAGTTGTTCCATTAAATGTTTATTAAAGCAATTTAATCTCCATAATCATTTGGGAGAGTGACTCTCTTTTGCTAATGTACTTTATAGTTCAGATTGTTTCATTATAAAACTGGGTTAATACCTTATTGTTTGAGTGAGAGGCTCTCAACTGGGGGTGATTTTCCCATTACTCCTGCTCCTCCCAGGAACATCTGGCAGTCAATACTGGAGAAGTTTTTGGCTGCCACAATTTGGGGGTACATTGTACTGGCACCTCATCTGTAGAGACCAGGGGCCCTGCTAAACACCTCGTAACACACAGGATAGCCTCCCACAGCAAAGATTTATCTGCACAACAAAGACTTATCTGACCGCAGATGTTGGTTTCTCTGAGATTGAGAGTCCCTGTTTTGAATGGAAGAAAATAATTGCTTGTGTCATTAATTTTATGTACATTTTCAGAATATCCTTGAACATCTTAAATACTTTTAAAATAAGTTATTATTTTCTATAAAATATTGGCAGATATCCTTTTTAAATATTTTTAAAATATAACCATGGAAAAGGTGTGATCTTGAATTATAATAAAATCAGATAAAATATTTCCTCCAAGATTACATTCAAAAAGGCCATGAGGAGCTCATTTTCTGAAAGTCTCCCATCCTGAAACATGATGATAATATATTTTGAAGCTTCATTTTATTTTCCATCAGAGTCTGGGAAGGAATTTCCCATTCCTATGCACCTTGAATTTATATTACTATAGAATAGTAACGTTATCTAATACTGTCTGGGTTCTTTCAGGCTGTGTTTACAGATTTGGAGATTCTTGCAGCAATTTTTGCCAGTGCAATCCATGACGTTGATCATCCTGGTGTGTCCAATCAGTTTCTGATCAATACAAGTAAGTGAAGTGAAACTTCTTCATTTTTGCAGAAAAAATTTTCCTTTTTACATTTTAGAGTGACTGAGCGTTTTTATAAGTGTAGGGTGTTTCCAGAGTCATGTTCTTTTGAGATGTGTATATATGCATTTTGGTGACTGCACATTAATGTTATAATAGCTCTAAAAAAGTATTGTTCTAGCCCATGAGGCATATGATGTTTGAAAAAACATGCATTCCAGGGCTTCTCTTGAAATACTATATTACCACATTAGTAGACAGAGCAATTGAAAGCAAAAGTTTGCAGAAAGATTTAGGTATATTGCTCGTAAAGTCTTTTTGGCGGGGAGCTGTGCTGGGTCTTTATTGCAGCTCATCAGCTTTCTCTGGTTGTGGCATGTGGTCTCTCTAGTTGCGGCATGCAGGTTTAGTTGCCCTGTGGCATGGGTGATCTTAGTTCGCTGACCAGGGATTGAACCCATGTCCCTTGCATTGGTAGGTGGATTCTTAACCACCTCACCACCAGGGAAATCCTACCCTCAGAGTTTTAAATAAAAGAAGTTATCAGGATAAATGTTAAATTCCTCATTTTATGTAGGTTGTCACGTAATCCTCTTCAGAGGCTGTAACTCCTTCCCCTCTCCACCATGTTCTTTCCTCTTCTTCCCTTTTTACATCTCATGCTGAGGGCAGTATGAGGTTCTGTTTTGACATACTGTTTCTTTTTTTCTTTTAATATGTTTTAACCATTGATTTTTTTTCTCACTGGTGACATTTTGCAAAATAAGTCATCAATGGATTTGGAAAGAACGCACAGAAGAGACTGTTCAGTGTGGGACACCTCTTAACACACAGTTGCACTGCAAACTCCTGTAGGGAATATTAGTAGCATTTGGGTGAGGCTTTTGGCAAAGAGATTGTTTTACAGAAATTCTGTTCTTTCTGTGCTCTTAGTCACTCAGTCGTGTCTGACTCTTTGTGACCCCCATGGACTGGGACCCGCCAGGCTTCTCTGTCCATGGGAATTCTCCAGCCTAACCTAGGAATTGAACCAGGGTCTCCTGCATTGCAGGTGGTTTCTTTACCAGCTGAGCTACCAGGGAAGCCCATTCTTTCTATACTTGAAGTTAATTGGTAAATAATTTAAATGTACCATTATATAATTCCCTCCCACTACAGTAGATTAATGTTATAAAAGTCACTTTTGTATGTGAAAAAATAAAATAAAAAGCTCTTATTTTTTCCTATCTGTTAAGAATCTGTCTTTGCTTTTTACTGTGAGTTGTGGAAAACAGCCTTCTCCTGCCCCATAGCAGTCTAGCTCCTATAGCGTCTGTTCCTCCACCATTCATTCCCAATACTTTGGTGCAGCCAGATTTAAAGGGGAAGTTTAAGTATAGGCTTGCTTTTGAGAGATTCAGATCTTTTGGCTTATTTATATATTTGTATAGCCTCTGGACTACCCTATAACAAAATGCACTTTGGTGACTCACTCATGTATAGGAGAATTGGGAAAGTCATAGGTTTCCAAAAATGGAGGATAGTCAGTGCATTTCATGTCTTAGCTACCTTTTGAGAACCTATAATAGGGTGCTTTCAGGAGTCAATGAAACATTACTGTATATCAACACATGAGTTTACATTGTCTCCTAGGTTAGGGTTGATTGCATCCTTTCTGTTAGAACAGGAAGGTCATATAGTAAAATGTACACTGGCAATTTTTGTTATCCTGGACTGATTCATTATTTTGCTTCTTAGGTATATCTTGATATTTTTAACAAATACATATAAATTTTGTCTTAACTCTTGCCATTAAGAAAGGTAGGCTTTTTTCTTTAAATTAATAACACCAATATTCAGACTTAAGTGTTTTATTTGCATCCTATTATACTTAATATTGTATCTTCCCATATTACAACATTAGAATTAAGAATTGAGAACAAATTAAAACAACCCATACTAAAGTCACTGTCTTCCAAGTATTCTGTTAAATTTTTCAGGAAAAATGAGGACCAACTCTATTATTCTTTATTATGGACCTTCTAAGGGCAGATGGGCCTAGGCTGGCAGCACGGTACCTGTGGAGTCTGCAGTTTAAGCTAGCAAAGCCTCAGTCCATGGATGAATCTCATGCCCTTTAAAGTTTGAGACAACTGAGAATAAATAATGGAGACACTTAGGGGGTAATTATACACACAGAACAGTGGCCAAGGGTGTCTGTCTGTTTAAGGTCGTTTTACTGATGACCTGCCTGAGGTAGAAGGATTATAGACTGCGTTTCTGGAGGCAGTTTGTTAGTCAGTGATGTTGTGCACATCTCCTTTCTGTGGGGTCTCAGCCACACAGGACAGTCAGCAGTTCCCAGGCCAGCTTTGGATTGCTGATATTTTCTTGAGGGTGGGGTGAGATAGGGCTGTGTAATGCCTGAGAGAATGAATCAGTAACATCTGGTAGATGAAAGTTGCCCCAGGGCATTATGAGAATTATTGCCGTAGTTAGCTTTTAATTGGGCTTCCCTGGTGGCTCAGACGGTGAAGAATCTGCCTGCAATACAGGAGACCCGGGTTCTTTTGATCCCTGGGTCGGGAAGATCAAGCCAGAAAGCATTTTATTTTAGAACTCAGAAGAGGCTTAGTAGCCTCTAACACAAGTTAAGTTTTAGTTTTCACAACATGCTTTAAAAGGAGTCCCACTAATAACTGCAAACTTGTAATAAACAGCTATATGAAATACTCTATCAGAATGTCATTATTTTTAGTTTACAGTAAACTCTTTTTATAGACCTTAAATTTGTGTTTTCTCTTTCTTTTGTGGATGGGTTGAGTGGCTCAAACTAGCACACTCTCAGCTCCTAGCCTGGAGCTGGGGCTGCCATCTTGTCCAAAGCTAAAGGTTGAACCTGTGTTTCCTGTAATAAAGACTTCTAATCATCAGATCAGACCTCCCATGGATGGGAGGTCACCTGTCCAATTTTAAGGAGACTGCATGGCTCACCAGGGTGGAAGGGCACTTGGGCTCACCTGGCTGAATCCCAGGCCAATTCTCAGTTGTGGTGATAGTTTTCATTAACCATTCCAGTTGTGTTAGTTTTAGGCACCAAGTGATTTGATATTAATGACACATACACGCCTTGTAAACATGCTGAAGGTTGTGAAAACAGAGTGATCATTTCTACCTGGCAGAGGCTTTAAGCTTTTATAAATGATTTAGAGGAGTGAGAGATTCTGAATAGGATGTAAGGAAGTTGAAATTCCAGGTGAGAAGCTGCATAAATCTTTTTCAAGGACAATACTATGTAAATAAATCTATAAAATGTAATTAGCATCATAATGTGTTTAATAGAGCACGTTCAGTTCAGTTCAGTCCAGTCGCTCAGTCGTGTCCGACTCTTCGCGACCCCATGAACCGCAGCTCGCCAGGCCTCCCTGTCCATCACCAACTCCCAGAGTTCACTCAGACTCACGTCCATCAAGTCAGTGATGACATTCAGCCATCTCATCCTCTGTCGTCCCCTTCTCCTCCTGCCCCCAATCCCTCCCAGCATCAAAGTCTTTTCCAGTGAGTCAACTCTTCGCACGAGGTGGCGAAAGTACTGGAGTTTCAGCTTTAACATCATTCCTTCCAAAGAAATCCCAGGGCTGATTTCCTTCAGAATGGACTGGTTGGATCTCCTTGCAGTCCAAGGGACTCTCAAGAGTCTTCTCCAACACCACAGTTCAAAAGCATCAGTTCTTCAGCCCTCAGCCTTCTTCACAGTCCAACTCTCACATCCATACATGACTACTGGAAAAACCATAGCCTTGACTAGACGGACCTTAGTCGGCAAAGTAATGTCTCTGCTTTTGAATATGCTATCTAGGTTGGTCATAACTTTTCTTCCAAGGAGTAAGCGTCTTTTAATTTCATGGCTGCAGTCACCATCTGCAGTGATTTTGGAGCCCCAAAAAATAAAGCCTGACACTGTTTCCACTGTTTCCCCATTTATTTCCCATGAAGTGATGGGACCAGATGCCATGATCTTCGTTTTCTGAATGTTGAGCTTTAAGCCAACTCTTTCACCCTCCTCTTTCACTTTCATCAAGAGGCTTTTTAGTTCCTCTTCACTTTCTGCCATAAGGGTGGTGTCATCTGGATATCTGAGGTTATTGATATTTCTCCCGGCACATTAGAGAATATTTATCTTTAAAAAGATAAATATTTTTAAAGCATTATTTTCTGAAACAATAAAACAGTGTCAGAATATATATAGCATTAAATTTTACTTGGAAAATGAGTAAAATTTCTGTTTCTAGCAAATCTGTCTAGGTGTGGCGGAGAAAGGTTTCTTCACACATTTGAACACATTAGTCATCTATTCAAATCATATGGCTTTTGAGGTTCAGGAGCAGGGACATTTCACTATATGAAGGTCGAGCTACACCTGGTGATAGTACACACTCTACTTCACTGATCTCATTGATAAAAAAGCTTTCCATCACTATATTTGTAGCTTATATATAGAATGCTATTTTTCTGTATAAATGTAAAATCATAGGATCTCAGTCAAAGTGTGTCTTGAATCTCACGTCTCCTTCCTAGCTTCTTTAAAATAGTCACTGAGCAGTATTGAGTATTTCTTCCTTAGAAAATAATATATATTCTCCACACAAGTCAGAAGAAAGATCCAACACATGTTTTAGTTTTTACAGTGACTTAAGTGGAAACAAGATAAAGCACCATTTTTTTTAAAGACTACTTTAATAGATCTGAGTCTGCTATTTATAGGAACTAGGAAAGAGGTGGGATTTCTCATTGCAAACAAAACAAAACAAAACAGGTCCAGGACAGTCATGGGGAAGCAGCCGAATCTTCACCTTGAAGTTACGTAGACAGCTCAAAAGCCAGCTCCGTGTGAAACTCTCGGTGTGCGTACATGTTTATAGTGACTGCCGAGACACTTGGACAAGGAAATGGAAAAATGAACAAAGCTATCCTATGAACAAAACAAGTACAAGCGTGAACAGACCCTGATATTGTTTGTATGTTCCAAGCTGGTCTTGTACCCTCTTGGAGTACAAATTACCCTAAGGCACATGATCTTTACATAAAAGATTGGATAGATAGTCCACCTTTATCAGGAATACAACATCTGGATGTGTTACAGATGTTAGGAATGTTGCTTTCTACTGCTGAGCTTATGGAGCTGCCTCTAGCAGATCCGGAGAGGAGGTTCAGGATAACCTCACCTAACTTCTTTCCCTTTAGAACAGAAGAAGCCGAAGCCTCAGTGTGAACTGACTTGTCACGTGCCAATAGCGTTAAGTCCACTCTCAAGATTCTAGGGCTCTTCCGTGGTTACACTAACTCATAGACTGTCTTTTAGGTGTTGTCATGTCATGGGAATGCAAGCAGAAACATTTAGGAGAAACCGCTTCCTAAAACCCCAGATATCTCAGAATATGAAAAATAAGATGAACTTAGCATAAATGGCTTTGCTGACCTTCTACCTCTTGTCTTTCTTTCAAGACTCTGAACTTGCCTTGATGTACAATGATTCTTCTGTCCTGGAGAACCATCATTTGGCCGTGGGCTTTAAGTTGCTTCAGGAAGAAAACTGTGACATTTTCCAGAATTTGACCAAAAAGCAAAGACAGTCATTAAGGAAGATGGTCATTGACATTGTGAGTAACTGATAAAAAGCAAAAGAGAGAACTGTGATCTATGATGTTTTTTTAAAAAAGAAAGAGATGACAATCAAATAAAAGTTTCTTATACATTTCAAGATATTGCTGCCGTTTCTGTCCCAGAGGCTGGCCTTGCTGCTGGCAGTGATGCTCTGCTGCTAACAGTCTGGGGTTAAGAATAATGAAAAAACCTCTTGTCAGCAGAAGTGCCATGCAGAAACATCCGTGACATTCGTCTTTTCTCTATGCATTTTTCATGAGACACAGGGAAATCTCTGGTTATCGGAAACTTTATCTGTTTAGCTTTGTACATACAGAGAAATGGAGACATTACATGTCTTAGATAAGCAGAAAATTAACCAGAATATTGTTCCTAAAGTATCCTGTAAGCAACCTGTGAATCACTCCATTGTAGTCCAGTAACCACCTTCTAGTCCAAGAAATAAAACTTCAAAATGTGATGATGTCTTATCCAGAGAAATAGCCCTTTTTATCTCCATGAGAGTGGCTGCTAGTGATTAATGTTTCTGTATATCGTACACATTTCTCTGAGCTTCCAGGAAACTTGACAGCAAAGAGGAGTAGATTCTGGCCCAGGAAGCAGTGAAGGACTCCTGTACAGGGCTATTAGATGACAGAATTGTTCTCCATTTCTTCTCATGTTCTCCATGATATTTTCATGTGCAAATTATGACTTTTTTCCTCTGGGCATGTTTTACTTATTAAAACACTGTTTGTCTTTTAAGGTACTTGCCACAGACATGTCAAAGCACATGAATCTACTGGCCGATTTGAAAACTATGGTTGAAACTAAGAAAGTGACGAGTTCTGGAGTTCTTCTTCTTGATAATTATTCTGATAGGATCCAGGTAAAGCATTTGACTTTGTTCTGTGTCTCTGTGTACACACTCATGTCTGTGTGTCTAGCTTAGATAGGATTTATGTCTCCTTTCTCCCAGCTTATAATTTTGGTAGTTATAAGCAGGATTTTTATCCAGATTCTTCATCTTGAGAATTAACCAGACAAAATCCTATTGGCCTTTGCAAGTGGAAGTGCATTAGAAAAAAATAATATCCCACAGAACCAACCACTTAAGCAGCTCTGAATTTAATGAACTGAGCATGTAAACAGTTTTTCGCATGATACCTAGATGCGGTAGAAGTGGCATACTTTGGACTATTAATACAAGTGTGAACCACACACAGACACATCATGGTCGAGCCGTCTGGAACGACTCTTACACAACATGTATTTTTAAGTGTCACAGTCACCTGATGTGAATTTCTAGTTTAAAAAAAAGGAACGGGTGCTAAACAGAGCATGCACTGGTTTGTTTTAGGTCCTTCAGAACATGGTGCATTGTGCCGACCTGAGCAACCCCACCAAGCCTCTCCAGCTGTACCGCCAGTGGACGGACCGCATCATGGAGGAGTTCTTCCGCCAAGGGGACCGAGAGAGGGAGCGGGGCATGGAGATAAGCCCCATGTGTGACAAGCACAACGCATCTGTGGAAAAATCACAGGTGATGCCTTAAGCTTTCAGAGAGAACACAGCTACACTTTGCTTACTTCGTTTGCACCTTGTTCAGTCTTTTATTGGGTGATCTTAATTACTTCCTTTCTGACAAGCTCAATTCCCACTTCGTGTTTGCAAGCCTCAAAATTCTTTGATTCTTAGGATGTATATCTGTATGGTCGTATATCTATTCATAGAACAGTATATTTATTCATCCTAACTCGATTCATATAGTATATTCATATGTGTAGAATTATTTCAACTATCTCTTCTCATAAGTGAATAAAGTTCTTTGAATCCATATGGAATACATGGCATTATTTCGGTTTATCTGGATCCACCTATAAATGGACTATTCTAAAATCAAGTCCAAGCCTCAAGCCAAGCAAGGTAAAGAAGCAGAGGTTTTTTTACATCAGAAACTTGCTCTTGGATTCAGAATTCTAAAAGCTATTGTTTTCTGCAGCTCATTAACAACATTGTCATACAGTCTGCTACCTAAAATAGGGACTGTTTTACCAGACTAAGGTTAATAGTCTTCAGTATTATATTTGTAAAGCATATTACATTTATATATTTTACGTAAATTCTATATATCATATATAAAAATTTAATTCAGTATATAAATTGAATACATTTGGGTCTCTTTAACCTTTTCCATTGTTTCTTAATCCTGTACTCACACCGGATATTTTTTTAACCAGGTGGGCTTCATAGACTATATTGTTCATCCTCTGTGGGAGACGTGGGCAGACCTGGTCCATCCTGACGCCCAGGACATTTTGGACACTTTGGAGGACAATCGCGAGTGGTACCAGAGCACAATTCCTCAGAGCCCCTCCCCGGCGCCCGATGACCAGGAGGAGGGCAGGCAGGGTCAGACAGAGAAGTTCCAGTTTGAACTGACTTTAGAGGAAGACGGCGAGTCCGACACCGAGAAGGACAGTGGGAGTCAAGTCGAGGAAGACACTAGCTGCAGCGACTGCCAGACGCTGTGCACTCAGGACTCGGAGGCCACCGAGACCCCCCTGGATGAGCAGGTGGAAGAGGAGGCCGCGGCGGGCGGGGAGGGGGCCCAGCCCGAGGCCTGCGTCGCCGGGGAGCCCTCCCCGGGCACGTAACAGGGCCCAGACGCCCATGCCTTTCGTGTGTGTCTTTTGTTTTTTCAAGTAGAAACGTTGTTTCCAAAGTGCATGTCACATGCCACAACCACGGTCACACCTCACTGTCATCTGCCAGGATGTTTGTGGAACAAAACTGACCTTGACGACTTAGTCTGGCGCTCAGGAATATCGTCACCAGTTTTTTCACCTCCATGTCATCAGAATGAGAGGGACATCTTCATGGACAGCATTGTCACAGGTCTGCGGCTCCATCACGCTGAAGAAGCCGAGAAAAGTCAACGCTCAAGTGTTTTCTAGGGAGTGTGGCTCATTGGGCAGCCACAAAGTTAAGATGATTTGGGGTTCTTTATTTTTTGTTTTTGTTTGCAATATTTTCAGCAGAAAGAAGGCATTATTACATGGATGCAGTGAACAGATGGGTGAAGCAACGAATGGGTCAGGAACAGGACACAGTGTCAAGCTGTTACCAGGAAAAAGATGAGCCACAGAAATTGCATAATTTTCTAATTTCAAGTCTTCCTGATACCTGACTGAATAGTGTGGTTCGGTGAGCTGCACTGACCTCTACATTTTGTATGATATGTAAAACAGATTTTTTGTAGAGCTTACTTTTATTATTAAATGTATTGAGGTATTATATTTAAAAAACTATGTTCAGAACTTCATCTGCCACTGGTTATTTTTTTCTAAGGAGTAACTTGCAAGTTTTCAGTACAAATCTGTGCTACACTGGATAAACCTAATTTACAAATTTTACTTGCACCTTAGACTTCATAGCAATTAACTGATTTGTAGTGACCCATTGTTTTATATACCAATGACTTCCATATTTTAAAAACAAAAATTGACTTTATGTTGCAGGAAACCCTTTTTGTAGGTCTTCATTTACTGGCTTTTCATTTTGGTCTATTCAGACATGCAGAGTTGCTCCCCACTGACATTTCTCTTCACTGTGTGCAAAGTGAACACGTGTTCCATAATACTCTGATGTGTGTTCTGTCTAATGTATCTCAAGCCTCATGGACACTCAGTCATCAGCTGGTATTATCTGAAGCAAATGAGAGATATAAATACCCAGTAGCTAAAATGGTCAGTCTTTTTTAGATATTTTCCTACTCAGTGTCTTCTGATAACTTTTTGCTGTGGTGGTAGACCCTCATTTCACAAATGCATGTCTTTGTAATAACCCACACATTTCATGCTCATTTTTATTGTTTTCACAGTCAGTTATAGTAAGAAAACCTTTTCCCCCTTGTGCTGCTTCATTATTCAGTGTGTGTTTGAACCTCTGTCCACATTTACTACGTGGGGTCTTATCAAATATATCACCACCATTCTGATGGATGCAAAGAACAGGTAGTCAAGTTAGAGTTAGCATTCTTTTCTGCCATGAGGTCTTATATAATGACTAGCTTTTACTTTTGATTTACAAAGAAAAGTTAATGGCTAGCTAATTTTTAATAATATTAGTAGAATATATTAATGAACACCAATACAATGAATGCTCTTTGTTTCTATGATTTCACTATGGGATTAAGAACTGTATGAAGAATATTCCTGAGAAGTGATTTTAAGTGTAGCAGTGACTCTTCCTTAAAGGACAGCCACATAACACATAGTAGCATTTCTTGCTTTATCAGTTATCATTGATCCAGAAGTACATCTGGTGGAGGAGAACTTTAAATATGCTGATAGAAAGAAGTTGAAAAAAAAGAAAAAAGAAAGAAAGAAGTTGATGGTGCCCCTAGCACCAGAGATTTGGTGATATGATGCCATTTTAAATTACTCAGTTGGGTAAGAAGATTCTGACTAAATCAAACATTAGAGATCACTCTTGGCTGAATTTAGTATCAAGAATTGTATTCCAATTTTAGAGATTGATTCCCAGTATTTACCTTTAATTGGCATCTTGGGGCATTTATTTAGTCTGGACTTTCTTCCCATTTCAGATCTTAAAAAATGTTTACCTTCTCTGTGAAGAGTTTGGAGCCCAAATAATCATTTTTCACAGTGATATCCAAGAACTCAAGTAGAGGCTAAAGGAATATCTGACCAAACAGAAAATAGAACAGTAAATGAAATTGTAATCCTGAAAAATGTTTATATTGGGGATATCTCAAGGAGACTTCTGGGGACTAATCACTAAATCATCAGCCAGGGAAATGACCCAAGCTGAAGATACTCACTATTTTAATCCCCTGAGAGCCACTGATGGTTAGAAACATGGATAGAAAAATTAGGTAGCTGTGAATTTCAACACAGAGCACAAGATAGGAACTGACCAATTAATTATCAGATTTTCACCTTCCTTCCCCTGTAAAATTCAGACAGTAATCTTTCAAATAAAGTCTAATGTTTGGCAAGTGGTTTCACAAGAACAATTGGAAACTTGTTTCCGTTTTAATTTTGTCCCTGATGGAGGTCTAGACGCAAAGACAAAGAATCTAAGGATTATTCCTTTCTCCCAAATACTCTCAATCCCTCCCTTTCCTCATGCTTGGTACTTCCCCCAAAGAGTGCCTAGAACTTAAGAATGAAAAAAAAATTAAAACAGCAATATGTCACAGATCGGGACCTGAAAAGGTATTATAACGGCACTAAAAAAGGGAGACTTTTTTTTTCCTTCAATTTGTTGGTTTTAATGGTCACATGTGTGAAGATACCCACTGATGGACAATCAAATTGTAGGAAAAAAGTAATATCCAAAAGACAGGGACTAGTGCACTGTACAATCTGCTTTTCCTCTCCCTTCTCTCTCCTCTGCTCTCGCCAAAGTGTGCTTCAGAGTTATACACTTCTTTATTAAAAAGAATACTCTTTTATAAGTGGCTTTACATTTCCTAAAATGTAAGAAAATACAGTATCTCGGTACTGTATGGGGAAGAAGATGTCCAAGTTTGCATAAAACCAGTACATTTCAGCTTGCAAGTTACTAAACATAATAATGCTGTTTTAATTTTCTTTTCTTTTATGTCACTTAAAATTCACAAGAAAATAATGTAGATAGAACAAATTGTAGACAAGGGAAAAAAAACTTGAATGAAGTGGATTTTACCGAAAGCTTTATGATACTTTTTGAATGCATTATTTATTTTTTTGTGCCATGCATTTTTTTCTCACCAAATGACCTTACCTGTAATACAGTCTTGTTTGTCTGTTTACAACCATGTATTTATTGTAATGTACATACTGTAATGTTAATTGTAAATTATCGGTTCTTATTAAAACATCATCCCTAATTGGGATGGTGTTGATATATTTGGAAACTCTTGGTGAGAGAATGAATGGTGTGTATACATACTCCTTGTACATTTTCTTTTCTTCTATAAAATAGTCTTGTCACCTTAGAGCTTGTTTATGGAAGATTCAAGAAAACTATAAAATACATAAAGGTATATAAAATATAAAAAACATAGCTGCAGGTCTTTGGTCCCAGGGCTGTGCCTTAACTTTAACCAATATTTTCTTGTTTTGCTGCATTTGAAAGTAAGGTAATGGTGGGGTTAGGGCTGGGCATTTTACATCTGAGCTTTGAATCAATTGGGTTTCTGGCAGCAGCTGGATTGTACAGAACCACGGTCAACCTCTAGAGCATTCTGAGACTCTTTTGAGAGACAACCCCTTAAATGCTTTCTGCCACGAAGCACCATAGCATATATGATGGTGTTTTTTCCTGTAAGATACTAACTGAGCTGCTTCAGTTAGTTACATTTGATTTTTTTTTTAATTTTCAAACACTACTGGGGAAATATATTCTTGTCCAATAATTATTAAAAGTCTTTTTGACTTCTTGAGCACATGGGCAAATGAACTTGATTTGGAGCTAGAGCCATAGGTCATGCATTGTAGTACTTTATTATTTGGCTTCCTGCCATGTTAAGAAAAAAATTCCATGTTAGGAAAATATGAAAAAAGGTCATTTTTTTTTAAACCATGGAATTTTTCTTCAACTAAGATGAATTAAATTTCCTTATGTATATAAATTCATACATTAAACACAAAGTTTTATATGATGCCAATTCACATAGCATAATGGAGTTACCATTCTCTTGAATGTGTATTTCTGCAAAACTTAACTTGCTTTAGAATTTTTAAATTTAACCTTGCATAGAGGCCAGCTCCTGAAAGCTATGAAAAATTCCCAGTGGCTGATGTGGAAACCTTTTTCTACTGCTGCCCAGCCCTCAGGATGTGCAACTTAGTGAAAGGAGAGAATCTTTTTCTAGGAAAAATGAGCCTCCTTTTATTTTATTTCATTTTCTTTTTTGACACAAACTGTAGATTTTAGCAGCCCTGGCCCAAAGGAATTTGATTACTTTTGTTTTAAACAGTACAATGGGGACACTATAATTACAAAAAGGAAAAAAAATCCTTACTGATTTTAGTTGTTTTAAATTTGATTTCTTTGGATATGTTTTCAGAGTGGTCAATTGTGTGTGAGCATTACAAATGATGATTCTTTTAGTGGTTTCTTAGCCTCTCTTACAGCCCATGGGGATAGTACTGTACATCAATACCTTCATATGAAATTTTTATATGCAATGGAAATAAAAGCATGGGTTGATTCTGCCTATTTATGACTCAGTCATTTACAAATAAGAGTATTCATTTTAACTCGTAGTTCAGTCAGCACATGTTTCCAAGAGCCATGAGGATTGTTAAGGTGAGATAAAGGATAGTGACATCATACACTACCACATATTTGTAGTCCAATAAAACCAAATTATGTAGATTAATCTTGCTATAGAGTAAAAAGGCAAAATTATGTAGATGGCCTATAAGACTAAGCACTAAAAGGCTTGGGAAGGGAACTTCTCTGATTGAGTGTTCTGGCATACTGAAAGTTATTCAGATATTCAACAGTTATTTGCTGGGTCTCTACTCTGCAAACTCTAAGACTGTAAGGATTCATCAGTGAACAGACATAATTCAGCTTTTGTGAGTTTAAGGTCCATAGGGAACAAAGGCATTGAACAGTTCCCTACACAGCATCGAAAGTGTCCTTAGTACAGCAAAGAAGCTGAGGTGCTGTGATTGAGCAAGAACCTGAGCTTGGTCTCTTCCAGAGGGCCAGGGCCAGAGAAGCCTTCGCTGGAAGTGATTTGGGGCTGAGCTCTGAAGGAGCTCAAAAGGTAACTTGGCAAAAAGGAAGAGTTGACAGGAAGAGAAGGGTCCAGACAGATAAAACTTGATTTGCAAAAGTCCTGAGGTACAAATGAGCTCCAAACCTCGGCAGAAATGGAAGAAAAGCACTCCTGCTTCCTTGCTCTTTACCCTCTTACCCTGCTTTCTTCCCTTTATAACACCACAAACTGACATGTCACTTCCCTGGTGGCTCAGATGGTAAAACATCTGCCTACAATGCGGGAGACCCAGGTTCGATCCTTGGGTCAGGACAATCCCCTGGAAACAGAAATGGCAACCCACTCCAGTACTCTTGCCTGGAAAATCCCATGGATGGAGGAGGCTGGTGGCCTACATACAGTCCATGGGATCGCCAAGAGTAAGACACGACTGAACGACTTCACTTTCTATTTATTTGTTTATTGTCTCTTTCCCACCAGAACAGAGCTTCATGAGAGTCCATTCTTTGCTCAGCAGTGTATCCCTCACACCTCAGATGGATCCCTGGTACACAGTAGGTGTTTAATACTTGTTGAATATCACTACCAAATTGATATTGGATATAATTTAATCTGGGGATCAAGACATTTAGGGTTGATACCATAAAATAAGTCTGGTTGTTTAGATAAAGAGAGTTCACAGTTTTCTATCCAGTTGCTAACTAAAGACTGCCTCTTCCTCACAAATTCTTTTTCCCTGAATGGCAGAAAATCAGTTTTCATGATCAATCAGCACAAGTGTAAGCCCTGAATCTTAACTACTAGTAGAATAAGGTTGAATAGAATAAGCTGTGCTCCGCCTCCTCACCATTTTCTCCCACCACCACAGGTAACCACAGCAGCTATTGCCCCCAAAGGCCCAAATCATCCCTTCCAGGAATGCTTGATCGAAACACAGGTCATTTCCTCAGCCTACCACCCCTAAGTGAGATTACGCAACAAAAGAAAAGCTGCCCTTCTTTTCCCTATATTCCCCCAGGCTGATTTAGGCCAATTTGGGTGTGCTGAGTTTACCTGGGTTTAGGTCTTTGATCTGGAAACATCTCACACTTTGAGCCTACAAGAGCAAAACATTCCGTGTTACCAGACAGCACCACCCCTAACAGGGATGACTGCACACACAGAGCCTTATTTTAATGGAATTCCACCTGTGCTTCCCCAGTGTGCAGATTTGGAGGCTGTTTTTGTCGCAGTTATTCTTGTATTTCCAAATGCTCAATGTCAAACACAATGCGATGGGTGTAAAGCTCAGCCCACGAACTCAAGCCTGTAAGATACACTGCTGCTTTATTTATACCAGTTAACGTGGAGTCTGTGTCCCCATCCTACTAACCTTAAGAATTTCCATCTCTGTCTTTATTACTACATCTCCTCTCCCTTCCAATATAAAAGTTCTCTCATCTCCAGCCGAGTATACGCACACCTTGGTGTTGTCCAGGCAGTGGTGGTTCCATACAGTTTCTGGGCTCTTTGCTTCCTTGTCAGGCATGTTGTATCCGCCGAGGCCAGGAATTCCGGTTTGGGGGTCCTACGTCCTTTCGCCACCATGGATGCAAAGGATACTCGCCTCCCAAGATCCGGAGCCACTCCCAAAGTCAATTCAAAGAAAGACCTAGACAGTTCCTCCAAGTTGGCCATACTCAGTAAAACCCTAGCCACAAATGAAGTGCAACCCTTCCCCTGGCCCGCTCTATCTGAGCGACAAACAGAGTGCAGCCTATATTTCTGTCCGGCTGAATTTTTGGACCTCCCACCCCTACCCCAGCCGGATGATTAAACTGCCTGCACACGTAGGAACTGACAACTTGCGTTCCTCGGGCAAGCAGCAAGCCCACGCCATGTTGGCACGACACAAATGAAACAAACAAGGAGCCACCGGCTGTTCCTGGGCGACAGAGGGTCCCCAGTCAAGGACTGAGGCTTTGGAAAGGAAGGGAAAACTTGAAATGTTACCTTTTTCAACGGGTCACCGCAGAGATTGAGGAGAGCAGACACTGGTAAGAATTTTCACCCTTGGCTTCTGCTGTTTATCCTAGGAGCCCATGTGCAGCCTCCAGACGAATGTAGTCTTGTGTCTACTAGAATTTGACAAGATTTTTCATTAATTTTAATATTACCTTCCCCCTGGGCTGTTGAGGAAATAACCAGTAGCAGTTTACTGGAGAATTTTTGGGAGTTTGGTAAACCCCAGGAAGGACCCTCTTTTATGGACAGATATAGGGGCGTTTGAGTTGCTGTGGAACGAATTGACAACCCCCCCACCCCATACCCTGAGTGAATGCAAATGAGAGAACTTCGGGCCTGTGTTTTGATGGGGCCTTTCCCAGTGACTCAGTGATAAAGCATTCGCCTGCAGTGCAGGAGACCAGAGTTCAATCCCTCATCTGGGAAGATTCCCTGGAGAAGGGAATGGCTACCCACTCCAGTATGTTTGTATGGAGACTTCCATGGACAGAGGAGCCTGGCGGGCTGCAGTCCACGTGGTCACGAAGAGTCAGACACTACTGTGTGAGGGAGCATGGAGAGTTTTGACCATGGACCCCAGGAGGGTGCAACAAGGGGGAGTGTTCTAGGTTTCTGGCTTTAAAACTCTTTAGTGGACTTTATTTGTGGTCTTCTGGTCTCTTCTGAGTGGAAAAGCAATTCATTGGAAGCTTAGTGAGTACTCACATAATAGAGGATAGAGGTAGGTGGTAGGAGTCACCTTAGTCTTTCACTGTTTTGTTTTAGACAGGTCTTTAATTTTTCATTCGCCTCTTATAATGAAATGTTCAATGAAGCTTTGGGGCAGCCTTGCTGTTTGGAGGCTTTGGCATGCCAATTAAAATAGATATCCCGTTCTCTTTGTTGATTTGGGAAACACTCTGAGGTGCACTTCTTCAATGAATGATAATTGTCTCTTTGGAAAGTTCCCCATGGTGGTCATGGTAATTCTAATTTGTCTTCGTAGGATTTTGCCATTTTTGCCATATTTGCACCTCCGGGGCCACAGTTCCTAGACATAAAATAAACAGGTGTACCGGAAGATGGCACTCAGTTCTTCGAAACTAGAAGATCTTGTTACTTTAGCTGAGCAGATTAATACCTAAGGTGGATGTACTGCTGGGTTGGGGCTTTTGTGGTGTTTTACAAAAACTTTTACGAAAGAGTTTTGTTGCCGAAAAACTGTTTAAAAATGATGAAAGAAGTCAATTCAGGTTTGTACTAACAAACTTTAATGAAATGGAAATCTCCTTTTGGAGAACTGCCAAAGAGGACAGAGAGCAAGAAGCTTTTATGGGATAAAGAATAAAGAGCAAGGAAGAGACAAATAGAAAATATCTGCTTGCTGCTGCTGCTGCTAAGTCACTTCAGTCGTGTCCAACTCTGTGCGACCCCAGAGACAGCCGCCCACCAGGCTCCCCCGTCCCTGGGATTCTCCAGGCAAGAACACTGGAGTAGGTTGCCATTTCCTTCTCCAATGCATGAAAGTGAAAAGTGAAAGTGAATTCCTGAGCCGTGTCCTACTCCTTGCGACCCCATGGACTGCAGCCTACCAGGCTCCTGCACCCAAATATCTGCTTGGCTGGGGACAAATAGTCCAACCTTGTTTGGGGTGGGAAGCCAGAGGTGGGTTGGTTTTGGGGGATTGGCTGATGGGATATGATGCATATCTGCTCAGGAAAAGCATTTATAAGAACATGAAAGCTTTAATATTTCAGTTTGTTGATGCAGCGTCTCAGGCAGAAGCCACTCCATCTTGGGCCTAGAAATGTATTTCATCAGTTTTTTGTGTATACCGCTAGATTAGATATGTACATGGCCAGCCTAGGTGGTATCTTTTGAAGAAAACATACTTCTTTTGGCCCAACTAGTAGGTGTGCTTCAATCCATGGGGTTGCAAAGAGTTGGACGAGACTGAACAAAAACAGTAAAGATTTAAGTCAAGATGTTAATATTTGCCTATTCTATCTTGGCTAATACCAGCACTCCTCAAAATGTGGGCCTTTAACTGATCAGAACCAACTGGGTTCTTGTTAGAAATGCTGATTATCAAGTCCCAGCTGAGGTTTCTAGAGTAAGAGTCTCTAGGGGTGGGTCCCAGAATCTGTCTTTTAACAAGTCATCCTGTTACTCTTCTGCACCATAAAGTTTGAGAAACACTGTTCAAGACCTATTGAAGTTGTTTTTTCCTCTTTTGGCTTTGCAAAAAAGGAGAAGTAATAATCTCAACCCCCTTTCTAATTCATTGTATTTACTCAAAGGGATACATGTTACTACAGGAGTTTCAGCAGGTGACATGGTATAGCTAATGGCAATTGGAGAAACAGTAGAAACGTGTTTAACAAGCCGGTTTCCATCCATAAGACTCAGTATTATTAATGGAGAGACACCTACCTTCACCCCTCCATCCCTGCCTCCTCCATTTTGGAGGCCTGTGGCAAGCTCAGGTTGTTATCTGCACCTACAAGTTATAGACTGGAGTTCCAGAGACATCTCTGTCTTGAAGCCTATTAATTTGCTTGAGTGGCTCAGAGAAGCATTTTACTTATGAGGTCACTGATTTATAAGAAAGAGATATCACTCATGAAAGCCAGATGGAAGAAACACATTCAGCAAGCGATGGAGAAAGGGCAGTAGTTTCCATGCCCTCTCCCAGCACACCACTCTCCCCAAATCTACGGTGTTCACCAACCTGGAATCTCTTCAAACCCCATTTTTTTTTTCTTAATAGAGGTTTCATTTCGTAAGTATGAGGAAGTAAATCATTGGCCATAGGAGATTAAATCAACATCCATCTCCTCTCCCTGGAAGCCGTGGGTGGAATTGAAATTGGCCCCCTGACCCCATCCTTAAGTGTTTTCCAAGCCACTATTAACATAGTAAAAGACAACTTAATTACTCTTTAACACTTAGGAAATTCCGAGGGTGCTAGGAGCTTTATACCTGAAACTGGAAAGAAGACCAAATATATATTTTTATGGTAAATTACAGTATTACATATCACAAGTTGGCATGGGCTAAAGGATATATGATTAATATGACATTCAAAGGAGAGAAGATACCATCCACATTCACCCTGCAGGGCCATTAGTGTAATAAATGAAAACTGAAAGCAGAGACATTACTTTGCCAACAAAGGTCCGTCTAGTCAAGGCTATGGTTTTTCCAGTGGTCATGTAATGGATGTGAGAGTTGGACTGTGAAGAAAGCTGAGTGCCAAAGAATTGATGCTTTTGAACTGTGGTGTTGGAGAAGACTCTTGAGAGTCCCTTAGACTGCAAGGAGATCCAACCAATACATTCTAAAGGAGATCAGTCCTGGGTGTTCATTGGAAGGACTGATGTTAAAGCTGAAACTCCAATACTTTGCCCACCTCATGCAAAGAGTTGACTCATTGGAAAAGACTCTGATGCTGGGAGGGATTGGGGGCAGGAGGAGAAGGGGACAACAGAGGATGAGATGGCTGGATGGCATCACCGACTCAATGGACAAGAGTTTGAGTGAACTCCGGGAGATGGTGATGGACAGGGAGGCCTGGCGTGCTGCGATTCATGGGGTCGCAAAGAGTCGGACACGACTCAGCGACTGAACTGAACTGAGCGCCCGTGCTCCAGCTTCGGTTGTCCCGTTCCAGCTCTCAGTCATGCAGTGTGTGCCCCTCTGCTTTTGTAATTGGGTGAAACTGCACAGCACAAGGCTTGGAATCTGGCATCACATGGAACCACCAAAGGGACCAAATGACACACTCAGAAAGTCAGGTGGTTAACTCTGACCATTGGGAATCCAGAGATGGAAGGGAACCAGGCCAGTTAACTTCTCCTTCTCTGTCTATGGGCTGCACTGAGGCACAGCTTCCCCTTGAAGCCATTGAGACAACCCCTGTATTCTTATCAGTGAAAGCTCCTCCCAAGCCGTCTACAGCGTCTTTTGGAGGCATCTTGTGAGGCAGTAGCCAGTGCCAAAACATCACAACACACTGCTTCCCGTTTTCCCTGCTTCCCTTTCTTTCCCTTTTCTTCCTTCCTTGCTTATTTTAGCCTAAATCCATTTTTTCTCACCCCACTGCCCAAGGGTTTGCACCTCCCAAGTAAACTCCCATCACTTTGATCTCTGCCTCCAGCTCTATTTCCTAGAGACTGAGCTCCATGGCATCCTTTACATTCAGATGCCAAATTTGAGTATGTATATTTGTATATATTGGAGAAGGAAATGGCAGCCCACTCAAGTATTCTTGCCTGGAGAATTCCATGGACAGAGGAGCCTGGCAGGCTGCAGTCCATGGGGTCCCAAAGAATCAGACCCAACTGAGTGACTAACACTATTACTGCTATGTGTATATATGTGTATGTCCCACTGTGTTTAAATAAGGCCCCTGGATATTATAGGCAGAGACTGCCCCTTCATCTTTGTTTTCCTATAGCTTAGTTCAGCGTCCGTCTGTCATATAGCAGGTATTCATTAAACAGGAAAAGAATGACAGGTGGATAATTGCCTGAAAGAGTGAGGTTAATGATGAAGAACGGACAGGGAGAGTAAGAACTGGCCTAGAGTGGGTTAGAGACTGGGTAAACAGGAGTGACACAGTTAAGGGACCAAAGGTAGCTAGAGGAAGCACCCCAAGTAGAAGCTGAAGGGATTAGTTCATCTAACCAGGCAGAGTAAGAGAGATGCTGTGGCACCCATCACCTTCTGGGAAGTTTGATCTGCACCCGCTGTGAAAGGACACTCTCACTTGCCTACTCTGTCGTTACCATCCTCCACTTTATGTGCATCCTGGGGAAGGGAAGTAGGAATGTGTTTGACTCTTGTGAAGGCAAGGAATTCGGGGGGGATTTGGTCTCTTCTCAGTCCTGTGGGCTGTTCCTGAGCCTTTTATGGAATCCCTCCATCCTTTCCAGTGTTTAGATTAGGACTGGCTTGCAGGGCTGCCTTTCTGGACAGTGAAACATAGGTAACTCCTGGGAAAGTCTTCCTCGCTCTTACAGAAGGAGGAAAGAAGGGGCTGAGTTTTGGAAATGGTTCCTTAGGCTGCCATGGTTGGACTGTTATCTTAAGACCATGAGAGGAATTATCTGAAAACAGAGAGAACATACTAAGGATGACAGAGCTGAAGACAGCGTGAGTCTTTGAAGATGTTTTTCAAGCTGCTAATATAATCAACTTGACTTCTAAGCTACTTAAAGATAAGGACCAGTTTTTAGAATGGGCGCCATTTCAATCGAACCTTCTATTACTTGCCCCTGAAAGAATCCTGACTCACACCTCCATGATCTGTTCCAACAATGTGCCAGGGAGTCTGGGTGGGGGGTGGCATGCCTGGCATAGTGAAAAGGTTGGGACTTTGGCCCCAGTTAGCTGAATGACTCTAGGCATGTTAATTAATCTCTGAATCCTACTTTTTCTCATTTTAAATATGGGAATTGTGCTATTAGAATCTCCTGTAATTTTTTCACAGTGTTATGAAAGTAAGTGAATTAATAAATGCTAATCTCACTATAAACATTAGATAGTACTTTTCAACTGCAGCTTGTGAACCATTAATGGATTGTGAAAGAGAGTTGCATTGAGGACTGAAAATTAAAAGAACTAAAAAGGAACAGAAAATACTGCTGTTACCGCACATAGTGAGTTAGGTCTTCTAAAATTATCGTTTCATTCACATATGTAGTTGTACATGCATGCTTATGTGTGTGTGCTTAGCTGTCAGGTTAAATATATTTCTTGCTGAAGCATGGATTTAGAGTAAAATGAATACCTGAGGCCAGTCAAACAAGAGTGAACACAGAAAATGTCTTCAGGTGAATTGTGGTGATGTGCAGTGTGTCCTGGGAAAAGATGGAGAACAATGGAATATACCCAGATCCCATAGGATACCCAACACCTTATGGGAAAGTTGACTGCTTTGGGGGACAGGTAGCTTTGCTGTGTTTTGTAAATACAGAGTACCTGCTTAATTTTATACTCTCTTTTCACCAACATACATCCTAGAGAGCCACAGCTAGAGAAAAGAGAAGAGTGAATTTAGCAATTCTTCTTATAGCCTGGACACAAACAGGAGACACCTGCGTGGAGGCGTGGCTTGCCTCCCATTGCCGTTAATCACCGTGGAGTTCACATATGTGCACAAGGCAAGAAGAGCAAGAATCACTCCAGTACAAAGGAAAGAGTAACATGAAATCCTTTCAAAATGCAGGTTTTGCCCTGGATTTTTTTTTTCGTTTTAATGAGCAAGGGGAGAAGATTAGAAAAAATTATTTAGATCATTCACACATGTCTGGGAGAGGTCTAGTGCCTTCAGCCATGCAGGGAGAAAGGCAAATTCAAAATCAACTGAGTGATAATTGCCCCTCTCTATAGACCGCTGTCTTAGTTGCTTTAAAGGACTGGTGCTTGATGCTTGCTTTTGAGGAGCTTTCAGTTTGGTCAGAAAAGGATGGGGTAAAAGGTAGGAATCAGAGAGGAGTATAGTGGCTGCCCAGATGGCACTAGTGGTAAAGATCCTGTCTACCAATGTAGGAGACGTAAGAAACAGGGGTTTGATCCATGGGTCGGAAAGATCCCCTGGAGGAGGGGATGGCAGCGCACCCCAGTATTCTTGCCTGGAGAATCCAATGGGCAGAGGAGCCTGGCAGGCTACAGTTCATAGGGTCACAGAGTCAGACGCAACTGAAGCGACTTAGCACACACACACACATAGTGAGCACTGAGACTTTGTCACACTTCGAGCTTTCTCATTTCAAGTTGACACAAACCCAATATTCTCTCTGTTTTACAGAGAAGTCAAAGGAGGCTGAAAAAGAGGAGGTCGCTCATTCAAAATGTCACAGCTGCTATTTAAACATAAGCCCGTTTGTCTCTCAAGTCACCTGTGTTCCCTGGAGAGGAGAATCTTTACCCTGATCGTTGCTGAAGTTTGTTTTTTTTTTTTTTTTACTTCTTTTGCTTAAGTTCCTTACCTTGTCAGCTATGAGTATTCAAGTTATTATCTAGGGGACTTATTTTTTATCTCAAATCTCCATTTTCTTCAATAATTACTATTGTTAAAGTAGTTAACATGTTGGGAATGTGGATATTTTGTTCTACACTGAGCAGATACTTAACATACATTATTACCAGATCTCACTGCAAAAGTTGGTGGTCACCTCCTTCCCCTCTCTCTCCCTCTTCTCATTTTAGAAATTAGAAATACAAGAGAAATACAGAAATGTCAAAACCAAACTGACTACCCTGTGTCCTCACTATTTAGCAGAGCAGGGTTTCTAACCTGTGCTCACTGACTTTTGATTAAACCTCTAACGTATACGGGGGAGCCTGGTGGGCTACAGTCCATGGGGTCACAAAGAGTCGGACACAACTGAGTGACTTCACTAACATGTACACAGGGCTTCCCTTGTGGCTCAGCTGGTGAAGGATCTACCTACAATGCGGGAGACCTGGGTTCAATCCCTGGATTGGGAAGATCTCCTGGAGAAGGGAAAGGCTACCCACTCCAGTATTCTGGCCTGGAGAATTTTATGGACTGTATAGACCACGGGGTCACCAAGAGTCGGACACGATTGAGCTACTTTCACTTCACTGACATGTATACATATATGTATGTGTTTGTGTTTAAAACATTTTTATTCTCATGTTTGAAGCCAGTCAGATAAGCCTGAACATAGAAAATCCTAGCAATTCATTCTCTGTATTCCCAGCCCTTCCCAAATGCTCTACAGATGCCTCTTTGTAGCAGCCAGCCTAATCCATTTTCTTTAAGTTGATGAAGGTCAGTGTATTCAGTGCTCATGCAACAATTCTGACAATGACGAGTATTTTTTTTTACCAAGAGTTGAATTGTGGTGTGGTGGAATATACCGCCGTGTTTGCCAACTCTGGAACCTAGAAAGAGGAAGAAGATCACAAGTTTTGGTTCCTGCCAACATCCTCCATTTTTCTCTGATTTACGCATATGCTAACAAGCAGCTGGGCTCAAAACACAGACTCACCTTGCCAGGAAGGCCCTCCAAGACTCAGCCCTGCTGCTAGGACCTCCTTTTCACCCTGCATATCCTTGGGGAGAGAGGGGAAGTTCTCCAAGAGTGTTTTGTAATTTCATCCCTTCTCTGGTTTTGACACAGATTCATAGCATTGTGACCTATGTGAACTCTTTCTTTAATTAAAGAAATTAAAGTGTTTCTTCCTGTAATGCAGACCTCAAGAGAGCTTCTGGGTTCAGGTCCTCTGGTACAAGGACCACATCCTTCTGCCAGAATTAGTCCCAGACCTGCTGTTGAGTTGGGCAGTGGTGTTCAAAAGGGCACTGATGAGAAGATTCGAAGAACTGAAGAGCTGGCATTCTTTACTGTCCATCACCAATCTGCAGAGCTTTGTAACCAAGATGATAGCCACATGGCGATAGTAGCCTAAGAAAAAAGGATACAAAGGGTGTTTTCCTCCAGGGCAGTCCAGGATATTGCTGTGAGCAGTCAGGGTCCAGTGCTGCCAACTCAAGGGGGCTGAGGCCTCTGTGGGCCTCTAGGACCCCAGAAAATACATGGAACTCTCTGGACCCAGGGTGAGACACACCTGGTTTTAGGTGCGTCACCCTGTACACATTTTTCAACTAATCTGACCTCCAGTTTTCATTCTTATGGGAGCTATTTCAACATGGGTATTATATAAATTAACTATTTTTCATAATTTGATAGAAGTAACATTGGTACATTATTTAATAAGTCCAATATTTACATGACTCATCAACATATATTTGTCTCCTTGGGCTGCTGTAACACAGTGTCACCGACTGGGTGGCTTGAAAAACAGAACTTTATTTTTTCACAGTTCTGGAGGGCATACGCCCTAGATCAGTGTGTCAGCAGCTTTGACTTCTCCTGAAGCCTCTCTCCTTGGCTTGCAGACGGCTGCCTTTTCTCTGCATCCTCACATGGTCTTCCCTCTGTGTGCACATCCTGGTGACTCTGGGGATCCAAATCTCTTCCTATGAGGACACCAGTCAGATTGGATTAGGTCCAGCCGTATGACCTCCTTTGATTGTAATCACTTCTTTAAATGCCTTGCCTCCAAATACAGTCACATTCTGAGGTGCTGGAGGGTTAGGTCTTTAACCCATAGAGTTGAGAGGGACACTGTTCAGCCCATAACAACCAACAAAGAGAGATCCTGTACCTACCCTTGCATGCTCTGGTTCCATTTCCTGAGAGCCTAACCCTCCTTTTCCTTCCTATATTACTGCCATATTTATAAATGACTTATTTGTACTTCAGTTTCTTGCTTTTCTGATTTTAGCTATAATCTCTGATTTTTGTTATCAGAAATGAGGATATACCCTCAGTTCCCATCCCCACATGCTTTTTTGAAGTCTTCTAGAATTGTCTTATATTTTTTGGTTAGATTATTATTAAAAGTTTGCATTGTTTTATTTATGAAAAAATATTTACTGCCAATCCATGTAGTTTGTTATAATTATATTTATATTTTCTGGTAGGGTCTTTCTTGGAGATGATAATTCTTTCCATTTTTATTAATTTTCAACATCCTTATCACTGTCCATCCCATATTCTCCACTGAAGGTACTCTCCTTTCTGTGAACACATCCAGGAGTCCTGGCTTTCATTGGTTTACCTGCTCCATCTGAGATAGTCATTTTCCCAGATTGTGGCTTTGCTACTGTCTTTACTACTGTTCTTGGATTTTTGTTCAGCATCCTCCTAGAGAGTCCCTTCCCTTCTTGCTATACTGAATCTTCTGTTTCTTGGATCTTAGTGTTTTTAGTTGTCTTAGCTTACCTCGTATTTTGCTTACTTTGGTGTAGCTCATGCACTAGTAGCTTCCTGAGAAAGAATGCCTAGAAGGTAAATGTGAAAAGATTTTGAATATGAGAGGCCTTTATTTCACTCTGTCATTTGCATGATAGTCAAATGGAGAATTTTGGCTTGAAAATACACTTCTTCTCAGATCTTTGCACACATTACTTTCCTGAGTTGGCATTGAGGAATCTACTGACTTTCTGATCCTTAACTTTTGTACATCACCAGTTTTTCCTTTGCTGTTGTTTTTCTTTATTTTCTTGATGTTTCTAAGATTTTTTTCTTTGTCCCATTTCCAATCAGTGTTCCTGTTTTTAGAACCCACCTGCACTCCCATGTCCACAGATCCCTGGATTCTTCCATTTCTGAGCCTTTCTGGGATTCTGAGAGCAGATTGCTCACTGATGGTCTTCCCTTGCTCTGTGCTGGGGGTTTTGCTAATTCTGCTCCTGTTACCTTCCCATCTGCTTCCAGCTTCTTCCGTGTGGTTGTATAGGTATAGGTAAATATTCAAAATGCAGTCACATTCTGAGTCACAGTTCCATTCTCTTAGTCCTTGTGTGTTTATACTTTTAAGGAAAATCCTTTTACTGCCATCTTTGTGGAGAAATATACAAATATTAGGGCTTCCCTGGTAGCTCACCTGGTAAAGAATCCACCTGCAATGCAGGAGACCCTGGTTCGATTCCTGGGTCAGGAAGTTTCCCTAGAGAAGGGATAGGCTACCCACTGCAGTATTCTTGGGCATCCCTGGTGCCTCAGATGGTAAAGAATCCGCCTGCAATGTGAGAGACATGGGTTCTGTCCCTGGGTTGGGAAGATCCCCTGAAGGAGGGCATGGAAACCCACTCCAGTATTCTTGCTTGGAGAATCCCCATGGACAGAGGAGCCTGGTGGGCTACAGTCCATAGCATTGCAAAGAGCTGGACACGACTGAGCAACTAAGCACAGCACAGCACATACAAATATGAATATTCAACTCCTCCCCCCACTTTTAAGTGGAAATTCCTCATAGAATTATCATAAAATTCAAAATTTTGTGTAAATATATATATATAATATATTTAAACCCACTTATCTATAGAACCTGTTACATAGCAGGCACTGAAAATATCATATTTGTGTGTATATGTGTGTAGCATGGGGCTAACAGGGACTTAAACACTCTGAGGGTCACATGATGGAGTGGAACCAATCTTTAGATGAAGACTTTGTTGTTTAGTTGCAAAATTGTGTTCCACTCTTTGTGACCCCTGGACTGTAGCTCTCCAGGCTCCTCTGTCCATGGTATATCCCAGGCAAGAATACTGGAGTTGGTTACCATTTTTTTTCTCCAGAGGATCTTCCCAGCCCAGGGATCAAACCCACGATTTCTGCATTGGCAGGCAGATTCTTTACCACTGAGCCACCAAGGAAGCCCTTGTGAAGATTTACAAACATCTTAAAAAGAAACGACTTCTGACATGTCTGAGTAAACCTACAGGCAAAGAGAGAAGTACTTTTGAACATAGGATGGTATTTTTTGTTGCTTGACTCTGCCTTTCTCAGCCTCATGGATTCATGCCTATGCCCTTGATAGAGAAAAAGGGTCTAAAAAGAAATACAGCAGGTTTTGGTTTTAGTTCAGTATTTGGCCATAACCTGGTATTCTGCTTTCAGCCTTCAGAAAGCACACTTCATTATTTCTGGCATCCATGCATCAATGATGATGTAGTTACAAATGTTATCCATGTAACAGCATCAGAGACATGAAGGAGGCATGTAATTAAAGGTGTTATTAATATGTCTATACTGTCTTTAAAATCCAGCTTTAGAGATGAAATATACAGTGTGTGAGAGGGGAGTTATCCTCAGTGAAGGCTATAGAAAGAGTTTGAATATTTACCTATAACTTGCTGAAAGGACACTCAGAGAAGGCACTGCAGGAGTTTGAAGGCACTGGATTAGAGCTAGACAAATAAGTTTGCCACTCACATTCATCAGAGTTGATAATTAAAACTATGAAAGTTCTATGATATCTAGGAGCTGTTGCACTGAAAGTAAAGAATTAAGGGGAAAATACCGATAGAGAAAGAAAAGAATCAGCAAAGGGATTTTCAATTAATCCACCCAGAACATTTCTTGAGCATACTTTGTTGTCAGGATTCTAAAGAAGTGGTCAGAGAGACTAGGAGGAAAGACAAAAAGAGGGCATCACCTTGGGATTCTACGTCAGTTGGTTAATGAGGTCGTATTTTATACATTACAAGTCTGGGCAGAAACCAAGAACAACAACAGTGGGGATATGGGATGTGAATTTGATCATGGTTGGAGATATGGGTAAATTCAGTGATTTTGAAATGTAATCAGCTGGGAAAGATGCCCCCCCAAATCTAGCTGTTGGAAAATTTACAAACACATAATTAACAACAAGCATACTTAAAAGCTAATGGCAGAAAGTGACAGCAGTGGTGACGTGAGGGTCACAAATGAACTGGGTTTCCTGGATAGCTGGGCAAACAGGCTGTGTTGGGGGAAAGCACCAGATGGTTGTAAGAGGAGGGATTCTCCTTTTTCATTTTCCTAAGAGACTTCACCTTGGGAAATGATGGCATCATTGATGCCTTTTTGGAAGGCAAAACCAAAAGATTCTTTTCGGTTATATGACCTTGAACTTGTATCCAGATGTGGCCAGCCTGTTGCAGAGAGCTTATTTACTTGACCATTTCCCCTCAGATTTTGAGCCGGACTGCCCCCCACCCCCCGCCATTGCTGTCACTCCACCAGCTCTAGTTCCTTTCAAATGCCATCTGAAAGCATTTATTTTTCTGTTACCCCTACCCCTTAATTTGCAGCGTCACTGGCTTTTGCTTAGTATTAGTAATCCTTGGAGATTGTTTCCTCGTTGGCAATTGTTTGAAGTGTTTGGTGATATTGTTGTTTGGGGGAAGCTGGGGGAGTGAGGGAAATGCTATCATCAGAACTCCATGGCCTTTAAATCCAGTTTGGTGCCAGTACGCTGGGGGATTCTCTGGCCCTCGTGGGAGTATTTCATTCTTACACACTAGGGATGTCCCAAGAGATCCACCCCAGTGCACCATTCACAATAGAGTTTGACTTTTAAATAGCTTTTCATTTGGTTGGAAAGAACAGATTCCCACACAGTTTTTGGAATGCATGGAAAACCCCTATCATTTTCCTGTCTCAACACCCTCTGCACATGCAGCCCACACAGTTCTTTGCTTTACAAGAGAGAGAGGGATAGTGGGAGGGAGAAGGAGAGAGGTCACCCATGACGCTCAGGGCTCAGCGATGACCTTTCCTTCTTAGCTGTTCTGGGTAAGGTATATTCCTTCACTAGGCAGCATGCAGAAATAGTGTGTGGGCAGGAGCTTTATTCTACGCTGGTGTCACCACCCCCACCACCCACATGGCCTCATGACTGCATTATGCAGTCGCTTCCTTTTGTCCCCATGAAACACTTCTGACTATGAAAAGACTTATAAAAGGAGTTTGCGCTCATTGTTGAAAACTTGGATGGAGCCAAAAAGCATACAAGGGCAGAATAACAAAGAAAAAAACCTCAGAATACCACTCCCAGAGCCAGCTACTCAAAACTTTGTGGTATTACAAATCAAGAATTTGTTTAATGACTTATTAAATATTTATTGAGTGCTTCTGCTCTACCAGGCATTATGCTAGCTACATACAGAGGCAAATACAGAGGCAAATGATGAGATCCTTACTCTTGTGAAAATGTGCCTGTCTGAGATGTTTCCTGACCTTTTGTCTCCTGCGTGGTATGTTTCTGTGGTCATAAATGGCTCGCTTCCTAGGGCATCTGTAGTCTGGGTTAGCTGATCCCTCTCCTGTCTTTATACAAGAGTGATATCCTGCCGCTGTCTGTGAACTCACGAAGTTAGAGCGTCCCAGTGGCAATGATCTCTTCCCTCTCTACCATATGACCCAACAGTCCCTCTACTGGGCATGTACCCTGAGGAAACCAGAACTGAAAAAGACACATGTGCCCCGGTGATCACTGCAGCACTATTTACAATAGCTAGGACATGGGAGCAACCTAGCTGTCCATCAACAGATGAATGGGCAAAGAAGCTGTGGTACATATATACAGTGGAGTATTACTCAGCATAAAAAGGAACATATTTGAGTTAATTCTAATGAGGTGGATGAACCTAGAGCCTACTATATAGAGTGAAGTAAGTCAGAAAGAGAAAAATATGGTATAGCAACACATATATGTGGAATCTAGAAAGATGATCTAGAAATACTGATGAGTGTAATTGCAGGGCAGCAGTGGAGACAAAGACATAGAGAACAGATTTTGTGGACACAGTGGGTGAAGCTGAGGGGTGGGACAGATTTAGAAACTAACATGGAAATATATGCATTACCATATGTAAAATAGATAGCCAGTGGAAATTTGCTGTATGACGTAGGGAGCTCACATGCTTTCTGACAACCTAGAGGGGTGAGATGGGGTGGGAGACAGGTTCATGAGGGAAGGAGCATATGTATACCTATGGCTGATTCATGTTGATGTATGGCAGAAACTAACAACATTGTAAGGCAATTATCCTCCAATTAAAAATAAAGTTTGAAAGAATGGTTTCCTTGATACAAATGACAGTGAGTTAGGGAGGGTGTGGAGGTGAGGGGAAAGGAATAGCCCTGGCAGGTTGCTGTGCTGTTGATCTGGGAGATGGCGGGGGGAGAGGCAGTACACGGGCCAGAGCAGAACTTAGTGCTGGGCGGGGATGACTTTATTATGACACAGGATTGAGGAAGAATCAAGTAGAGAAGGAAAGGTTGAAGACTGAAAGCAAGGCTAACTGATGAAACAGACTTACTGAGGAGAGATCCAGAATCCAGACTGGTCCATCCATGCAAGGGTGGTGGCACTGCCAGGAGGCACCTTGGAATTGTGTGGGTTATCAGGGTGATTTGGGGCTGTTAAGGCATCGAATGGGCAGAGTCCAGAGATGTGGTGTGTCCTGCACTGGGTGACATAGTGAAGAAAGTTTCCACATTCCAAGCAGCTTTCAAATGAGCTACTAGTTAGGAAGGTGAAAACTCTATTTAGAATTATCTGAGCCTGGAACCTAGCACTGTTTTTCAGTGACAGAAAGTAATTTTTACATATTTTAATATGAATTAGATTTCCCAAAGATTCAACCACAGTGTAAATCAAGGGAAGATTTCACTGGGAAATCTTGATATATATAAAATGCTTTATAAAGCATTACTTATCATTTTGAAATGGCATTTTTATTCCTACTGAAAGTGAAAGTGTTAGTACCATTCAGTCTCATCTGCTCTTTGTGACCCCATGGACTGTAGCCCGCCAGCTTCCTCTGTCCATAACATTCTCCAGGCAAGAATACTGGAGTGGGTAGCCATTTCTTTCTCCAGGGGATCTTCCCAACCCAGGGATGGAACCTGAGTCTCAGATGTTGCAGGAAGATTATTTACCATCTGAGCTACCAGGGAAGCCCATGAGTTCTAAGATTAAGTACCTGAATCTGTCTACACATTCATAATTACCACACAGTGATTCTATATTGAGGTATAAGGATTTTTCTACCTTACTGTGTATTCAGTATAATAGTACCCGAGCCTTTACATATTGAAAAGCATATTACTTTCCTTTTATTTTGTGATTATGTCATTAAATCAATTAAAATGTAATTATGTATTTAGGTAGGTTACATTCATTTCTCAATATTAAAGGGGAAGGGAGTTACAAAGTAATTTTTTATAAAAAGGCACTGGATCTGATTCAGCTAAGAATCACCAGCAAAAATAGAAACACTTAGCAGGAGAAGCTTTAAACACTGTGCTAGAGAAGGCAGTAAGGATGGATGAGGCACACAGAAGTCCAAGGAAGGGGGGCATGGAGTTGAGGAAACCTTCCTGTTCTTTATCCTCCGTCAAGTAAGAGTTTAAGATGTGTTTCGAGTGCAGGAGGGAGTGAAATTGAAGGTGGAGGAAAGAGAAAGAGGAAAGTCAGTTGTGGGTGAGTGTTGTCTGAGACTATGGGAAGATTGCTGCTGCTGCTGCTGCTAAGTCACTTCAGTCGTGTCCGACTCTGTGTGACCCCATAGACGGCAGCCCACTAGGCTCCCCTGTCCCTGGGATTCTCCAGGCAAGAACACTGGAGTGGGTTGCCATTTCCTTCTCCAATGCATGAAAGTGAAAAGGGAAAGTGAAGTCGCTCAGTCGTGTCCGACTCTTCATGACCCCATGGACTGTAGCCTACAAGGCTCCTCTGTCCATGGGATTTTCCAGGCATGAGTACTGGAGTGGGTTGCCATTGCCTTCTCCGGGGAAGACGGCTAGGCAGTATTAAAAGCCCAGTTGAGGTTAAAGAACTTAAATTTGTCAGGAGCCTCATTCAGCACAGATGTGGTCTTTGCCAGAAGAGCTCAACAGGAGTGCTTCTCCCAGGGAGCAGGCAGGGCTGGCTAGATTCATCCAGGGCTGGAGTTTCCCTAAGCAGGAGTAGCAGAAGAGTAAAGAGTAAAGTCACGAAGAGCACTGACTACCAGACTCAGCAGCTTAGCAGTGAACTATGATTAGGGCCAGAAGTGACATCTAGGAGACTGTTACATTATAAAGGCCCCTGGTCAACCCCAGGGGCCCCCAGTGATAGTACATTCTTCGTCTTTCTATTTCAAGAATGCAGCCAGCTTTATTCCCTATCTGGTGTATTAGTTGTTGAAGTTCCATTAAAAGATTTTCCTCTATTTTGCTGCACTGACTTACAAGGGCTGACATTCTCCCAGGACTCTATAAAGAAAAAGTGCAGCTTCCGGGCCTCTTGATGTAAATGGAGGCGAATTTTGCCAAGGTGAAGGTGAGTGTTCCCAAATCCGGAGGGAGCCAGGGCTTTTAAAGGAGAAAGTCAGTACACACTAAGCTGAAAATAAGAGGTTTAGCCAGTGGAAGCCTCTTGGCTTAAAAGAAAAGCTCTGTAAATGCCCACATTTCTCCTGAAGAGTCAGACTTTTTAAAATCAGGCACGACCTTACAAATTTCTCATCTAATTTCTGTCCAAGTTTCCATTTTGATTGTTGGAATCTCGAGTGGTAGCTTCTGACTACAGTCCAGACCTCATCCTGCTCCTCTCTTCTTAACTGAAGTGGAAGCAAGGAGGCATCAGGAAAAGAAGAGAGTCACCGTCTGATGGGCGCATTCAGATTTAGGGACTAAAGTATAGAGAGAAAGGGAGGGAGGGGTGAGCTGGTTCACCAGTGGAGTTGCTGAGGGCTGAGCACACTTGGCAGCTCCAAGACACTGGGAATCTCAAGGGCATGACTGGGCTTGGAGCAGGCGTGCACACTCATATGGGAATTGGATATGGATTGCAGACCTAATGGAGAAATGAAAATAAAATGCTATGAGGTCTCAACGAATAAGGTGCTGAGAATATCTTCCTTGAAAGATCGTGAATAGAAATGACTAAAACCAACACAAATTCATATCAAGAATATAAAGAAAGAAAGAAAAGGGTATGATGAAGGGAAAATCCAAATGGCTAACAAGTATATGAACAATTGTATAAACACTAATAATCATAGAACTGCAAGTCAAAATGGGGCACTTCACTGTGTATAACAGACCGAAGGTTCATCCACATCACTATAAATGACCCAGTTTCATTTCTTTTTATGGCTGAGTTATATTCCATTGTATATATGTATCATATCCTGTCACACAGAGTGAAGTAAGTCAGAAAGAGAAAAGCAAATAAAGTATATTAAGGCATCTGTATGGAATCTAGGAGATGGTAATGGTGAACCTGTTTGCAGGGCAGGAGTAGAGACATAGATGTAGAGAGGGAACCTGTAGCCACGATGGGGAAGGAGAGGGTGGGGAGAAGTGAGAGAGTGGCATGGACACATATCCGCTCTCCTGTGTAGAGTAGCCAGTGGGAAGCTGCTGTATAGTGCTGCTGTCAGTGGGAGTTCAGCTCAGTGCCCTGTGATGACTTCGAGGGGTAGAATGGGAAGGGGAGGTAGGAGGGAGGCTCAAGAGGGAGGGGATATGTGTACACTTAGAGCTGATTCATGTTGTTGTACTGCAGAAACTAACACGATATTGTAAACCAATTGTATTCTGATTTAAAAAAACGGTACACTTGAGATTGGAAAAAAAAAAAGGAAACTTGAATAATGAAGTATTGGCAAAGTTGTAGAGAAATAGGAGTCCTCAGGCATTGCTGATGGAGATGCAGACTGTTAGAGCCATTCTGGAAAGTGATTTGGCAGCACTGAATGGAATTAAACATGAGAATACTCTGTGACCAGCCATCTTTCTTGTCTACTTATACCCAACAGAAATTCTTTCAAAGGTTCCTAAGGAATGCCACAGGGCTATCATGGTGGTTCTGTGGGGGTGAGAAGTTGGAAGTAATCTGTTTACCACTATGGGAGTACATAGGAGAAGTACGGGAGAGGGACACGGTGGTCCTCTCTGCAGCGCTTAGAAGCTAGAACTAGATGTACGCCTCTGTCCATGGAATTCTCCAGGCAAGAATACTGGAGTGGGTAGCCATTCCCTTCTCCAGATAGCAAGGATAGATTTTTTTTAAATAGTGCCAAGTGAAAAACCTAAGAAGCAGAATAATACCATTTAAAGTGGGAACCACATGCAGACATATTAAATGTCCTACACACTTTGCAAAGATGCGGTATTTATTCAGGAAATTGAATCAATGGCTGTAATAGAAGCACTCAAAATAATAATGGATTAAGCCCGATAGATTTTTTTTCTCCTGTTAAACTTCAGGTAGGCAATCCAGAGGGGGTTTGACATCATCAGGGACCTGTTTCTGTCATTTTACTTTGACACCTTCAGCTCATGACTCTTATCTCAGAGTCCTGTGTGGCTACTTGATCTCCTAGCACACAGTCAGACTCTGCCCAGTAGGAAGAGGGAAAGGAAAAGGAAAAGAAAAGATACAGTTCTGCTTATAGGGCAGCCTAGAAGTTCACAGATCACTTTTGTTCTTATCTCACTGGCTAACATTAAATGGTGTAGTCATGCCTAGCAACCAGCTATGAATTCTGTTAGGATGTTAGGAGGATGACAAGCAGTGCATATGTGCAAATGACACAAATTAACACATTAGGGTAGGGCCTGAGGAGGAAGGGATGGGGATCAGAAGGAAAAGGGAAGAATGACATTTATACAGAATAAGAAAGAGTCCTTGTGTGGATTCATGATAAGAGTGTATCATAAACTAAGACCTGTGGTTATGGCATTCTTCTGTACCTGAGGTTCATGAAAGGAAGGAAAGAAGGAAGGAAGGAAGTGAACAGAGCAGTAATTACCTAGCAGAGTCACTCAGAATGTTACAGAAAGCATAAAGTGTCTGCAGTGCCTGTTACAAAGGTGTCCAGCAAATGCTAGCCATATCCAATAATATCAGAATAGATCTTTTCCCATATTATTTTTTTTCTCTAAATTTATTTATTTTAATTGGAGACTGATTACTTTACAATATTGTATTGGTTTTGCCATACATCAATCCCATATTATTTTTAGTTGCTTCTTTGGCTAATGCAGAAGTTCACAGTATTTCTAGCTAATAAGTGCATGTGAAGAGAAAGTGAGAGCATTAATACAGACTAACATATTTCATTTACATATAAAATTCTCATCTTTTATATTTGGGCTTCTCTGTGGCTCAGTGGTAAAAAAATCTGCCTTCAATGCAAGATCTGCAGGAAATTTTGGTTCGATCCCTGGGTCGGGAAGATACCTGGAGAAGGGCATGGCAACCCACTCTAGTATTCTTGCCTGGAGAATTCCATGGACAGAGGAGCCTGGTGGGTTCCAGTCCATGGGGGAAAGAGTTAGACATGACTGAAGTGACTAAAGGAGATCAGTCCTGGGTGTTCATTGGAAGGACTGATGCTAAAGCTGAAACTCCAATACTTTGGCCACGTCATGCGAAGAGTTGACTCATTGGAAATAACCCTGATGCTGGGAGGGATTGGGGGCGAGAGGAGAAGGGGACGACAGAGGATGAGATGGCTGGATGGCATCACCGATTCTATGGACATGAGTTTGAGTAGACTCCGGGAGTTGGTGATGGACAGGGAGGCTTGGTGTGCTGTGATTCGTGGGGTCGCAAAGAGTCGGACACGACTGAGCGACTGGACTGGAACTGGAAGTGACTTAGCACACGGTTGATTTACAGTGTGCTAATTTCTGTTGAACAGCAAAGTGGCTCAGTGATACAAATATGTACATTCTTTTTCATATTCTTTTCCATTATGATTTATCACAAGACATTGAATATCGTTCCCTGTGCTATACAGAGGAGGGCCTCCCGGGTGGCTCAGCAGTAAAGAATCTGCCTACAATGCAGTAGACTGCCTGCAGTGCAGGAGATGCGGGTTCGATCCTGGGGTTGAGAAGGAAACTGTAACCCACTCCAGTATTCTTGCCTGGGAAAACCCATGGACGGAGAAGTCTGGCAGGCTACAGGCCAGGGGTCGCAAGAGTCAGACACGACTTAGCGATAAACCGCCACTGCTATAAAGAGGAGTTGTTGTCTATCTATTCTGTATATAATAGCTTGCATCTCCTAACCTCAAACTCCCAGTCCTTCCTGCCCTGACCTCTCACTCCCTTGGCAACCAAAAGTCTCATCTCTCTGTGAGTCCGTTTGTGTTTTATAGATAAGTTCTGTGCTCTGCTATGCTTAGTTGCTCAGTTGTGTCTGACTCTTTGTGACCCCGTGGACTGCAACCCACCAGGCTCCTCTGTCCATGGGGATTCTCACGGCAAGAATACTGGAGTGGGTTGCCATGCCCTCCTCCAGGGGATCTTCCCAACCCAGGGATCAAGCCCGGGTTTCCCGCGTTGCCAGCGAATTCTTTACCACCTGGGCCACCATGGTTTGTGTCCTAGTCTAGATTCCACATGTAAGTGATATCACATGGTGTTTGCCTTTCTCCTTCCGACTTACCTCTTGGCATAATAATCTCTGGGTTCATCCATTTGCTGCAAAAGCATGACTGCATTCTTCTTTTATAACTGAGCAGCATTCCATTGTATACATGCACCACATCTTTATCTAATCATTTGTCGTTGGACGTTTATGTTTTTTCATGTCTTGGGTATTGTAAATAGTTCTGCTATGAAAGTAGGGATGCATATATCTTTTAAAATTATAGTTTAGTCTAGATATACACCCAGAAGTGGGATTGCTGGATCATATGGCAACTCTCTTTTTAGTGTTTTGGTGAACTTCCATACTGTTCTTCATAGTGGCTGTACCAACTTAAATTCCTACCAACTGTATAGGAGGGTTCCGTTTTCTCCACACCTTCTCCAGCATTTGTTATTTGTAGACTTTAATGATGGCCATTCTGACCCATGTGAGGTGTTACCTCATTGTAGTTTTGATTTGCATAAAATTATCATCTTTAATGTTGTTAATCCTTTTGGATCTACAGATCAGAGATGTTCCCTGTTGTTGAAACACTTGATTCTGAGACAGATATTCCACAGAAACCATGGTAGGGACACATGAGAACAAGTGACATGATAAGAGGATTTTCTTTTGACCAGAAATTGGGCAACATTCACATCTTCGGTAATGACATTAATAAAAGAAATGCCACGAAGAACTTTTGAAACTGCTGAAGGAAAAACAGTCAGTGGAACAAAGTCTTGAACTTAGAGAAACCTTAGCTGTCCAAGAGAACAGTCCTGCTGTTTTCTGGGAACACACACAAAAGTAGACTCAAGGGCCGCATGCCAGTTCCTTCAGCATCCAGCTTTGCACTAAGGGAGAGCCAGAATTGAGCCTCACCTGCTTAAGGACCAGATTAATCACCACAGAGCTTGGCTTTCAAACACACTGATGGAGAAATGAGTAATTTTCAGTGAATGCCTTTCAGCATATACTTATATCCTAAACTAAAGAAATCTAATAATAGCAAGGAGACTCCTCCACTAACTGGGGTTTTCATGAGATAATTACACCCTGGAGGACTAAAGGTATCATCTTTGTTTCTTGCTGTGTAAGACAGTGGATCTGATTGTCTTTTAGTTACCACCCACTGCTGTGTCTCTGGCTCCAAAACTTGACAGTAGGTAAGGGAGAATATATCTGTGTGTAAAATCATGGCTTGCTATCACATACATTGTATTTCTTAAGGGTAGCATAATAACTATAGAAATCAGAGAATCCATTTGCAGACTTTTAACTGAACCTCATTTCAGCCCAATAAGTTGGAAGAAATTATACATGACCCCCACCACACATGCACACATATACATACAAACACCCATGCAGGTGCACAATTGTACCCTTAAAGGAGGATATATATAGTCATCATATGTCTATCATATTTCTCAAGAAGAATCTTTGTAGATTAATGGGATAAAAACTTCTTTCTAGCTCACTTCCAGAAAATAGTATATCTTGAGACTAGTTTGTATGTGTATGCAGTGAAATTATACTAGATTATTTCTCTTTTCACCTTAGCTTTTGATCGCAACAGTTCCTTTTTGCAGGTGCCTTGTAGCATCTACTCCTCTATCTCTTTTCTAGAATCTCTGTTTGGTTCTTAAATCCCTAATTGTCCTATTTTACATAATGTTTAATTTTTTGAGATGCCTGGAATATGAGATTTTTTTAATGAGATTTCTGGAAACCTAGATGTTTTTAAAATCAGTTGAATAAACCCTCCTTTCTCTGAATGGAAGGAGGTAAATTCCCTTAAATATTCCCTTGCCAGATTCAGAATTCTGCCACAATCTTCAGAAGCACTCTTATTTTCCTTGTGTTCAAGTTTCTTTTTCTCTGTAAACTGTTCTGTCCCCTTAACCTTTACCATCCTGTCCTGGCTCAAAAGCAGGTTTATCATGCCTAGATTACACAATCTCCACCCTGGTACCCTCTCCAGCCAGTTTTCCCCTCTGTTTAATCCCCAAAGTGATGCCAAGTCAGCCTGCTTTATGGACAGCTCAGGGTCTCCTAGGCCACTCACTGCTGTGGCTAAAAGCTAAGGTTATGTTCATCCAGCCCCAAACTTTGTCAGTGAGCATCTAAGGCTCAAGGACAGTGTGATCAGCTTCTCAGACCGTTGTGCTTGACCAGGCAAGTAAGTTGTTTTCTTCTGGAAGGATTAGGATTTCTCCTCTTGAGATCAAATAGAGATAATGGAGTTTTTACTCCTAAGGATTATTTTCTTGTCCCAGAAGCCTGAATCCCAGGGCAAAGGCTCAAGGAGTTAGCATGTTTATTATTGGACAGGGTGCCAAGTTTTGATGCTTCTGGTCTGTTTGACATGAAACGAGGATCACAGACTCCCCCAAGGACCAATGAAGGAGAAGCCTCTTCAGCTAGAAAACAACAAAAGCATTTCTGTGTAGTACAGGTTCTTCAGCTGGTGCTGCTGGTGGGAAGTTCCCCAGGATCTGTACTAGTTCACCTCCTCACACTGGCGTGATTATCAAGCCAGTTTTGTTTGGTGTGCTCATTTTATAGGGTTGCTGTACCTAAGTACCCAAAACTAGGCGGCTTCAAAGGACACACATCTCTTCTCACAGAGCTCTAGAGTCTAGAAATCTGACATTAAGTGTTGCCAGGGCTCTCTGGGGCTTCAGAGAATTCTTCCTAGTCTCTTTCCAGCTTCTGGTGATTCTCAGCAAGCTGTGGCATTTCTTGGTTTCCAGACGCATCCCTCCAGTCTCCGCCGGTGTCCATTGCACAGTCATCTTCTTTCTGTGTACTTCAGTCTCTTCACATTGTAGTCTTCTAAGAACACCAGTAAGACTAGATTAAGGGTCCACTCTAGTACAACTTTTATCTTAACTGCAATAATTCCCTACTTTAAAACAACTTCATCTTAGCTACAGTAATTACACCTGCAACGATGTATTCCTGAATAAAAGGTCGCATTCTGTAGAACTAGAGGTTAGGACTTTGGCGTATCTTTTGAGGAGACATGATTTAACCTGTAACATTTGGGATCAGTTTGACTTAACGCAGGAAATCACTTATCCTTCAGATGGAGAGTGCACAATTAGGGTGAGGGTCAGAGAAAGCACACACCCTCACCCCTCCAGTGCTCAGAAGGGAGAAGCTGCACTTTGCCCCTCTTCTGAGTCCCTCCGTGTCTGTCTGCCAGTTGGCACACACTGTCACCAGTGCTCTGATCAAGGTTTCATCTGCATTTGTAGAGTGAGCAGTCAGAGCTACATTGGTGCTATGAAAATGCTCACAGATGTGCCAGGAACATGAATAACAGCATTTTCCACAACAGTTCCTCTTCCTCAGTCAAGCCAGAAACTGTTTTCTGATAGCACTGCAGAGGCAGTGAATTTCCTACTTGTATATCTCTTTGTAGGGAGCTGGATCAAGTGCCAACTTCCCCTGTCCAAGTTTCCTCTGTCCTAGCTGGTTGCAGGCCTTAAGGGAGAAGCTGGGAATGTGCTTCTTCCTGGGGACCACAGGCAAGGTCATCCTTGGGACACTGATGGGGGATGGGGAGGAAGTGGAGGACACCATGGAGGCCTCAGGCTTCCTAATGAGCAGCTAGTGGGCTCAGAGGGTGGGTGGGCGAGGACGTTGGCAGCCGCTGGAGCAGTTGGACTCCTGCCCAGACCCCCAGCTGCCACTGCTCCATTTCCCAGTGGCAGCTGCCTGGGTACTCCTTTGACGCAGCAAGGGCACATGGAAGGCCCGAAACATGGGACTCCGTGGGGCTAGCCCAGGGCAGAGCTGTGAGAGGCAAAGCCTATCAGGGGTGTCTTGCCACTTGAGCTCCCTTCCAGCACCTCAACCCATTCCATGCCTCTGCCCTTCTCAGCAAAGTTTGGGTCTCACTTGACTGGCCCATGCCCTTTATGCTAAGATGCAGACAGACCCTAAATAAATCTAGACCTTTTTGCTCCATCTTTAACGTCTGTCTCAAAAGAAATAAATGTCTAGCAAGAAAGCCTTGAAAAACACTGTCTCTTCAGCACTGAAATCTTAAGTAAGGTAGCAAAACGGGTAGCAGGAAATATTTTGGCATAAAACAATAAAATATTGAAAATCTGATCGTAAAGATTCTCCTCCCACATGATTGCCCGGTGCTTTCTCTTCTCCTCTCTCTCCACCTCCAGCTTTCTAGTCCAGTGTTTCCTCACATGTCAAGTAATCTTTTTGGCTCTGCCTTTTATAATTCTGCTTCTGCACCTTTTGCCTTTTTTTTTAATCATCTAAGTAAAGACAGCAAAGCATTGTGATCAAAAGATCTTCCCCTAGAAGGTCAGTGGGGGAAATACTGAACCAGTAAGGATTTTGATCCATAGTACACTCTCCCCAAAACTTGAAAATCTTTTATTTCTTAATACACTAAAAGGGAATCTTTAATTGGCATTCTAGGTACTAAGTAGGTTGGAGGGAAGTGGTGGGAGGAGGAGGGGAGCAAGTGGAGGGATTGGTGAAGAGTGTACCATTCTCCTCCTAGGATAGCTCTGGTGCCTCATGATGGCTCCACTCTCTGGAAGTTTCTGGTCAAAGCCCTAACTCCCTACTCCTGTGCATGCTGGGCACAGGGCTGATTCAAAGCAGCCAGTTTCAGGCTGCTTATATGCCTCAAAAGATCCAAGTTGGTGTTGCGTATAGCTGCAGGCATGGTGCTACCGGGCTGGGCTGTAACGGTGAATCATCAGCTCCCCCCAAATAGCCCATTTTAATTGTATTTAGTTTCATCTTCAGGCAATGCAAATGACTCATTGATAAGTTCTGCTTCTAGCTCTTTCTTACAGCCCCAAAGAGGTAAATCCCCTAAAGTAAATTTTTTTCTTCCATACCTAAGCCAAATTTACCTCAGAGTTCAGCACTGTCTCACTCCTACACATCCTGCTACGAGTTTGTAAATCCTCAACTTATTTAAAAGATAATGGAATGGGCCGGGGGAGTGGTGAGGGGGAAGTGGGAGAGATGGGGCAGGGCTTGAGTAGGTGGAGATGATGGGAGAAGATTGTAGTCATGAGCACACTGTGTCACCAGCCCTCAAACTCACCTCAACACTGTGAAGTCTCAGCACAAAACTGAAAGTGCTCACACCTACGATACTGAGACTTTTCTCTGAGATAGTCTTATGAGTTCATACTTGACTAGCAAGTTTGAGAAGCGAAGCTAGGTCCTCCAGTGAGAGTGTGGGGTGGGGTAAGGGGTTGTAAATTGGGGCAAAGCATGCATTTTGCTGGTGTTTTTTTCCTATTTGTCACAGTTATTTCTATTTGGGGCCATTTTCCTTTTATCGTAACTCAGTAAATCTTGTTCCTGTTTCAGTGAAGAGACACCTAAGGAAGATCTTATCCTAAATTACTGATATTTGATATATATTAGTACCCATAACCTCTAGCCTCCTTCAATTATCTAAGAAAGACTTAATTGAAAGAAGATATTGATGTTGAGAAGAGCTAGCTAGTAACTTGTTAAAAGACTTTTTATACCCATATGGGCTGGTAAGCAAGGGAAGGGCTGGGAAAGCAGTTCCTGGAGTTCAGAAGCAGCCATAGGTACAGATCTCTCCAGGTTGCTGGAACCACAGATGACGTCTCCTGGGCAGTCCTCCAGACACACAACAAAGCTACCCCGGCTATATTGCCTGGCTCCCCAGTGACTCATACAATGTGTCCACCCACATCATCGCTTTCTAAGAGTGCTGTGGTGGGTCTACTAGTCTTAAGGCCAATCAGTGTAGATCTAACCCTCATTGGATATACTCCTGACCCACAGCAGTAACTTTGAAGACAGAGAACAAAGAGTATGATTGAAAACAAAAACCTTCTGCTCCAAATGTACCTTTCTTATATTGTACTTTTTGTAACTGGTAAGACTGCCCATATGGTTCTTCTTGCAGCATATCTAAAATCTTCTTCGAAAAAGATTTAAGGGAATGCAGACAACATGATCCCATAAAATTGTGCTACCTTGGTTCAGAGTAATCTAGCTGGTCAATTTCATATACTATCAAAGAAGAGAAACTGAAGCATGGCGTTTGCATGGTCAGCTCTAAAAGTAAGACGAGATGGCCAGATAGGAGAAAACCTCTGCATCAGTTAGGTCACTGTCTAATTATGCCAGGCTTGCAAGCAAAATCTCCCTTAGACTTCCCAGCTTCACTCTGTTCTGTAGCTAGATTGTATCCCAGTGTAAGCAAGTTATCCCACTAACTGCTGGCCAGAAAGGGTGCAAACAACAAAATGCAGAAAGTTCAACCAGCACATCCTCCTGACTGTTGAGCCAGGATCAGCTGACGAAGGACTGGCAGAGTCATCTCTGAATGGCAGTGGCATGTCTGCAGCAGTGCATTTGGGCATATACAATATGTGTTTATGTTTCACATACGTAGTTAAGTCAGTTTCAGCTTTAGCTAGTACATTATGAGCCAGTTGAGGAGCCATCACCCGATTTTCTCTCATGGGCGTGGCACTTCACACACCATTCATTTAAGACACTTAAAGAAGAAAAAAAACTTTGCTGATGTCTGACTCAGAGAAAAAGAATGGAAAGTTAACAACAAGACATGATTCCAACTGAAATAAATTTGAATACTCACCATGTTCTTCATTCTCAATCCTCATGTCTTAAAACAGGCTGAAAGCTCTCAATTGTTCAGTGAACCGAGTAATACCAATGACTGCAATTGCTGTTCAGATGACATGAGTTCACAGGATAAAGATAAAAACATTTAATTTAATGTTCCAGGAAAATGAAAGTGCTCATTTGGTTGAGAGGGGAAGATACTAACAATTACATTCTAGAAAATTCTATGTCCATTAGCATCTGTCTGTGATTTTTTAAAAACTTGTTTAATTTGGTAAAGGATTTTTAAAAATTGTATAGTGTTCTACAGTTTTCAAACGTTTCTTGCAGATGATTTCATATAATACCATAATAACCCTCCTTTTCCCCAGTACTGTTATATTGTCTCTCCCTCCTTCCCTCTCCCTACTGATAACTGCTATATCGATATCTATATCCTATATCTGTTCCCTATATCTATGTTTGTTTCTTTTATGTTTTATTTACTGGTTTGTTGGATTTTTTCGATTTCACATGTATGTAATATCACACAATGTTTGTCTTTCTCTGTTCAATTTATTTCACTTAGCATAATGCCCCCAAGTTCATCTATGTTGCTTCAGTTGGCAGAATTTCATTCTTTTTTATGGCTGAGTACTAGCTATATACTTGTGGGGGTGTGTGTATGTGTGTGTGCATGTATGACATCTTTTTAATCCATTCACCTGTTGATGTACATTTGGATTGCTTCCATACATTGATGATTATAAGTAAAGTAATTCTGAACATTGGGGAGCATTTATCTTTGGGTTTTTTTGGATACATACCCAGGAGTGGAATTGCTGGGTCATATGATAATCCTATTTTTAGTTTTTTGAAACACCTCCATATTGCTCCTCTGGTGGCCCAGATGGTAAAGAATCCGCCTGCAATGTGGGAGACCTGGATTCAATCCCTGGGTTGGGAAGATTCTCTGGAGGAGAGCATGGCAACCCACTCCAGTATTCTTGCCTGGAGAATCCCCATGGACAGAGGAGCCTGGTGGGCTGCAGTCCACGTGGTTGCAAAGAATCAGATGACCAAGTGATTAAGACTAGCACTGCTCATACTGTTTCCCATAGTGGCTGCACAAATTTACATTTCCACCAGCAGTATATGTGGATTCCTTTTAGTCCACATCCTTCCCTACTGTTATTTGTGTTCTTTTTGATGATAGCCATTCTGACTAGTGTGAGGTGATATCTGGAGATGAAAAAGAAGCTACAACTGACACCACAGAAATACAAAGGATGGTAAGGGACTACTACAAACAACTATATACCAATAAATGACAACCTAGAAAAAATGGAAAAATTCTTCAAAAGATACAATCTCCCTAGACTGAGCCAGGAAGAAATAGAAAATATGAACAGACTAATTACTAAGAATGAAATTTAATCCGTAATTTAAGAACTCCCAATGAACAAAAGTTGAGGACTAGATGACCTCACAGGTGAATTCTACCAAACATTTAGAGAAGAGTTCGCAACTCTTCCAACAACACAAGAGAAGACTCTACTCATGGACATCACCAGATAGTCAATACCATAATCAGATTGATTATATTTTTTGCAGCCAAGATGGAGAAGCTGTATACAGTCAGCAAAAACAAGACCAGGAGCTGACTGTGGCTCAGATCATGAACTCCTTATTGCCAAATTCAGACTGCAGTTGAAGAAAGTAGGGAAAAACACTACACCATTCAGGTATTACCTAAATTAAATCCCTTACGATTATACAGTGGAAGTGACAAATAGATTCAAGGGGTTAGATCTGATAGACAGACTGCCTGAAGAACTATGGACAGAAGTTTGTGATATTGTACAGGAGACAGGGATCAAGACCATCCCCAAGAAAAATAAATGCAAAAAAAGCAAAATGGCTATCTGAGGAGGGCTTACAAATAGCTGTGAAAAGAAGAGAAGTGAAAAGCAAAGGAGAAAAGGAAAGATACACCCATTTGAATGCAGAGTTCCAAAGAAGAGCAAGGAGAAATAAGAAAGCCTTCCTCAATGATCAATGCAAAGAAATAGAGGAAAACAACAGAATGGGAAAGACTAGAGATCTCTTCAAGAAAATTAGAGATACCAAGGGAACATTTCATGCAAAGATGGGCTCAATAAGGGACAGAAATGGTATGGACCTAAGAGAAGCAGAAGATATTAAGAAGAGGTGGAAAGAATATAAAGAAGAACAATACAAAAAAGATCTTCATGACCAAGATAATCATGATGGTGTGGTCCCTCACCTAGAGCCAGATATCAAGTCGGCCTTAGGAAGCATCACTATGGACAAAGATAGTGGATATGAAGGAATTCCTAAATTTGAAATTTTAGGATTTCAAATCCTAAAAAATGATGCTGTGAAAGTGCTGCACTCAAAATGCCAACAAATTTGGAAAACTCAACTGTGGCCACAGGAATGGAAAGAGTCCGTTTTCATTCCAATCCCAAAGAAGGGTGATGCCAAAGAATGTTCAAACTACTACACAATTGCACTCATCTCACACACTAGCAAAGTAATGCTCAAAATTCTCCAAACCAAGCTTCAACGGTATGTTAACCTTAAACTTCCAGATATACAAGCTGGATTTAGAAAAGGCAGAGGAACCAGAGATCAAATTGCCAACATCTGTTGGATCGTTGAAAAAGTGAGAGAGTTCCAGAAAAACATCTACTACTACATTATTGACTATTTCAAAGCCTTTGACTGTGTGGATAACAACAATTGTGGAAAATTCTTCAAGAGATGAGAATACCAGCCTCTTGAGAAATCTGTATGCAGGTCAGGAAGCAACAATTAGAATCAATAACCTGAGATATGCAGATGATACCATGCTTACGGCAGAAAGTGAAGAACTAAACAGCCTCTTGATGAAAGTGAAACAGAAGAGTGAAAAAATTGGCTTAAAACTCAGCATTCAGAAAACTAAGATCATGGCATTTGGTCTCACCACTTCATGGCAAAGAGATGGGGAAACAATGGAAACAGTGGCAAACTTTGTGTTTTGGGGCTCCAAAAGCACTGCAGATGGTGACTGCAGCCATGAAATTAAAAGATGCTTACTCCTTGGAAGAAAAGTTATGACCAACCTAGACAGCTTCTTAAAAAGCAGAGACATTACTTTGCCAACAAAGGTCCATGTAGTCAAAGCTGTGGTTTTTCCAGTAGTCATGTATGGATGTGAGAGTTGGACTATAAAGAAAACTGAGTACTGAAGAATTGATGCTTTTGAACTGTGGTGTTGGAGAAAACTCTTGAGAGTCCCTTGGACTGCAAGGAGATCCAGCCAGTCCATTCTAAAAGAAATCAGTCCTGAATATTCATTGGAAGGACAGATGCTGAAGCTGAAACTCCGTACTTTGCCACCTGACGTGAAGAACTGACTCATTTGAAAAGACCCTGATGCTGGGAAAGATTGAAGATGCGGGGAGAAGGGGACAACAGAGGATGATATGGTAGGATAGCATCGCTGACTCAATGGACATGAGTTTGACATGACTCTTGGAATTGGTGATGGACAGGGAGGCCTGGCATGCTGCAGTCCATGGGGTTGCAAAGAGTCATACACAACTGAGCGAGTGAACTGAACTAGCAACTGTTAGCATCTAGCCCTCTGAAACTATTCAAAAAATTGAGGAAGAAGAAACACTCCCAAACTCATTCAGGGAGATCAGGATCACCCTGTTATTGAAACCAAACAGATACATCACACAAAAAAGAAAATGACAGGCCATTATCACTGATAAATATAGATGCAAAAGTCAGCAAAATATTAGCAATCAAATCCAAAAATACTTTAAAAGGATCATAAACTATGATCAATTGGAATTTATTCCAGGGATACAAGGATTTTTCAATATCTTCAAATCAATCAGTGTAATATACCACATTAACAAGTGGAAGAGTAAAACCATATGGTCATCTCAGTAGATGCAAAAAAACCTTTTGATGAAGTTGAACATTTATTTATGATAAAAGCTATCCAGAAAGTGGGCCTACAGGGAACTTGCCTCAACATAATAAGGGCCATATATAACAAACCCACAGCTAACAGCATACTCAAAGGTGAAAAGCTGAAAGCATTTCCTCTAAGATCAGAAAGAAGACAATGATGTCATTCTCACCACTTTATTCAACATAGTTTGGAACTCCTAGCTATAACAATCTATAACAATCAGAAGAAAAAGAAAGGAATCTAAATTGAAAAGGAAGAAGTAAAACTGTCACTATTTGTAGATGATATGATACTGTAAATAGAAAATCCTAAGATGCCACCAGAAAACTACTAGAGCTCATCAATTAATTTGGTAAAGTTGCTGCTGCTACTGTTGCTGCTAAGTCGCATCAGTCGTGTCTGACTCTGTGCAACCCCATAGACGGCAGCCCACCAGGCTCCTCTGTCCCTGGGATTCTAAGTTGCTGGATACCGAATTAACATATAGGAATCAGTTGCATTTTTGTATATTAACAAGGAACTATCAGGAAGAGAAGTTCAAGGAACAATCTCACTTAGCATCACATCAAAAAGAATAAAATACTTAGGAATAAACCTACCTGAGTAGGAAAACCCTGTACTTGGAAAACTATAAGATGTTGATGAAAAAATTGAAAATGACACAAACACACGAAAAAGATAAACCATGTTCTTGGATTAGAGAATCACTGCTGTTAATGACCATGCTGCCCAAGGCAACCTACAGACTCAGTGTAATTCCCGTGGAAATGCTAGTGGCATTTTTCACAGCAGTAGAACAAATAAGTTTAAAATTTGTATGTAAAACACAAGACTCAGAATAGCCAAAGGTATTTTGAGAAAGAAGAATGGGAGGAATCACTCTCCCTGACTTCATGCTGCACTACAAAGCTACAGTAATCAGAAGAGTATGGACTGGCACAAACGCAGATACAAAGATCAATGGGACAGAATAGAGAGCCCAGAAACAAACTCATACTTTTGGTCAGTTAATCAGTGACAGAGGAGGCAAGAATATACAATAGAGAAAAGAGAGTCCCATCAGTAAGTTGTGCTGGAAAAACTGGACAGCTCCATGTACAAGAATGAAATTAGAACATTTTCTAATATCGTTACAAACATAAACTCAAAATGGATTCAAGACCTAAACGTAAGACCAGATACTGTAAAACTCCTAAAGGAAAACATAGGCAGAACACTCTTTGACATAAATTCCAGCAATATTTTATGGGATCCATCTCTTAAAGCAAAAAATAAAGGGACCTCATTAAACTTGTAATTTTTTGCACAGCAAAGGAAACCATCAACAAAATGAAAAGATAGACGACTGAATGGGAGAAGGTATTTGCAAATAAAATGACTGATAAGGCATTAATAGTCAGTATATATGAACAGCTTACACAACTCAGCCTCAAGCTACCATATGATCCTGCAATCCCACTCCGGGGCATATACCTAGAGAAAAACATTGTCTGAAATGTTACATGCACCCCAGTGTTCATTGCAGCGCTATTTACAATAGCCAAGACATGGAAACAACATAAATGTCCATCGACAGAAGAATGGGTAAAGATGTGGTACATACATTCAATGGAACATTACTCAGCCATTAAAAGGAGCAAAGTAATGCCATGGATGAAACTAGAGACAGCCATATTGAGTGAACTACAACAGAGAATGAAAAATATCATGTGATATCCCTTATTTGTGAAATCTAAAAAAGCTAATGAACTTATTTACAAAACAGAAACTCACAGACTTAGAGAACAAACTTATGGTTACCAGACAGGAAAGACTGTGGTGGTGGGGAGGGATAGTTAGGGAGTTTGGGATGACATGTACACACTGCGACATTTATCTCTGTATTTATTTATCATATTTATTTGTCTCCTCCGGGTGTTAATTGCAACAAATGGATAAGCGACAAGGACCTACTGTATAACACAGGAAACTCTACTCAATATTCTGTAACAATCTAACTGGGAAAAGAATTTGAGAAAGAATAGATCCATGTGTATATATAACTGAATCACTTTGTTGTACACTTGAAAGTAATACAACATTGTTAATCAGCTGTACTTCACTATCAGAAAGTTTTAAAAAAATGGGCAGAAGAACTGAGGAGACATTTTTTTCCCCCCAAAGAAGACATAACAGATGGCCAGTAGTCATATGAAAAGATGGTCAGCATTGCTAATCTTCAGGAAAATGTCCATGATTCTTCACTGAACTCCACCTAAGAAAATGTGCCAGGGAGCTGCCATCCGTCCACATCAGGCCTGGCCCAGGGCCTCTGCCTGAACCCACAGCCAGCCTGCATCTGGATCGTGGGCCAGAGCTGCCTGCATGGAAGGTGTCAACCTGAGCCCGATAGGCAAAAACATGGTTTCCCACATGTACCCTTGGTGCTTCCTGGATCAGAACTTCAGATTCTCTTTCAGCCTTATTAATAATGAAGAGGAAAAGAGGCTCTGCTGTCATGAAGGTGGTTGATGCTGATGAATTTTATTTTTACACCTCAGGATTTCTCTTTCCTTCGTCATTCAGGAAATCTGTTAGATAACTGAATGATGTCAGCGCAGACCTCCTCCCTATCTCCTGACATGAGATATGGGCAGTTTGAAGTAGGCTTCAAGGGATCAGCTCAGAGCAGGGAGCCAAGTTTCCAGCCATAACCATGTGGTGATCGTGACAGCACAGAGGAGAGGAAGGGGGCTGTGTGCCTGCTGCTGGGAGGGCGTGTTGGGAGCTGAAGCTCCAACCTCCCACTAGGGCTCGAGCTGAGTAGCTCCCCAGCTCACAGGTCTGTGACACAAAACACCAAAAAAACCCAAACCCATCTTGGAAGTCCTTGTAGACCCCCTTACCACATCAGTTCAACTAGTCTAGATTCTGGGGTTCAAAACCTTGTGATTTATAGAGCAAATGTCCCTTAAAGTCAGTGTAGGAAACTGCAGATTGGGCAGTCAGTGAAAACCAGAGGGTAAAAGCCTCTGGCATTTAAAAATTCTTTGATAAGATTAGCTGAAATATCCCAGTGACCAAAATAGGCTATTTTTAACACCCGGCACCTTGTCAGCATACACAGGACACTCACCTTAATCGGAGATGGGGGAATTTTAACATTTTCTTTCTGAAGAAGGTCAGAGTGTCCAGAGGGTGTGTGGGTGATGTCGGTATCAGGACTGTTATATGAGGTTTTGTTACTGGCCCGTGTTTAGCATAGCCAGAACCACAACTGTTTCTTAATGACACTTAGCTGCTGTATAAAGGCATATAACAAGAAAAATCTCTTGTACTGTAGTTTTTATTTTCCTGTCCAGGACCACTGAAGGTTCTTCTCTTATGTCACACCCTGGTGACAGGATCTGGACTCCAGAGCACTGGACTTCACCTCAAACCAGTGACCTATGTAGTGCACCTCAGGGGTCCAGGTTCCTATGGGTGGCGTTTCGTGTTTCAGCATCTCTCAGTGGGACCACTGTTGACATTTTGGGGGAGCAGAAAGGAGGAGGAGAGGCACGCTGGGGTTGGGCTTGGGCACTTTATAGTATAGGGCTGCCTCTTGCAATGAGGAATGAGTAGCCTGTCTGCTCCCCTCCCTTACAGTCAGTGCCAGAAAATCTGTTTCCTAATATACATTTTCAAATGTCCCCATGAGAAAGAGAAACATGGTTAAGAAACTCTATAGGCAGAATTGAGTACTAAAATTCCAAGCCTCTTGCCTAGCTGAGGAAGAGGAGTTTGGACACCATGTGGCCAGTCTGAATGGAGGCATCTTCTAAGGAAGCATTATTCTGAGCCTAAGAGACTTGTACTGTGTAGTTTCCCACAGGTGATCTTATTTGTGGCCTCAGAGAAAGAAGAAACTCAATTAGATGAGCAGAGAGAGGTGGAGATGAGAAAATGTTCAGACCAGAGACTGATACGTGTCCTTGTTTCTGGACTCTGTGCCAGTCCCTGGCTCCCCAAGCACCTGCTGGACTTTCCACTCTTAGATTCCATGGGATCATCCACAGCCTTAAAATCAATCTCCTCCCCCCTTTAAAATAAATCTCCCCTCTCCTATTGTTTTTGGCTTAAGTTAGTTTAAGGTGTTTCAGTTATTTTTAAGCAAAAAAACATGACTCAGAGCTTATACTTGAAAGGATAATTTTTTAATGCATGATACTCATAAAACAAGCCATAAACATAACAAGATCATGGAGTAAGTGTAGTACATGTGGTGACTCGGTTTTCCTGGAGTTTATGGTTTACACAATTGCCCCCTTTTGGTCCAGTGTCCAAGTTTCACAGTAAATTATATGGTCACCCTTTCCAGAGGATCAAAAGTGGACAACCTAGTCTTTATGAAGAAAGTTTATCTTAACAGAGGAAAGGCTTAAGATAAAAGGAAGATGAAATTTTTTGCCTCAGAGTCTCTTAGCTGTAGATGTACCTGGGCATGGTTTAAGATGAGATATAGCTGGCTCCCAAGCTGTCAGGCTATGTTGTTATTGTTCAGTCGAGGAGTTGTGTCCAACTCTCCACGCCCCCATGGACTTCATGCAGCACGTCAAGCTTCCCTGTCCTTCACTACCTCCCAGAGTTTACTCCAATTCACGTCCGTTGAGTTAGTGATGCCATCCAACCATCGCATCCTCTGTCACCCCCTTCTCCTTCTGCCCTCAATCCTTCCCAGCATCAGGGTCTTTTCCAGTAAGTCGGCTCTTCGAATCAGGTGGCCAAAGGATTGGGAGTTTCAGCTTCAGCATCAATCCTTCTGATGAATATTCAGGGTTGATTTCTTTTAGGATTGGCTGGTTTGATCTCCTTGCAGTCAAAGCAATCAGGCTGTTGTGGTGGTGGTTCATTCGGTAAGTTGTGTCTGGCTCTTTGTGACCCCATGGACTGTAGCCCACTAGGCTTTTCTGTCCATGGGATTCTCCAGGCGAGAATACTGGAGTGAGTTGTCCTGCCCTCCTCCAGGGCATCTTCCTGATTCAGGGATGGAACCCTCGTCTTTTACGTCCTGCATTGGCAGGCAGGTTCTTTACCACTCACATCACCTGGGATCAGGCTATGGATAAATAAAAGAGGAGAGAGTAAGATTACCCTGTTCTGTTTATTTTCACTGACAAACTCCTGTTTTAAAATCTGTTACTGTGACCCATGGAAGTAACAATTTTGGTTGGGTAGACAGAATGGCAAGTGTTTCAGGATTATAATCTATTAAGAGGAATATTATCTAATCAAAGTGCTTAGATGACCCTGTCTAATGGGAGTCCTTTCTTAGGGGAAGAGGAGCAAAGCAGCAAAGGGATTCTCTCCTTTATGAGAGCAATGGGGATTTCCAAGGTTAAGGGACATGTGAAGAGCAGATCTCGGTGAAATTCTAGAGGTCACACCGAAGCAGCACTTGGCAAAAGCCACTGAACCTCTGGCCCCAGTCCATGGGTTGTTTCACATTTGGGGTTCCTGGGCTGGGTTAATGGCACTCTGATATAGAGTCTAAAGTCAGAAACTGCTCTTCTTTTCTTTATTTGCTTTTGCTCTTTAATCTTATCTCATTAATTTTGAATATGTGGGTAGTATTTTGCACACAGTGTCTGATCCTTTTTCTTGTAGCAATTCATTTATCAGACGTTATCTAGTTAGTCATGTGGCTGTATTCATCACTGGGGCCAAGTTGCTCTGATCATAGAGGTTCAATTCTATAAGCCCCAGAGAGCTGACATTAGTAACAGGCAAGCATAGTTGTTCCATAAGGACTACTTAATTTAAATCTTCAGCCATCACCACATTATGTGTCACAGGATAACAATTTTCACTCCCACAAAAAGATACATTATTTTGAATTCTCAGACTACAGGGTTTTGTTTTGTTGCTATGTTTAGCACCTTCTCTGTTGTCTTTATCCACTTTGTTCCCATTCTCCCATCCAATCCCATTTCCCCTCTGGCTCTGCTATATTTACAGACCCAGTGTATTGTAATGTATTTACCTATAGAAGGCTCTGAAATAGATCAGTACATTCATTAAATCCAAGGTCACTCTCCACCTAGGCTGGAATTCACGTGCTCTCCTATCTCCCATTCTGTTGAATCTGTCTTCTTTCTCCATCACCTCAAATGACCTGCTAAGAAAGTAAATGGAAACGCTGATATCAAAAGCATAAAACAAGTCTGACACTAAGGCCCTGACAATGTGGACATAGCCCAAATTTGAATACACATCTCCCTTTAATGAGTTGAAAGTATAAAGTCCAGTGTCCAGAAACCAACTTCGAAGTTTCTTATCCTTTTCAATTTTGTCAGAACTCCAGTGATTTCCAAGTGATGGAGAAAAAGCGGAGGAAAATATTTTGATTTGTCTCATTAGGCTGTTGGTCAGTCAGGGCTCGTCATCCAGAGCTCATGACCTCTAAATTTAAATGCACGCAGGAGATATATATTTACCATTAGACACTGTTCTATGTTAGAAAATTTGTCTGTGTACACACTCCACTCTCTGAAAGTGGCTTTTGAGATGTTGCTGTCCTCTTTAAGAGTTTAGAAATACGCAGTGGCAGCAGCTGTAGTCACCACTTCTCATTTGACTTGCCCTTCTTCCTTATCCTGCAAAATCTCTTCACTTTGATTTCTTCTTTGAGCCCCATGTTCCTGTCTCCACTCTGATCCTCCAGCTCCCACACTGTGGTGAATGAAAGTGGGACTTTTTCTAGTTTTCTGACCTTTAGTATCTCTTCTAGAAAAGGCATTTTCTATTCTTTGCTCAATGCAGTTGGTGGTTCCTATCCATGGGTTCTGCAGCTGCAGATTCAACCATCCACAGGTCAGATCTGCACTTGGCAGAATCTTCAGAGTTTGAGCTCACAGATACAGGATCCAGTAAATGACTTGAACATGCAGGGATTTTGGTATCCATGGAAGTTCCTGAAACCAGTCTCCTGTAGATGGAGGGAACACTGTATCTTTGGTCCATGCCTTCTTACTGGAAAATTGCTTAGGTCTAAAAACCTGCCTTCTGGCAGAGGTACTCCCTTCTCCTCATATTTTTTTGTTTTTGGAGAAACATGCCAAACAGATTCCCAAACAAAGCTGCTCTTGATGCTTCTGAAGCGTGTATCCCTGGGGCTTAGAGACCGGCAGTGCCTCTGCTGAGGGCACCTTCAGATGAAATCCTTCTCTGCTTTTGGATATTCAAACCTTAAGCAGCATTTTCTCTTGTGGCTTCTTTTCCTGAAGCTCTGGCTTTGCCTCTGGTGTATTAGTTTCCCCTTCCCGGACGCTCCTCTCTTTTGGGGAAGGTTCCACTAACTTCTAACAGATCACTGTGTTTCTCAAGCTGGTCTGTTTTCCCAAGTTGTTTGCTGGAATTAACAGCCTGTCTTCCTTTCACATTTTCCTTGACTTCTGGCCCAGACATTTGTTCTTAAATGCCCTCCTCTGGTGTTGTGGGATGTCCTGTGATGAAAAATATCAAATGAACAGATGAATGGATAAACATTCATTTAACTGCTCGGCAATAACAAGCAAGGAACAGTTCAGTTCAGTCACTCAATCGTGTATGATTCTTTGCAACCCCGTGGACTGCAGCACTCCAGGCCTCCCTGTCCATCACCCAACTCTGGGAGCTTACTTAAACTCATGTCTATTGAGTCAGTGATGCCATCCAACCATCTCATCGTCCCCTTCTCCTCTCACTTCAACCTTTCCCAGCATCAGGGTCTTTTCAAATGAGTCAGTTCTTTGCATCAGGTGGCAAGGTATTAGAGTTTCAGCTTCAGCACCAGTTCTTCCAATGAAAACCCAGCACTGATCTCCTTTAGGATGGACTGGTTGGATTTCCTTGCAGTCCAAGGGACTCCCAAGAGTCTTCTCCAACATCACAGCTCAAAAGCATCAATTCTTTGGCGCTCAGCTTTCTTTATAGTCCAACTCACACATTCATACATGACTACTGGAAAAAGCAAAGCTCTGACTAGATGGAACTTTGCTGGCAAAGTAATGTGTCTGCTTTTTTAGTATGCTGTCTAGGTGGGTCATAACTTTCCTTCCAAGGAACAAGCTTAATTTCATGGCTGCAGTCACCACCTGCAGTGATCTTCAGTTCATTTACTGGCTCAGTCGTGTCCGACTCTTTGCGACCCCTTGAATCACAGCATGCCAGGCCTCCTTGTACATCACCAACACCCGGAGTTCACTCAAACTCACATCCATCGAGTCGGTGATGCCATCCAGCCATCTCATCCTCGGTTGTCCCCTTTTCCTCCTGCCCCCAATCCCTCCCAGCATCAGAGTCTTTTCCAGTGAGTCAACTCTTCGCATGAGGTGGCCAAAGTACTGGAGCTTCAGCTTTAGCATCATTCCCTCCAAAGAACACCCAGGTATGATCTCCTTCAGAATGGACTGGTTGGATCTCCTTGCAGTCCAAGGGACTCTCAAGAGTCTTCTCCAACACCACATTTGAAAAGCATCAATTCTTTGGCACTCAGCCTTCTTCACAGTCCAACTCTCACATCCATACATGACCGCTGGAAAAACCATAGCCTTGACTAGACGGGCCTTTGTTGGCAAAGTAATGTCTCTGCTTTTCAGTATGCTATCTAGGTTGGTCATAACTTTTCTTCCAAGGAGTAAGCGCCTTTTAATTTCATGGCTGCAATCACCATCTGCAGTGATTTTGGAGCCCCCCAAAATAAAGTCTGACACTGTTTCAACTGTTTCCCCATCTATTTCCCATCAAGTGATGGGACCAGGTGCCATGATCTTCGTTTTCTGAATGTTGAGCTTTAAGCCAACTTTTTCACTCTCCTCTTTCACTTTCATCAAGAGGCTTTTTAGTTCCTCTTCACTGCTGCTCCCCAAATTAAGTCTGTCACTGTTTCCATTGTTTCCCTATTTATTCGTCATGAAGTGATGGGACTGGATGCCAAGATCTTAGTTTTCTGAATCTTGAGTTTTAAACCAACTTTTTCATTCTCCTCTTTCACTTTCATCAAGAGGCTCTTTAGTTCTTCTTCACTTTCTGCCATAAGGGTGGTGTCATCTGCATATCTAAGGTTATTGATATTTCTCCCAGCAGTCTTGATTCCAGCTTGTGCTTCATCCAGCCCGGCATTTTGCAGAATGTACTTTCCCCTGGTGGCTCAGAGGGTAAAGCGTCTGCCTGCAATGCAGGAGACCTGGGTTCGATCCCTGGCTCAGGAAGATCCCCTGGAGAAGGAAATGGCAACCCACTCCAGTATTCTTGCCTGGAGAATTCTGTGAACGGAGGAGTCTGGTAGGCTACAGTCCACAGGGTCGCAAAGAGTTGGACATGACTAAGCAACTTCACTTCATTTCACTTCACTGCACAGAAGTTGAATAAGCAGGGTGACAATGTACAGCCTTGATGTACTCCTTTCCCAGTTTAGAAGCAGTCTGTTGTTCCATGTCCGGTTCTAACTGTTGCTTCTTGACCTGCATACATATTTCTTAGGAAGCAGGTAATGTGGTCTAGAATTCCCTTCTCTTGAAGAATTTTCCACAGTTTATTGTGATCCACACAATCAAAGGTGTTGGTATAGTTAATAAAGCAGAAGTAGATGTTTTTCTGAAGCTCACTTTTTCGATAATCCAACGGATGTTGGCAATTTGATCTCTGATTCCTCTGCTTTTTCTAAATCCAGCTTGAACATCTGAAATTCAAGGTTAATGTACTGTTGAAGCCTGGCTTGGAGAATTTTGAGCATTATTTTGTTAGTGTGTGAGATGAGTGCAATTGTGTGGTAGTTTGAGCATTCTTTGGCATTGCCTTTCTTTGGGATTGGAATGAAAACTGACCTTTTCCAGTCCTGTGGCCACTGCTGAGTTTTCCAAATTTGCTAGCATGTTGAGTGCAGCACTTTCACAGTGTCATCTTTCAGGATTTGAAATAGCTCAACTAGAATTCCATCACCTCCACTAACTTTGTTCATAGTGATGCTTTCTAAGGCCCACCTGACTTCACATTCCAGGATGTCTGGCTCTAGATTGAGTGATCATACCATCATGATTATCTTGGTGGTGAAGATCTTTTTTGTACAGTTCTTCTGTGTATTCTTGCCACCTCTTCTTAATATCTTCTGTTTCTCCTAGGTCCATACCATTTCTATCCTTTATGGTGGGCATCTTTGCATGAAATATTCCCTTGGTATCTCTAATTTTCTTGAAGAGATCTCTAGTCTTTTCCATTCTGTTGTTTTCCTCTATTTCTTTGCATTGATCACTGAGGAAGGCTTTCTTATCTGCCCTTGCTATTCTTTGGAACTCTGCATTCAAATGGGTATATCTTTCCTTTTCTCCTTTGCATTTCACTTCTCTTCTTTTCACAGCTATTTGTAGCCCCGAGGTCTGACAGAATGTGGTCCACTGGAGAAGGGAATGGCAAACCACTTCAGTATTCTTGCCTTGAGAACCCCATGAACAGTATGAAAAGGCAAAATGGTAGGATACTGAAAGAGGTACTCCCCAGGTCAGTAGGTGCCCAATATCCTACTGGAGGTCAGTGGAGAAATAACTCCAAAAAGAATGAAGGGATGGAGCCAAACAAAAACAGTACCCAGTTGTGGATGTGACTGGTGAGAGAAGCAAGGTCCGATGCTGTAAAGAGCAATATTGCATAGGAGCCTGGAATGTCAGGTCCATGAATCAAGGCAAGTTGGAACTGGTCAAATAGGAGATGGCAAGAGTGAACGTCAACATTCTAGGAATCAGCGAACTAAAATGGACAGGAATGGGTGAATTTAACTCAAATGACCATTATATATACTACTGCAGGCAGGAATCCCTCAGAAGAAATGAAGTAGCCATCATGGTCAACAAAAGAGTCCGAAATGCAGTACTTGGATGCAATCTCAAAAATGACAGAATGATCTCCGTTCATTTCCAAGGAAAACCATTCAGTATCACAGTAATCCAAGTCTATGCCCCAACCAGTAATGCTGAAGAAGCTGAAGTTGAATAGTTCTATGAAGACCTACAAGACCTTTTAGAACTGACACCCAAAAAAGATGTCCTTTCATTAAACGGAATTGGAATGCAAAAGTAGGAAGTCAAGAAACACCTGGAGTACAGGCAAATTTGGCCTTGGAATGCGGAATGAAGCAGGGCAAAAACTAATAGAGTTTTGCCAAGACAATGCACTGGTCATAGCAAACATCCTCTTCCAACAACACAAGAGAAGACTCTACACATGGACATCACCAGATGGTCAACACTGAAATCAGATTGATTATATTCTCTGCAGCAAAAGATGGAGAAGCTCTATACAGTCAACAAAAACAAGACCAGGAACTGACTGTGGCTCAGATCATGAACTCCTTATTACCAAATTCAGACTGAAATTGAAGAAAGCAGGGAAAACCGCTAGACCATTCAGGTATGACCTAAATCAAATCCCTTATGATTATACAGTGGAAGTGACAAATAGATTTAAGGGTCTAGATCTGCTAGATAGAGTGCCTGATGAACTATGGAATGAGGTTCATGACATTGTACAGGAGACAGGGATCAAGACCATCCCCATGGAAAAGAAATGCAAAAAAGCAAAATGGCTGTCTGGGGAAGCCTTACAAATAGCTGTTATAAGAAGAGAGGTGAAAAACAAAGGAGAAAAGGAAAGATATAAGCATCTAAATGCAGAGTTCCAAAGAATAGCAAGAAGAGATAAGAAAGCCTTCTTCAGTGATCAATGCAAAGAAATAGAGGAAAACAACAGAATGGGAAAGACTAGAGATCTCTTCAAGAAAATTAGAGATACCAAGGGAACATTTCATGCAAAGATGGGCTCAATAAGGGACAGAAATGGTATGAACCTAACAAAAACAGAAGATATTAAGAAGAGGTGGCAAGAATACACAGAAGAACTGTACAGAAAAGATCTTCATGACCAAGATAATCACGATGGTGTGATCACTCATCTAGAGCCAGACATCCTGGAATGTGAAGTCAAGTGGGCCTTAGAAAGCATCACTATGAACAAAGCTAGCGGAGGTGATGGAATTCCAGTTGAGCTGTTTCAAATCCTGAAAGATGATGCTGTGAAAGTGCTGCACTCAATATGCCAGCAAATTTGGAAAACTCAGCAGTGGCCACAGGACTGGGAAAGGTCAGTTTTCATTCCAATCCCTAAGAAAGGCAATGCCAACTACTGCACAATTGCCCTCATCTCACACGCTAGTTAAGTAATGCTCAAAATTCTCCAAGCCAGGCTTCAGCAATACGTTAACCATAAACTTCCTGATGTTCAAGCTGGCTTTAGAAAAGGCAGAGGAACCAGAGATCCAATTGCCAACATCTGCTGGATCATGAAAAAAGCAAGAGAGTTCCAGAAAAACATCTATTTCTGCTTTATTGACTATGCCAAAGCCTTTGACTATGTGGATCACAATAAACTGTGGAAAATTCTGAAAGAGATGGGAATACCAGACCACCTGACCTGCCTCTTGAGAAATCTGTATGCAGGCCAGGAAGCAACAGTTAGAACTGGACATGGAACAACAGACTGGTTCCAACTAGGAAAAGTAGTACGTCAAGGCTGTATATTGTCACTCTGCTTATTTAACTTATATGCAGAGTACATCGTGAGAAACGCTGGACTGGAAGAAACACAAGCTGGAATCAAGACTGCCGGGAGAAATATCAATCACCTCAGATATGCAGATGACATCACCCTTATGGCAGAAAGTGAAGAGGAACTAGAAAGCCTCTTGATGAAAGTGAAAGAGTAGAGTGAAAAAGTTGGCTTAAAGCTCAACATTCAGAAAACGAAGATCATGGCATCTGGTCCCATCACTTGATGGGAAATAGATGGGGAAACAGTGGAAACAGTGTCAGACTTCATTTTTTGGGGCTCCAAAATCACTGCAGATGGTGACTGCAGCCATGAAATTAAAAGATGCTTATTCCTTCGAAGAATAGTTATGACCAACCTAGATAGTATATTTAAAAGCAGAGACATTACTTTGCCGACTGAGGTCCTTCTAGTCAAGGCTATGGTTTTTCTTGTGGTCATGTATGGATGTGAGAGTTGGACTGTGAAGAAGGCTGAGTGCTGAAGAATTGATGCTTTTGAACTATGGTGTTGGAGAAGACTCTTGAGGGTCCCTTGGACTGCAAGGAGATCCAGCCAGTCCATGCTGAAGGAGATCAGCCCTGGGATTTCTTTGGAAGGAATGATGCTAAAGCTGAAGCTCCAGTACTTTGGCCACCTCATGCGAAGAGTTGACTCATTGGAAAAGACTTTGATCCTGGGAGGGATCGGGGGCAGGAGAAGAAGGGGACGACTGAGGATGAGATGGCTGGATGGCATCACTGACTCGATGGACGCGAGTCTGAGTGAACTGCAGGATTTGGTGATGGACAGTGAGGCCTGGCGTGCTGCGATTCATGGGGTTGCAAAGAGTCGGACATGACTGAGCGACTGAACTGAACTGAGACAACTATTTTGCCTTTTTGTATTTCTTTTTTTGGGGGATGGTCTTGATCGCTGCCTCCTGTACAATGTCATGAACCTCTCTCCATAGTTCTTCAGACATTCTGTCTGTCAGATCTAATCCCTTGAATCTATTTGTCACTTCCACTGTATAATCATAAGGGATTTGATTTAGGTCATACCTGAATGGTCTAGTGGTTTTTCCTACTTTTTTCAATTTAAATCTGAGTTTGGCAATAAGGAGTTCATGATCTGAGCCACAGTCAGCTTTACATCTTGTTTCTGCTGACTGTATAGAGCTTCTCCATCTTTGGTTGCAGAGAACATAAATCAGTCTGATTTCAGTATTGACCATCTGGTGATGTCCATGTGTAGAGTCTTCTATGTTTTGGAAAGAGGGTGTTTGCTATGGCAAGTGTGTTCTCTTGGCAAAACTTTATTAGCCTTTGGCCCACTTCATTCTGTACTTCAAGGTCAAATTTATCTGTTACTCCAGGTATTTATTGACTTCCTACTTTGGCGTTCCAGCCCCCTATTATGAAAAGGACATCTTTTTTGTGTGTTAGTTCTAGAAGGCCATGTAGGTCTTCATAGAACTATTCAACTTCAGCTTCTTCAGCCTTACTGGTTGGGAAATAGACTTGAATTACTGTGATAGTGAATGGTTTGCCTTGGAAATGAACAAAGATTATTCTGTCATTTTTGAGATTGCGTCCAAGAACTGTATTTCGTACTCTTGTTGACTGTGATGGCTACTCCATTTATTCTCAGGGATTCCTGCCCACAGTAGTAGATATAATGGTCATCTGAGTTAAATTCACCCATTCCTGTCCATTTTAGTTTGCTGATTCCTAAAATGTCAGTGTTTATTGTCATCTGCTGTTTGAGCACTTCCAATTTGCCTTGACTCATGGACCTGACATTCCAGGTTCCTATGCAGTATCGCTCTTTACAGCATCAGACCTTGCTTTCATCACCAGTCACATCCACAGCTGGGTGTTGTTTTTGCTTTGGCTCCGTCCCTTCATTCTTTCTGGAGTTGTTTCTCCTCTGATCGCCAGTAGCATACTGGTCAGCTACCGACCTGGGGAGTTCCTCTTTCAGTGTCCTGTCTTTTTGCCTTTTCATATTGTTCATGGGGTTCTGAAATACCGAAGTGGTTTGCCACTGCCTTCTCCAGTGGAACCACATTTTGCCAGAACTCTCCACCATAACCTGTACGTTTTGAGTGGCCCTGCATGGCATGGCTCATAGTTTCATTGAGTTAGGCGCTGGAGTGACGGTGAGGAGATACCCCATGTTCAATGACAGAGAAGCACCAGCAAGACTGTAGAAAGGGGTGAAATTGCGTTTAGAATCAAACCCCATACTCACCGGAGATTCTCAAAGAGCTCAAACAAACCTTGTTTGCCGGAGGAACTGCTGACTCATCCTAACGAGACTCAGAAGGGTATTCTCTGTGCTAAACCAGGCTCTAAAGGTGACGCCCTGTATGATTCCGTTTATATGGAAATCTAGAGAATCATTGTATGGGCATTCTGAAACTGTTAGAAACAGCCCTTGTTATTGAAAAAAATCTAGTCCAGTTTCTCCTGCTGGAGTGAGGTAATTCCTCCTGGGAAATAGTCTCCCATCAGAACAGAATGTAGCTCAGTCCTGGTCTCAGTGTGAACTTACCCTTCCTGGTTCTCCTTTTATCTTTGAAATGCTTTCTTGTAGAATTTTAATTCTACAGATTTCTTGATCATGCTCTCTTGACCTGTTAGCGGTGCTCCAAGGACTGTAACCTTTTAATCAATTAAGTTATGCTTTGAGTATTTTGTGTAACTTTTTTCAGAAACTATTGAAATAAACTATTGAATAGAGTTTTCAAATCTTTAAGGAGCTGTCTTACCATTAATTTCCATCTTAAAGCAGCCTCATAGGAACACTCTGAACAATATTTGAATCTCTGAGTATCCAGGGACCAATCAAGTTGGCACATAAAATTAATCATCATCATTGTCTGATACATTCCACTGTCTGTGGAATCAGACAGTGGTGATGGTTGCATACATTTTGAATATACTAAAAACCACTGAATTGTACACATTAAAATTTGGTTAAAATTGTGAATTTTCATTATGTAATTTTAATCTCAATTTTAAAAAGTTGAAATCACAGGAAATACCACTGAATATATATATATATATATATATATATACACACACACATGATATATATATATACATGATATATATACATGATATATATATACATGATATATATATATACACATATATATATTTAGAGAGAGATACACATGTATATAAATATATATGCATAAGAATTGACAGTAACAAGGGCTAGCAGAGATACAGAGTAAGTATAATTCTTGTGCATTGCTGTTGGAAATGAAAAATAATACAGTCATTTTGAAAAATGTTTGCTAGTTTCTTAAAAAATTAACTATACACTTACCTTAAGACTCAGGTATTCCACTCCTAGGTAATTACTGAGGAGAAATGCAGACATTCACATTAAAACTGTGTGTGAATGTTGGTATCTGCTTTATTTTACCCTCTCTGCCTCCTCAATGGAAGTAGTGGGTACTTAGAGGGTGAATGAATGAACAGTCTGTGTCGTGCTGGGCAGTAACAAGGCAGGAACTATTGACACACCCCAAACAGAAGGATGTTAGATGCACTATGACAAGTGTAAGAAAACAGGTTCAAAAGGCAACATACTGTATGGTTCCACTTATACAGAAATCTAGAGGGTTATCATGTGGGCATTCTGGAAAAGGCCGAATGATAAAGACAAAAAATAGATCAGTGGTTTCCAGGTTCTGAGGGTAAGGATAGGGGATGACTAAACAAGAGGTGAGGGGGGACTTGAGGGCTGATGAAACTGTTCTGTACCTTCACTGGGGTAATAGTTACACAGCATACGTATTTGTCAAAACTCCTAGAACTACATGGTTAAAAAAAGTCTAAATTTTATTATACACAATTATCTTAATTTATAAAAATGGAGGAAATGGATGTACGTGTCCTTGGCATGTGCATGCATGCTCAATCGCTTAGTTGTGTCTGACTCTTTGCAACCCCAGGGGCTGTAGCCCACCAGGCTTCTGTATCCATGGGATTCTCCAGGCAAGAATACCGGAGTGGGTTGCCATTTCCTCCTGCAGGGGATCTTCCCAACCCAGGGATCGAACCCATATCTCCTGTGGCTCCTTTGGCAGGCAGATTCTTTACCACTGAGCCACACACCATCTGACATATAATCAGGTACTCAGTAAATGTTAAACATAACCTTTTTTAAAAAAAGGTTAAATGATACAATTCCTAAAATAAAAACTAAACTTTAATTTGTTTTAAGTTATTGAAACTTTTTCTGCCAGCCTTATTGAGATAATAAATCCCTGAGGGTATTAGAAAAATTAAGTTGTGAATAGTTGAATTAAAGTTTCCATGACCTTTGTACATCCTTAATTTGGGGCAGGTATTTCATTTGCCCTTGATTTATGAAGTGCCAGAGAGAGCCCGGCTCTCTTCAGTTTGAATGGAAAGGAAGATGTCTAAAGGGGCTTGAGTCTCAAATTGTGGCTGACAGAACACTTGAGAGTCCCGATGTGAGGTAAAATGAAAAAGGTGGCAGAAAGTAATGTGTAGTTCCTAAAACTAAGTCTGTTCAACTTATAAGACTGCCCTTTATTCTGACATCATGTACTTTCTTCTTTTTGGGGGGACTCAAATGGCTCCATTTTATTCTATTTATAAAATGGCTTTTATTTATGAAGAATCTGTCTGGTTAAACCAGTTAAGATCCAAGCTGAGGGTGTTGTGTGCAGGGTCATGAACCTGGCCGTGCCGGCTAGCCCACCCGTGGTCGTGGTTTCCACTCTTCATCGTTTCATCTCTGCCCAGGATTCTGCACTCAGCTGACCTCAGCAAAGGCAGCAGCCTAATGCATCTCAGAAATGTTTTGAAAATTCAGGAGGCATTTTCTAAGTCCTAAGGACTTACTCAGAAATTTTGGCTTGAAATGATCGAATCTTAGGCTTTGCAGATCACACGTTTCCCCCCGGAAGGGTGGAATTCATACCTCTTCAGATACTCTGCTGTTTCACCCTGTGTGCCTGGGGAACAAGCAGAATAGCCCTGGTTCCATCTTGGCTGTGTTTGGATCATGCCTTTCACTCTGGACTCAAACAGGATCCACCATGGCCACAAAGTCACACAGGTGTTCCATCTGTAGCTACACCTGCCAGGGAGAGGTCCTTCCATAGGCCTGTAAGAACATGCCTTCTAAAGACATTCTCTGAGCTGAGTATGATTTCACTATGACTCTGCTGACAGCCATGTTTATTTTTGCAACCACGCAAAAACTAGGTTGCCATGATGTGCAACAGGCTCTGGGAGCTCAGAGTCCAAACTGCCTGCTGTTGGCCAGCACTTTAGGATCAATCTAATTTTGTCTTGACAAATTATCAATTCAGTTCAGTCATGTCTTGACTGTTTGCAACCCCATGGACTACAGCACACCAGGCTTCCCTGTCCTTCATTATCTCCCAGAGTTTGTTCAGACTCATCTCCATGGAGGCAGTGATGCCATCCAGCCATCTCATCCTCTGTCACTCCCTTCTCCTCTTGCCATCAGTCTTTCCCAGCATCAGGGTTTTTTTCAATTGGCTGGCTCTTTGTATCAGGTGGCCAAAGTATTGGAGCTTCAACTTCAGCATCAGTAATCTAGTGAATATTCAGGGTTCTGGATTGACTGGTTTGATCTCCTTGTAGTCCAAGGGACTCTCAAGAGTCTTCTCTAGCACCACAATTCAAAAGCATCAAACGATCAGCCTTCTATATGGTCCAACTCACATCCGTACCTGACTACTGAAAAAAACATAGCTTTGACTGTATAGACTTTTTCTGCAAAGTGATGTTTCTGTTTTGTAATATGCTCTCAGATTTGCCATAACTTTTCTTCCAAGGAGCAAGTATCTTTTAATTTCATAGCTGTAGTCACCATCTGCAGTGATTTTGGAGCCCAAGAAAATCAAGTCTGTCACTGTTTCCATTGTTTCCCCTTCTGTTTGCCATGAAGTGATGGTACCAGATACCATGATCTTTTGTTTTTTAAATGCTGAGTTTTAAGCCAACTCTTTCATTCTCTTCTTTCACGTTCATCAAGCAGGTCTTTAGTTACTCTTTGCTTTCTGCCATTAGGGTGGTATCATCTGCCTATCTGAGATTGTTGATATTTCTACTGGCAATCTTGAATCCAGCTTGTGATTCATCCAGCCCCACATTTTGCATGATGTACGCTGTATACTGGTTAAATAAGCAGGGTGACAATATACAGCCTTGACGTACTCCTTTTCCTATTTGGAACCAGTCTGTTGTTCCATGTTTGGTTCTAACTGTTGTTTCTTGGCCTGCATATAGGTTTCTCAGGAGGCAGGTAAGATGGTCTGGTATTCCAATCTCTTTAAGAATTTTCCAGTTTGTTGTGATCCACACAGTCAAAGGCTTTAGTGTAGTTAATGAATTAGAAGTATATGTTTTTTCTGGAATTCCCTTGCTTTTTCTATGACCCAATGACATGGTCAAGCAAGAGATGACAAGAGTCAGCATTGACACCGTAGGAATCAGTGAACTAAAATGGACAGGAATGGGTGAATTTAATTTAGATGACCATTATATCTACTACTGTGGGCAAGAATCCCTTAGAAGAAATGGGGTAGCCCTCATAGTTAACAAAACAGTCTGAGATACAGTCCTTGGATGCAGTCTCAAAAACGACAGAATGATCTTGGTTCATTTCCAAGGCAAACCATTCAACATCACAGTAATCCAAGTCTGTGCCCCATCCACTGATGCTAAAGAAGCTGCATCAAGTGATTCTATGAAGACCTACTTGTTACAGCAAACACCCTCTTCCAACAACACAAGAGAAGACTACACATGGGCATCACCGGATGGTTAGTACTGTAATAAGATTGATTGTATTCTTTGCTGCTAAAAATGGAGAAGCTCTATAGAGTCACCAAAAACAAGATCTGGAGCTGACTTTGGCTCAGATCATCAGCTCCTTATTGCACAATTAAGACTTAAAGAAACTAGGGAAAACTAGTAGGCTATTCAGGTATGATCTAAATCAAATCCCTTGTAATTATACAGTGGAAGTGACGGATAGATTCAAGGGATTAGATCTGATAGACAGAGACTGAAGAACTGTGGATGGAGGTTTTTAACACTGTACATGAGGCAGTAACCAAAACCATCTCAAAGAAAAAGAAAAGCAAGAAGGCAAAATTGTTGTCTCAGGAGGCCGTGCAAATAGTGGAGAAAAGAAGAGAAGTGAAAGGCAAAGGAGAAAGGGAAAGATACCTAACTGAATTCAGAATTCCAGAGAATAGCAAGGAGAGACAAGAAAGCTTTCTTAAGTGAACAGTGCAAAAAAAATAGAGGAAAACAATAGAATGAGAAGACTAGAGATCTCTCCGAGAAAATTGGAGATACCAGGGGAACATTTCATGCAAAGGTGGGCACAATAAAGGACAGAAATGGCAAAGACCTAACAGAAGCAGAAAAGATTAAGAAAAGGTGGCAAGAATACACAGAAGAACTGTACAAGAAAGGACTTTATGACCCAGATAACCAGTATGGTGTGACATCCTGGAGTGTGAAGTCAAGTGGGCCTTTGGAAACATTACTATGAACAAAGCTAGTGGAGGTGATGGACTTCCAGCTGAGCTATTTCAAATCCTAAAAGATGCTGCTGTTAAAGTGCTGCACTCAATATACCAGCAAATCTGGAAGACTCAGCAGTGGCCACAGAAATGGAAAAGATCAGTTTCCATTCCAATCCCAAAGAAGGGCAATGCCAAAGAATGTTCAGACCTTCTATACATATACGGTTTTTCCTTATAGATATTTTTATCAATCATTCCTTTTAATAAGCCCATAAAACAAGCCTACAATATCAATTGTTCTTTGCCTTGGAGACTGTAATTTCTCTCTCTTCTCCCATTTTCTTGTCTCCCAATCTTGGAGTGATAGTATAAGATAAAAGACTTACCTACTTGCCTTAAGGTGGGATTAACTTTGTATTGCAAAATATGCATGGGGTCAGACTGAAGTGTCTCTGGCTGAAACCATATTTGACTCTTTATTTTTTTGCCCCTGACTATTCTGTCTTGGGCTTCTCAGGTGACTCAGTGGGTAAAGAACCCTCCTGCCAATGCAGGAGATTCAGGAGACTTGGGTTTGATCTCTGGTTCAGGAAGATTCCCTGAAGGAGAATATGGCAACTCACTCCAGTATTCTTGCCTGGAGAATGCCATGGACAGAGGAGCCTACAGTCAGTCCATAGGGTTGCAAAGAGTTGGACATGACTGAATTAACTGAGCATGCACACACATTGTTTGTTTCTGTCACCTCCCCCTGTTATCCTAACAGCATCCCCCAAACAGTTATTTGAACAATAATCTCTGTCTCAGGCTTTGCTTCTGGGGAACTCGATCAAGACTGGCATGACCTAAAAGTTGCCACAAACGGTACAGATATGAAACGGTCCAGCTGCCTTTGAGAAAATTTGTTAAGAGCACTTCCCACTAGGGATAGTCTGGACTATGTGGCAATAAACCAACTCAGCCTCATCTTTTCGTAGGACAGAAAGTTAGCCTCTGCATTTCAGGTTATTTTCCTGAAAGACAGGAGGAGCATTGTTGATATTCAGTAAAGCATATGATACATCATAATGTTGGAGAGCCTGGGACACAAAGGTGCAAATTCTATTGAGGGATGTATAAATGTCTTGTGGCTACTGGAACAAACTCCCACAAACTTAGTAGCGTAAAAGAAATTTATTCTCTCATAGTTTTGAAGTCCAGGTGTCCAAAACCAGTATCAGTAGGTTGAAATTGAGTGTATCAGCAGGAGGGCCACGCTCCGTCTGGAGACTCCGGGGAGAATCTGTCCCTTAGTTCTCCCGGCTTCTGGTGACAGCCAGCCTGTCTCGGTCTAGCTGCACGACTCTTCGTGCCTTCTCTTCCATCTGTCCTGTATCTCCTTCTGCCTCCTGTTTATAAGAATACACTGCATTTAGGGCCCACCCTGTAGACCAGGATTCTTTCCTCGTTTCAGGATCCTAACCTTCATCTCATTTAGAATGATCTTATTTCCATACAAAGTACCATTCACAGGTTCCAAGTATTAAAATATGGTGAAAGTGAAGTGGCTCAGTCGTGTCCGACTCTTTGTGATCCCATGGACCGTAGCCTACCAGGCTCCTCTGTCCATGGGATTTTCCAAGCAAGAATACTGGAGTGGGTTGCCATTTCCTTCTGCAGGGCATCTTCCTGACCCAGGGATCGAACCCGGGTCTAATGTCCATTAATACAGGAATGGATAAAGAAGATGTGGTCCATATATACAATGAAATATTACTCTTCTATAAAAGAGAACAAAATAATGCCTTCAGCAACACGGATTGTCATAGGGATTGTCATACTGAGTGGAGTAAGTCAGACACAGGAAGACAAATGTCATATGATGTCGCTTATACATGGAATCTTAAAAAGAAGGGTAAAGGGACTTCTCTGGTGATCCAGTGGTTAGGAATCCGCCTTCCAATGCAAGAAACTTGGGTTCAGTCCCTGATTGGGGAACTGAGATCCCACATGCCATGGAGCAACTAAAGCATGTTCCACAAACCGCTGAGTCCACACAGGAGCCACAACCAGAGTCCGCGCACTGCCAGAAGAGTCCCATGTGGTGCAGCAAAGATACTGTGTGCTGCAGCCAAGAGCTGAAGCCGCCAAATAAAGCATTAAAAAACAAGATTGGCAGTCAAAGTGAATTTTTTAAGAAAAGGGGTACAAATGAGCTTAATTACGAAACAGAAGTAGAATCACAAATGTGGAAAACAGTCTTATAGTTAACAGGGGCTTGCGGGTATGATAAATCAGGAGATTGGGACTGACATATACACACTACTATATAGAATAGATTCCTAATAAGAACCTGCTGTATAGCACAGGTGATACTCAGTGCTCTGTAATGGCCTGTATATATGGGAATCGAATCTTAGAGTTGATATATGTATATGATTCAATTTGCTTTACACCTGAAACTAACACAACATTGTAAATTGACTATACTCCAATAAATTTTAAAAAATGTATCTGGTATCTTCTAGGAGTTAGAATATGGTATCTCTGTGGGGGCCATTTTTCTGCCTGATGCACAGAGACAGTTGCAGAGCTGCTCTGCATTCCTGTGTCACTTCATGATTAACTTCTATCAACAAAGGGGAACCCAAAGCGTTTGCTTTACTTGTTTTATGTGTATCCTTCAGTCGCTAAGTTGTGTCCAACTCTTTGTGACATCATGGATTGTAGCATGCTAGCCCCCTCTGTCCTCTACTATCTCCTGAAGTTGGCTAAAATTCACATCTATTGAGTTGGGGATGCTGTCTAACCATCTCATCCTCTACCGCCTCCTTCTCCTTTTGTCTTCCATCTTTCCCAGCATCTGAGTCTTTTCTAGTGAGTTGACTCTTTGTTTCAGGAGGCCAGAGTAGTGGAGCTTTAGCAACAGACCTTCAGAATATTTAGGGTTGCTTTACTTAGGGATTGACTGGTATCATCTCATTGCAGTCTCAAAAGTCTTCTCCAGCACCCCAATTCAAAAGCATCAATTCTTTAGCACTTAGCCTTCTTTATGGTCCAAGTCTCACATCTGTACATGACTACTGGAAAAACCAGAGCTTTGACTAAATAGCTCTTTGTTGGCAAAATGATGTCTCTGGTTTTTAATATGATGCGTAAGTTTGTCATAGCTTTCCTTCAAAGGAGCAAATACCTTTTAATTTCATAGCTTTGGTCACCATATGGAGTGATTTTGGAGCCCAGGAAAATAAAGGCTGTTTGGATGGCATCACCAATTCGATGGACATGAATTTGAACACACTCTGGGGGTTGGTGATGGACAGGGAAGCCTAGTGTGCTGCAGTCCATGGGGTAGCAAAGAGTTGGACACAACTTAGCATCTGAACTGATATATACTATGGAGGATACAGAGAAGTGAAGTCACAGCCTTGGTGTCAAATATCTTGCCATCTATTTTAGGAGAAGTACCCCATAATAAGGGGCTTCCCAGGTGGCTCAGTGTTAAAGAATCCACTTGCCAGTGCAGGAGATGCAGGAGTTGTGGTTTTGACCCCTGCATCGAAAAGATGCTCTGGTAGAGGGTATCACAACCCACTCTAGTATCCTTGCCTGGGAAATCCCATGGACAGAGGAGTCTGGTGGGCTACAGTCCATGAAGTCGCGAAAGCGTGGGACACGACTTAATGACTGGGCACACACGCACACATCCTGTGCTCAAAATAATGTAATTTACTACAACTAACACTGAATTTTGTAGGCCTAGTATACCAAGAAGAGAATAAGCCAGTGAAATGGAGTGGTGAAGGGAAACTGTAGAGAGAGGTAAGATTTGAACCAGGCCTTGACATTTTGTCGAATTCGGCCAAGCAGAGGAGAAAAGAGTTGTCTTCATTCTTTCAGGCTATATGACAAAATACCACAGACTGGGTGGCTTATAAACACAAAAATTTCCTTCTCACTGTTCTGGAGTCTTGGAAGTGCAGGGTCATGGCTCCAGCATGGTTGGGTGGAGATTATCTTTCAGACTTCTCATTATATCCTCACATGGTAGAGGGGGCTAGGGAGCCCTGTGAAGTCTCTTTGTTAAAGTTGGGATCACGTTCATGAGGCCTCCACCCTCATGAACTTCTCACCATTACATTAGGCATTAGAACTCTAACGTGAATTTTGGGAAGACATAAACATTCAGACTGTAACAAGAGTTCATTTTATTTCCTCATTTTTACAATCACTCTTTAAGGTTATATCTTTTAAACATTTTTGGCCCAACTCATATTAAGAAATATATTTGATATTATGACAGTTTATTTAGTGAACTTATGAATAAAAGTTTTGTAGGACAATATTTATTTTTAACACACATCCAGTTTTTATATTTTAAAAATCCTATTCTGTTCTATTTCATTCCATGCTATTTCATTAAAAAATGCTGGTTGAGGCTCTCTCACTCGCTAAATTAAATCATAACCACTAGCGTGGATTAAGATACAGTTATTTGAAAAATACCACTTCAGTACAAATACTCTCTATCATGGTTTCTGATCTATTGCTACACATAACAAATTATCCCCAAACTTATTGGGTTAAAACAGTACCCATTTATATCTCTGAGTTTCTGAGGATTAGAAATCTAGGCGTTGTTTAGCCCGGTACTTTTGCCTCTAGGTTCTCTCACAAGGCTGCAGTCATAGTGTTGGTCAGAGCTGTAGTCTCATCTGAAGATTTACTGGAGAGCAAAAAGATTTACTTCCATGCTTGTTCACTTGCTTGTTAGAATGTCTTAATTTGACATTTGATGAAAATGAGGTGTGAGGACTGACTGGCTCATGTGGACATTCAGAGTCTCGATTATTTGTTAGCTGGAGGCCTCCCTCAATTCATTTCCGTGTGGACCCCTCCATAGAGCACCTAGCAACATGGTAGCTGCTCCATCAGAATAAGAGCAGGAACTACAAGGGATGAGCAAGGTACAGTAACAGTCTTTTCGTAATGCAGCCTCAGAAGTGATTAGTGAGTCAGTCGCCCAGTCGTGTCCGACTCTTTGTGACCCCATGGACGGTAGCCCACCAGGCTTCTCTGCCCATGGAATCCCCCAGGCAAGAATACTAGAGTGGGTGGCCATCTCCTTCTCCAGGGGATCTTCCTGTCCCAGGGATTGAACCCAGGTCTCACACACTGCAGGCAGATTCTCTGCTGTCTGGGCCACCAGGGACCACTTTTGCTATATTTTATTTGTTAGAAAAGAGTCACTGGGCCCAACCCACACCTAAGGGGAGAGTTATATAATGGATGGGGAAATCACTGGGGATCATCTGATTGGCTGCCTGCCACACTGGAAAATCTGGTAGCAGCAAGAGAAGTCATTAGTGGCACCTGGGGGAGTTGACAATAACATGAAGTCTAACTTGCTAAATCTGTAGTCAGCCATCTTGATCCATGATACTATACCTAGGGTTTGACTGCTGTCTACAGGTAGGACATTGAGGAACGAAATTCAAGGAACAGCTTAAAGGCAAATAAGGAAGCAAGAGTATTGTCTTAATTTGACATTTGAAGAAAATGAAGTGTGAGGATTGGCTCATGCTCATATTGTGAATTATTGATAATAGTGTAATTACCAGCCAGTTCACCTGGCTAGAAAGATTAGTAACTTGACCAGGGTTTCCCAGTTCTTCCAACTTGGTAAGTTATTAACTTGTCCATGACTACACAGTTAGATGTTAACACAATACTATACTCTCTTACACCAGGCTAGCACGTTGAGTAAGAGGAACTGATGCTCTCTTTTGTGTTAGCCAGTTTAGGGATGTTTTACTTTCTCTGCAGCAGAGGAGAGTATAACTCTTATAGAGGAGGCAAACCCTTTTAATTTTTTCAGATCGTTATCTGAGGAAGTAGGCATTCTTTTCTTTCACCTAACCACAGTCCATTCGTTACTGAGAACCAGAAATTCTCGCAGTCTTAAGAAATTTGGTTATGATTAAAGAAAAATATTGAGGAGTCTTAAGATGTTATATCACACAAAATTAAGGCCTTGCTACCTTTATTTATTTGAGGAATTAAAATATTGGCAGTGGGAGATATATTTCAAGTTCTTAGAGTCTTCTTTCCCCTAAGGCTCCAATTTAGGCCTATATAACGTTTTAGGAGTAGCCAGTGAGTCACTCAGAGAAGGCAATGGCACCCCACTCCAATACTCTTGCCTGGAAAATCCCATGGGCGCAAGAGCCTGGTAGGCTGCAGTCCATGGGGTCGCGAAGAGTCGGACACGACTGAGTGACTTCTTTTCACTTTCATTCATTGGAGGAGGAAATGGCAACCCACTCCAGTATTCTTGCCTGGAGAATCCCAGGGACGGCGGAACCTGGTGGGCTGCCGTCTATGGGGTCGCACAGGGTTGGACGCGACTGAAGTGACTCAGCAGCAGGAGCAGCAGTGAGTCACTAATAGACAGTTGGTCCTCTGTATCCATGAATTCTGCATTCACAGATTCAGCCAACCAGAGGCTGAACTCTTTACATAGCATTTATGTTGTATTTACAACTATTTACACAGCATTTATATTGTATTAAGCCAGAGATGACTTAAACTATATAGGAGGATAAGCATAGGTCATATGCAAATACTATGCCATTTATATAAGTGATTGGAACATCTGTAGATTTTGGTATCTACAGGGGTCCTGGTACCATTCCCCCACAGACTAAGGGATGACTGTATCTGTTTTATATGTAGAATTTTCTGGTTTGATGAATGCAGTCTAAACACTAGCAGGGAGAGGGTAATTTCCAATAACAAGAGGCGGTGAGAGGTCCAGCAGGATGTAGAAGTTTGAGAGCTCAAGGTCCTTCCTGTAGCATCATCCCAGGCGGGAACAATAACCCTGTTCTTCTTTACCTTGTTCTTGTTGCCATGGTGATCTCTCCACTCACAGCAGCCTGAGACAATTGTGTTGAGACTCATCTCCTCCAAGATCCTTTCCATGTGATAAACCACTAGAGAGATGTCACTGACAATGATCACTCATGATGGAGGCTGCATTCAGATGATGGCATTAAAGGTTTTGAATGACAGGAGGAGCTGTTATGGAGTGACCCCCGCAAAAAAGGAATTTTATAAAGAACTTTTTTTTCCCTATACTAGCAATAACCCTGGGACTTGAGAGAGCTTTCTATCCTTTCTTTTTGTCTTCACTGTAGAAGTCATATCTCTGAGGTTCTGAAAAAAATCTGCCTCTTTGGGGATGGTTTGAATGGAGAAGAGGGTTGAGGCATGAAACTAAATGAATATTCCTTTCTTTTTCTGTTTCTCAAAGCCAGAGAGGATAAGAAAGGAAAGATGAAGGTGGTGTTTTTTAATCTGAGAAATTCTTCCTTCTTTCTGAATATTAAAATGTAGCAAAATGAGTAAAATTGATCTGTGAGTTTAAAAAAGGGAAACTAAGAAGGCCAAAGAATGATTTTAGATACCTTGAAACTAATGATGAAAATTATTTAAAATATGATAAAAATATTTTGGAATGATTTAAAAGGTAATAATATGCCCATATCTTTTTACTCTTGGTTTTTAGTAGCTGCTGTTCATTTTTAGTGAGAGGTCTCTGGAATGAAAGGGTCTTGCCTGACAGAGATGTTGGTAGGACTTCTACTCATGAACGAATTACTGGAACTACTCAAATTTTCCTTTCAAGGCCTACATTCCTGTCTGTTTTCTATCTTCTCTGTCTCCAGTCTCCCTGTCTTTCTAAGTTCTAATTGGTTAAGCATTTGGTCTCTTTGGTTACCATGGATTGGGGTGGTGACTCATGTGCCGCCAATGGGAACCTCAGCTGATAGCTGGGTCTTTTGGAAACTCAGGAAGAATTGACTCATCGGCCTCCACAGAGAGAGCAAGGGGCTGGAAAGCTTGGCCTCACAAAGCCCGGGAGAGGTCTGGATGGCTGTGACCCCCTCACACACGCCTCCAAGCACCGCAGCGGGGGCCCAAGGTCTCTTCTCCCAGTGCTTTGCCTTTCTGCAGCTCTGCTGGCCTTAACTTCTTCTTGTCTTTGTGTCTTCTCAACGTTTCCTCACTGCTGATTCACTCCACGTTTCCTCACTGCTGATTCACTCCACGTTTTCCACTCGCAATCCTGAGGAAGGGTCTGGCTGGCCACCCAATTATCATCATCTCTCTTTGCATAGAGCTCTTGGTGCAAGGCCGCATCGCAGGTCCCAGGCCCACCTGCAAACTGATACCTTTTGTGCTGGAACAGGTCATGTGACTTGAACACTGCCAACCCTACTGGAATTACTGCCTGAGGGCCCCTTTTCCTCAGTGGGGCAGTTTTTCTCCCACACTGTCTGGGACTGGAAGGTCTCACACAATGACTGCCATGAACACCTTTTTCCACCGAAACACCCATGTCTTGTCCCACATGTTTTAATCTGACGTAAGAATGATTGTTCACTTATTTTGTGATTAGTCCTTTGAAGGGCATATTCAGGTGGGCTAGATAAGATCTTTTCTTTACTCACAAAGGAACACCATTACAGGAAGAGAATGCCAATGGCATTTTAGAAAGTGTAGGTGATACCTCGTCTAATCTTTCTTTTGATTTCTGGTTGCATTTTGCTCCTTGGTATGTGAGTGGATATTGAACGGGAGACTGGCTGGAGCTTATGCCTGCCTGGACACTGCCACCGTCTAGCCAGTCCATCAGATCAGCCAAGCAATCCATCTAAAATGGATTAAAAGATAATGACCTCAAGCTGTGAATGAATTTGTTTCCTTACTGGTATTTCTCATCTCAGGTCAAGTGGATCCCACTTTCCTGACACCACAGGTCCAGGAGGCAGTGCAGCTCAGGAGAGACAGACACGGAAGGTTGGGTAGTGCAGAGGTGAGGCGTGCGTGGCTGGCTTGGGTTTTGTTTCTCTATTTCTCCAAACATGTCTTGTTTTGGTCAGGAAAGGATACCACTTGGGAATACATACTTTCCTTTTGAAAATGACTGATATGAGGAAGTGTAACATTTGAAAAGTCAGCCATTTCAGGAGGTTTACCAGTTTCCTCCTTGACCTAGTTTCCAGGTTCTCTGCTGTTTCCTATTTCAGCTGTTAAGATTTAGGTTGCTATGAAATGCCTTCAGTTTGCCCCAGAGGCCAGCACCCCAGCATCTGGTCCACAACAAGTGACCGGAACTGCTAAAGTTGCTCACTAAATTGCTCAAGTTGCTCTCATTGTAACCAGTAGCCCACCTCCTAAGGCGACCAGCTTGCAACGCTTGTTCTAAATGTGAGCTCATCCTTACACAGTGAGAGAGAGAATGAATTTCTGTGAACTTGTGTTCTACACCTCTATTTATACATCCACATGTTTTCTGCTTCCCTTTAAGATAACAAAAATGCGCAGCGAAACCACACATTGCGTAAATGACCTCGTTTAATCTGCTTTCTTCTTCCTCCTCTTCAAGGTTGTATTTAAAGAGTTAAAAAAAAATGGGGCAGGATGATATGCAGGTGGAAATTTCAGATTTGCAGTTGAAAATGCAAAACAGTGAAAAAGTATCTGGGCAGAGAGTCGACTGGGAATAACAAATGATGGCAAAATGCCTGAGGATGTCTTATGAATCATTTTATATCGACTCATGGTTTTGAGTTCTGGTTTAAAAGTCACTGTCATCACCTTATGTGGGAGCTTCTTACAGTACAGAATCTCGGGGGTTTCAGCAGACAACTGCTGAGCCCGAATCTGCATTTTCACAAGTTCCCCAGGTGATTTTTAGGCACTTTAAAGTTGGAGAAGCACTGGCCTAAATACTTTGTTGGTTGTTGTCATGACAACCTGCTCACTTGCATTCCAATTGAATTGTTTTATTTTTCATCCAGTCCAGCTGCTCCTTGCTCAGTGGTCCGTAAGTCATTCTGTCACCTGGCAAACTGAGCCCAAATTTTCAAGGGGTGGGCCATAATGGCTGGGCGCAGTATCTTAAGCCTGTGTTTCTAGCCTCGCTTCTACTTATCCCCACTCCACCCCCTCATCAAACTAAGATGCCTCACTCATCACGTGAAGGTGTGTGACTTGCCTGTTCTAAGGCTGTTCTTCTTTTCTGACGTGCCCTCTTTTCCTTTCCTCCCTGCATACTAACATCCTGTCAAATCTACAAGGACCATATCAAATGCCCTATCCTTTGTGAATCCTTTCCACAAATGGACAGGATTCCTCTGTCTTTGAATTCCTGTGGTGCTTGCTGTATAGCTCTTTCATGGTGTTCTTCTGTGAATCATTTGCTTTACTCCAGAGTGCCTCTCCAGACCTTGTACCATACTGTACACTCTTTGAAACAGTGGCCACATCTTAACTCATAATTGTCCTTCCTGAAGCCACAGCCTCAGTGCCTTGTACGTAGTGGACAGTCAATAAATTAAATGGCCAGGTAATATAATTGGGTTAACATAAAATAACCATATGCTAGGCTTCACATATAAGATAATACTGCATATGTCATGAGGGGGATTTTTAGTGGATGAAGAACATACCCTTGTTCAGTTCTCTTTTTGAGCACTCATGAAGGATAAGCTTGAACTCTTTGGCTTAGAACATTGTGAAGCTAAGTGGAAGCTAAGATGTGTTGAGTTTGTGATTTGCCAGCTTTGCTCTGGGGTACCTACCAGGACAGGCCCAATGTGGGAATCTTGGTTCTTTGACTTCCTAGATTTATCCCCTTGAGGAGGCAATTTGAGCTCTCTAAGCTTCAATTTTTCACATAATTAAACGGGACACACAACATTTATCATGGTGCCTGGCACTCAGCACTTAATAAACAGAAACTGTTTTGATAGTTTCAAAGATAATGAGAATTGTGATTAAATTAATATGACCATTTAGTTTATTATTCTAAGAAAAAGTACAGACCACCAGATCCTAAGATGATATCTAACCTAGAGCATTCAGTGTTGTCTTCTATGGCAAACAGCAGTGGACAGATCAGAGTCTATAGGAGGCACTTCTCATTTGTCATTGGGTAGTATTTTCTTCTCATACCATTTAAAAATCTCTCTGCATAATTTATCATTTTAAATAAAATCCTACACAGATTAGCACCTGTAGTTTCTAGCTAAATTAAAATAATCCATGTGGAATAAAGTAAATGAAGAAAATTTGTTATCATCCTGAACACTGACAAACAATGAAAGTAGAGGGGGAAAAACAGATTGCAACGTCATCAACATCCCCATTTTCCACTTGTGACATTGTCATGGTGATGGAGGAACAAGTTAGCAGAGAAAAATCTTTTTCTTCCTTGTTTGGATTATTTTGTCACCTGTCATGTTGGGAAAAGTAGCATATTGATAGTTCAGCAGTTTTAACATAGAAATCTTGATTAAGTTGATGGATTTCTGCTTTCCTGAGACATCCATCATGGACTAGCTCTTCCTTCTCTGACATTGCAATTTTCACAATAATTTTCCTTTCCTTTCTGTCCTCCAAACTTGCTTATTCTCTTTGGCCTAAGGTTTTTATTAAACGAAATCATCTTCTCATCTTTCATGCCTGTTACTTTCTTATTAAATTTCCAACTATTTCAGTGCATTATTTAATAGTTCCCATGACATCAGTGACTCCACTGCCCTTTGGACTTTCTTCAGTTTGTTTCTTATGTTAAAGTACGTGGCACTGAAAAGAGGATTTCAGACATTTTGCTGGGAGTTCTCATTAAGAAAGATCTCAGATTATCACTGTCGTTGGAGAGGCCTAGAAATCTGTAGGAAAAAATGAAGCCAGTGTGATCTTACTGAGTCAAGTAGAAAGGGTTAGAAAATTCTGCGGGCTCTAGAAACCTGTTTGCCATCCGATTCTTCCTTTTATAGCGGTATCTCATTTTCCTTTAGCAGGTATCCCTCTCCCACTCTTAGACCATGTGGTCAGGTGGGGCTGACCTCATCCCCTCTCTAGAGACTGGCCAGTGAGGTCCCTGGCCAGAACTTTCTCTGGATCCAATGTGAAGGGCATTTTCCCAGCTAAGGTGGTGAAGGAGGTAAGCTGTAAGCTGGAGCTGTTATTCTCTGTCCTAATCAACACAGCAGAGCTTATCTTTGGATGTACCCATAGAGAGAGAAGCAAAGCTGAGATGGAGTGAGAGTAACTAAGGCCTTATGACCCGCTAGTCTCAAAATAAGTGATTTTTGTTACGTGAGCTATTGAACTTCCTAGCTGGGTTGTGTTTCTGTTGCTGTGAGCTGAATTAGTCTGATACAAGTAGCCTTGATTCATTCTTAGCTCTCCACGGCATGGAATGCTAAGGAGAAAAGAGAGTCCTTCTGAATTTCCCATGTGGGTTAGAGTCTGACTGTACCCTGTTTCTATAGACTTGGAGGTGGTTGAGCACAGTGATAAGAGAACAGGCTTTTGGAACAAAAAGTACCTGGTGTCAAACTCAACTTTTGCAGCTCTGTAGCCTTGGGCATTCTGAAAGAGATGGGACTACCAGACCACCTGACCTGCCTCTTGAGAAATCTGTATGCAGGTCAGGAAGCAACAGTTAGAACTGGACATGGAACAACAGACTGGTTCCAAATAGGAAAAGGAGTACGTCAGGGCTGTATATTGTCACCCTGCTTGTTTAACTTATATGCAGAATACATCATGAGAAACGCTGGGCTGGAGGAAGCACAAGCTGTAATCAAGATTGCTTGGAGAGATATCAATAACCTCAGATATGCAGATGACACTACCCTTATGGCAGAAAGTGAAGAAGAACTAAAGAGCCTCTTGATGAAAGTGAAAGAGGAGAGTGAAAAAGTTGGCCTAAAGCTCAACATTCAGAAAACTAAGGTCATGGCATCTGGTCCCATCACTCCATGGGAAATAGATGGAGAAACAGTGGAAACAGTGGCTGACTTTATTTTTCTGGGCTCCAAAATCACTGCAGATGGTGATTGCAGCCATGAAATTAAAAGATGCTTACTCCTTGGAAGAAAAGTTATGATCAACCTAGACAGCATATTAAAAAGAAGAGACATTAGTTTGTCAACAAAGGTCCGTCCAGTCAAGGCTATGGTTTTTCCAGTGGTCATGTATGGGTGTGAGAGTTGGACTATAAAGAAAGCTGAGTGTTGAAGAATTGATGCTATTGAACTGTGGTGTGGAAGACTCCTGAGAGTCCCTTGGACTGCAAGGAGATCCAACCAGTCCATCCTAAAGGAGATCAGTCCTGGGTGTTCATTGGTAGGACTGATGCTGAAGCTGAAACTCCAATACTTTGGCCACCTGATGCAAAGAGCTGACTCACTGGAAAAGACCCTGATGCTGGGAAAGTTTGAGGGCAGGAGGAGATGGGGATGACAGAGGATGAGATGGTTGGATGGTATCACCGACTCAGTGGACATGGGTTTGGGTGGACTCTGGGAGTTGGTGATGGACAGGGAGGCCTGGCGTGCTGCAGTTCATGGGGTCACAAAGAGTCGGACACAACTAACAACTGAACTGAACTGATGCAAAGAACTGACTCATTGGAAAAGGCCCTGATGCTGGGAAAGATTGAAGGCAGGAGAAGGGGATGACAGAGGATGAGATAGTTAGATGGCATCACTGTCTCAATGGACTTGAGTTTGAGCAAGTTCCTGGAATTGGTGATGGACAGTGAAGCCTGGCATGTTGCAGTCCATGGGATCCCAAGGAGTTGGAAACAACTGAGCGACTTTGACTTTCTTTCACTTTAGCATGTGAGTACTGAGCCCAGACTTCAAGATTTAAATCATGGCCCTGTTTTCCCTAATGATGTGACCTTGGACAAGGCAGTTCAGTTTTTTTTTGTCTTAGTTTTCTAATCTGCAAAATGGGGATAATAATAATAGGTCAAATATAGTGTTGGTATGAGAGTGAAATCACAGCATGTGTGAAGCACTTATTTTAGTGGCTAGCATGTACCATGCCCTTAATACATGGTAGCTGTTGTTACTAGTGATGATTCTGATGCAAATGGTCGTCAGACCATACCTTGAGAGGCACCAGATTAGATGATGAGCATTCCAAGGTCAGCAATCAGGTCTGTCTTGCTCACTTGAGTCCCCAGAACCAAGCCCTTTGTCTGACACATAGTAGTCACTCAAACAACCGTCAGTCTGCCTTTTTTGCGTAGTTAGTATCTACACGAGTCATTTGGGCCCTTTCCTTATATTAGTGTGTTTTATGTATCACTCACTGTTTTGTGGTCTAGCCTCATCTAACATCCAAGGCAGAAGTATCACAAGGGCAAAGAATGTGACAAGCCTTGTATCTCCACCCAACAGGACTTTCCAGCTGCTTCTACTGCTGAGCTCATCACTCTGCTTGGAGTCACCAAACATCTGACTCTTCTGGAGAACAGAAGAAGCTTGGTTCTGTAGAACCCAGCACAGTTCCCCCAAATACTATAGAACAGTGAATTCTCTATTTTTTTCCACTCGTACATGTCAGGAGGCAGATATAATATATCATTCTTAGTAACATGAACTGTTACTGTAGTGATCTTCCAAGGTGGGTGGAGGCAGGGGTGTACTGATAAATATTTTAAAATAACCTCTCTAGAGTCAGAGACGGGGAGAGTCCTGATTTATGGTGGTGATCAATTTCCATACTATAAATATTTCCGCTATGTCTGATCTCAAGCTACCAATGAGATGCTGCTGCATGTAGATTCGGCAAGAGGTGTGTGCAAATCTGCTCCATTGAGCTGGTCAGGTGTGTGATGACTCGAGCACATCGTTGGTCAGTGGGTAGGTATGTATTTCTGGAGTGTGTGTGTGAACCTATATAGTATGTAATCGAAAGGCTCCCCACAAGATTCTGAAAAGTTCCTTTAAGGGGAACTCTACCCTTCTTTTCTACCACCCAGAGTTACATTTGTAGGCAATCAATAAATGCAGGAAGCTGTGGGATTTGGAGGAGGGGTATAAGGAACGTAGATGCTGATTTTTCAAGTTTCGTCCAGGTACTTTGGGTCAGGGGATGGCAATATAAGCCAGGTTATTAAGAGAGGCTTAAGTGTTAGAATATAGATTTATTTTAACGCTCCTAATGATGTTAATTGCAACCATTTAGCAAGTGTTCTAACTCCCATTTCTGGTGCAGAGAATTTCTTTCCCAGATGAGTTTTCAGGAATTAGAGAGTTTCGTTGTTAGATGGTTTTTCACATTTTAATCCGTGTTTATTGATGAATGCATGAATCAAACTCCACATTTATTTTCCACTGTCTCCTAAGGTGAACTCTTCATTGTGCTTGGTCTGGGATTTTCATTATTTTCCAAAGTCCATGCTCACTGTTTCTATACCTTTGTGCTTTCCTGTTAAGTCATGGCCCCTTTGAGTCATGGCCTTTGGTGGCATGACTCTCCCACGGTGGAGCCTAGGACAAGAAAGGTGAGGAAAGGAACCGGACTCTCTTCTTGGCTGGATTAGAGTCAGGAAGAGCTCTGTACATGTATGAGGTAGGGGTGCAGGTGAGTTTGTGGTGTTTATAGTCTGTTATGTAATAATGCCCAAGGATCCTTGAGTCTTTACTACATACCAGGTACAATGAAAATGCATTAGTTCATTTACTCCTCAGAACAACCATGTGAGGTAGGCACTGCTATTAGCCCTTTTGTAGAGGAGGAAATGGAGGCATAGGAAGGAAGAGCAAATGGCTAAAATCCCAGCTGGGTGCAGATTGGCTGAAGGGGGAGCTGGGATTGAACCCTGACTGGTGCTAGACGCACTGGGCTGTGAAGGGCTCCGCTAGGCTGTCACGCCAGGCTGTGGATCGGGTGGCAGCTGGGTGGGTGCAGTGGGTGTGTAAGATTACCTTGCATTCTTCCGTCTACCGTTACCTAATCCCACAGGATGGGTCCATGAACACCAGTGGCTGTGATGTCTTCTAAGACAGCATTGGCTGTCACTTGACCGGCACTCCAGGGAAAACCCCCTTGGTCAGCCTCATCCAGTGAGACAGTAGCAGGCTTGCGCTGAGAACGTCCCCTGCAGCCTAATCACAGAGGGGCACACTGTGTGTGCCACAGACGGCTGGCTCTCCTCCAATATTCTGTCTTTCCTTCTTAGATAGAGACAGAGGTTCTAGCTGGGCCAGCGGCCAGTGAAGGCCATACTTTCCAGCTCCCCTTGCGGCTTTTTCTTTTTTAAAAAATATTTATTTATTTGGCTGTGTTGAGTTCTAGTTGCAGCATGTGGGACCTGCAATCTTCATTGTAGCATGCAGGATCTTGAACTCTTAGCTGTGGCATGTGGGATCTAGTTCTCTGACCAGGGATCAATCCTGGGCCCCCTGCATTGGGAGCATAGAGTCTTAGCCACTGAACCCTCAGGGAAGTCCCTCCCATGCAGCTTGACGTGGCCAGGTAAGTACTTTCTGACCCACGGGATGTGAGAGAAAGTGAAGCATGCAACGCCTAGGCTACTCTCCTAAAGGCAGGAGTGCACTCTCCCTTCTCATTTCCTTCTTCTCGGACAAGGTGGTGATGGCTGTGAGTGGAAGCCATGCATGGATGCCTGGACTCCTGACACTTTTAGGAGCAGAGCTTTACTATCAGCTTGGATTTTTATGGGAAAGAAAGAAACTGTGAAACATTTAATCCACTTTTGTTTTGGTTTTCTTGTTAAATCATCTCATCTACAGCATCAAAATATATTCAGCTTCTGTAAATCACAGCAGTTACCTCCGCTTACTTATGAAACTCTTGTTTTCTGCTTACAGGGGCTCTTTCATGCTGCTATCACCCGGGAGCACTCATGTCCCACGCCCCCTTGGTGAATGTCTTCTTCCAGTTCTCCATCTCTTCTGCTTCTCAGAGCACCACTCTCTGTACATCTCATGTTGAGACTGAGGCCACATGTATTTAGGAGATGAAGAGTGAGCTGAGATTCAGGCAAAGTCTGGGGATCATGCTGAGAGCAAGAAAGGGATAGGGTAAAAGCCAACTGTCAAGTGAGGCAGTGAGTCTAGTATCTGCTTGTGGGGAGGAGCCAGAGAATAGGAAGGAATGGAGGCCAATACAAAATGAGTTCAGAAGGCAGGCAGGTAAGACCAGAGGACAAAGAATTCAGAGTGGCTGAAGGATGCAGCCGTGCATGAAAGTCTTATGTGCATTTGGGAGAAGAAAAATAGACACATCTTTAAAAAAAAAATGCAAGGGCTTTGGAAGTTAGGTGAACTTGCCTCAGATAAAAAGGCTCTTAGAACTCTCCTGCTGTGACAGAAACTCAGGGCTGACTCAGGCTGAGGTCCACTGAGAGCCTGGGGTAGCAGCCCACAGGTCCTGACGGGCATCCCGGCCTTGTTCACATGAGAGCGCATGGCGTGGGGGAACCTTTCTCATCCAGCGGGCACTGTGGTGGCCTGGTGCACCCTGCGGGCTGGCTCAGTCAACAGTCCTTCCAACCTCTTATCCTTTCTCCACATTAGAGTCAGGAGAGTTAAGGTGTCCCTGAAGCCTGGTTAGGGGTGCAGCCTTGGTTCTGCTGAGCAGAAGCAGCCCCAGGCTGTTGGGAAGGAGGGTGTGCTCCTGTGGCTGAGGTGTGCTCCCCGGGACTCTCTGGAGGGTCTGTGCTCTCTGGGCCCTTCTGACGTTGGCGCTGAGGAGCAGACAGGTGTACCGCGGATCTCCGCCAGAAGAGTCCTGGGGTGGGTGAGTATGTTCTCTGGTTGCTGCTTCACCTTTAATCCTGTCTTACTTACTGGTCCTAAAAGAGACTCTGTAAGCCACGTAATAAATTCTTTTTTGTTTAAGATAATATGAGTGAGTTGTTTACAATCTAGGTGTGCTGGTGGCTACATGCATACTGTTTTACATCGTCTTTATTTCTTTCATATCTATTGCTTTATCTTGCCTCCACAGCTATAGCGTAAGCCACTTCTAGATAGAGAACATGTTTTATTCCCCCCCCACACACAACACTTTTTTTTTTGGTAATTTCAGTTTGGGCTGTGTTGGGTTCTTTGTTGCTATGTGCAGGCTTTTGCTAGTTGGGGCAGTGGCGGGTAGGGGGGGGCGGGTGGGAGGGATGCTACTCTCTAGTTTTGGGGCCTGAGTTTCTCATCCCGGTGGCTTCTCTTGTGGAGCACAGGCTCTAGGGCGCCCAGGCTTCAGTGGTTGCTGCTGGCAGCCTCTAGAGCACAGGTCCAGTAGTTGTGCACGGGCTCAGTTGCTCTGAGGCATGTGGAGTCTTCCTGGACCAGGGATCGAACCTGTGTTGCCTGCATCGACAGGCAGATTCTTTACCATTGGGCTGCCAGGGACATCTTCATTCCTTCTTTGAATCATTCTTTGTTCCTTCTATAATGCTGAGTACATAGTAGAAACTCAGAAAGTGCTTTTTAAATTGAAATGTGGTTCTTTTGGAGGAAAGAAATATAAACTACGTCAGTGATCTCTCTGGGAAATGCATAAATGATCCATTGTTGTGCAAGAAGAAAATATTAGAATGGAAACTAAATTTTATCTAAACATAATTTTTGGTTTTACTGGTATTTAATATAGATAGTAGTACATTTATACCGACAGACAGTTGGTGTGAACTATCGAAAAGTTACTACATATATGGGTGAGAAATTTTTAAAAATATTGGAGGCCACTGGGCTGAGTGACCCCTGAAGATGCTTTCCAGTGATTTTTTTTTTTTAACCAATCTGATTTCTCATCAAAGCCAAGAAATGGGCAGAGCGCTTAGTAGAGTGCCATCTGGTGGTGAGTCCTTCACATGTAGTGTCGATTCCATTGTTCCTCTGGCAAAGCCATCTGTTAGCGCCACTGCAGGCCTTCCCTGCTGGCAGAGGGGACAGTTCCAAGGAAGCAGAGAGTGAAACTCATCTGGCATGAAGGAAATGAAGGGTGGAGGAGGCAGAAAAGCACAGGAGAGAGGACAGAGGAGGGAGGCAGGTGGGCACAAAGAGAGATGAAAATAAAAATATGTACTTAAAAGACAGTGTGATTAAGCCAGAAACACACTGCAGAGAGGGTCCTGCTGTCTGGGTTCAGCTTATCCACGTTCATCATAAAAAACCAGAAGACCAGGATGGAGGGTGCCTGAGCCCTCCTCTCTCCCAGGGGCCAGGTATCAGCCCAGAACAAAGACTTTTTGGGCTAAACTTTACCTCCCTGAGAAAGAATTTATCTTTCAGAAACAAACACTTGCAGTCTAACCACAGACAGCAGAGCCTGAAATTCTCTTCTCTACCAGATGAAAGACTCCATGTTTCTGCTCTGGATCCTCCTTCTCCTTGACTGACCGCCCCCCTGGTGGAGTTCTGGTCACAAGAACGTTAGAACAGATACTGCGTTTTCCTTGGGCATCGCAAGGTCATGGCTGTAACGTCAGAGGAGGCTGCTCCTTGGGAAAATAGAACCGAACAGTGACAATTATGCTTCCCAACAGATGCCCGCGTCCTTAATCTGCCCGCTGTGGAGAGAGACAGCAGAGGCGACATTTGGACCGTCCCTTGATGATGCGTCGGGACGGTCCAGTTTTGACAAGGAGGCACTGGGGAACAGGGAGCTGGTGACTTCTCACTACAAGTGTCCCCTCCCTTTTATACACAGAGAGGTAAATCAAGAGGAGGAGACAAAGGAAAGCGAACAGAGGAAAGAGGGAAGTGATGCCTGAGCGGGGGAGCACGGCGGGAGGGGAGGGAGGGAAGCGCACAGCAGGAGTTCCGTGCTCTCCCAGGCAGAGAGTTTCATCAGAATAGCAAGTAGGGGTGGGGGCGGGAGGAGAGGGCGGGGAGGAGGGCCTAGCAGAAGCAGTCACCTTCAGATAAAAGAGCAAAGATCTTAGGAACTCAGGCTTCTGCGACAGTGACAGCGCTGTGGGAATTTGCAGGAGAGCAGAGGCAGTGGGTTGGCAGTTTGGTCTAAAAAAGAAGGAGCTGGTCAAGAGCAAATGGTGAGGGTTTCCTATCTGGAGTGTCACAGGGAAGATTCTTCAGTGACTCACCTTATGGGAGTCACTGACCGAGTTGGGTTAAAGCTGGGTCAGGTTTGCAGAAGAGTCTCCAGTGTGCCACATGGCGGGGTCAGGGTCACTGGCTCGGCTAAATGTGGACGGAGGCAGGACAGGGTCAAGGTGACCTCAGGGGGCCGCTTGCTAAGGTTTACCGTGGTCATCATCAATGGGAGACAGTGGTGTGGGGGCAGGTGGCCAGGATCTGGGTTTGGGGGACCACTTCCCTCTCATTAGGTTGGTAACCCTGTTCTTGTCTAATGTCTTCTCTAGTCTTATTTCTTTATCTGCAAAGTGGATATACTCCTCATTTAATCATTCATTCATTTCTGATAGATGTATTGAGCAGCAGCCAAATGCCTATCACTCTGCTCCATGCTAGGACTGAAAAATGAATCAGCCTTTCCTGTATCCAGTGCTCATCCAGCATCAGGCACTTTATTTTTACATGAAGCTTTTATCTTTATTTTTGTTGTTGTTGAAGTATAGTTGATTTATCATGTTGTGTTAGTTTCAGGTATACAGAAAAGTGATTCAGTTATATATATGCACGTGAATACATACACACGAGGCTTCCCAGGTGGTGCTAGTGGTGAAGACCCCTCCTGCCAATGCAGGAGACGTAAGAGACACGAGTTCGATCTCTGAGTCAGGAGGATTCCCTGAAGATGCCGTGGCAAACCATTCCAATATTCTTACCTGGAGAATCCCATGGGCAGAGGAGCCTGGTGGGTCACAAAGAGTCAGACATGACTGAAGTGACTTAGCACACATACTTGCACACACACACACACTCACACACACACACACACTCCTGTTTTAGATCCTTTTCCTTATAAGTTATTGCAAAGTATTGAGTATCCTGTGCTATACAGTAGATCCTTGTTGGGTATCTGTTTTAAATATAGTAGTGTGTGACTGTTAAACCCAAACTCCTAATGTATCCGTTCCCCTCTTTCCCCTTTCCTAGTCAGAAATTTGTTTTCTATGTTTGTGGGTCTATTTCTGTTTTGTATATAAGTTCATTTGTATCATTGTTTTTAGATTCTACATAAAAGCAATATCATATAATATTTGTGTTTGTCTGGCTTACTTCACTTAGTGTGAGAATCTCTGCATCCATCCATGTTGCTGCAAATGGCATTATTTCATGCTTTTTTATGACTGAGTAATAGTTCACTGTATATATGGACCACATCTTTATCCATTCCTCTGTAGATGGATACTTAAGTTGCTTCTGTATCTTGACTATTGTAAATAGTGCTGCAATGAGCATTGGGGTGTATGCATCTCTTTGAATTATGGTTTTCTCCAGATATGTGCTCAGTAGTGAGATTGCTGGATCATTTGGTAGCTCTGTTTTTAGCTGCGTAAGTAACAACTCATTACCTTAAACTGTATCAACTTACTGCCACAGCCCTCAGAGGGCAATGCTATCATTAACTCCACTGTATAAACAAAGAAGCTGAGCACAGATTAAGTACTGTGCCAAGGGTGCACAGCAGCCAGGAATTGGATCTGCTGAATTTGAACCCAGGCAGCCAGCACCAGAGGCCAAGTCCCCACCTCTGCTTGTTGACTCATCTGGAAGGTGGAGGAACTCGACCATATACTCTACAAGGCTGCTGCCAGGCCAAGGTTTAAGGAGTCGGTCATGTAGTATCTCAGGGTTAGGATGAACTGCCTGTAGCTGGGCTTACCCCATTCACCCCTATTCCACATGGAAAGTGGGAGCAGACACCCTTCCCAGTTCCCCACGACCCCCTGGGCTGTTGGCCAGAAGTGGACCATGCCATACAAATGGCATCTATTTGAGCATAGACTTGAGTTACCATAGCTTTTCTGAGAAGAAAAGAGGGAACACTGGGTGTTAGGGCTGCTTAGGAGAATCTCTCGGAGAAGGCAATGGCAACCAACTCCAGTACTCTTGCCTGGAAAATCCCATGGGCAGAGGAGCCTGGTGGGCTGCAGTCCATGGGGTCGCTAAGAGTCAGACACGACTGAGCGACTTCACTTTCATGCATTGGAGAAGGAAATGGCAACCCACTCCAGTGTTCTTGCCTGGAGAATCCCAGGGCCGGGGGAGCCTGGTGGGCTGCCATCTACGGGGTCGCACAGAGTCAGACATGACTGAAGCGACCTAGCAGCAGCAGGAGAATATCTCATGCTTTTTTTTTTTTTTTAAACAAGCTTGATTTTATCTCTTTTACTAAAATTGTGGTTAACAGGCTGACAAAATTATATATTCTGGATGCCCTGAAATTCATGACAATGAACTACTATTTGAAGCAAAAATGATAGAGTCTCACTTTTCTCAGTGTTTATGTTTTTCTGTTTTTCGAAGTTAGTTAAACCAGTGTGAAACCCTGCTGGTCTCCTGGTGTCCATGTGTACGTCCCAGCGGAGCCAGGAATGAGGTCAGATTTGAGGGTGGGTAATGGAGGGGTTTTCAGATAAATGAAGTAAAAGCCAGGACTGGCTGATCTCTGCAGTGGGGGCATACCCAAGACAGCAGGGCCTGAGCAATATGATATTCTGAGGATATTGGTTGAAAACCAACCAACAGCATCCCCACCTCAAGCAGCAGTGGTAGGTTCCATTTTTTGAAACGTTAAGGACAGATGATCAGGACCTCTGAGGGCAAGATAATGGTTGCCTTCTCCACATGTTTCTTCTCCACACTCTTCCACACATTTCTACTTACTATAAATCCCCACAAAGGGGTATGGGAGCGGGCTGTGTGACTGGGAAATGGGCACCCTAATCAGGGACTTGGGGGAAATTCTGTCAGGACGTTTAAAAACTGACTTTTCTGAGGCAAAGAGAGGCTGGGATAGGCCCGTGGGTCCAGCAAGAGGAGCTGGGAGGCGCTCAGCGTCTGAGGCCAGGGATAAATGGGAAAGGAGACGGAAGGCGCACAGGGAGGATCGCCCAAAGGACCTGGGCCAAGTTGAGGAGGCTGGTGGCCGTCCAGGCAGTGTTTGCACCCAAAAGTCAAAGAACCTGGACATGAGTCCCACAGGGAAATGACTCAACCACTTCACAAAATGGAAGTCTCCCCTGGGGTAAGAGGACAGAAACTGCATTCAGCCTGAGGGTGACCCTTCACCCCCATGGCAAGGCCCGGGCAGAGGAAGATGGCAGCGCGTGGGCTCTGTCAGAGGTTGCTGAGTGCTCGGAGCCTGACTGGGAGCCTGGGAGCTCTCTTGGCCCCCACCCTGCGATTCAGAAGTGCCTGCTACCAGGATTAAACCCGCTGAGGACAGGAAGGCAGCGACCGAATGTGCGGAGAACAGGATGTCAGAGGGATGGCCTTCAGTGAAGAAACACCCCATCGTTTTGCCCTTGGAAACCCACAGAAGCGATGAACAGGAGCCTTGCCTGGGAGGAACCTTTCATCTGATGGAGAGGGCTGTTCTGGGTTTGGGCAGCACTTGAGACTACTTTAAGATGCTGGGGGTTGGGACAGAAGGAAGATAGGAGAAAGAAGGTGTTTTAGGTCAAAAATTACAGCTGAGTTAAAACACAGATGCTTCTGAAGGAACTAGTGATGTCCTGAAATCAAGCTGAGCAGTAAAGACTGACTCTTTCCCAGCACTGCCTGGATCGGGGAACGGGAGGCTACAGACTACTAAACCAGAGGTGGTGCCTGAGAGGGGTTTTGGGGGATGGACCGTGGCAGAGGGGGGTGGAGAACACCGGCCAGGACCACGGGGAACACTGCCTCCAGTCTTGACCCAGGGTGTCTAGCTCACCTCACCCCCGAGACCACACATGTTCTACCTAAACTGCACCTGCGCCGGCTGCAGTCTTGGCTTTTCTGAGGTGCTGTGCCATTTGGAGATGGGCACCGCTCTCACAGCCCCAGCCCTGGGTCCTGAACTTCCAGAGCGCAACAGGGGAAGTTCCTGTGAGCCTACATGCGTCCAGAGATGCCCTGCTTTTCTGTGGTGCTTACAGAGCAGAGTTGTGCTGACACTATAAAGTGGTAACTATGCCTCGAGTAGTCTCTCTCTGAGAGTAGACGCATACACTTACACAACGTCCTTCATATTTAACTGTCTCAGGATATCACCCCTGAGTGTAACACTTCACCACTGAGTCGCGAAAGGTAAGGAACTACAACTTCCGGCCGCTTGTAAACTAGAGACATTTAAGTGATCAATCCAGCCGCCTTCCCTCAGAGACCTCAGCTCAAGAAGGCCATCTGATTTATAGGTCCAATGGGCTGCAGCCTTAGGGTTTTGGTCATCGCTAAGTCACGTGTTTTGGTGGTCCCAAGAGAGAACGTTATTCCGGCCATCAGTCTCCAACATTCCATTCTGACCGGAGAGCTCCCTCTTGTGGCTATCCAATTTAAAGCAGGTTCTTGAAATTTCCAGTCCCATCAGTTTTCGTTGTTGTTCAGGAAGTAGCTAAAGGGTGCCTGACTCTGCCCCCCATAGACTGTAGCATGCCAAGCTCTTCTGTCCTCCACGATTTCCCAGAATTTGCTCAAATTCATGTCCATTGAGTCAGTGATGCTATTAATCATCTCATCCTCTGCCACCCACTTCTCCTTTTGCCCTCAATCTTTCCCAGGATCAGGGTCTTTTCCAGTGAGTCGACTGTTTGCATCAAGTGGCCAAAGTATTGGAGCTTCAGCAACAGTCCTTCCAATAAATATTCAGGGTTGATTTCCTTTAGGATTGACTGATTTGCTCTCCTTGCAGTCCAAAGGATTCTCAAGAGTCTTCTCCAGCACCACAGTTCAAAAGCATAAATTCTTCAGCACTCTGCCTTCTATATTGTCCAGCTCTCACATCTGTACATGACTACTGGGAAAACCATAGCTTTGACGGTACAGACCTTTATCAGCAAAGTGATGTCTCTGTTTTTTAATATGCTGTCTAGGTTTGTCATAGCTTTCCTTCCAAGGAGCAACTGTTTTTTAATTTCATGGCTGCAGTCACCATCTGCAGTGACATTGGAGCCCAAGAAAATAAAATCTGTCACTGCTTCCACTTTTTCCCTTCTATTGCTGTGAAGTTATGGGAATTGGATGCCATGAAGTGATGGGACTGGATGCCATGAAGTGATGGGACTGGATGCCATGATCTTAGTTTTTTTCATGTTCAGTTTCAAACCAGCCTTTTCACTCTCTTCTTTCACCCTCATCAAGAGGTTTTTCAGTTCCTCTTTACTTTCTGCCTTTAGAGTGGTATCATTTGCATATCTGAGGCTGTTGATATTTTTCCCAGCAACCTTGATTCCAGCTTGAGGTTCATCCAGCCCAGCATTTCACATGTAGTCTGCATATGAGTTAAATAAGCAGGATGACAATATATAGCCTTGTTGTGTTCCTTTCCCAATTTAGAACCAATCAGTTGTTTCATATCCAGTTCTAACTGTTGCTTCTTGACCTGCATACAGGTTTCTCAGGAGGCGGGTAAGGTGGTCTGGTACTACCATCTCTTTAAGAATTATCCACAGTTTGCTGTGATCCACACAGTCAAAGGCTTTAGCATAGTCAGTGAAGCCGAAATAGATGTTTTCCTGAAGCTCCCTTGCTTTCTCCATGATCCAGGGAATGTTGACAATTTAATCTCTAGTTCCAGCAAATGTTGGCAATTTGATCTTTAGTTCCTCTGCCTTTTCTAAGTCCAGCTTGTACACTTGGAAATTCTTGGTCCATGTACTGCTGAAACCTAGCTTGAAGCATTTTGAGAACAACCTTGCTAGCATGTGAAATGAGCACCATTATATGGCAGTTTGAACATTCTTTGGCATTGTCCTTTGGGATTAGAATGAAAACACCTTTTCCAGTCCTGTGGCCACTGCTGGGTTTTCCAAATTTGCTGGCATATTGAGTGCAACACTTTAACAGTATCATATTTTGTGATTTGAAATAGCTCAGTTGGAATTCCATCACCTTCACTAGCTTTGTTCATGCTTCCTAAGGCCCACTTGACATCACATTCCAGGATGTTTGGCTCTAGGTGAGTGACCACAGCATCATGGTTATCTGGACATTAAAATCTTTTCTGTATAGTTCTGTGTATTCTTTCCCACCTCTTCTTAATCTCTTCTGCTTCTGTTAGGTCCTTACCATTTCTATCCTTTATCATGTCCATCCTTACATGAAATATTCCATTGATATCTCCAGTTTTCTTCAAGAGATAGCTGGTCTTCTCCATCCTATTGCATGCATGCTAAGTCGCTTCAGTTGTGTTCGACTTTCTGCGACCCTATGGACTGTAGCCCACCTGAGGGCTCTGTGCTTGGGATTCTCCAGGCAAGAATAATGGAGTGGGTTCCCATGCTCTCCTCCAGGGGATCTTCAAACCTGGGATTGAACCCGCGTCTCTGATGTCTCCTGCACTGGCAGGCGGATTCTTCACCACTAGCGCCTTGTTTTCCTCTGTTTATTGGCATTGTTCATTTAAGAAGGCCTCCTTTTCTCTCTTTGCTATTCTCTGGAATCTGCGTTCAGTTCAGCATCTCTTTCCCTCTGGCTCTTGTTTTTTGCTTCTCTTCTTTACTTAGCTATTTGTAAAGCCTCCTCAGACAACTTCTTTGCCTTCGTGCATTTTTTCTTGGGGATGGTTTGAGTCACTACCTCCTGTACAAAGTTTTGTACCTCTGTTTATAGTTCTTCAGGCAGTCTGTCTACCAGATCTATTAATAATACCCTGAATTTATATGTCACCTCCACCTTACAAGCATAAGGGATTTGATTTAGGTCATACCTGAATGGCCTAGTGGTTTTCCCTACTTCCTTCAATTTAAGTCTTAATTTAAGCTAATGATTTGAGCCACAGTCAGTTCCAGGTCTTGCTTTTGCTGACTGTATAGAGCTTCTCCATCTTTGGCTGCAAAGAACACAGTCAGTCTATTTCGATATTGACCATCTGGTAATGTCCATGTGTAGAATCCTCTCTTGTGTTGTTGGAAGAGGGTGTTTGCTATGACTAGTGTGTTCTCTTGACAAAACTCTGTTTCATTTTATAGTCCAAGGCCAAACTTCCCTCTTATTTCAGTATCTCTTAACTTCCTATTTTTGCATTCTGATCCCCTCTGATGAAAAGGACATCTTTTTTTTGGTATAAGTTCTAGAAGGTCTTGTTATTCTTCATAAAACTGGTCAACTTCAGCTTCTTTGGCCTCAGTTGAGGCATGTGTGTGTGTGCCTGCTCAGTTGTGTCCAACTCTTTGCAACTCCATGGACTATAGCCCGCCAGGCTCCTCTGTCCACAGAATTTACCAGGCAAGAATACTGGAGTGGGCACTCATTTCCTCCTCCAGGGGATCTTCTCCACCCTGGGATGGAACCTGCATATCCTGCTTCTCCTACATTGGCAAGTGGATTCTTTACCGCTAGCACCACCTGGGGTTGGGGGCATAGACAGTATTACTGTGATGTCGAATGGGTTGCTTTGGAAACAAACTAACATCATGCTGTTGTTTTTGAGATTGCACCCAAGTACTGTATTTCAGACTCTTTTGTTGACTATGAGGGCTATTCCATTTCTTCTAAGGGATTGTTGCCCACAGTAGTAGATATAATGGTCATCTGAGTTAAATTCACCCATTCCAGTCCATTTTAATTCACTGATTCCTAAAATGTTGATGTTCGTTCCTGCCATCTCCTTCTTGACCACGTCCAATTTACCTTGATTCATGGGCCTAACATTCCAGGTTCCTATGCAGTATTGTTCTTCGTAGCACTGGACTTCACTTTCACCACCAGACACATCCACAACTGAGTGTTGTTTCTACTTTGGTCCAGCTGCTTCTTTCTTTCTGAAATTATTAGTAATTGCCCTCTGCTCTTCCCCAGTAACACACTGGACACCTTCCAACGAGAGGGGCTCATCTTCTGGTGTCATATCTTTTTGCCTTTTGATACCCTTCATGGGATTCTCGCCGCCAGAGTGCTGGAGTGTGTTGCCATTTCCTCCTCCAATGGACCATGTCTTATCAGCACTCTTCACTGTGACCCATCTGTCCTGGGTGGCCCTGCATGGCATGGCTTATAGCTTCATTGACTATTCATATTCATATCATACTGAAAATACAGCCCCAGAAATTAGGATGATAAGCGCCATATGAGTGGTACCCAGAAAGGTGCTATGGGAATCTAGAAGAGACTGCAGCTGGAAGAGACAAGGAGAGCTTTGGGTTGAACTCCAGACTGAGAAGGTGGAATTCAACTTGGACCAAGAATTGGCAGGATGTTGACAGATAGATATTTTAAAGATGATATAGGAGAGCCAGTTGGTCATATGTAGTAAAATTAAAAATTACATGTAATAAACAATTGTTAATTCCACCTACAATTGTACACCTTGAAGAAAATGTGACTTTTATATATAGGGATGCACACACAAGAAAATGTAATGATTAAAACTGAAATTTCTAAATGTCCATCTACAAGAGAATTGATAAAACATGATGTTTCATGCAATAGAATTCTATATACCTATTAAATGAAATAGTGCTACCTGGTATGTTATAAAAATATTAATAGTAAGCAAAAAGAGTATATTTGCCAGGATGCCTTTAGAAAAAATGGTACTCTGATGTTTGATAGACTTTAACTGAGGATAATTCAATGAAGGGATTCTATTCAGAGGTGTAGATGGGTAAATGGAATCATAGGGTTGGTATAATACTCAGGAACTAGTAACAAAGGGAAGTTTTCACCACTTCTAGGCTTGAAGTCATAAAGGGAGGGACTGGCATTAATGGAGCCTGGTTAGAGATGAAGCCATAGAAGAGAAGCTGCTGGAAGGGAGTTATTGTCATAAATGAAGCCACTGACAGGTAAGCAGCTAGACAGGGAGATAGCAGAGAGGATAAACACCATTGTCTTACATGGAGGAGATTTCTATATCTGCTGTAACAAAGTACCAGAAACTTAATGGCTTAAAACTTAAAGTTTATTATGTTAATGATTCTGGAGGTCAGAATTCCAAATTGGGTTTTACTAGGCTAAACTCAAGACATCAGCAGGGCTGCATGCTTTCTAGAGGACACTGTGTTCTCTTACCTTTTCTCAGCTTCTAGAAGCTGCCTGCATTCCTTGACTTGTGATCCTTGCATCTTGAAAGCCAGCAGTGTTATTGTCTTCCAATGTCTGTAACACACCTGACTTCCTCATGTAAAAACCCTTGTAGTTACATTACCGTCATCTGGAGAATCCAAGATAACCTTCCCTTATCAAGATCCTTAACTAATCAGTCTGTCCCTTTTGCTGTATAAAGTGATATTTTCTCAGGCCCTGAGGAAGAGCACATGGATGCCTTGGCCGTCAGTCCATTCTTTCTGTTTTGCCACCCTACAGTCCCCTCTTGTTGCTTTGCATTGGACAAATTAAACCAGCGGCAGAGAGCAAGGAAGCCTGGAGAAGCTATCCATGGAGGTCACTTTCTGGGGCACAGCCGCAGAGAAGGAGAGAGAATGGAATTGGGGTGGCGCATTGGTGACTAACCACTTTAAAAGTTAGTCATGTAGTGAAATATATAGGATGGTATCATTTATACAAAGGGAAAACCTGTAGAATATTTAGACAATGCTGCATGTTGTCATCGGTTATGCCTTATTGTTTAGTCGCTCAGTTGTGTCTGACTCTTTTGCAACCCCATAGATTACAGGCCCCCAGGCTCCTCTGTCCACGGGATTTCCCAGGCAAGAATACTGGAGTGGGTTGCCATTTCCTTCTCCAGGGGATCCTCCCCACCCAGGGATCAAATCCATGTCTTCTGCTTTGGCAGCCAGATTCTCTGCTGCTAGGCCACCAGGGAAGCTCATCAGCAGTTATACATGAGTGGCAATAATATTTTTTAAGGTGATCTTTTAATGGTAGAATAAATTTAGATTTACAAAAAAATTATAAGCACAATACAGCTAGTTCCTATACACCTATGCCCAGTTTCCTCTGTAATTAATGTAGTGCATTGTCACAAATAATGAACGGCTGAAGCGAAAGTGTTAGTCGCTTAGTCATGTCCAGCTCTTTGCAACCACATGGATTGTAGCCCACCAGGTTTCTCTGTCCGTGGGATACCCCAGGCAAGAATACTGGAGTAGGCTGCCATTCCCTTCTCCATGAGATCTTCCTGACCCAGAGATTGAACCCCGTCTCCTGCATTGCAGGCGACTTTACCGTCTGAGCCACCAGTCTCTAATGAATGTCTGTGTATGCTTTATTATTAACTAAAGCCCATGGTTTGTTGAGATTTCTTTGTTACTCCCTGCTGTACTTTTCCTGCTTCAGAATTATCTCAGATATCATATTACAGCCTTAGGCTCTTCTTTGTTGTGACAGTATCTCAGACTTTTCTTATTCTTGATCAATAATAGTGTTTTAAAAGTGCAAGAAAATCAGAAGTACCAGATCCAGGATATGATATCTGTTACTTCTGGGGAGGTTGTGAAGGCTGTAGGATCAGGACTGGGTACATGGGCCTTCAGATACATCCGTAATGTTTGATCTCTTTAAAAGATGTGGAGTGGTTGTGACAAAATATTTACACTTGATAGTGCTGGGTGGAGGATAAGTGTATTAGTCTATTTTTCATTTGTTTGAAGTATATCAGAGTCGAAGGATTTGAGCGGTTGAGAAGAAAAGTACCAGGTGGAAAGAAGGGGCCTGTAGTCTTTGGAGGAATCGGCTGTGGTTAGATGGGGGTAGAACGCAGGGTCTGCAAATGCTGTTTCAAGGTCGTGTGGCTGGAAATGCAGGCTCTGGGCCTCTTGTGGATGCTGCTGATGGAGGATGAATCAAACCGCTTCATCATCTGAAGGCCACTGAAAACTGTGGAGCAGCGGAGTGGGATGAGCAGGGTTCCTCTTGGAAGTGTGTGGAAGGGGCATTGCAGAAGGGAGTCAAGTCAGCTCAGAGGATGGTACAGAGGCTCAGGTATGCGGTGATGAGGCCTGCATTTCAAAGGCAGCAAATGCTTGTCGTTCACCCTGCTAGTGCTCTGTGTGTTACCGGATTTCAGTCTCACAACAACCTGTTGAAGTAAGTAGTAGTATTACCAACTGTCTTTTTGTAGATGAGGAAACTGAGCCACAGAGAAGTTAAAAGACTTCCCTGAGGTCGGAAATCTGGGGACCAGGGGCACTGGCGGGGCACGGCTGCGGCCAGGCTGGCTCCAGCGGACGTGCACCCCAGGTCCCTGCTGCCTCCACCCTACGCTGGCGGCCCTGGGAGAAGTGAGGGGCCGGCATTAGGGATGAGGAGGAAGCGGGCGTACAAGCCTGGGCAACCAGAAGACAGCGTAACCCCAGAGAGACGCTTTCAACATCGGGAGGAGGAGCTGGACTGAGGATCTGGCTGAAGAAAAGTTGTGTTTGCGGAGCAGAAGGAAAGTGGAGCCGGCAGCTGTGGAAAGGGAGCCAGTTCTGGGGAATGAGAGAGAAGCTGTGGGAGGGAGCCAGAGCACTTTCTGTAAAGGAGGAGAGGAAGAGGGAAAAGTGAAAGGCAGGAAGCAATCAAAACTGCCAAGATAGAAATGGTTTTGTAAACTTGGTTCATTAAATATTTAGTGGACTTTTTACTTAAGTATGCTATTTCCGTCCACCTCAGTTTTGGGCAAGCGTGAGTGAGCGGTAGTTTGTCCTCCCTTTCTTTTTTACAACTTCTTCCGCTCATGGAATGGGTTCCTGGCTTGGTGTGGTTTCTAGAAGGATGAATTAGCATCACTTTGCCCCAGTTTACTTTCATATTATTTATATTATTCTTTCCAGTTTGGCCTAGCACTTTTCACTTTCATTTAAAGAGAATAATATTTATGCACACTATACCTCTTTCAAGGAAAGATAACAAATAGGAGTTGAAATAAACAACTTAAAAAATGTAGAGTGCTGTGAGCAGAACATTGTTGACTTTTTAAAAATCCATCTTTGATGTCACCATGAAATTAAGATTTTGTGTGTGTTTTTTCCTTCTGTCGCCACGAGGAGGTAGAGGGGCAGGGACTTGGCAGCACTTTCTTTATCCTGCAGTGCTTCAGAGTTGAGTGCTGCTGAGACACAATTTAAAACACACGAAAAGGCTTCCCAGGTGGCACAGTGGTAAAGAATCCACCTGCCAGTATAGGAGACATGGATTCACACCCTGAGTCGGGAAGATCCCCTGGAGTAGGAAATGGCAGCCCACTCCAGTATTCTTGCCTGGAAAATTCCATGGACAGAGGAGCCTGGCAGGGTACAATCCACGGGGTCACAAAGAGTCAGACGTGAGTGACTGAGCATGCACGCACAGACAAAGAAATGAATACCTTTTAAAATGTTTGACTGCAAATTGGTAAATCTATGATGTCATAAAAACGTCACATTATTGTAAGACATGAGCTGCCTGCTGAAGCATGTTGTTAAAATATGCATTTATTGCAAAGCTTCTTTAGGCAGCTGTGAAATATTAATACAAGTCAGAATCAGGTAGGAGTCTTTTCCCTTCAGGCATTTCTAAAGAAATCTAAAAAGAGTTGGGGGAGGCAAGTGTTTATATAAATTTGACCTTTGTTATTCTCATAGGAAGATTTGTAGAATGCTCTGTAGTAGTCAGATCACTTATATATACTATACAGAACTGCATGGAATAAATAAGAGTGAAAGCCAGGAGTGGGACAAATGTTAAAGCAGGAGTCAGGAGACTTGGTAGCATCCCTAAATTGCTGTCATCCTGGACAAACCAGAATCATCTGCTCCCATGCTCAGAGATCCCATTATCATTGGTCTGGGATGAAGTCTAAGCTTGGTGTGGTTATAAAAGTATTAATACTTCCCAGGTAACTCTACTGTGCACCCAGGGATGAGAACCATTGCCACAGCAATAGTTTGGTATTGTCCACTGCTCTTTGGAGAGGAGAGGTGGGACAGTCAGAGCTTATTTTAGGAGAAATTAAAGCAGAGTTGGAGGGGAACATAGTGGACATTTGACTGACTCTCAGTGTCCATCTCACTCAAACGCTTAGCCTGAGCCACCTAGGGGACCTCATTCTCTTGGCCGATGATGGATTCAGGGTGGAGAACATGACCCAGTCTGGTTGATGAGACATAAGCAGTCTGCTGCTGCTGGTCGGGGGTCAGGGGTGCCATTCTGGGAAAGGTCTCTCACCTAGGAGAAAGTCCCAGAAGGAGATATTCTCTCTTCTTCCTCATGACATTTTGTCTGGATGTGATGCTTGGTTCCACTGGAGCTATCTGGTTACCCACTTACGGAGGGAGTAAACATCAAAGCTCAGAAGACCCTAGGTCTTTAAAAAAGAATAATAATTAGTTAATTTTTGGCTGCGCTGGGTCTTCAGTGTTGTGCGTGGACTTTCTCTAGTTGTAGTGAGCAGGGGTTCTCTTGTTGCAGAGCATGGGCTTAGTTGTCTTGCGGCATGGGGATCTTCCCTGACCGGGAATTGAACCTGTGTCCCCTGCCTTGGCAGGTGACTTCTTCACTGCTAGACCACCAGGGAAGTCTCAGCCTTGGGTCTTCAAGACATGTAAGCCACCTTATCAAGCTGCCCAGGAGCCCACCCTACCTTTGAGATACTATAAACTAGATATTGACAGCCACTTTTATTAAGATTTTATTGTGTAGGCAAACACACTCTAAATGATATAGTGAAAGATTGTTCATTCCTGACATAAAAACATAGAGTTTTCTGATGTGGCCCTCTCTTGAACTGTGCCAGTCTTTGTTGACGCTTTGGTTAAGGTCAAGTCTGGGTCCTGGAATCTCATAGAGTGATAGATAGAGAGAGTTATATTATTTGAACTCTTTTTTTTTGGCTGAGTAGACAAGAACCAGAGAAGTAATATGACCTTTCTAAGGTCACATAGCAAATTTGTTATGTGGTTATGTCTAGAAACCCAGCAGATATTGTCTTACTAGACTCAGTTGGAAAGGCCATCCTTCTAATACGCAACTATCTCTTCTATCTTAATACGCCCATGTTTACGGTGATGCCAAGAATGTTTCTCACCAAACTTAGAAAGTGTAAAACATGGTGTTCAGCCTTTCAAATTAGTATGGGGTCTTGCTGCATCAAAAAGGTTTCATTCTGAACAGTACACATTTGCCAATCAAGAGAAATTAGGTAATTGACCAGATTCCTTTAGTTCTGTATCATAAGCCACCAGACCTGGTTGAATCTTTGCTTTACCCTGGAGCAAAGTGGATGTCGGCTTCCTTCACATGGCTTGTCAGAAATGTGACCAATTCACTTTCCCTTCCATGCTTTCCTGGCACAGACATTACACTCTGAACTCAGAGATTCCTTCCGTCTGCCTACAGTGCTGTATGATATTAAAGTGAAAATAGTGCTGGGAGGGGTAATACTCAAATCCATGCTTCTTATGTGAAAGTAAGAGGATCCCTGTGCAGGCTCCCTGGGGGAAACGATGCATACCTTCCCGGAAAACAGACCTAACCTGATGATAAAAAGAAAAGGGTACGGGAGAAATCCAGTTTCAGGAGATATCTATTCACTTATTTCTGCCTGGGGATCTTTGGGTGGAACAGATTATAAGTACTGATAAGTTGCTTTGTCTCAAAGCAGTGAATGAAGTTTTGGGCGAATTTTTTTTTTTTCTCTAGAACATTCACTGAATGTAACTGAGCCTAAAAAGGGAATGGGCTATGGTCAGAGTTCCATTTACCATGATTGTATATAGCACATTGTATCAAAACTTAGTGGTGCCAAACAACAAACTGTTAGAATGAATTTTGTGGGACAGGGATTCAGGCAGAGTACAGCAAGTCTCGGGTCTTATCTGGAAAGCTCTCTATCAATCCTGAAGACTGGAAGCTTTGTTCCCTTACATTGTGGAGGTGAAAGCTGGCTGCTGGCTGTAGCCAGTCCTCTCTACATGGACTAACTTGGGCTTCTTCACCATGTCCACACAGGTGTCCTAAAAGACAGAGCCAGGCAGAAGCTGTATCCTTTTTTTAAAAAAAATATTTATTTAATTTAGGCTGTATTTGGTCTTTGTTGCTACACATGGGCTTTCTCTAGTTGCAGCAAGCAGGGGCTACTCTTTCTTGTGGTGCATGGGCTTCTCACTGTGGTGGTTTCTCTTGTTGGGGAGCACAGACTCTGGGCACGTGGGCTCCAGTAGTTGCAGCAATAGAGCTCAGTAGCTGTGGCTCTTGGACCCTAAAGCAGACAGGCTTCAAACCTGTGGCACGTGGACTCAGTAGTTGCCCCGCACGGGCTTGTGGGAGCTCCTGGACTAGGGATCAAACTCATGTCCCCTGCATTGGCAAGTATTTCTATCTACTGTGCCACCAGGGAAGTCCAGAAGCTGTATTCTTTTTTGTTGACCCAACCTTGGAAGCCACTTAGCCATATTCTATTGATCAAAATCTTGCCCAGGAAAAGGGGAGGGCACAGAGAGATATCTTAAGTGAGTAACAAGGTCCTGGGAAAGCAAGTGGGACTGGAAACACTTCTGGAGCTTTTTGAGAAAATAAAAAGTTATAACCAGACTTGGAACAATGGACTGGTTCCAAACTGGGGAAGGAGTATGTCAAAGCTGTATATTGTTACCCTGATTATTTAACTTATATGCAGAGTCCATCATGAGTAATGCCAGGCTGGATGAAACACAAACTGAAATCAAGATTGCTGAGAGAAATACCAATAACCTCAGATATGCAGATGATACCACCCTTATGGCAGAAAGTGAAGAGGAACTGAAGAGTCTCTTGATGAAGGTGAAAGAGGAGAGTGAAAATGCTGGCTTAAAGCTCAACATTCAAAAAACTAAGATCATAGCATCCAGTCCCATCACTTCATGGCAAATATATGGGGAAACAATGAAAACAGTGACAGACTTTATTTTCTTGGGCTCCAAAATCACTGTAGATAGTGACTGCCACCATGAAATTAAAAGATGCTTGCTCCTTGGAAGTAAAGCTGTGATAAACTTAGTGTATTAAAAAGCAGAGGCATCACTTTGCTGACAAAGGTCCCTATAGTCAAAACTATGGTTTTTCCAGTAGTTATGTATGGATATGAGAGTTGGGCCATAAAGAAGGCTGAGTGCTGAAGAACTGATACTTTTGAACTGTGGTGTTGGAGAAGACTCTTGAGAATCCCTTGGACTGCAAGGGATTGGGACTGCAGTCAATCCCAAAGGAAATCTTCAGCCCTGAATATTCATTGGAAGGACTGATGCTGGAGCTCCAATACTTTGGCCACCTGATGCAAAGAGCTGACTCTTTGGAAAAGACACTGATGCTGGGAAAGATTGAAAGCAGGAGGAGAAGGGGATGACAGAGGATGAGATGGTTGGATGTCATCACCAACTCAATGGACGTGAGTTTGAGCAAATTCCAGGAGATGGTGAATGACAGGGACGCCTGGCGTGCTGCAGTCCATGGGGTCGCAAAGAGTTGAACACGACTGAGCAGCTGAACAGCAACAACAGTCAGCTTACTACGGTCATGGGGACTCCATCTTCTTTTGTATCTGTCTTCTCTGGCTGTAGAGAAATCTCTCACTTTATCCGTATCTCATTCAGCAGAAAAGTTGTTTAATTAAAAATCTGTGAAGAGTGGATCAGTCTAAACCTGTCTGCAGTACTTGAAAAGTAATTCCAGATGTAGGTATGTCCTTCAGAAACATCTCTACAGAAAAGGAAAAGTACATTGAATCTGCCTGTAAAGAATATTGTTGTCAAGGTAATTAAGCAGCAGGTACTCACAAATGAGCTGGATCTTGATGTTGTCTTAGACCTTCTGTTTTAAAATTTACCCCCTCTGAAAGGTAAGGTCTGGCTCTGTCCACCTTAGAAATCTATAAAACAGTGCTGTGTCGTGGAAGGATTGGAACTAAGAGGGTTTGGAGTCAAAGCTTCAATCACTGCCCAGATCTGGTCTTGAACAGCTAATATTTCTTTCTTTCTTTAAATGTCTGGCTGTGCTGGGTCTTCACTGCTTCGAGGGCTTTTCTTTAGTTGGGGTGAGCAGCGGCTACTCTTTGTTATAGTGCAGGTGCACGGCTTCTTACTGCTTCTTGTTGCAGAGCACGGGTTCAGAGCACGTGGGCCCAGCAGCTGCAGCTCTAGCGCTGTAGGCTCTAAAGCGCGGGGTCAGTGCGGCATGTGGACTCAGTGCTTGTGGCACACAGGCTTAGTTGCTCCTCAGTATGTGGGGTCTTCCCAGACCAGAGAAGTCCAGCCAATAATTTCTTAAAGCCTTTGTTCCCCATCTAGAGTCTAGAATAAGGACACTAATAGAACCTACCTCCTGGAAGATACAAGAGAATGCCTGTAATACAAGTAGGCTTCGAATGTTGTAGTTATCTCGTGGGGCCAGCTGCGATGCAGTTCAATGGCAAAATGCAGGTTAAGTCATTTTGCATACTGTAAAACTCTGTGGCGAATTTGGTATTATTATTATTATACTCAATTTTCTAACTCTCCCCTAGCTGAGAAGTTCTGAAATCTGGTGCTGATGAAATTTATCCAACAAAATAATTTAAAATATGGATTTTTGATAACTGGTTTGGGAGATTTTACTCAGTGGGTCTGAAGTTGAATTGGAGAAACTTATAGTACACCTGCCCCGCCTCATCTCCAATGCAGGAGATGCAGGTTTGATCCTGGGTCGGGAAGATCCCCTGGAGAAGGGAATGGCAACCCACTCCAGTATTCTTGCCTGGAGAGTTCCATGGACAGAGGAGCCTGGCGGGCTGCAGTCTGTGGGGCTGCGTGTCTGACAACAATACCCTGCCCCAGGCGATGCTGATGCATCAGATGCACTCAAGGTGGCCCTTTGGAATCTGCTAAGAAGATCCCTGGGAAACCTGAGGCCTTGGACAGTAAAGTCCAGAGAATGGAGTTCTGCTTCATAGCAGGCTGTTGAGGGAGCTCCCACTCAACAGACATCAGACAGTCTGCAGACATCAGACAGTGTCAGAATGTTTACACACCTGAGAGGGGAAATGGGAGGAGAGAGCTAGCTGAGACCACCCAAGGGAAGGTCTGTCTCCATGGGAATCTATTAGTGTCATCATTGTCTTGGGTTTTGTGGCTGTGAGCGTTTGTCTATTGACTAGGGAAAGAAGTTTTTAGCTAATAAAGTAGGAAAATTACCCAGGATTTAATTTTTGTTTGAAAGATCAAATGATTAAGGAGCAAAACACACTTTGACCAAGTTACATGTCAAGAATCATTAAAATAAGCTGCTGGACTTCCCTGGGGTCCAGTGATTAATACGAATCCACCTGCCAGTGCAGGGCATGTGGATTTGATCCCTGGTCTGGGAAGATTTCACATATGAGGGGGGATGCACCTACGCACATGTGCCACAGCTACTGAGCCTCTCATTCTAGAGCCTGTGAGCCTAGATTCTCTGCTCTGGAACAAGAGAAGCCACCTCAGTAAGAAGCCCTAACGCCACAAGAAAGAATAGTCCCCTTTTGCCGAAACTAGGGCGAGCCCATGTGCGTCATCGAAGATCCAGCAAAGCCAAAAGAGAAGACAGCTACTGGTATGACTCAGGGAACACAACCCGGGGCTCTGTAACAATCTAGAGGGGCGAGAAAGCGTGGGACATGGCAGGGAAGTTCAAGAGGGAGGGGACATATGTACACCTGTGGTTAATTCATGTTGATGTATGGCAGAAATCAAACCAATATTGTAAAGCAATTATCTTTCAATTAAAAATGAATAATTTTTTTTAAAAAGCTGCTGATTCCTTTACAATTGGCTGCTATTTCTTTTGCTCAACAATGGATATGATGTTTCTGAAAGAGACCTGCAGCAGTAAGCTGGCTGTCAGTACCTCTGACCCGTAGTCCACTCTGCCTTTCTAGAGGAAGCGGAGGCGCCAAAGTCAAGGAGTTGCCGCTGAGCGCGATACTGATGAGAAGTCAGAAGTGATTTATCTTACTTTCTTTGGGAAGCGTATTCCAAGGCAGTTTTGAAGAACTCAGGAATGGCTGTATTGAAGGAATCATTTTCAGTCTGTAACACAGTTTTGCCTGCCTCCATCCCTCTGGCATACTCTTCTGTGATTTTTAAAATGTTAACGTTTTTTGGTAAAACATTTTTCCCTTCTCTGTTTAACAGAAGAAACTGCATCAGTTAAATAACTTTTCATATCCCCATTTCTTCCTTTTACCCATACATCATATCTAGAATAATTTTAAGGAAGTTGCTGATGACATTTCCAACTTCAAATAAATCCTCATAATTACTTTATATTTGTCCTCACTACCAAAATTTTTTGCTTCAATAGTACTCATGTAATTGAATATATATGAAATATATTGAATATTGAATATACACTAAATTTATGGAATGTAAAAGAATATTCAGTTTATTATTCTTAATGTATTTTAAAATATTTTTGTGTCTTTTTTAAGTCTGCTGTAGCCTCCTGTCAGGATTTGAGGATTAGTAAGTGAAAGTGAAAATGAAGTTGCTCAGTCGTGTCCAACTCTTTGTGACCCATGGACTGTAGCCCACCAAGCTCCTCCGGCCATGGGAATCCCAAGGATACTGAAGTGGGTTGCCATTTCCTTCTGCAGGGGATCTTCCTGACCCAGGGATCGAACCCAGGTCTCCTGCATTGCAGGCAGACGCTTTAACCTCTGCGCCACCAGGGAAGCCCCAAGGATTAGTAAGTGATATTTATGCACTCTAGTTTTCCTTACCAGAATCGACATAGAAAAAGACACAATACAATTCTTACTCTGCCCTCTGGTGGCGGCAACTGAGTACGCATTTTCTTTCTAGCCTTGTCTACTCTAGGATATAAATAATCATACCTAACACATATTAGGGGTCTCCCAGGTGGCTCAGAGGTAAAGAACCTGTCTGCTGACGCAAGAGACACAGGTTTGATCCCTGGATCTAGAAGATCCCCTGGAATAGAAAATGGCAACCCACTCTAGTATTCTTGCCTGGAAAATTCCGTGGACAGAGCTGGGCAGGCTACAGTCCATGGCGGTCACAAAGAATCTGACATGACTGCGCACACATGCAACACGTATCAAGCATTACATTGAGCATTGTGGCAGGCATTGCATGCATCTTTTCAACAGTTTAAGGAATAAGGAAGTTGATCACAGAAGTCAGAACCTAGCATATGGAGGAAAGATTTGAATCCAAGAATGTCCAAATCCAAAGCCTACACTCATGTTGTTATGGCATGCTGCCTCCCATCCAGTATCTTCAGAGAAGAAGATAGCCTAACAAAACTAGGCTTTGGGTCTCTGAGAGCTTCATGCAGGTTAAACCTGTCTTTAAGATCCATCCCTACAAATTTCTGTCTGTTTTACCTTGGTCACATTATGTAACATAGTTAAACCTCTGTACTCTCATCTTTGACTCTCAATGAGAAATCATTGTGGCCACACTTCAGAGGTCTTTGGTGAGAATTAAACAAAATAATCCATAAACACACAAAGTAAGTACCAAAACATTGTTGGTCTGATGACCATAATCTTGTTGAAAAATATTCTGTTTGCCCCAAACTCAAGTTTGTTGGACACATTTTCTCTTGGTTCTTGTCCTTTTAAAAAAATTTATTTATTTATTTTTGGCTGCACTGGGTTTTGTTGCTGTGTGGGCTTTCTCTAGTTGCGGTGAGAGGGGGCTACCTCCGAGTTGCGGGCAGGCTTCTCATTACGATGGCTTCTTTTGCTGCAAAGTACAGGCTCTAGGGTGCACAGGCTTCAGTCATTGCTGCATGTGGGCTCAGTAGTTGCATTGTGCGGGCTCTGGAAAGCAGACTCAGAAAGCTGCACAGGACTCAGCCACCCCACCACATGTGGAATCTTCCCAGACCAGGGATTGGACTGGTTGCTGTCCCCAGTATTGGCAGGCAGATTCTTAACCACTGGATCACCAGGGAAGTCCCTCAGTTCTTGTCTTTTATATGGCTTCCCCATAAATTTTATTTTTTTTCCCCCATAACTTTTAAATGCAATTTTCCTGGTAAAAAGAGACCTTCAGTTTTTTTGTCATGTCATGGAGCTACCCTGCAAACTGAATTTTTCCCTCTGTGAGTCTAGTTTATAACAGTTGCCTTTGTTTTCCTGTGTGTGCTTGTGTGCTTAGTTGCTCAGTCGTGTCCGCCTCTGTGCCACCCCATGGACTGTAGCCCGCCAGGCTCCTCTGTCCATGGGGATGCTCCAGGCAAGAATACTGGACTGGGTTGCCATGCCCTCCTCCAGGGGTTCTTCCCTACCCAGGGATTGAACCCAGGTCTCCCACACTGCAGGCAGATTCTTTACCATCTGAGCCACCAGGGAAGCCACTAGGAAAAGTTGTTTTCCTAGGAAGCAGCAAATGAGAATATGATATGGTCCCTGGACCTTTGTTTCTTGTATATTATTCTATTCAAAGCCATTTGGGAATTCATCTCTTAATAAGAAAACTGTATGAATTTATTAATGATTTATGTATGGTTTGGTTACAGATTTAAAATCTTTTCTTTTAATTTAAATTTGCTTATTTATTTTTGGCTGCTCTGGATCTTTGTTGCTGTGCATGGGCTTTCTCTAGCTGTGGCAAGTGGGGCTACCCTCTTACTGCGGTGTGCGGGCTTCTCATTACAGTGACTGCTCTTAATTGTGGAGCATGGGCTCTAGGCACACAGGCTTCAGTAGTTGAGGTGGGAGCATGCGAACTTCTGTAGTCGTGGCTCGCAGGCTCAGTAGTTGTGGCACATGGGCTTAGTTGCCCTACAGCATGTGAAATCTTCCCGGACCAGGAATCAAACCCCCATCCCCTGCATTGGCAGGTGTATTCTTAACTACTGGACCACCAGCGTGGTCCCACTAATTTCTATCTGGGTCCAAATCTTGCTGACTAAAGGGACCCACCATGCTTGAAAAAGAAGTCATCACCCAATGAAAATGTTTTTAGTGAAGGAAACAGATGGTGTGCTGGTGTAAGGATGGTAAAGTTCTTTTTAAATGCATCAGAAACTCATGAAAAATAAATGGTACACTTTTTTTAAAAATCCACACTTCTTGCAAGATTGTGGTGAGCAGGAATTTTTACATTATGTTAGTGAGTATGTAAATTGGCATGGTGTTTTTGAGCAATAATTTGGTATTTTGTAGTAATAGCTTTAAAGATGTTCATTTCACTTTCAGAAATCTGCCCTAAAGAAAAAAACAAGCACAGCTTTAGCTAAACAGATGCTCATTATAGCATTATTGATGACCAGAAAGTTAGAAATCACCAGTGTGTGAATAGTAGAGGATTGTTTCTATAAATGATTGTACTTACAGTAAGATTAACTACAGTATATCCATTAAAAATATTGATTTAGGAGATGACTTGGGAAAATACAATACAATGATAGTGGAAAAAGAAAACCAAAATACCGAACTATCCATACTATAATCTGTCTATCTATCTGCAAATTATATACACATATAAATACACTATTTCCTCCCTATTTCACATTCTGGCTTCGTATTCTAACAGAATTTTCTGCAACACTCCCGAGCTATTTCTTGCCTCCAGTAGGTCATATCATCAAGAATGGATTGCACTGAACCAAAGCATCTCCACTACTGTTAGAAAGGATTTGTCATGTTCACATTTTCATTTTATCCTGTCACGGGGTATTGGTCTGAATATGGGAAAAAAACCTATACAACAAACAGGGGTATGGATTCAGAAATTATGGCTGGCTGTTTATTTCTAACATGTAGTTGATATAGTAACATCATTATTTTCTAGATTCTTTTTTTTAGCCTGTTTTATCAAAAAGGGCAGTTCTATACTGGACCTTAATCTACACATTGATCATTTTAAAAAGAGCCACATATTCCTTCAACAATACATAATAGTATTTTAATTCTGTTATTTATCTTTTGCATTTTCAGCTTCAGTGAGATATAACTGAGAAGTAATAAAGTGTACCTTCTTAAGTATGTAATTTGATAAACTTTGACATATGTGTGCACACCTGTGGCATTAGCTATCTATTGTTGTGTTACGGATTACCTCCCAAATTAAGGGCTTAAAACAATACGCCTTTGTTATCCTACAAATATTTCTGTGGATCAGGAATTTGGGAGTGGTGTAGCTGGGTGGCTCAGGCTCAGGATATCTCATGTAGCTCCAGTCAAGATGTTTGAAGGGCTGCAGATGGTAAAGAACCTGCCTGCCAATGCAGGAGACACAAGAGACGTGGGTTCGATCCCTGGGTCGGGAAGATCCCCTGGAAAAGGAAATGGCAACCCACTCCAGTATTCTTGCCTAAAGAATTCTATGGACAGAGGATCCTGGTGGGCTACAGTCCACAGGGTCACAAAGAGTCAGACACGACTAAGTGATGCACGCATGCACACACACACAGACATCTGAGGATTTGACTGAGGCCAGATAATCTGCTTCCCAGATGGCACACTCTCGTGGCTGTTGGCAGGAGTCCTCAGTTTTTTGCCTTAGATTACATGTGGGGGAAATATCTCCACAGTGGCTGGTTACTCCTCACTGAATGAGTGAGCCAAGAGACAGCAAACAAGAGAGAACTGCAGTGTCTCATGACCTGGGCTCCAAGACTTATCATCACCCCCTCTTAATTCTACTTTTCAGAAGTAAGTCACTTAGTGCCGCCCACACTCAAGGAAGGAAGATTAGGCTCTGCTCCTGGAAGGAAGGAATATCAGAGAATCTGTGAGTGTATTTTAAAACCCGCACATGCATGAAGTTAGCAGCACAATCAAGACAATGAACATATACCATGTTAATTCAGATTCTAAGCCAAATGAAATGTTAATGTGCTTAATAATATTTCAACTTTGATGGTAAGTTTCTAAATTACATAAAGTATTTTCCCAAATACCACTGTTACCTTGTGTAACAGTGGACAGAGGACCTTTCAGATTGAATTATTTTCAGAGTGTTTTCAAAATTGTTCTTTGAGCAGTCAGCACATCTTTTATGCATGAAGCTGGTAAACATCCAGCAAATTCGGGCCAGAAATATACAAATTCCTTATTTGGAAGATAAAGAAAGGGGAAAGGATGCGGCAGAGGATAAATAAGAATATGTACATAAATTATGTTTCTTTAATGTCAGGCCTCTGACTCCCTCATGACCTTGTCAGAAAACATTATTTGGAACGCCTAAAGAAAGATGTTTCTCTGATAAATACTGAACATGTGCTTTTCTGGTATGCCAGCACCTCTACAGCAAGCACCCAGAGAGCACATTTTCTATCTCCTGAGTATTTCTGGGAGCAAAGGGTTTCCTCTGTCACTGCTGCTCTTGCAGCACCTGTATGATGACCACATCACAAATGACACTGCCGCCCTCCGTGTAGTATGCACTTTGTGCATATATCTGGTGCTATGCTGTCGCTTGAACACACATTAGCTCATTTCTTTCTTATAAATCCCTCTAAGAGAGGAGTACTATCCTCATTTTAATTTTTTTCTCTGTTAAGAATGTTGGTGAAATTAAGACAACCCATGGTCATTCCTTCAATCATTTGTGCACCCTTCATCCAACAACTGTTTTTTGAGCACTAGCTCCGTGCCTGGTGCTGTTTAGGTGCTGGGGGTTTTGAAAGAACAAAACTGCTAAAAATCTCCACCTTCAGAATTACATGAAGGAAGTGACATTTAAACACAGACTGTTCAAAGTCTGGATTCCTAACCACCATATCAGTGGTTCTCAAACTTTTACGGGAGTAAACATCACCTGAGAAGCTTCGTAATAATACATCAGGTGGTCAAAGTATTGGAGCTTCACCTTAAGCATCACTCCTTTCAATGAATACTCAGGGCTGATTTCCTTTAGGAGTGACTGGTGTGATCTCCTTGCAGTCCAAGGGACTCTCAAGAGTCTTCTCCAACAGCACAGTTCAAAAGCATCAATTCTTTGGCACTCAGCCTTCTTTGGCCACTTTATGCAAAGAGCCAACTCACTGGAAAAGACCCTGATGCTGGGAAAGGCAGGAGGAGAAGGGGATGACAGAGGATGAGATGGTTGGATGGCATCAGCGATTCAATGGACATGAGTCTGAGCAAGCTCCAGGAGAGAGTGAAACACAGGAAAGCCTGGTGTGCTGCAGTTCATGGGGTCACAAAGAGTTGATATGACTGAGTGACTAAACAACAGCAACCTTCTTTATGGTCCAAATCTCACATCCATACTGACTACTGGAAAAACCATGGCTTTGACTATAGGGACCTTTGTTGGCAAGGTAACGTCTCTGCTTTTTTAATATGCTGTCTAGCTTTGTCATAGCTTTTCTTCCAAGGAATAATTGTCTTTTAATTTCATGGCTGCAGTCACCATCCACAGTGATTTTGGAGCCCAAGAAAATAAAATATGTCATTTCCACTTTTTCCCCTTCTACTTGCTCTGAAGTGATGGGACTGGATGCCATGATCTTAGTTTTTTGAATGTTGAGTTTTAAGCCAGCTTTTTCACTCACCTCTTTCACCCTCATTGAAAGGCTGTTTAGTTCCTCTTTGCTTTTGGCCATTAGATTGGTTTTCATTTGCATTTCTGGGGCTGTTGATATTTCTCCCGGCAGTCTTGATGCCAGCTTGTGATTCATCCAGCCCAGCATTCTGCATGATGTACTCTGCATATAAGTTAAGTAAGCAGGGTGACAATATACAGCCTTGTCATGCTACTGCTGCTGCTGCTGCTACGTCACCTCAGTCGTGTCCGACTCTGTGTGACCCCAGAGACGGCAGCCCACTAGGCTCCCCCGTCCCTGGGATTCTCCAGGCAAGAACACTGGAGTGGGTTGCCATTTCCTTCCCCAGTTCATGAAAGTGAAACGTAAAAGTGAAGTCGCTCAGTTGTGTCCGACTCCTAGCGACCCCATGGACTGTAGCCTACCAGGCTCCTTCGTCCATGGGATTTTCCAGGCAACAGTACTGGAGTGGGGTGCCATTGCCTTGTCATACTCCTTTCTCAATTTGGAACCAGTCCGTTGTTCCATCATTGGTTCTAACTGTTGCTTCTTGACCTACATACAGGTTTTTCAGGAGGCAGGTAAGGTGGTGTGCATTCCATCTGTTTAAAAATTTTCCACAGTTTCTTGTGATCCACACAGTCAAATGCTTTAGCATAATCAATGATGCAGAAGTAGATGTTTTTCTGGGACTCTTTTGCCTTCTCCATGATCTAGCAAATGTTGGCAATTTGATCTCTGGTTATATTACAGGGCAAAGGGGAGTTTGCATGTGTAATTAAGCTTATCGATCCTAAAGTGGAGATTATCCTAGTTTGTTCAGGTGAGACTAATGTAATCACGTAATCCCTTAAAAGCATAAAAGGAGGGTGAAGGGCTGTGACAGAAAGGGAAGTCAGAGAGATTCCAAGAGTGAGCTGTGTTTGAGGTGCAGGCTCTAAGACATAAAAGTCATGTGCAGTGACTGGAGACAGGCTTCCAGGAGCTTATTCAAAGCGTGGAAGAGGCTCTAGGAGAAAAGAGTGGTCTCGGATGACAACTAGCAAGGAACCAAGAACCTCAACCCTACAACCACGAGGAACTGAATTCAGCCGGCCTAAAAGAGCATGGATGTAGATCATCCCCAGAGCCTCCGGTAAGGAATGTGTCTCTGTTGACACATTAATTTTTAGGCTACTGAGACCTGTAGGACTTCTGCCTACAGAACTGTGAAATATTAATAATATCTGGGTTGTTTGTTTTAAGCTGCAGAGTTTGTTGTAAGTTGTTATGGTCTTGTAACAAAGCATAATACACAACCAGGAGTTGGGATCCTGTCACACCTGTGCATAGTTAGAATGAATGAGTTGTTTTTTTTTTTTTTAGTTTTTTATTTTTTAAATTTTAAAATCTTTAATTCTTACATGCGTTCCCAAACATGAACCCCCCTCCCACCTCCCTCCCTATAACATCTCTCTGGGTCATCCCCATGCACCAGCCCCAAGCATGCTGCATCCTGCGTCAGACATAGACTGGCGATTCAATTCTTACATGATAGTATACATGTTAGAATGTCATTCTCCCAAATCATCCCACCCTCTCCCTCTTCCTCTGAGTCCAAAAGTCCGTTATACACATCTGTGTCTCTTTCCCTGTATGAATGAGTTTCTTACAGATCGAGAGCACATTCTGCAGCACCAGGGTTTACCTGGGAATAAAGAGCTGTATTTGCCCCTGTGCTATTGCAAGAGGAATGGGCAAACTCATTTTCATGGGCTGCCACTAGAAATGGCTTGAAAAGAAAAGGAGATAAAGGGGGAATTACTTCTACAAGGGCCATTCATTGTTAGGGGGTTTGCTGGGCTGCTTGTCATGATGTTGCCAAGACTTCAGTAGCACTGCCCAGGGCTCCGTTTGCATGCTCACATTTTGACGCCAATCTTAATAAAACAGCTGCTATTCCTGGACTTAATAATTCGTGGTTGAATGAAGAATAGGAACAGGTGAATGGGCAACCTTAATGGCTTTTGAATAGCTGGATAACCTGTGATGCCGAAGAAAGCGCTATTTTGCTCTACACTGGGAGAAGCTGTCCCAATTGGATAAAGCTGTATGAAACTGTGTTATCTGTTGTGTTGTGATAACTCAACAGTTATATGTGTGATATCTGATAACTGTGTTATCTGTTAAACTGTTGAGGGTTTTTTTTTTTGTGTGTGTGCTTCATAAAACTGCACCACATGAAAATCACCTGAGAGCCTTTAAAAAAAATACTTGACCTTGGGTCTCAGCATCAGAAAAATCTGATTAAATTAGTCAGTATGGAGCTAATGAACCAAGTTGAAAAGCCCTTCAGAATTGATTCTGGTTGGATCATTCTTGTCACAACAGCCAACTTGCTGTTCCCGTGCTAAAGAATCTCAGGATAAGAAGAAATTCAACTCATGTGCCTGACACGTAAAGACTTTTTTAAAAAAATAACACTTGTTGCAGGCATAGGTGAATAAAATAATACACAGTGCCTCAGAATATTGAAAATACCGTAAAGATTGAAAATGCCATCAGTTTTAATGATCAGATCATGAAGTGACTTGAGGGTGGTCTTAATAGTAAATAATTAAACTCTAAGTGTTCTTTTAGATTAAATCACTGTATTTATGAGGATGGCCTGGGGGTCAAATGGAAATGATTTTTAAAAAAATTCTAAAAGGCTATTCGATATATCATAATGCCTTTGGAAGAATTTTTTTTTTCTTTTCTACTGACGATTCAAGGAAAATCTTCTAGGTCTTTACCATTTAAGAGCAGATAGTAAGAGATATATTGAAAAGTCTTTTATAGAGTCACAGTAACCTCAGGGGATTGTTAAGGAGAGCACCAGTAATTGGGTAGTATGTGTTAATAGTAACTGTATTTTAAGGTACAGAAGGGGAAGAAGAGATTTTTCTGCATCTCAAGGTCTCGTTGACTTTTTGATAATATGTAAAAATCTTGAGTATTTTTGTGAAAGGAGAGCACCAGCAATTGTGTAGTGTGTGTTAACAGTAACTGTATTTTAAGCTACAGAAAGGGAAGAAGAGATTTTTCTGCATGTCATCTTAAGGTCTCATTGAGTTTTTGATAATATATAAAAATCTTGAGTGTTTTTGTTTAAGCTCTGTTTTCATCCATAGGATTGTGGCACCCGGGAATCTAATATATTTTTCAAGACCCTTTTCTCTTTAACCAGCTTTTGATTTCTTGCTCATACGATCAAATCTCCGTAAGAAATTATCCCTTCCCTTCTGCTTCCCACTGCAAAACCTGACTGCCCTTCAGCTCAGATGGTCTTTTGTGAATGCCATCTTTTCTCTTGCTAAGCCCATGTTAAGGTGTCAGTTTCTAGAATTTCCATTACCAACACCTCTCCTTCCAAAGTTCTATTTTTGAATGTCCTTTCACTTTTGACTTGTTCTCCATTAGCCTACCCCTGTCTTTTGCCTTTTCTAGTCTATGAATAGAGGCAAGGGCAAAAAGATGCCAACGGATATGTTAATTTATACTTGACCTGAAGTGATGTCAGCCACAGGGAGTGCATCACACCTGGTGTATCCCAGTGAGAAAGTACAAAGGAGCAGCTGCCAACTTTTCAGAAATACAATTGCCTGCCCTTCTCTTGCAAATGGTTTCGTGATTTGGTAGAAGCACAGCAATTTAAAACCTTAGCTTGGCTTGTCACCCACTTAAACAAAAGACTGCTGGCTGCTTTGAAATGAGCAATATAGTCATCGCTGCTAAGATGAGGTTGTGCTTTTCTTGGTTAGTTTGAAAATTATTTAAAAAAAAAAAGAAAAAGAACTTTAAACGTCTGTTTCAGTATGGACCTTAAAAAGATAGCTGTTGTTCATTTCATCATAAGCAGTTGTTGGAAGCTCTGTGCCCTACAGATTAGTAAAAATATCAGGAAAGGACAAGAGCAACTCGTTTGAGATAGCTGTGCAGAAAATAAAGCACGTAGAGATGGAGCGGAAGAGATAGAAACAGGAGTACAAATGGGAGAATAAGACTTGGATGAAAGGATTATCAATTTTTTGCTTATATTTTCTAATTCAGCTCTCTTTAACATAGAATGATATGTAAGCACCTTGAAATAAGGCAAAATAAAACCCTTTTTAGACACTCCTTAATAGCCTTTTCTTGTATTTACAAAGTGCCTGAAAGAACAGTATCTTCACCATTACCTTTTGATCCTCTGCCCAGTGCAAACTTTCTCCTCCATTGCTGTTCCAAACCTGTCCCTGTCAAGGTGACTGGCAATCCTGAATTGTCTCCACATTATCTGAAAATGTGGACCACTCCTGTGTCAAACCTCGCTCCTCTCATAGCTTGTCTCCCACCCTTGCCCCCTTCTCCAGTTATCTCTTTTTTTAAAAAGCTGAAGAATAGTTGATTTACAATGCTGTTAATTGCTGCTGTACAGAAAAGTGACTCAGTTATTCATACACATTCTTTTTTCATATTTTTTCCACTGTGACTTATCACAGGATACTGAATATGCTGTGCTATACCGTAGGACCTTGTTGTTTATTCATTCTAGATATACCAGTTTGCATGTGCTAATCTTGAACTCCGGATCCAACTGTCTCTCACTTGCCACCCATTTGGCACCTGCCAGTCTATTCTCTATGTCCCTGACATGTCTCTGTTTCACAGAGAGGTCCATTTGTGTCATATTTTAGACTTTACTTATAAGTGCTATCATGGTGTTTGTCTTGCTGACTTAATATGATAATCTCTGGTTGCAACCACGTTGCTGCAAATGGCACTTGGTTCTTTTTAATGGCCGAGTAGTATTCCATTGTATACAGGTACCACATCTTCTTTATCCATTCGTCTGTTGATAGATATTTAGGCTTTTCCATGTCTTGGCTATTGTGAACAGTGCTGCTATGAACATAGGGATGCATGTATCTCTTTGGATTATAGTTTTGTCTGGATGTATGCCCAGGAGTGGAATTGCTGGATCATATGTTGATTCTTTTTTTAATTTTTTGAGGAACTTCCATACTGTTTTCCACAGCAGCTATACCAGTTTACATCCCCACCAACGATGCAGAAGTGTTCCTTTTTCTCTACGTCCTCTCAGGCGTTTGTTGTTTGTAGACTTTTAAATGTCCATCCATCAGTTTAGCAGCTCCCTTTTTAAGTCATCTTTGTGAACTTATCTTCCTTGGTTGCCTATAAATGTAGTGTACCCTACGTCCCTGTCTACTGTTCTGAAAGTGAAAGTGAAGCCGCTCAGTCGTGTCCGCCTCTTTGTGACCCCATGAACTGTAGCCCACCAGGCTCCTCCATCCATGGGATTTTCTAGGCAAGAATACTGGAGTGGGCTGCCATTTCCTTCTCCAGGGAATCTTCCTGACCCGGGGATCGAACCCGGGTCTCCCACATTGCGGGCAGACGCTTTACCATCTGAGCCACCAGGGAATCCCCCACTCTTCTGATTTGATATATTCTCCTGAACTTTGTTTTCTCTACTCCCTAGAGTTTTAATTATTATCTCTGTTGTTTAATTGAGTATATTTGACATGCAACCTTGTATAAATTTGTGTATAGCATGTTGCTTCAGTACTTAACATGCATGCCTTGCTTGGTTGCTCATTGCATATTTGCACCCTTAAACAGCATCAGTCATATCCCCTACCCTATTCCCCAGGATCCCTCATTTTACTGTCTTTTATGAGTTTGACTTTTTTATACTTCACACAGGTGCTATTATACAGTACTTGACTTTCTCCATCTGTCTTATCTCACTTAGCATAATGTACTCAGGGTCTATCCATGTTGTTGCAAATGGCAGGATGTCCTTCTTTCTCATGGGTGAATAATATTCCACATATTTTTTATCCATTCATGAATATTTAGCTAGTTTCTATGTCTTGGCTTTGAGAATAAAACTGCAGTAAGCATGGGAGTGCATATAGCTCTTCAAAGTCCTGTTTTTATTTCCTTTGGCAATGTTATAGAAAAACTCAGTTTTCCTCCTTCCACTGTAGGAAAAATCTCAGTTATTCCCTACTGTGAGTTCTTCCCTGTGGATCTCTGTTACTTCTCATAAAAGACACTTTACTTCTGGTCACCAGATGTGTGGAAGTTTTTCCCCACACCGAGTAATTTTCCGACAGCAGCTAGGTGTCCCATGTGCTTAGTCGCTCAGTTGTGTCCAACTCTTTGTGACTTCATGGACTGTAGCCTGCCAGATTCCTCTGTCCATGGGATTCTCCAGGTAAGAATACTAGAGTGGGTTGTCATGCTCTTCTCCAGGGGATCTTCCCAACCCAGGGATCGAACCTAGTCTTCCACATTGCAGGTGGATTCTTTACCAGCTGAGCTACCAGGGAAGTCCAGATTTGCAACTAGTGTCTAGATAACTACCTGGATAGTATCAAGTCCCATAGGTTAAAGGCTCAGTCCCATAAGACTCCCCCCTCCCCCCTACTTTAGACACTAGTTACAAACTCAGGTTGTCACCTGGGCTTTTGACAAAGTGGCTGTCGATTAGAAGTTGCAATGACCCCTTCCTCATGTTTGATTAGTTTGCTGGAGAGGCTTACAGAACTTGGAAATGTTTTACTTTTTACCAGGATATGTTGAAGGATGTAGTTGAGCATCCAGATGGAAGACATGAGGCGAACAATGTCTGTGGGAAGGAATACAGAGCTTCCTGCCCTCTCTGGGCATGCCACTCTCCTAGCACCTCCATGTGTTCACCAGTCTGGAAGACTGCCAAACTCTGTACTCGTGGAATTTTATGCAGGCTTCCCCACATAGGCCCGAGCAATTGTTAACTCCATTTCTACTACCCCTCCCTTCTCTGGAGGCTGAGGAGTGGGGCTGAAAATGCCAAACTTCTAATCCTGGCTTGGTCTTTCTGGTGACCAACATCCATCCAGAAGCCCACTCAGGCTCATCTCAGTACAACAAATAAGAGCATAAGGGTAATATCACTTAAGAAATTATAAGAGCTGGGGAGACTGTGCAAGATGATGGAGTAGAAAGACCCTGAGCTCACCTCCTCTCACAGGCACCCCGAAATCACAACTATTGCAGAACAACCATTGATGAAGAATACCAGAGCCTATGAGAAAAGATCTTCTACAAATAAGATGAGGAGGGACAGAACTGTGGTATAATCAAATCCCATATCCCCAGGGTAGAAGGTTTCACAAACAGGAGAATAACTACAATTACAGAGGTTCTCCCAAAGTAGTGAGAGGTCTGAACCCATATGAGACTCTCCAGTCTGGAGGTCCTGCACTAGGAAGAGAGCCCCTAGAGCATTTGGCTTTGAAGGCCAGAGAGGTTTACTTATGGACATGGGCTTCCCTTGTAGCTCAGTTGGTAAAGAATCTGCCTGCAATGCAGGAGACCCTGGCTTGATTCCTGGGTCGGGAAGATCCCCTGGAGAAGGGAATGGCTACCCACTCCAGTGTTCTGGCCCGGAGAATCCCATGGACTGTATAGTCCATGGGGTCGCAAAGAGCTGGACACGACTGAGCAACTTTCACTCTCACTTTCAGGCTTCCCAGGTGGTACTAGTGGTAAAGAACCCGCCTGCCAATGCTTGAGACCTAAGAGACGCCAGTTCAATCCCTGGGTTGGGGAGACCCCCTGGAGGAAGGCATGGCGACCTATTCCAGTATTCTTGCCTGGAGAATTCCCATGGACAGAGGAGCCTGGCTGGTTGCAAAGAGTCAGACATGACTGAGTGACTAAGCACAGCACAGCAAGTTTTTTAACAACTGAAGTTCAAATGCATCTAAAGCTCTACATTTTAATCTATCCCATTTCATTTTATGTTCTTGATGTCATATTTTACATTTTGTATTATTGTTGTTGTTCTCTCACTAAGTTATGTCTGACTCTTTGAGACCCTATGAACTGCAGCACACCAGGCTTCCCTGTCCTTCACTGTCTCCTGGAATTTGCTCAAACTCATGTCCATTGAGTCAGTGATGCTGTCCAACCTCAGTTGCCCTCTTCTCCTCCTGCCCTCAATCTTTCCCAGCATCAGGGGCTTCTTTCCAGTGAATTGGCTCTTTGCATCAGGTGGCCAAGGTACTGGAGCTTCAGCATCAGTTCTTCTAATGAATATTCAGGGTTGATCTCCTTTAGGATTGACTGGTTTGATCTCCTTGCAGTCCAAGGGACTCTCAAGAGTCTTCTCCAGCACCACATTTCAAAAGCATCAGTTCTTTGGCACTCAGCCTTCTTCATGGTCCAAATCTCACATCCATACATGACTACTGGAAAAACCAAGCTTTGACTGTACAGAAGCATATTAGAAGTCAGATCCTTAGGCAGCAGCTTTTAAAATACACAAATATATAGTCTTATGTTACTGTACACATAACTTTCACTGGCCACAGAGCCATGCAATTGAGGCATCTTGCAGGTGCCAGTTGCAGAAATTGGGATGCTAGTAGAGGCCTTTAGAAAAGATATCAGTGGCTTAAAGCAAGGCAAAGGCTGGTCTCGAGAGATGGAGTCCAGTGGCTTCTGTCCATGGGAAGCTCCTCTATTAGGCGCTAGATATGCAACAAACTGGAAGCCTGTTCCCCAGGCTGAAGCTCCAGAAAAAGCAAAAAGACCTCTGTTACATAAAGACGGGAGGGGTGTTTTAGTCTGCTGTCTGCACAGTGCCTCGGGGAGTAGAAGCTTGCCAAGAACCATTGCTCTGTTTATCACCAGCCCACTCGGGGAACTCGGGGAAGCAAGCCCTGCTGGTTTGATTGCTAGGCAATCAGGGGGCTTTCCCTGGTGGCAACCACAAAAACCACAAAGGCCCTAGACATAAAACCTGGACATCAGACACATGACAGAGCCCTCCTCTTGGGGTGTGGCAGAGGGAGAACACAAAGATGGAGCCTGTCTTCTGAGGTTCCTGGAGATTTCATGGAGCTCTTAGCTGTTTCTTTAGGTAGAAACCTGCCCCGCAGGCTGTAGCCCTGAAGATAAGCTAGTTGACCGCTTTCAGAAATGCTGGGTTCCTCAGTCTGTTGCCTCTTGCTCTGTTCTGGGAGTGGCAGCCATGTAAGAACTCTTTCTCCATTATATTTTAGGACCCTCAAACTTGAGCTCCAGTGGCCACCAGAGCCAGGTGCTTTGGGGGTGTTACCTGGGCAGCAGTGGTGCAAAGCAGGGTGCCAGAGAAGAGTAAAAGCTCCTTTCTAAGAGATAGAGGTGAGCTGGAGAATGGGAGAGAGCCAGCACAGAGGTGGTGCCCGCCAGCCTGTCCCCAGGGAGTACCTTGTCAGGCCTCCTGATGTGTGTTAAACTAGATGCCTGCCCCTCAAGCTAACACTTTATGTGAAGAGGCTTATCTGTTTCTCAGCAGATAAGAGAATGGGTTCCTCTCAGTTGACTGTCTCCATGCTGGTCTCTGAGGCAAGTGAGTCAGAGCCCAGAAACTCTTTATGGGTTATTTCTCATTTGCTATGCACTTTGGGTCTTATGGATGTGATCCCCGTTGACTTTAAAGGCCTTCCCTGGTGGCTCAGACAGTAAAGTGTCTGCCTACAATGCGGGAGACCCAGATTCGATCCCTGGGTCGGGAAGATCCCCCGGAGAAGGAAATGGCAACCCACTCCAGTATTCTTGCCTGGAAAGACAAAAGCCTGGTAAGCTACAGTCCTTGGGGTCACAAAGAGTCAGACACGACTGAGGGACTTCACTTTCTTTCTCATTTGCTGTGCACTTTGGGTCTTATGGATGTGATTCCCCACTGACTTTAAAGCTAGGTGTTTGGGGGTTTATCTCACATGCATATTTCATGAGTTGGGGTACCTGATGTGGGGCTCAAACCCTGTGCTCCACAGGGAGAAGCCCTGGGTTTTGAGTTCCCTCCTGATTGTGGACATCACATCCAGGATGAAGTTTATGGTGAGATTGTGTCTCAGCTGCTCTTACCTGCTTTGCTATTTTATCTTTTAATTTGCTCAGTGTGTAGGAGTTGCTCAGGTAATTTTTATGTTTTTTTCCAGAGGAAGTTTTTCAATATGTAGCTGCAGATTCAGGATAGTCATGGGATGAAGTGAGTTCAGGATCTTCTATGCCACCATCTTGAACCAGAACCTATACTTTGTCTTTTAGTTAATGGAACCAATATGTACTTAATCAGCTGACTAATATGTACTTAATCAGCTGATTAATATGTACTTAGTCAACAGTTTCTAGTTCTCACTCTTCAAATCCTATTGGTCACCATTACCTACCTTCTAAATTGTGTATCCTGTAGTTGTCACCACTACTGGGCCCCTTTTATGTAAGCTGTACTGAGTCTTTGCTGGGCTCTATGTTGCGGTGCACAGGCTTCTGTAGTTGTAGAGTGTGGGCTATAGAGCGTGTGGGTTTAATTGTCTTTCAGCAAGTGGGATCTTAGTTTCCCAACCAGGGATCGAACTCTCGTCCTGATAAAAATACACTCACTTTGTCTCTAATTCAAGCTCAGTACTGCACCTAGGATTGTAGAAGACAAGGGGACCAAATTGGAAATAGGCATCCTACGAGCAAAAATAATACAAGTTGAAGGGAGATGAAAAGAAGTTCTCAGACCAAGACTGAGAAATTCAGGAATATAGTCTCTTAGATATTTATTGTAATCTCCAAAAAATAAAACAAGATTAACTCAAAGAACAAAAACCACTTTCTATACAGAATTCACATACAAACTTAATGCCTAATAGAGCACATACAGTTCTTACACAATTAATTTCAATAAAGAGAATTAAAACTTCACAATGTGAATACACTTTATAGCTTTAAACCCAGACAAAAGCTCCTGTGGACACATGAAGAGTCACAATAATTGCTGTGCAGCAGTAGTTTTCAGATAAAATCACGATCACTATATGAAAGCATTAAGCTGTTACTCAATTTTTTCTCAAGAAGAGCTCCACAGTGCAGTCACTGGAGAGGAGCCGAAAGTGCCTGGTTACAAAGGAAGGTCTTCATCTATGCACTTCCCCAACACTCTTTACGGGAAACATGGAACCACAGAAAAATCTCCGGGCGCACATCTGCCTGGTTGATGTTGGCCTCGACAGTGTCTTGTGGTTTGGTGCATGGGCAAAATGTCTAAATCAGTGGTTCTAATGAGCTTCAAATCAGTCTGTGTTTTGGAACAAGTCTAGGGCTGCTCAGCAGCACCAAGGAATGTAATGACGCAACAGTTCGTCTTCCTGATGGGGACAAAAACACGGAGCCAACCTGGGGCAGTCTGGTTCTCTGGAGAAAAACAATGATCTCTAGCTGCCAGCTCTGTCACCCTTCCATTCAGGGGAGCAAACTATAACCTTTCCCATGCATCTGCCTGGCACAGTCTCCTCTAATTCTCTCTCTTGTCATGTCTCACCTCTTCAGTGGAGCCATTCTCGACTCCTCTGTTTTTACAGGTCTCCTATTCTCTGTGTTCCTATATCCTGACATAATGTAGCATTTAGATCTTATCCTGGCATTTTGTTCCTTGTGCTTCAGTCAGTAAGCGTATTAGGGGCCAGAGCCATACCTCTTCCATGTTGATTTCCCCAGCACTGAGCTAGTGCTATTTGGTAACTGTTGATAAGTAAAGATTTAAACACAACCTTTAAATTATATTTCTCTTGTTGGCTACCTGCTTACATTTTCTTTTTTTAATTTGGCACAAAGTCATCTCTAATCTCCCTGTTCCACCCACCTCTATTTCGTCAGTGGGTGTGAAAGATGAGTACAAAATTTTATCTATCACATGTAAAATAGGGCCACATAGCACTGGTGGTGGCCCAAAGCCATTTTGTGTGATTGGCACATCTTCACATGTCAGTTTCAGGCAACTGCCATGGAGAGAACTGAAGGTTTTCTATGATATACCGAGGGTCATGGTCATCTAAAACCAACTGCCCTTCATCATTTTTAGTGAAAAATGTTAACTTTTCTTCCCAAGGGTATTATGATTTACTGTAACTAAATGAAAAAGCAAACCACAATATTAAAATGAGTGCTTTGCCTTAAAAATCGAAATGGCAAATGGAAGTTTAAGATAGTTATCCTACTTGAAACTTCATATTTATAAACACAGTTTTTGGTAATCCAGCAACCAGCCCTAACTTCTGGATTTTCCATCTCAGTGAAGTTGTAGACCACAAATTATGAGACTAATCAAGGGGGTTTGAGGATGAATATATGTTTATGATGATATACCAAAATGATTTAAGGGTTTTGACTTGTTTCTCTTATATTATCAGTGTGGACAATTGAGAATTGAAAGTGAATATAACAACAACATAAAAAGAAATCAATATCTTAGAGTTCCCAGGACTGACAGTGTGAAATTTGCAAACAAAATACAGGGTTAACAATAAAATATACACACAAATATGAGTGAAAATTCTTAGTAGACGGAACATGGGATCAACATTTCAGAGAAAAATAAAAATGACTTATGTGCATATTTTTTCTTAGGTTTCTAAATTAACCTCTTATAAAAGGCTTCAGGAGAAAAAAGCTTCAGGAGAATTTGTAACTAAAGAAAGGAACACCTATTTAAAATAAACTAACAGCCATTCTGTCTTGAAAATAAAACCCACAATTCTAAAAGGCAAGATTGACATATATTCGCAGATACTAAATGTTTGGTCTTAATTAGGAATAAAACATACTTTGAAGTAGGCACAGAAGAGTTTCACATGACACCAATAAGGTATTTACTGTATAAATTGCACCACTAGACAAATACAGCTACAAGAAATAATTTGAGCAAGTCAAACAGCCATCAAAGCATCTCACACATTCATTATAATTCACTCTTTCATACTAGTTTATATACACTGAGTAAGTCATTAAATATTGCACTTATTGGCCCATGAACCCTCAATTCTGAGGTGTTGAAAAATAGAAAACAAATCTATTTTTTACAACATATTTCATGCAACATTTAAGACATTTCAGTTCCACAAACACCATTAAATAGTTGTACATTTGGACAGGTCAACGGTATCACATCACGTCTGACATTAACAATATATTAACAGGAATTAACAGGAAGTTTTCATTCAGCACATATCCTAGGGATGATGAGAAAATGTATGGAAAACCATCATACCAAGAGAGCAAACAACCCCCAGACTTCACTTTGATGAGGAATATGGAACCACTAGACAGATGTAAGCTCGCTCACGTCCCTGAAAGGCCAGGTGTCTGGGGCTCACGTACCATCTGCGTCTTTAAGAACAGCGTTCATGAACCTAAGCAACCTTTAGTGCCAAACAACATCAACATGGAAATATTTCCATTAAGAAATAACACCACAGCCGACTCTCAGTTGTCCGCAATGAAGGAAAGTATGAACACAGGTGAACAAAATACACAGGCAACCCCCTCCCATGCCCCAACCTCATCTCAGCAAGCAATGACTGGTTACAGTTGCAGTACAGGAAACGCATCAATGGGAGGTAAACGGTGAAGCTTAAGTCTCATTTCCCGTTCTTGGTCCTGTCATTCTGTGGGGGTAGCGCTTGAAAAAATTAAAACGATAAAAAATCAGGAACTAGAACAGAAAACTGTAAATAGAAAGCTCAGTTTGTCCACTGTCTCAATGGTCTGATTTTAATACTCAAACTCTGACAAAGACGTTGCAATAATTTCTTTTCCCTAGAACGTTTGCAAACTATATCCTCTCTATCCTCTTCTTTTAATGGAAATTAGTTCTATGCAGAGACATACAAATCTAGTCAGTGTGAAGAATCTATTTTGTAGACCTTTTTAAAGAAAATGCCAGTTCCAGCTGGAGCATAGTAAAGCTTCCTTTGCCCTGGCACTGAGAAAGCACCATGGATGGAACTTCTCCTTCATAGAAAAGTGTGTTTGAGTGTGTATGTTCTGGGAGGGGCAACACTCTTGTGGCCCAAATGTAAATAGCTTAATCCACTTAAGGGAAATATTTGATTAGCGTGTCAAGCATTCCTGTAAAGGTTTTTAAGAAACCAAAAATATTTATTTATGAAGTAACAATAGGTGGATATATTTTGAATAAATTCTCTAGATGTGTTTTTGTCCCCCTAGGGGACACTGTGTTTTTGGAATCTGGAACTCTGTAAGTGCACTGTAGAGATAATCAAGCCTTTTTATTTATTTATTTTTTCCTAGTTATAAGCTTCATCTTTTATCCACATTTTCCCAGTTTGTTTCAGAATATAAAACACGTTTACGTCTTTGACTGGCTTTGATCAAAAGCTACCTAAAATATAAAGGACTCTAAAAAGCTGACCCTAATGGTTCAGCTCATCAGAAAGACTTCACCACTTAACTGGCAGACCCCTAAAGCCCAGGTAGTTTACTCAAATGGACAAAGCCAAGCAGAGCTGGAGAGGCTGCACTTCCAGAGAGTGATTAGAAAGGCCATATGGGTCTGGTTGCTCACGCGGCACCCGACACAGCACACTAAGTACACACATAAAGGATCAAAGAGTTCTAGCCACCAGTCATGCGCACCACTGTCATTTAGAAAGACGGGCTTCTTCAGACAGAAAGACAGACCACCTCCCAAGTATACCCCACCAAAACTTCCTGATGGAGCATTCCAATAGCATATGAAAACGATTCCACACTTCTTGGCTTGGAAGGGTTTTAGTCATGACTTTAAGACTTAGATTAGTTTTTCATATGCAGCTGCTACCTCTGCCTTGGTACAGCTTGGGAGAGTCTAGATACATTTTCAATATAGTTCCACAAATGCCCCATGGTTGACTGAAGAATGGCACAGTGCATCCTCGCCAAGCACGGAGATACACATGAGATAAAACACATCCCAATGAGCCCCGATTACCAACAACCATGCTCTGAAATTCTTGTTGTTTCATGGAAGTTCAGTTAACAGTAGACGTGTGTTTCACTTAAAAAAACAAAAAACATTGCATCCCTGAAAGTATTGTCAGCATAGACGTAGTTAAAATTGGAAGTTTAAGTTGGTTCCTGAAAGATAACCACTGTGCTGAACCAAAGAACTATAATTAATCTGGATAAGAGTTAAGTAGCTGAAATAGATATTTGTGGCGAATATAGATGTCTTATATAATTGGGGTTGTACTTTAATAGAATTTATAGTTCGCATTTAATGTAACACTGCTGCAGCTTTCTCTGTAGCCAAAGGCATCATCATAGTTCCCTTTCCAAATAAAAATCTTGGCACTTATTTATTAGGCAGCAGGGGGTAATGATTTTAAGTGAACCTAAGGAGGAGGTTAGAAGTTCAAGGCAGTGGAAGCTGTTCAGGGAGGGCAGTGACAATGAATTAATTCACTGACTTAAAGCAGTTCTTCTTAGCCCGGACATACAACGCTGACTTGTAAACTGCCATCTTAGGACTCAAGTTCCATGTGCCTTCTGTATCTGCTCACATCCCCAAAAGCTGAAATGCAGATCCACTCCATGAATGACTATGTGGAGGAAATAATTTCCAGTCTGGTTTTTCATTTACATTTAGAAAAGAAAGGAAATCCCCAAACCAAAGCTCTTGGAAATATCTGCTCAAAACAATCAAGGTTTGATTATAAAAGTAGTCAGAGAGATGGGGTGATGAGGTGAGTGGCAGAGGAAGACAAATTCGTACTTGAAACACTAATTGAACTGCATCGAGGCAAAAAGATGGTTGTCTACACACTAACACTCTGTAAGATGTCTTTGTGCTTTTGAATACAGATTTAGTTAGGCAATTAGTAAAAACTGATCTGTGGTTATTCAGGCTGTTGGCAGATGGAGAGAATATGCGAGGTATTGTCTGCATGTGTGTGTGTGTATACATTCACGTGCATGATGGCCAGAAGGCTGAAAAACCTTGGAATTATAGTGTTATAAGTAATACAGCTTGATGCCAATAGCAGTTTACTTAGTTAATCCTGGACTGGTTCTTTTTTTTTTGCCAAATTTGATTTTAAAGCCAAGATCTCTTGATGAGATTAGGAATAGAGGATTTTTCTCTCTTTCCATGTGCTTTATATAGCAGGAGCTTTGATGCTCAATCCTTTCTGGAAGCTTCTGGCTTGCTGAAATTCATACCAGGGTGAGAGCTTCAGACCGACTCTCAAATCAATTAGGAAGGCTCTGCTTCCACTGAGGTCTGGAAAATAGAAATTCTTGAATGTTCCTCGGCACTGACACCTGGACCAGTTGTTGTGTTAAGCTCCCCTGACTGGCATAAAGTAGCACAACTTTGGTATGTTTGACACTATGTACGTGGGTTAGGTCTTCTGGTTCTAGGGCCAATTAATTCCAATAGAATTAGCTTTTTGGGAAAAGTGTTTACAAGAGGGTAAAACTCAACTTTCTTTCCAGTTTTCTACCCTCTGATTTTGCTTTCCATTTTACAGTATTACACCTATCAAGGGCCTTCTGCAAAAGCCATCTGAGACATCCTATTTAGTACATTTAGGTCCTTGACATCTGTATGAATGTATGTGAGATCAGGGCTAAGAGGGGATGGGAAGGTGCTCCTGGTTCTATTGCTTTGTGTTAAACTGGAAAAGTCAGCTTAACAGCTGTACTATTTAACATGGCCATTTTCTAGTCTAGGTTATAGAAATATTACAATATCATGCAAACAGGCTTCTGTTACAAACAAATTTGCTTTGATGGCCCCCACCTTCCCTCCCTTCCTTTCAGTTTAATTTCTGTGGTTTTTGAAGCTGGTTTGACCAATTAAAATCTAATAAAGCATTAATGTCTTCCTGTCTTCACTAAGGCCTACCCTGCAGAGTGCCTAAGTGAAAACTTACTCTGCCAGTTACTAGATTTTAAGCGAAGAAGATGAGACATAAGAAAAATGTGGATATGCTTAAGAGAGCCCAAATGCTTTCTCCTGTAATTCTCATCTTCTAACTTATTAGTAATACATATGATCTACTTCCCTGACTTGCAGGCATTTATTCTCCAGAGACCTCTTTAGATATATGCATCTTTCCCTATAAATATCTTGGCTTAAAAATCTTGCACTCAACATCTTATGGGAAATTTCTCTATTTTTTAAAAGAGAAAACAATGGTTAACATGATCACCACAAGAGAGGAACGTTCACCTAATGGAACTGTCCTTACAAATATGCCAAGGTGTGCCTTCTTAAAGTCCTAGCTGTGAACAATGCTGGGTAGTGATACAGATACTATGTCTCTTTTTTTGCTCATTTAGACCTGCTGGTGGGATTGGTTTGCTTTTTCACTGTATAAGGTCCTCGAGAAATTTAGGAGAAAGAATCTGGGTATTCAAATGATTTCCTTTCTTTTCAATTTGCTTATGGCATCCTAAGATATTTCGGTAATCCTCAGCTCCAAAGAGTGGTCTCTGAGTCCCCTAAGCATGGATAAAGGCTTATAGAATGGGATATACCTTAAAAGTATAAATACTTGGAGTTAAAAAGATTAGAGATGATAGTTGCTTTTTTTTCAACCTGAGAACCATGGAGATACTACTTAAATGACTTCTAACCAGGTAAAAAAATACCTGGGGAGGTGTGAGCAGAAGGCAGTGGTTTGGGAAGCAAGTCTACATCCTATGGGAAGAGAGACTCTAACAAGCTTCCCCTTAACCTCTGTTCCAAGGGCTGATGATGGTTCCAGAAAGTTGTGGTGGTATATACCATGGGGGAAACTCAGGCCTTGGAATCCTACACTTACATTCTGGATTAAGATGCTTGGTATATAACACATTCAGCAGATACTTCAGAGTGTCAGTGCCCTCAAATATTTAGAAGGTTGGGTGGAGCAGTCCTGGGTTAGGAATTCCTTTTTTAAACATCCAAACTAAAACTACTGTTGAAATCTAGTTCCAGTCAGGTCAATATTCATCTCTCAGGAAATTTGCAAGGGCCTTAAAGAATATTTTTGTTTCTTAATAGTCAGTGATCTTCTCAGTTATTAATAACATCGAAAGATAGAAACCTGAACCATAGACCATCCAGACTCACAAGTCTCCCTAATCATGAGTAATATTCCCACTTGATTTTTCAATTGAGAGTAAAGCAAATAAGGTCTCCTACGATCATCCCCTGCCCATACCACACACATACCGACTCTTGGTTATCATACCTACAAGTGAATCGCATAATTGGAACCCATGGCACAAAAGTCAGTTGTATGAAATTATAATCAGAAGTCCCAGCAGTAGCTTAATCTAAGAAATCTGAAACAAAAAGAGCCTAGAAGACAATAACAAATCACATGCAAATACCAGATGTTTATAGATGGATAGTCCTTACAAAGTTAAGATCACATATTTGCCACATCTTATCACAGGGACTCTCCCCAGAATTGAATGCATGTTCGAGCCACTGACATCAAAGATTTCCCTCAAATAGTTATTAGGCAGTATAAATGAAGGCTAATCAATCATTTATAGATGCTGTTTTTAGCAACCAACCCCTCTGGAGCTGCCGGTATGGGGGCCACTAGCAGCCACAGTTGGGCTGCGGTGGAGGAGGGGTTTCCTTGAGTCTTGTGTTCTGCTTTGCGGCAGTGATGGCTGGATCTGTCTCCAGGCTCTCAGACATCTTGTCACAGATGATATCCACGAGACGCTCAAATGTCTGCTTGACATTAATGTTATCCTTGGCACTTGTTTCAAAAAATTCAAATCCTGGAAGAAACACACAGAAACACAGCTTGATCATTTCCTGTGTGTGCTGAAATTAAGTGGGACGTGGTCATGGGAGGCTGGCAGTGACTGGTGGTGTTTAGGTGAGAGATAGGTGTGAGGTGTCATGTGAACATATTGCTACCCATGAACCAGGAACAACAGTGCAAAGTGGAATTAGTGATAGTTGCATCTTATTCTTCTCTAGACAAAAAAAAATACCTTGGCAAGAGCTGGTAATAGTAACATGAAGAATCCTCAGCATTGAGTCCATGTCGTCTCTTCCACCCACCCCCAGATCACCATGTAGCTTCTTCTAATCTTTTCTAAGATGGGGGTTATTTGGCTTCTTTTTTTTTTTTTTTTCTTCTTTCCTTATTTCGGATTCTACCAAAGTTATTTTGTTTTTCATTAATTTGAGGCTTAGAAGACTTCATGTTCATATTCTGCTGTGAAAGGGACTCCCAAACTCCAACACAGTGTAGCCCTAACTTTTTCCATGTCTGTCCTAGTAAAGCATTTGCAGGTAGGCCTTTGGTAAATGTCCAGTATTTCACTGGACACAAGGTGGCGCTAAAGAATCACTGGATTTACCCGAAGTGTGCTTCAGCCTCCTTTCGGAAATTGGAGTGGTGTGACCCTAACAGCACTCCAGGGCTTTCTATACCACTGCATCTAGCTACTGATGCTGATTTTCCAGAGCTTCTGTTATCTGTCAGCAGCAGTGTTTTTATCAACATCTGGGAAAGGACACGATAAATTCAAATGAGCTGCCAGAAGCGCGAGATGGTACAAAAGTGCAGTGCGAGTTTCACGCTTCTGCTGATGGATCACTACCTGGGCAGAAGCAGCCTCAGTACTCGGCTCTGAACGCAATCTTACCACTCCATTGTTCGCAGTCACATTCCACTGGCTGAGCTTGCCAGTCAGTTGCCATGACAACCTCCCCACTAGGTCAGCCAGAGATTGCTCTGGTCCATTCAGGGGATGTTGATTTAGGATGTATTGGGCTGAACACAGAAATGCTTTCCTAATCCATTCTGAATTTTACACCCTATAAATCCTTCTGGTTACATCTGGCCCTATCTCCGAGGAACCACATGGATTCAGAGTGATTAAATCATGTGATTTCATCCCAGCTCCTGAGGCCAAATGAGAAAAAACAGATTAATATTTTGCATCTGTGTCAAAACTGCTCTTATAACCTAGAAATACTTATTTTTCTTAAGCACTATTGAAGATACACAACAACAAGCAATTTTTGTGAAAATTTCTGATTTCAGTTATCGATGACTATGTCTGAACTTGAATTTCTCTAGTTACTGTGTAGTCTGTTGTTAAAATGTGAGTGAGTAACCACAGGATTTGAGGGGAAGGAACAGGATGAGTTAAGACAGGTTTTATAAAACAGAAGTGAATATTTCAAGCCCTCTTTGGCTTTTATTTCCCTTTCACTTGTCTCTCCAGATAGTGTTTATGTAGCTCTCTTAAATTCTGCATTTCTTTACAGAAAATGCTATCCGGCTTAACAAGAATTCTCTAACATTTGCAGTCTATCGGGCTAGCTCATTCACCTTTCAACAATGTGATCCAGATTTTGGAAATAAGTGATTGCTTAGATCCTCACTTGCCTAGATGTCAGAACTATTTGCATCCTTGTGGGGATTTTCTGTTTTAACAGGAGGGTAAGTTGTACCAAAGTACAGAATTTCTTTTCTCAAAAGGTTTTAATTTTCTCCCTTCTGTGACATGTCTTTTATTTATTAGTGTGATTGGGAGAAAGCACCGAAATTGAAGGGTATCATAAAGATGTGGCCATTGTAAAACAAACAGTAGTCCATGAAAACCTTTGCCAACTGTGACTCTCTTAATCTGGGCTTTGAGTCACATACTACTGCTGGTGTACAACTTGCGGTGAGTAGAATGATCCTCAGTCCCAGCAGCCAGAGTGCTCTCAGTGTCTTGACTGTCACCTGGAACCCCAGGAACAGACCACCACGTTACAATAGCCCTCCATTTATCCAGCGTGGCTGGAGGAGGAGGTACCATCCTATGGTAAGAGGGGTGATTGGGCCACAGGAGCAATATTTACTAGCTTTATGGTCATGAGAAAGTCATGTTTTTATTCTTATGGTCCTTATTTATGACATTTGTCTCTCATTGAGCTCAAATGAGAAAATATATGTAAAAGTGCCAAGAAAATGCTATATCATATAATAATTATGTAATTAAAGAATACCCTCATTAAAACAACAGTAAGAGTGACAAAGTAACATTTGGATAGTTACTGTAGAACAGGTAGTATTTAAAGCACTTTATATGTTTTATCTATGAGGTAGGTGCCAGTATTTTCTCCAAATTATCAGTAAGGAAATGGAGGCACCAAATGGCTGAATACTTTGCTCAGACATTTACTTGACCAGCCAGTAAATGGCACAGTGGGCGTTTAAACTAAATGTGAACATTCACCAGCACCTTCAGATAATCTGCAGAGGCTACCATTTGGTTCCAGTAGAATCGGAAGTTCTATGCTGATATAACAGAGTTTCATCAATTTAAATAGATTTAACACTCCCAGTGAATCAAGTGAAACATCTTTTCTTAATGATCCCAAAGATGCTCTGGTATTTTATGCTGCCTAAGGTTCATCAAGGTAGCCATCCGGACAGCTATATGTCTACAGAGAAATATGTGAAGGGTTCTGGAAATTAGGCTGACCACATGAGCTGTTTGTCATAAAATGAGGTATTCAGCGTAAAAATCAACATCTTTATTTTAACATATAGTTATTTGGATTCAGGGCAAAGCAGTTTTGCTGTTTAGTTGCTAGGTCATGTCTGACTCTTGCGCCTCCATGGATGTAACCTGCCAGGCTCCTCTGTTCATGGGAGTTTTTTGGCAAGAATATTGGAGTGGGCTGCCGTTTCCTTCTCCAGGGGATCTTCCTGACGCAGGGATTGAACCACTGTTCTTGCGTCTTCTGCATTGGCAGGCAGACTCTTTACCACTCTGCCACCTTGGAACAAAGCAAGTTTACTGTGCAATAAATGATTTTCCCTTCAGGGGAATGAGTATCTTCAGGCAACTTTGTGTTAGACTACACCCCACACCTATATGTGTCCATGGTGTTGAAAGCTTGTGGACTAAATCCTTAACATTTCAGCCTTTATTTTTCCACTGAATCCTTGTTAGATTTTCTGGCCATTACTGCTCAATGTGTCATACTAACTTCAACTATGGTGGTTCAGATGGTAAGGAATCTGCCTGCAATGCAGGACACTCGGGTTTGATCCCTGGGTCAGGAAGATTCCCCTGGAGAAGGGAATGGCTATTCACTCCAGTAATCTTGCCTGTAGAATTCCATGGACAGAGGAGCCTAGTGACTACAGTCCATGGGGTTGCAAAGAGTCAGACACGACTGAGCAACTAACACTTTCACTTTTCAACTTCAGCAATAGCAACATGCCCTTGTTCTTAGAAATATTTAACCCCACATCCATACGCACAATCATGGGAGAGCCAGCACTTCAGCCAGTGATCCTTAGGAAATAGTCTTTTTCATGAAACTTTGAAGATCATTTCCAATTTATTAAGTAGGACAGTGGTTCAGCAGATCAAATAAGTAGCCCAAGGTCACACTGCAAGCTGATTGTGAAGGGTGGCAGAGATCTCCCAATAAATAGGTTATTGGTTAAGCCTACAGCTTTGGACATCTGTCCCTCAGACTGCATCATTCAGTATTAATAACTGCAGCACATATGTTTTCATCAGCAAATCAGTGAACAACACTTTCAGTTAACCACAGATACTAGTCATCCATTCTGATTCCTCTCTGGTACAGACAGCACTGTTCTCAAGTTGGATGAGCCTTGCACTATGGTTCAGTACATATATTGAGCTGTATAAAATCAGCAGATAACCTTATGGGGATTTCCTTGTGTGTCATTTGTTGCTTTTCCTGTGTTGCTTGTATATTTTCTCTTTGTATTTAATTTTTGTCAGTTTGATTAATATGTGTCTCACCATGTTCCTCCTTGGGTTTATCTTGTATGGGACTCTTTGTACTTTCTGGACTTGGGTGACTTTCCTTTTCCTGGTTTAATTTCCCTCATTAGGGAAGTTTTCAGCCATAATCTCTTTGAATATTTTCTCAGGCCCTTTCTCTCTCTCCTTCTTCTGGGACCTCTATAATGCAAATGTTGGATACATTTAATGTTGTCCCGGGGCAAGGAAGCAGAGAGAGGTGGTACAAACCAGCTTTCACTCTACTGTCCAAAGGATGTTATCCTGATTTCGTACCACTAGAGGTCTACCTACAATAGAATCACCAGAAGTACTTAAAAACTTGTAAACTTCACCTCAGACATACTAAACAGGAGTTGTAAGGAGAAGGACCTTAAAACACACATTTTTAAAAGGCTCCTTAAGGTGGTTTCTTATGCACATGAAAGGTTAAGATTCACTAGCCTCTCTACACCCATGTTCATTACAGCATCATTTTTAGTAGCCAAAAGGTGGTAGCTAATCCAAGAATTTATCCGCTGATGAATGAGTAAACAAAATGTGGTATATACATACACTGGACTAATGTTAAGTCTTAAATTCTGACACATGCTACAACATGTGTGAATCTTGAAATTATGCCATGTATAATAAACTAGCGACAAAAAAGTACAAAGTAGTCAGATTCAGAGGGACTGAAAGTGAAGGACCAGAGACTGGGGGAGGGAAAAACAGATGTCATATAACAGGTACAGAGTTTCACTTTTGCAAGATGAACTGAGCTCTGGCAATTTGTGGCACAACGAAGTGGATACATGCTAAACTGTATGCTTTAAAATAAAGCTTACCATGTTTTATCAAAATTAAAAAAAAAATCTTAGCAATAAATGTCTGAGAATCTAAGAATACAAGAAGAATCATAGTCTTAATAGCTCCGGAAACTAGAAAAAGAACGCACGAACAAATCCCAAAGTTAGCAGAAGGAAAGACTTGATAAAGATCAGAGTGGAAACAAATCAAATAGAAACAAACAAAAAAGTAAGAGCTGATTCTTGGAAAAGATAAGCAAAAATGACAAACCTATAGCTAGACTCTCCAAGAAAAAAAGAGAGGACTCAAGCCAGAAATGAAAGAGAAGACATTAGCAGAGAAACCCAAAGGATTGTAAGAGACCGCCGTGAACAATTATGTGGCAACGAATTGGACAACCTAGAGGAAATGAATACATTCCTAGAAACACACAATTTCCCAGGACTCAATCATGAAGGAACAGTCTGAACAGAACAAATACTAGTAAGGAAATTGAATAAGTCATCAAAAACCTCTCAACAAACAAAAGCTCACGATCAGATGGCTTCACTGGTGAATTCTATCAAATGCTTAAAGAAGAATTAATACTAACATTTATAATGCTTCATTTTATGAGGTCAGGATTACCCATATACCGAAATGAGACAAGGATACAACAAGAAAATTACAGGCCAATATCTCTAAAGAACACAGATGTAAAACATCCTCAACAAAATATTAGCAAACCAAGTTCAATACATTGAAAGAATTATATACCGTGATCAAGTGGGATATATATTCCAGGGATGCAAGGATGATTCAGCATCTGCTATCAGTCAACAGAATATACATATGAACAAAATCAAGGATAAAAATCATGATCATCTTAGTAGGTATAGAAAAAGCATTTAACATAATTCAACATCCATTTATGATAAAACTCACAAAGGGGATATAGAAGGACTATACTTCAACATAATAAAGGCCATATATGCCCAACCCATAGCTAACATCATAGTGGTGAAAAGCTGAAAGTCTTCCCTCAAGATCAGGAACAAGACAGAAGTACCATCTCTTGCCACTTTGATTCAGCGTGGTAGTGGAAGTTTTAGCCAGAGAAACCAGGAAAGAAAAGGAAATAAAAGACATCCAAATTGGGAAAGGAAGGAGTAAAGCTGTAACTACTTGCAGATGACATAACTAAATACAGAAAACCTTAAAGACTCCATCACAAAACTGTAGAATAAGCAAATGCAGTAAAGTTGCAGAATGCAAAATCAGTATATAAAAATCGGTTTTGTTTTCTATTCATTAATAACATTATCAGAAAAAAATTTTAAATTATTCCAATTACATTAAAAAAAGAATAGAATACCTAGGAATAAATTCAACCAAGATGGTGAAAGATAAGTATACTTATCTGCAAGACACCAACGGGAAAAACTGTAAGACACCAATGGGAAAAAAAGCTGAAGATACAAATGAATGGAAAGATCTTCATAGATTGGAAGAATATTGTTAAAATGTCCATACTACCCAAAGGAATATACAGACCTGGTGAAAATCCTTATCAAAATTCCAATGGCATTTTTCACAGAAATAGAAAAAGCAATCCTAAATTTTATATAAAATTACAAAACATTCCCTGAAATAGCCAAAGCAGTCTTAAGCAAGAACAAAGCCAAAGGCAACATACTACCTGATTTCAAACTAGTAATATATTATAAAGCTATAGTAATCAAAGGGAGCTTTCCTGACAGTTCAGTGGTAAATAATCTGCCTGGAATTCAGGAGACCCAGTTCAGTCCCTAGGTTGGGAAGATCCCCTGGAGAAGGAAATGGCAACCCATTCAAGTATTCTTGCCTGACAAATCCCATGGGCAGAGGAGCTACAGCCCTTTAGGGTCACAAAGAGTTAGACATGACTGAGCAACTAAGCACATATGGTAATCAAAACGCTATTCTGTGAGATAAAAATAGACACACAGATCAGTGGAAAAGAAAGCTCAGGAATAAAGCCATGTATGTGTGGTTGAATAACTTACAACAAAGAAGCCAAAAATATATAATGAGGAAAGGACAGTCTGTTTAATAAGTGGTACTGAAAAAGCTGGACAATCACATGGAAGAGAATAAGACCAGACCACTAGCTTACCCCATACACAACAATTAAGCTGGATAAAAGATTTGAATGTAAGACCTAAAACTGTAAAACTTCTAGAAGAAAATATGAGCTGTAAACTCCTTGATATTAATCTTTGTGATGATATTTTACATCTGACTCTAAGAGCAGAGGCAGCAAAAGCAAAAATAAACAAGTGGGATTGCATCAAACTAAAAAGCTTCTAGGAAACTATCAACAAAATGAAAAGGCAACCTATACATTATTGATAGCAAAAAAAAAAAAAAAAGCTCAGCATCACTAAATATCAGGGAAGTGAAAATCAAAACCACAATGAGACATCACCTCACACCTGTCAGGATGGTTGTTGTCAAAAACACGAGAAATAATACATGTTGGTGAGAATGTGGAGAAAAGGGAATGCTAGTATACTGTTGATGGGAATAAGTTGCTATAGCCACTGTGGAAAACAGAATGGAGTTCCTCAAAAAATTGACAATATAAGTTCTGTATGATCCAGCAATTCCACTTCAGGTTATTTATCTGAAGAAAACAAACAATAACTGGAAAACACATGTGCACCCCCATGTTTATCACAGCACTATTTATAATAGCTAAGACATGGAAGATTGCTGGGAGAAATACCAATAACCTCAGATATGCAGATGACACCACCATTATGGCAGGAAGCGAAGAAGAGCTAAAGAGCCTCTTGATGAAAGTGAAAGAGGAGAGTGAAAAGGTTGGCTTAAAGCTCAACATTCAGAAAACTAAGATCATGGCATCCATTCCCATCATTTCATGGCAAATAGATGGGAAAACAGTGGAAACAGTGGCAGACTTTATTTTTTCGGGCTCCAAAATCACTGCAGATGGTGACTGAAGCCATGAAATTAAAAGATGCTTACTCCTTGGAAGAAAAGTTATGACCAAACTAGACAGTATATTGAAAAGCAGAGACATTGCTTTGCAAACAAAGGTCCTTCTAGTTAAGGCTATGGTTTTTCCAGTGGTCATGTGTGGATGTGAGAGTTGGACCATAAAGAAGGCTGAGTGCTGAAGAATTGATGCTTTTGAACTGTGGTGTTGGAGAAGACTCTTGAGAGTCCCTTGGACTACAAGGAGATTCAACCAGTCCATTCTAAAGGAAATTAGTCCTGAGTATTCATTGGAAGGACTGATGTTGAAGCTGAAACCCCAATACTTTGGCCAAGTGATGTGAAGAACTGACTCACTGGAAAAGACCCTGATGCAGGGAAAGATTGAGGGCAGGAGGAGACAGGGATGACAGAGGATAAGATGGTTGGATGGCATCACTGGCTTGATGGACATGAGTTTGAATAAACTCCAGGAGTTGGTGATGGACAGAGAGGCCTGGCGTGCTACAGTCCATGGGGTCGCAAAGAGTTGGACACGACTGAGTGACTGAACTGAAGACACGGAAACAGCCTAAGAGTATACAGATTGAGGGAATTTTTAAAATGTGATATATAGGCTCCAGAGCCTATTATACAGAGTGAAGTAAGCCAGAAAGAAAAACACCAATACAGTATACTAACACATATATATGGAATTTAGAAGATGGTAACGATAACCGTGTATGCGAGACAGTGAAATAGACACAGATGTATAGAACAGTCTTTTGGACTCTGTGAGAGAGGGAGAGGGTGGGATGATTTGGGAGAATGGCATTGAAACATGTATAATATCATATAAGAAATGAATCGCCAGTCCAGGCTCGATGCAGGATACAGGTTGCTCAGGGCTGGTGCACTGGGATGACCCAGAGGGATGGTACAGGGAGGGAGGTGGGAGGGGGGTTCAGGATGGGGAACACGTGTACATCCGTGGTGGATTCATGTTGATGTATGGCAAAACCAATACAATATTGTAAAGTAATTAGCCTCCAATAAATAAATTTAAATTAAAAAAATCTGATATATATGTGTGTTTATATGTGTATATATATATATGCAAACACAGAATATTATTCAGTCATATAAAAATGAAATCTTGGAATTTGCAACAACATGGATAGACGTTGAAGGCATTATGCTAAGTGAATTAAGTCAAACAGGAAAAGACAAATACTGTATGATCTCATGTATATGCAGAATAAAAAAAGGTTAAGCTCAAAGATACCGAGAACAGATTAGTGGTTGCCAGAGGCAGGGTTGGGGGATAGGCAAAATGGGGGTCATAGCATACAAATTTGTTATAAAAGATTCACTATCCTTATACACTGTTGATGGGAGTGTAAAATGGCGCAGCCTCTTTGGAAAACATTCTGACAATTTCTCAAATGGTTCAACATACTTACTGTATAACCTACAATTCCACTTCTAGGTACATTAGTAAGAGAAGTGAAAACATGTCCACAAAAATTTTGTACAGAAGTATTTAGAATAGCAATAGTTATAATAAAAAAGTGAAAACAGCCTGAGTGTCCATCAACTGATGAGTAGATAAATAAAATGTGGAAAATGCATATAATGGAATAACTTTCAGCCATAAAACGTCCTGATACAGGCTAAAATGTAGATAAACCTTGAAAACATGCTAAGTGAAATAAGTCAGACAAAAGGACTACATACTATATGATTCCATTTATATGCAATGTCCACAAGAGGCAAAATTAGAGAGTCAGGAGAAATAGGGAGTGAATACTAATGAGCATGGGGTTTCTTCCTGGGGTGATGAAAATCAATTGCATTAAAGGTTGCACTTCTTCGCCTTTTGGCTGAGATCGCAGACGGTAAAGCGTCTGTCTACGATGTGGGAGACTCGGGTTCGATCCCTGGGTCGGGAAGATTCCTTGGAGAAGGAAATAGCAATCCACTCCAGTACTATTGCCTGGAAAATCCCATGAACAGAGGAGCCTGGTAGGCTACAGTCCATGGGGTCGCAAAGAGTCAGACACGACTGAACAACTTTACGTTCACGTTCAAAGATTGCACAGCTCTGTGAATATACCAAGAACCACTGAACTGAACACTGTAAATGGGTGTAAATGTACACTGTAAATGTACATCGATGAGCTATATGATACATTTATCACTTTTATCCATTTTGTACAGATGATCTTATTTACAAAAGAGAGACACAGACATAGAGAACAAATGTATAGACACCAAGGTGGGAAGATGGTGGGATGAACTGGGAGATTAAGATCGATATATGTACACCATTGACACTATGCGTGAAATAGATACTAATAAGAGTCTACTGTATAGCTCAGGGAACTCTGCTTAGTGCTCCAGGTGAAAGTGAGAAGTGTGAAAGTGTTAGTCGCTCAGTCCTGTCTGACTCTTTGCAACCATATAGACTGTAGCCCACCAGGCTTCTCTGTCCATGGGATTCTCCGGGCAAGAATACTGGAGTGGGTAGCTATTTCCTTCTCCGTGGAATCTTCCCGACCCAGGATCGAACCCACGTCTCCCGCACTATAGGCAGATTCTTTAACTGTCTGAGCCACTAGGGAAGTAGTGACCTAAATGGGGAGGAAATCTAAAAAAGAGTATATGTGTATACATATGGATGAAGAATCACTGTTTTAAATGAATGAGAATGTTTTCCATAAGAGATCGCTCCAGAAGGAATCTCCAGGCCCTACTGGGGAAACCATTCCACTCACAGAGGAGGATTCTGTCAATCAGAAAATATCACCTCATGCTCAACACAAACCTTTCAAACAGGTATTTGTCATTGTTTTTTCTCTAGCCTCAGTGGAGATGAAAGAGCTTATGGTAAAGGTCTGAATACATTCTGGTGAACATGAGGAACACGAAGCACACTCAGCTTGGCTGCTGGCACTGCTCTACCTGGCTCCCTGAAGGTCACGTGAGTGCCAGGTTCCAGGGAAGTCTGGTACTGATACCCACACAAGGCAGCTTTAGGCCAGAAGCATACTGCTCATCAAAGTAGTGGCTTCCAGGCTGGCTCCCTGTTGGCACCTGAAGAGTACTGAAATGTCCCAGCACCCCCAAGAGACTTGTTCCCCTTGTAATTATTGGTGGTAATAATCACAATTCAAATATTCAAATATTGAGCACTTACTTAACTACCACTTTCTCAGCCTTTTCTTTAATGCATTTAAAATACTCTTATAGGCAGTGATGTATTCCCATGCATCAGTGGCTATGCCATGGTGTGAAATACCATTTGTTTCCATAAGATATTCTGGGGAATTGTTTTCTTTTTTCACCCTTAGGAAAATCCTCAACACCATGTGGGGCACTACGACTATTTCCAACTTCAGTTTGAGAGAGAAAAAAAAAATGGCAACTGTTCTTTCATTCCATAAAAATCATAGTGCAGTAAATCCTTTGCATCTCTCATTGTTAAAAATCTGTGATCTGCCGTAGGTTTCTCTTTCCAAACTCCTAAATGAGAAGACTTTCTGGTTCCAGATTCTAGTTGCAGTTTCAGTGTCTTCCCCTTCCTGTGGAATTGAATGAACAAGAGCAGCACGGAAAGGTCTTCTGTTGCCAGGTGGGTGACATTTGGGCCAGAACGTGAGACTGCTGAGCAGCAGGCCAAGCTACGATATTAGCTCGTTCCCTGCTGGGCCCCAGCCTGGAGACAGACTTCAGAGGAATTGATAAGGATTTTGACCCACTTACCTGAAGAAGGCTCCACAGAAAGCAGACCAAAGCTGGAGAATAGGAGTTCAGCCAGAGGTTTGTTTTGCTAAAATAAAAGGTCAAGTATGCTAGTCTTTGACTCCTTGCCCTTAGCCAGGCCTAACTGGATGTTAGCTTTTCTGTTTTATTAGTATGCTGAAACTATGCAAGGATCATTCTGTGCCTTTGACAAATCCCACTCAATGTAGAGGTTCCCTCCTGGTCCTTCTCTCTCCAGACATTAGCTTAACACACTTCATATGTGGGAAAGGCTCAGCACAACAACAGAGAGGGAAAGAAGTATCTGAATTTGCTGATGTAGCAGCTGCCCATGCTGTGGTTCATCATCTTCAGTTAAAACACCCCCAGCACCCTGCACTCAGCCCAGCCTGTCTATTCCCCATCTGCTGAAGAGACTCAAGGTAAGCCCTTGGCAGTTTTGCCCATGTGAGTTATCTCCTTGAGTCACTGTCCCTCATTCTTTCCCCCTTCTCAATCCAACCTACTCTTCAAGACAGAGACTTCTGTATGTGATATCTGATGTGCAGACTTTTAACATTTTATTTTGAGCTGACCTTTAAAAATCTAGATTTCTGGAGTGGTATCACCAAGATGATGGCATAGGTCATTCCTGACTTCATTCCTTCACAAGGAGAGCAACTGACAACTAGCCGTGTGACAAAACACCTCTGAGAAAAATCCCAGAACATGTGGGAGGCTGAAGCACCCCTGCACCCCAGAGAGCCAACACAGACTGCATTAGCAGGGCAAGGAGAGCAGTCCCACACCGACTGTCCAGGCTGGTGCGGCACCACGCCAAGAGGTGGCACTTCCTCCAGGGGGGAAGACAGAGCCTGGGGTAAACACAGCTTCCCCCATATGCGATTGCTTCTTAGGAGCCCCCATTCCAGACTCATCCCACAAGGAATGGTGAGGAAATCTGTAAGGCTTGACCGCCGGGAATCTGATGGTGATGGAGAAGTAGGGAGAGGCTCCCAGCAACACGCACTTGGATCTTGACAGACTGAGTTCCTACCTGAAGCACCCAAGTAGCAGTCCCAACCAGTGGCTTTGTTCATCTGTGGAACCAAGATGGTGGTGCAGTCTGAGCAGGGAATGGTTCTGCCTGATGCAGGTCTTCAAAGAGGCTTCTTGCTCTGTAACCTGGCATTCCCCCACCCAGGCATGAGAGCTGAGTCACAGCCTGGCTCACTCCTGAATGTAGCTCCCAGTACTGCCAAGTCAAAAAGGCTGGCCAGAATACCCAGAAGCTGCATTGCCCAACAACACCTGAGTAGAGAGTATGAGAGCAGAATTGATTTTCTGCAGAGCAAAGCCACTCATGGTTCTGTATAGCTTGGGAAACAGGGATGTGGGTTGGCTTGAGGTAAGATCAGACTTGGATCCAGTTCTCCTTTTTCATCAGGGGAGGGGAACTAATTCATAACCCCACCCATTGCTGAATATTGCCTTCAGCCCACCTGACCAGGGTACCTAACCAGAGCATAGGGGAGCTGTGTAGCCTATCTAAAAATCCTGCTTACAGTGGCACTTAAACAGAGCGCATAGCCCATAGACAGGCTTTTCCTAACATCAGAGAGTAAAATCAAGTGGCCCCATTTGGCCAGGGAATTCAGTGTACAGTCTGGACAGACTCAGGTTTCTAAACAATAAGCTATACCACCCCTGAGGTATGTCCTGCTGCCCCACCGTGCCAGGGAAGTTAATTCATAGCACCATCTACTGCTGAGCATAGTACCCAAGACAACTGTGTAAAAAGCATGGTCAGAGAACCCAGGGAAATACAGAGCGCATGTTGTAGTCCTGCTTGGGCAGGGAAACAAGCCAGCAGTCCAGTCCGACTATTCTCAGCCTGCGGCACACACCCACCCCCAACCTCAGAGCGTGGGCAGAGGCTTCACACCAACGTGCTGCCAACAGATGCCCAGAAACCCAAACTGAGCTGACTGGTGAACTCTTCTGCCAAAGAGAACCTATAAATTTTGCATGAGGAAACTGTTCACTCAAATGTGTGGATAGTGATGTAAAGAATTAAGAATCATGAAAAAATCAGGTACACACAATACCACCAAAGGAAATTAGTAAGCCTCAAATAACTGACACTAAAGAAACGTAAATCTATCAACTGTCAGACAAATTAGAACAGTCTTCTTTAAGAAGTTTGGTGAACTACAGGAACAAACAGCTAAACAGAATTCGGAAAACAATGCATGAACGGTATGTGAAGTTCAACAAAAATTATAAACCTCAAAAAACATATCCTAGAGCAGAGCAATATCATGAACTAAAGAATTCAGTAAAGACTCAAAAGCACACTCAACCACACAAAAGGAAGAATCAGTAGTGCAGAATTCAGAACGTTTACAATTATCCAGACAGAGGAACGAAAGGGAAAAAGAATGAAAAAGAGCAAAGGAAGTGTGTGGGACAGGACTTAAGTCTGTGGGACTTAACAGGATACAAAAGAAACAATATCCACATTATGGAAAGAGAAAGGAGAAGAAAATACCCTTAAAGCAATAATGACAGAAAACTTCCCAAATCTGGGGAGAGAAATGGACATCCAGATCCATGAATCCTACAGTACCCTTAGTAGATAAGCCCAAAAAGGGCGATATCAGACACATTTTAATTAAATTGTCAAATGTCACAGATAAAGAATTCTGAAAGCAGCAAGGGAAAAGAAAGAAGTGACAAGGGAACACCTATAAAACTACTGGTGGATTTCTCAATAGAAACGTTTCAGTCCAGGAGTCAATTAGATGATATAGTCAAAATATTGAAAGAAAAAAAACTGTCCACCAAGAATTCCACACTCACAAAATGTTTATGGCATACAATAATATAGCCATACTCATGATCCAGTACTGGAAATATTGTTCCATTTTTAAAATCCTACTTAGTTTCTCCAGTTATGAGAGCGAGTGGCATACTGTAATTATGTAATACTTTGAAAGCAAAGTTATAAACAGGAAGAAAACAAAGACATTGTTAATCTTATATTAAATATCATCCTATGCCTATGTTGGTTTTCCCTGGTGGCTCAGACAGTAAAGAATCTGCCTACAATTCAGGAGACCCAGGCTTGATCCCTGGGTTGGGCAGATCCCTAGGAGAAGAAAATGACAACCCACTCCATATTCATGCTTAGAGAATTCCATGGACAGAGGAGCCTGGTGGGCAACAGTCCATGGGGGTCACAAAGAGTGGGACACAACTGAGCAACACACACACACACACATGCTTATGTAATGATAGACTAGTATTTACATGTATTTTATGCATTCATGACATAACTGACTTTAAAAAATATTTTTCAATATTTCTAGGCTTTGGGGTTTGTCCACGAGTTTTTTCACATTACTGAAATTCTCCAAAATTTTTTTCAACATATTTATTTAAAAAATTCACATATAAATGGACTGATGCAGTTTACGTCATTCAAGGGTCAACTGTATACTTTCAAGTGTACATGGAATATGTTATAGGACCAATTATATGATGGGCCAAAAAAACAAATCTTAGAAAATTGAAGATTAAAATCATAATAAGTATGTCCTTGGACCACAATGGTATATGAAACTAGAAATCAACAAGAGGAAAGATGGAAAATTCATGCACGCATGGAAATTAAATACTTCTTCAACAATAAATGAATCAAAAAAGAAAATTAAAGGGGACTTTGACTGTGTGGATCACAATAAACTGTGGAAAATTTTGAGAGAGATGGGAATACCAGACCACCTGACCTGCCTCTTGAGAAATCTGTATGCAGGTCAAGAAGCAACAGTTAGAACTGGACATGGAACAACAGACTGGCTCCAAATAGGAAAAAAAGTACGTCAAGGCTGTATATTGTCACCCTGCTTATTGAACTTAAATGCAGAGGACATCATGAGAAACGCTGGACTGGAAGAAACACAAGCTGGAATCAAGATTGCCGGGAGAAATATCAATAACCTCAGATATGCAGATGATACCACTTTTATGGCAGAAAATGAAGAGGAACTAAAAAACCTCTTGATGAAAGTGAAAGAGGAGAGTGAAAAAGTTGGCTTAAAGCTCAGCATTCAGAAAACGAAGATCATGGCATCTGGTCCCATCACTTCATGGGAAGTAGATGGGGAAACAGTAGAAACAGTGTCAGACTTTATTTTTTGGGCTCCAAAATCACTGCAGATGGTGACTGCAGCCATGACATTAAAAGACGCTTACTCCTTGGAAGGAAAGTTATGACTAGTCTAGATAGCATATTCAAAAGCAGAGACATTACTTTGCCAACAAAGGTTCATCTAGTCAAGGCTATGGTTTTTCCAGTGGTCATGTATGGATGTGAGAGTTGGACTGTGAAGAAGGCTGAGCGCCGAAGAATTGATGCTTTTGAACTGTGGTGTTGGAGAAGACCCTTGAGAGTCTCTTGGACTGCAAGGAGATCCAACCAGTCCATTCTGAAGGAGATCAGCCCTGGGATTTCTTTGGAAGGAACGATGCTAAAGCTGAAACTCCAGTATTTTGGCCACCTCATGGGAAGAGTTTACTCATTAGAAAAGACTTTGATGCTGGGAGGGATTGGGGGCAGGAGGAGAAGGGGATGACAGAGGATGAGATGGCAGGATGGCATCACGGACTCAATGGGCGTGAGTCTGAGTGAACTCTGGGAGTTGGTGATGGACAGGGAGGCCTGGCGTGCTGCGATTCATGGGGTCGCAAAGAGTCGGACATGACTGAGCAACTGAACTGAACTGAAAACATCTTGAGACAAATTTAAAGGGAAACACTACTTACCAAAACTTATGGGATGCAACAAAAATAGTTCTAAAGAGGAAGTTCATAGAAATAAATACTTACACTAAGAAACATGAAAGGAACATTAAGAAACAAAAAACTATAACTCTATACCTTAAAAAACTAGAAAATGAAGAACAAATCAATTACAAAGTTAGCAGAGGAAAGAAGTAACAGAGAAGAAATGAAATAGAGAACAGGAAAACAACAGAAAAAATTAATTCAGCTCAGTGAGACAACAGATAATCCAGCAATAAACCTATGTATATTTGGTTAATTAGTTTACAATAAAGGAACCAAGAATATATGGTGAGGAAGGGACAGTCCTTTCAATAAATAGCACTGGAAGCTACATGCAAAAGAATACAACTGGAAACTTATTTTATACTTTATATAAAAATTCACTCACAATGGATTAAAGACCTGAAACCATAAAACTTCTAGAAGAAAGCAGGCAGTAAGCTCCTTGACATTGGTCTTGGTGATTTTTTGGATCTAACTCCAAAAGCTAAGGCAATGAAAGCAAAATGAAACAAATGAGACTACATCAAACAAAAGCTTCTGTACAACAAAGGAAACCATCAACAAAATGAAAAGGCAGCAGTTTTACTTCTGAATAGACAGTTTTCCAAAGAAGACATACAGATGGCCAACATGCACATGAAACAATGCCCAGCATTACTAATCAGGGAAACGCAAATCAAAACCATAATGAGACATTGTTTCACACCTGTTAGAATGGCTATCATAAAAAAAAAAATCATGAAATAGCAAGTGATGGCAAAACTATAGAGGAAAGAGAACCCTTGTGCATAATCGGTAGGAATGCAAATTTTGTAGCCACTATAAAAAACAGTTTGGAAGTTCCTCAAAAAATTAAAAATAGAACGACCACATGATCCAGCATCTCCACTTCTGGGTATTTGTAAGAAGAAAATGGAAACACTAATTTTAAAACATATATGAATCTCTGTGTTAATAGTATCATTATTATTTACAATAACCAAGATATGGAAACATAAATACACAACATTGGATGAATGTACAGAGAAGATGTGGTACATATTTATACAATGGACTACTATTCAACCATAATAAAGAAGAAACCTTGCCATTTGCAACATGCATGGACTTGGAAGGCATTAAATGGCAACCCACTCCAGTACTCTTGCCTGGAAAATCTCATGGACAGAGGAGCCTGGAAGTCTGCAGTCCATGGGATCGCTGAGGGTAGGACACGACTGAGTGACTTCACTTTCCCTTTTCACTTTCATGCATTGGAGAAGGAAAGGGCAACCCACTCCAGTGTTCTTGCCTGGAGAATCCCAGGGACAGGGGAGCCTGGTGGGCTGCCGTCTATGGGGTCGCACAGAGTCGGTCACGACTGAAGTGACTTAGCAGCAGCATGCTAAGTGAAGTAAGTCAAACAAAGATAAATATCATATGACCTCACTTACATGTAGAATCTCAAACAAAAAAATAGCAAACAACCACCCCTCCTCTGCAAACTACCCCCCCTAAATAAAACTTGGCTCATAGAGAACAGATTGGTGGTGATCAGAGGTGGGGGCTTGGAGGGGGCAGGCAAAATGGATGATAGGGGTCAAAGGGTACTAACATCCAGTTACAGAGTAAATCATGGAGATGGAATGTATAGCTTGGTGGTTGTTCAGTTGCCCAGTCATGTCCGGTTCTCCACAACCCCATGAACTGAAGCATACCTGGCCTCCCTATCGCTCTGTAGTTAATAATACTCTATTGTATATTTGAAAGTTGCTAAGAAAATAAATCTTTAAGTTCTCATCACAAGAAAAAATTGTCAGTATGTGTGGTGATGGATATTAGACATACTGTAATGAACATTTTTCAATAGGCAAATACTGACTCATTATGTTATATACTTGTAATATTATATGTCAGTTTATTTCAATAAAAATTTTTAAACAATACTGTTGACTGTGTCCCCTCAGAGAGATCCCAGTTTAATTCACCTGATGTGCAGCTTGTGCACTGGTGTTTTTGAGAAGCCCTTCTCTAGATCCAATCTTCCTTCTAGTTTTTTTTCCTCTCCTTGCCTTGGTCCTGCCTGATTTGAATTTTCGGAGAAAGAAGTGAGACCCCTTCAATGTTTTGAAGCCTGTGACTTGAGTTAATTCATCTGTTATTCCTAGTCTCCGAGCAGTCTAATGTGGCTGTCAGTGCAACAAAGAAGGAAGACAGCATGCTCTCTAATACCTTAGTCTTTCACTATTTAGATGGGAACTAACTTAAGTAGTCCTTCTTACAGATTCCCTGAAATGATATTCTAAAAATACTAAGAAGTTGATGCGTGGCTTAGTGGTAATTGTTTCAGGGTAATTTTTAAGGCCCATAGAATGAGTCATCAAGAATTTCCAGAGGTTTCTTATAAAGTATAGAATGAGTAGTTAAGGAGTTTTCAGTTTATTGGTTGGAGGACATTCCATAAAGCTGGGCATTTTTTGAAAAGAGATATTATGTATTAATGGACTTCCCTGGTGGCTCAGATGGTTAAGCGTCTGTCTACAATGCAGGAGACCTGGGTTCAATCCCTGGGTCGGGAAGATCCCCTGGAGAAGGAAATGGCAATCCACTCCAGGACTGTTGCCTGGAAAATCCCATGGACAGAGGAGCCTGGTAGGCTACAGTCCATGGGGTCGCAAAGAGTCGGACATGACTGAGTGACTTCATTTCACTTCATTATATATCAATACTTGGGCAAGATTGTATTTGAAAGAATTTATCCTTTAACAATGATCTAGTCATTTTCTGGCATCTTTCACTGTATCACTGGAAGACTGTGGGGTTCATGAACAGAGTTTAAATAGGATTACCAATTAAATAGACCCAGATTTCCTCCTGGATTGTAAAACAGAAAAATAAATTCAGTTAAGACCTTATCTGTATCTCCATATTGTTCCAAGAATATGACTCAGGTGGAGCTTAGCCGTCAGGAAGGTGTGATGCTGCTATTATAATTCTCTTCAATGGAAAATGCATAAAGAGATCTGGCTGCTTAGGGTCAGACTGCATGGATTCAAAGTTCAGTGAAGTTACTACCTTGTTCTCTCTTACCTGGGCTGGCAAGGAAAGCCAAGAGTGTGTGTGTGTGTGCTAAGTTGCTTTAGTCATGTCCAACTCTTTGTGACCCTGTGGACTACACAGCTCTCCAAGGTCCTCTGTCTATGGGATTCTCCAGGCGAGAACAATGGAGTGGGTTTCTGCGCCCTCCTCCAGGGGATCTTCCCGACCCAGGGATCGAACCTGAATCTCTTATGTCTCCTGAGTTGGCAGGTGGGGTCTTTACCACTAGCACCACCTAGGAAGTCCAAAAGACTCCAAACAGGAACCAGTTGGAGGATCCTAAAATCAGAGTTCCTAAATTAGGTAACCCTACAGTCTCAGCAGAAATCAGCAGTATGTGCATTAAAATCTCAGGAGGTAGACTTTCTTGGCTTGGTTACAATGATGTCCCATCCACCTTAGTATTTTTTTTTTAATTAATTAATTGGAGGCTAGTTACTTTATAATATTGTAGTGGTTTTTGCCAAACATTGACAAATAAATCAGTCATGGGTGTACATGTGTCCCGCATCCTGAACCCCCTCCCCCCCCCCCCTCAGGATTGTCCCAGGGCACTGGCTTTGAGTGCCCTGTTTTATGCACCGAACTTGCACTGGTGATCTGTTTCACATATGGTGATAAACACGTTTCATTGCTATTCTCTCAAATCATCCCACCCTTGCCTTCTCCCACAGAGTCTGTTATTTATATCTTTGTCTCTTTTGCAGTCTCTCATATAGGGTCAGCATTACTATCTTTCTAAATTCCATATATATGTGTTAATATACTATATCGGTGTTTTTCTTTCTGACTTACTTCACTCTGTATAATAGACTCCAGTTTCATCCACCTCATTAGAACTGATTCAAATGCAATAGCTGAGTAATATTCCATTATGTATGTGTACCACAGCTTTCTTATCCATTCGTCTGCCAGTGGACATCTAGGTTGCATCTTTCTATGTCCTGGCTATTGTAAATAGTGCTGCAATGAACACTGGGGTACCCATGTCTCTTTCAGTTCTGGTTTCCTTGTTGTGTATGCCCAGAAGTGGGATTGCTGGGCCGCATGGCAGGTCTATTTCCAGTTTTTTAAGGAATCTCCACACTGTTCTCCATAGTAGCTGTACTAGTTTGCATTCCCACCAACAGTGTAAGAGGGTTCCCTTTTCTTCACACCCTCTCCAGCATTTATGTTTGTACTTTTTGATAGCAGCCATTCTGACTGGTGTGAGATGGTACCTTATTGTGGTTTTGATTTGCATTTCTCTGATCAGTGATGTTGAGCATCTTTTCATGTGTTTGTTAGCCATTTTTGTATGTCTTCTTTGGAGAAATGTCTGTTTAGTTCTTTGGCCGATTTTTTGATTGGGTTTTTATTTTTCTGGTATTGAGCTGCATGAGCTGCTTGTACATTTTTGAGATTAATTCTTTGTCACTTGCTTCATTTGCTATTATTTTCTCCCATTCTGAAGGCTGTTTTTTCACCTTGCTTATAGTTTCCTTTGTTGTGCAAAAGCTTTTAATTAGGTCTCATTTGTTTATTTTTGCTTTTATTTCCATTACTCTGGGAGGTGGGTCATAGAGGATCTGCTGTGATTTATGTCAGAGAGTGTTTTGCCTATGTTTTCCTCTAGGAGTTTTATAGTTTCTGGTCTTGCATTTAGATCTTTAATCTATTTTGAGTTTATTCTTGTGTGTGATGTTAGAAAGTGTTCTAGTTTCATTCTCTTGCAGGTGGTTCACCAGTTTTCCCAGCACCACTTGTTAAAGAGATTGTCTTTTCTCCATTGTATATTCTTGCTTCCTTTGTCAAAGATAAGGTGTCCATCAGTTCAGTTCAGTTCAGTTTGTCGTTCAGTCATGTCCGACTCTTTGTGACCCCATGAATCACAGCACGCCAGGCTCTCTGTCCATCACCAACTCCCGGAATTCACCCAAACTCATGTCGATTGAGTTGGTGATGCCATCCAGCCATCTCATCCTCTGTCATTCCCTTTTCCTCCTGCCCCCAATCCCTCCCAGCATCAGAGTCTTTGCCAAGGAGTCAACTCTTCGCATGGGGTGGCCAAAGTACTAGAGTTTCAGCTTTAGAATCAGACCTTCCAATGAACACTCAGGGCTGAACTCCTTTAGAATGGACTGGTTGGATCTCCTTGAAGTCCAAGGGACTCTCAAGAAGTCTTCTCCAACACCACAGTTCAAAAGCATCAATTCTTCAGCGCTCAGCTTTTGTCACAGTCCAACTCTCACATCCATACATGACCCCTGGAAAAAACATAGCCTTGACTAGACGGAACTTAGTCGGCAAAGGATTGTCTCTGCTTTTCAATATGCTATCTAGGTTGGTCATAACTTTCCTTCCAAGGAGTAAGCGTCTTTTAATGTCATGGCTACAGTCACCATCTGCAGTGATCTTAGAGCCCGCCAAAAATAAAGTCTGACACTGCTTCCCCATCTATTTCCCATGAAATTATGGGACCAGGAGCCATGATCTTAGTTTTCTGAATGTTGAGTTTTAAGCCAACTTTTTCATTCTCCTCTTTCGCTTTCATCAAGAGGCTCTTTAGTTCTTCTTCACTTTCTGCCATAAGGGTGGTGTCATCTGCATATCTGAGGTGATTGATATTTCTCCCGGCAATCTTGATTTCAGCTTGTGCTTCTTCCAGCCCAGCATTTCTCATGATGTCCACTGCATATTAGTTCAATAAGCAGGGGGACAATATACAGCCTTGATGTACTCCTTTTCCTATTTGGAACCAGTCTGTTGTTCCATGTCCAGTTCTAACTGTTTCTTCCTGACCTGCATACAGGTTTCTCAAGAGGCAGGTCAGTTGGTCTGGTATTCCCATCCCTTTCAGAATTTTCCACAGTTTATTGTGATCCACACAGTCAAAGGCTTTGGCATAGTCAAGAAAGCAGAAATAGATGTTTTTCTGGAACTCTCTTGCTTTTTCCATGACCCAGCGGAAGTTGGCAATTTGATCTCTGGTTCCTCTGCCTTTTCTAAAACCAGCTTGAACATCTGGAAGTTCATGGTTCACATATTGCTGAAGCCTGGCTTGGAGAATTTTGAGCATTACTTTACTAGCGTGTGAGATGAGTGTAGTCATGTGGTAGTTTGAGCATTCTTTGGCATTGCCTTTCTTTGGGATTGGAATGAAAACTGACCTTTTCCAGTCCTGTGGCCACTGCTGAGTTTTCCAAATTTGTGGCATACTGAGTGCAGCACTTTCACAGCATCATCTTTCAGGATTTGAAATAGCTCAACTGGAATTCCATCACCTCCACTAGCTTTGTTCGTAGTGATGCTTTCTAAGGCCCACTTGACTTCACATTCCAGGATGTCTGGCTTTAGGTGAGTGATCACACCATTGTGATTATCTTGGTTGTGAAGATCTTTTTTGTATAGTTCTTCTGTGTATTCTTGCCACCTCTTCTTAACATCTTCTGCTTCTGTTAGGTCCATACCATTTCTGTCCTTTATCGAGCCCATCTTTGCATGAAATGTTCCCCTGGTATCTCTAATTTTCTTGAAGAGATCTCTAGTCTTTCTCATTCTGTTGTTTTCTTCTATTTCTTTGCATTGATCGCTGAGGAAGGCTTTCTTTATCTCTCCTTGCTATACTTTGGAACTCTGCATTCAGATGCTTATATCTTTCCTTTTCTCCTTTGCTTTTCAATTCTCTTTTCACAGCCATTTGTAAGGCCTCCCCAGACAGCCATTTTGCTTTTTTGCATTTCTTTCCCACAGGGATGGTCTTGATCCCTGTCTCCTGTACAATGTCACAAACCTCCATCCATAGTTCATCAGGCACTCTATCAGATGTAGTCCCTTAAATCTATTTCTCGCTTCCACTGTATAATCATAAGGGATTTGATTTAGGTCATACCTGAATGGTCTAATGGTTTTCCCCACTTTCTTCAATTTAAGTCTGAATTGGGCAATAAGGAGTTCATGATCTGAGCCATAGTCAGCTCCTGGTCTTGTTTTTGCTGACTGTTTAGAGCTTCTCCATCTTTGGCTGCAAAGAATATAATCAGTCTGATTTCAGTGTTGACCATCTGGTGATGTCCATGTGTAGAGTCTTCTCTTGTGTTGTTGGAAGAGGGTGTTTGCTATGACCAGTGTGCTCTCTTGGCAAAACTCTATTAGCCTTTGCCCTGCCTCATTCCGTATTCCAAGGCCAAATTTTCCTGTTACTCCGTTTCTTGACTTCCTACTTTTGCATTCCAATCCCCTATAAAGAAAAGGATATCTTTTTAGGGCATTAGTTCTAAAAGGTCTTGTAGGACTTCATAGAACCATTCAACTTCAGCTTGTTCAGTGTTACTGTTGGGGCATAGGCTTTGATTACTATGATATTGAATGGTTTGCCTTGGAAATGAACAAGGAGTCCATAGGTGCATGTATTTATCTCTGGGCTATTTTTTTCCATTGATCTATATTTCTGTCTTTGTACAAGCACCATACTGACTTGAATGTAGCTTTGAAGTATAGTCTAAAGTCAGGTTGATTCTTCCAGTTCTGTTCTTTCTCAAGATTGCTTTGGCTAGTCAAGGTTTTTTTGTATTTCCATACAAATTGTGAAATTATTTGTTCTAGTTCTGTGAAAAATACCATTGGTTGCTTGATATGGATTGCATTGAATCTATAGATTGCTTTGGGTAGTATACTCATTTTCACTATATTGATTCTTCCAATACATGAACATGGTATATTCCTTCATCTATTTATGTCCTCTTTGATTTCTTTCATCAGTTTTATAGTTTTCTATATATAGTTCTTTTGTTTCTTTAGGTAGATTTATTACTGAGTATTTTATTTTTTTTTATCACAATGGTGAATGTAATTTTTTCCTTAATCTCTCTGTTTTCTCATTGTTAGTGTATAGGAATGCAAGGCATATTGGTGTGTTAATTTTATATCCTGCAACTTTACTATATTCGTTGATTAGCTCTAGTAATTTTCTGGTGGTGTCTTTAGGGTTTTCTATATAGAGGATCATGTCATCTGCAAACAGTGAAAGTTTTACTTTTTTCCAATCTGGATTTCTTTTCTTTCTTTTTCTTCTCTGATTGCTGTGGCCAAAACTTCCAAAACTATGTTGAATAGTAGTGGTGAGAGTGGGCACCCTTGTCTTGTTCCTGACTTTAGGGGGAATACTTTCAATTTTTCTCCATTGAGGATAATGTTTGCTGTGGGTTTATCATATATGGCTTTTATTATGTTGAGGTATGTTTCTTCTGTGCCTGCTCTCTGGAAGGTTTTATCATAAATGGATGTTGAATTTTGTCAAAGGCTTTCTCTGCATTTATTGAGATAATCATATGGTTTTTATCTTTCAATTTGTTACTGTGGTGTATCACATTGATTTGCAAATATGAAGAATCCTTGCATCCCTGGGATAAAGCCCACTTGGTCATGATGTATGATCTTCTTAATATATTGTTGGATTCTGTCTGCTAGAATTTTGTTGAGGATTTTTGCATCTATGTTCATCACTGATATTGGCTTATAGTTTTCTTTTTTTGTGACATCTTTTTCAGGTTTTGGTATTAGGGTGATGGTGGCCTCATAGAATGAGTTTGGAAGTTTACCTTCCTCTGCAATTTACTGGAAGAGTTTGAGTAGGATAGATGTTAGCTCTTCTCTTAATTTTTGGTAGAATTTACCTGTGAAGCCAACTGGTCCTGGGCTTTTGTTTGTTGGAAGTTTTTTGATTATGGTTTTGATTTCCATGCTTATGATGGGTCTGTTAAGATTTTCTATTTCTACCTGGTTCAGTTTTGGAAGGTTATACTTTTCTAAGAACTTGTCCATTTCTTCCAAGTTGTCCATTTTATTGGCATATAGTTGCTAATAGTAGTCTCTTATGATCCTTTGTATTTCTGTGTTGTCTGTTGTGATTTCTCCACTTTCATTTCTAATTTTATTGATTTGATTCTTCTTTTCTTGATGAGTCTGGCTAATGGCTTGCCTATTTTATTTATCTTCTAAAAGAACCAGCTTTTAGTTTTGTTGACATTTGCTATAGTCTCCTTTGTTTCTTTTTCATTTATATCTGCCCTAATTTTTATGATTTCTTTCCTTCTACAAACCTGGGGTTCTTCATTTCTTCTTTTTCTAGTTGCTTTTGGTGTAAAGTTAGGTTATCTATTTGATTTTTCTCTTGTTTCTTGAGATAGGCTTGTATTGCGGTGAACCATCCCCTTAGCACTGCTTTTACTGAATCCCATAGATTTTGGATTGTTGTGTTTTCATTTTCATTTGTTTCTATGCATATTTTGATTTCTTTTTTGATTTCTTCTGTGATTTGTTGGTTATTCATAAGTGTCTTGTTTAGCCTCCATATGCTTGTATTTTTAATAGTCTTTTTCCTGTAGTTTACATTTAATCTTACCACACTGTGATCAGAAGAGATGCTTGAAATGATTTCAGTTTTTTTGAATTAACCAAGGCTAGATTTATGGCCCAGGATGTGATCTATCCTGGAGAAGCTTCCGTGTACACTTGAGAAAAAGGTGAAATTCATTGTTTTAGGGTGAAATATCTGATAGATATCAATTAGGTCTAACTGGTCCATTGTAGCATTTAAAGTTTGTATTTTCTTGCTAATTTTCTGTTTAGTTGACCTACCCATAGGTGTGAGTGGGGTATTAAAGTCTCCACCATTACTGTGTTACTGTTAATTTCCCCTTTCATACTTGTTAGCATTTGCCTTACATATTGTGGTGCTCCTATGTTGGGTGCATATATATTTATAATTGTTATATCTTCTTCTTGGATTGATCTTTGATCACTGTGTAGTATCCTTCTTTGTCTCTTTTCACAGCCTTTATTTCAAAGTCCATTTTATCTGATATGAGTATTGCTACTCCTGCTTTCTTTTGGTCTCCATTTGCATGAAATATCTTTTTCCAGCCCTTCACTTTCAGTCTATATGTTTCCCTTGGTTTGAGGTGGGTCTCTTGTAGACAGCATATATAGGGGTCTTGTTTTTGTATCCATTCAGCCAGTCTTTGTCTTTTGGTTGGGGCATTCAACCCATTTACATTTAAGGTAATTATTGATAAGTATGATCCCGTTGCCATTTACTTTGTTGTTTTGGTTTCAAGTTTATAAACCTTTTCTGTATTTCCTGTCTAGAGAAGATCCTTTAGCATTTATTGAAGATCTGGTTTGCATCCACCCTAGTTTTAACATATCTCTAAAAGTGATATCAAGTCATATGAAGCCTCATAGCCAACATGTCCAAACTCTTATTCTTGACAGGACAGAAATGTCCCCAAAAGAATTCAGACTCTATTAGCTGTGGTGCATCTGCCTCACTTGATATATCTAGACCTTTAGGGAAGCAACTCTGTATCCTGTCTGTACCACCTCCCTTTCCTCCAGATGCAATCAGTTCTTTTAGTATATTCCTTGTTTAGTTAAGGAATCCTTTCCAATTTGTCTTTAATTTACCTTTTTCTACTTCAAGAGATTATTCCCTTGGAGAATTGCTTAACTAGGCCAATCTTTATTGAATCAGTGTTTCAGAGATAGACATAAGAATGTGCCTTTTTGGGAGTCTTCATATTTCTAAAAGAGAAGGAACTATTTACTTGTATTATATAGCTGCATGTCCCTTCTTCATCCTTCAAGTTATACTTGTTTTAATGTTTTCCAACCCTGTTTAATTTGTATATTCATGATACTTTATTATATTTTTGATATGCAGACCACACATTAAGCTCCACAATGAGGATGATATATCATGACTGTTTGATATCATTATAGGTGTTTAATAAACATTTGAAGATGAATAATCAAAACAAAAAATAATTAGAGGTAAAAAGAAGGGGAAGCACATGTTACAGGCTGGAAAGATGGCAAAGTATGAGAATATTTTATAGTTGTCAGAGATCCTCATAGGGTCCCCGTGCTGGACAAACGGGAAGGATGGAGAAGATGAGGTTGGAATTTAGTAATATAGGCACATGATATCATGACAATTATTTGAATGGGGAGTAATAGGAGATATATATATATATATATATATAATTTGCTTTGGGAAGAAGCATGAATGCAAATTAAAAACACAAAATTGTATCCTTACAAATTAGTTATTTTAAAAATCACTTCTCTCCAAAAGCAATTAGGTTGTTTTCAGTTTTTGTTTCTCTGACTACATTTTTTTTAGGAGACCTCAGAGTTTCTGCACTTTCTGCCCATTCAGAGCTTGTAAAAATGTGTCAAGTATTCTTCTAAAATTTCAAGGCAATACAAATCCATTCTCCTCCCAAAATTTCTTTGTTCTTATTCCCAGTTATATCCGGTCCCATCACTTCATAGCAAATAGATGGGAAAACAATGGAAACAGTGAGAGACTTTATTTTGGGGGGATCCAAAATCACTGCAGATAGTTATTGCAGCCATGAAATTAAAAGATGCTTGGTCCTTGGAAAAAAAGCAACCTAGATAGCATATTAAAAAGCAGAGACATTACTTTGCCAACAAAGGTCCATGCTTTTGGAACTGTGGTGTTGGAGAAGACTCTTGAGAGTCCCTTGGACTGCAAGGAGATCCAACCAGTCCATCCTAAAGGAAATCATTCCTGAATATTCATTGGAAGGACTGATGCGGAAGCTGAAACTCCAATACTTTGGCCACCTGATGTAAAGAACTGACTCCTTGGAAAAGATCCTGATGCTGGGAAAGATTGAAAGTGGGAGGAGAAGGGGACAGCAGAGGATGAGACAGTTGGATGGCATCACCAACTTGATGGACATGAGTTTGAGTAAACTCCGGGAGTTGGTGATGGACAGGGAAGCCTGTGGCTAGGAATGCTGGCGTGCTGCAGTCCATGGGGTCGCAAAGAGTCGGACATGACTGAGTGACTGAACTGATACTAATATCTTTAATTACTTCTCCTATCCTTTCTAATTCAACATTTGTACATTTAAAACAAATTATAAGATTGTATATGTTAATATAGAGAGATTATTGCTATACTATAAATTTGTATTTGGATAAAAATAAAAATCCAAAACATTCCCATATATTGTTATAGGTACATGCATCTATAGGGGATGTCAAAAACACATACAGGAAGAATGATACTAGCTACAGGATAATATTCAGTTCTGGGAAAATTCCCTGCAATTCTCCAAACATTCCCAGCCATGTAAGCCAGTGTTCTAAAAATTTAGGGTCAGAAAAGTCAGAAGGGTGTGTTTTAAACATGAAGATTCCTGGCCTTCAGAAACTTTGATGCAGCATGCCTGGGTTACGGTTGACAAATATGTACTTGAAAAAGAATCCCACAGGATGCAGTTGGAGGTGATATAGAGGACCATCCTAAATTGGAAGTACTGAGCATGTGAAGCTGGCAGGTAGGTAGAGGAGATGGAAGCTCAGGTGAAAGGGTCAGGGCTAAGACAGCATTGGCTGTCATTAGTTTATAGACAGAGTTCATGCCTTGCAAGTGGTTGGGAGTATCTAAGGGAGGGTGCAGAGAGAGAAGAGTGGTGGTTTGAGGATAGAAAGACAAAGTACAAGAGGGAGAAAGAGAGGTCTCCCAAGGAACAGCCAAGATATGGCTGGAGAGAGTGCACCATGATATAGAAGTGAAGATGGCAGAGTTCAAGGAGGGCATGCCCAGCAGGCCAAATGAAACAAAACCGGGAAAGGGAAGACCTAAAAAATGTTCATTGTCTGTATAGTGTAACTCAGGCACTACAGTGGTTGTTCTTGAAAGGTAGTGTTATCATTGTATTTCCAGGCACCTGATGTATTGTAAATATTTGGTAAACTAAACTGAATAATCAAGGGAGGCTGCCATATGAGTATTTTAAAGACCTCACCTATAGCTCAGTCCCATTAAGTAACTTCATTAGGAGAAACAAATGTTATATGGATGTAACCATCCACAGTGGAGAATTAATTGTAACTAGGTCAATAAAACTCTTGTTTTTGTTTTGTTTTGAGCCATCTGCTAGGATGTGGTAATGACATTTAAAAAACAGTACCCAACCTTTGTTTGTGTGTGATGCTCTTCTGGACAATGTAATTTTACCAGTAATTAAAAAAAATAAAGCTAAGACCTTCAAAATCTTTAAGCTTAGGTTTTTCCTTTATAAATGATCTTTCATGATCATTTATAGAAATGTATGTAGTCATGAGGAAAAAAAAACACACACATTAAAGAAGGTAAACAACTCTCTACAAATGCCCAAGTGCTGGTTGCTAAGACAACTGCTGGGGTTTATTGAATACAGAGCAAAAAAATCAATCAGAAATCACTGGAAGAACTCGCATGGGTACATAAAACATTTCTGCCTCATAATTGCAGGAAATTTCCTACATCTGTGTACCACATGAAAATGGTTTGTGTTTGTGTCAGTCGGCGGAATTCCAAGGAAAGTTGCCTTCTTGATGTGTTCTCATCATTTTAATTCCCTTCCATAACATGACCTTCTCAACACCCAAGTAATTTATTAATATTACAGTGGTAAAACAAACAAAAAAAAAGTAGCCCATTACCTGCCTCTTTTGTACCAGTGTCACTTAATTCTTGGCTCCCGATAATGGCTCCCATTCTTGGTTTCTTTGAATCAAACAGTTTTCAGGTTTATATATAGAAGTCATTTACATCTGTGTAGCATCTTCTTCCCCATGTGGCATATGCTTGACTTGTCAAGAAAACACAAGGAGGGAAGGATGGTCTCAGGAAGCTGCCCTGCCAATCTCTCCCAGATTTCCTTTCTTTCTCTCTCAGGGAATCTATTATTCTCTATTCCTAGCTTCCCAAGGTGCTAAGACGACTAAGAAAAGATTGCCACGTTTTTCAAACTTTTGAGTGGAAAACATTGTTAAGTTGATGGAATAGAGAGAAGCCCCACGAATGAAATAAAAGATCAAGGGTAGCCACATACAGCCAGACGTCAGCTGTATGACCTTCTCATGGCAGCTGCAAGAACTTGGTAGGAGGGTTCTTCTGGTCATTGGATGATAGCCTTTAGTCTAATGAGCTCACTAATCTCATAAGGAAATGGTCAGTCTCTCAGACTGGACTGTGCGTAGTTAATTTATGAGATGACCAAGTAACAGAGTGACCCATTGGGAAGATCTCTGCTTCTCTAATCTATGTTACACACTCCCCACAGATTAATCCCAAAGTGCCTCTTTGAGAACAGTGTTTTTCAAATTTTAGTGGGTTGAGGCACGTTAGTGGATCCTAGCATATATTTAGTGAGTTGAAACATGAAAAAAGATGAAATATAATAGAAAAGAGGATAGCATCAGAACAGTGACAGTGAAGTTGCTCAGTCGAGTCCGACTCTCTGCAACCCCGTGGACTGTAGCCTACCAGGCTCCTCTGTCCATGGGATTTTCCAGGCAAGAGTACTGGAGTGGGGTGCCATTTCCTTCTCCAGGAGATCTTTCCAACCCTGGGATTGAACCCAGGTCTCCTGTACTGCAGGCAGATGCTTTACCATCTAAGCCATCTAATAAGGTGAAGTGTGTATTGTGAAACTTTCATTTCATTCTCTTTCTATGTAGGTAAGCTCTGGATTGCTAGATTGGATACATTTCTGGTCCTGACCAGAAAGGTTAGAAAGCCAGACTAGTCCTTGCTGAGAATTCCTCAGTGATCTCTCTTGTATACAGAAAAAAAGAAACAATTCCAATTCCTTTACTCAAAGGCTAGAATTGTCCCCCAAATCCACTTGACTTCCATAACATTATGCTGGGTTCCAACTTTTTCACTCATTGTCCTCCCAATGTTCCTCTCAGGATCCTTACTCCACTGTGCCCTTTATTCATAATGTTTCTTCTCCTCTTAATGGTTTTCATATTCTACTCTCCTTTTGGGACCATTTGAAACTTATCTTTTCATTTAACCATACGATTGCTAGTTCCTCTCATCACTCACCTCTTCCTAGCTTTTCTGCTCATTTCCATATATTCTCTCTGTTCCTCTGCATTGCTCTTTATCCATCTCCCATCCCACTTCATTCCCACACCTCCTGCCGACAACCTGTGTCTGCCTCATTCCCTCTGTTGCTTTCCTCTTAGCATGCACCTCCAGCTTATTATATCCTCATTGTCCTATTTTATTGTTGTTTTATAATTCCTGCTCTCTTGTGTATATCTCTGGTCTCCCCACTTGACTGAAAGCAACTTGAGCCTAGGAACTGTGGATCATAGTTTTTCGGTATCCCTTACAATGTTTGGCACAGTGCAGGATATATAGCACATACTCAGTAAAAAAAAAAAAAAAGAAAAGAAAAGCCTTGAATTAATAAATCAGTGATGGCCACTGAAGCCTCTCCTTTTATGCAGTGGCCCCCGCCAGAGTCGCCCCCAGCCATGACCTCCTCCACACCACCCACCCCAACCCTACAAGGCGGGCTTGTGTGCTGTGGGCCAGACTCAGGAACAGATGCCCATAGGTGGCTCCTGTACACACAGCTGAGCCCCAGGAGCCATGCAACTAAGGAAGAAGAGATAAAATCTTTCCTCACGGCCACACAAAGAATGGATTTACAGCCCATCAACTGGCTTTGTACACTCAGCACCTGCAGAATGTCTGAATGGACAGTGAATGCTCCTGCAGCTGAGACAGGTCTAGCTTTAGCAGCTGTGGACTTTACAGGCACATACACACGGATGCTGGACCAGGCCAAAGTCTGAGCTGCCCTTGTAGCACCCACAGTGGGTCCGGATCTATGATTACTGCAATCCTGGGACCTGACTTCAGGGGGTCTGTGCTGGTGGCTTGGTGAACACAATGCTCAAGGAATATCCAGGTGGCTCAGTGGGTAAAGAATCTGCTTGCAGTGCAGGACACACGGGTTCGATCCCTGGACTGGGAAGATCCCCTGGAGAAGGAAGTTGCAACCCACAACAGTGTTCTTGTCTGGAGAATCCCATGGAGAGAGGAGCCTGGTGGGCTACAGTCCAAGGGGTTGCAAAGAGCTGGACATGACTGAAGTGACGTAGCACGCATGCAAGAAACACCAGGGCCAACTGCCGGGATACAGATAGTTAAGGTGGGAATGAGAGCACTGTCAATAACAGTATAATCTGAGAGCCTGCACAACAGATGAAAGATGACACAGCAGAGCACACCTACACGTGAGTAGCCCAAGAGGAGGAACACTCAGTGGCTTCTGTCCCAGTAGGAGTGCTCCAGTCTCACCTAACTCACACCACAGATCAGAAACACAGCTAGGAAACAGAGCTGGGAGCTGCTACTCCAAGAACTAGGGAACAGATCTTGTACAACCACAGAACAAAAGGAAGGCCCTGCTCAGTATCCAGTGCAGGCTCTGGTCACCACCATATCCATCATGCCTCCTATCAAGGGGATCATGGACAGCATACACTGAAGAAGAGGTGGCAGACATCTATACTAAAAGCAGCCTTAGCACCAGGAAAAAAACCCACACCGGCTACACAGAAATGTCCCTACATAAAAACAGTCCTCCAAGACACAATCTGAGGGTCTGTCATTTTAAAGAACAATCCCCAGAGCATTTAACCTTGAAGCCAAGAAGAGGTTGAGTGCAGGAGCTCCACAGGGCTGAGGAAAAGAGAGTCCACTCTTAGAGGGCACACACAAGGTGTCATGCACTGGGACCAGCAAAAAGAAGTGCATATATCATAGCAACCTGCCTGGGAGGTGAGGGTCGGCTGTAGTTCATTGTGGGGGAAGGGAGACTGGTACTGGAGACCCCAGGGAATACTGATCAGTGTGAGCTCTCTCAGTTCAGTTCAGTTCAGTAGCTCAGTCGTGTCCGACTCTTTGCGACCCCATGAATCGCAGCACGCCAGGCCTCCCTGTCCATCACCAACTCCCAGAGTTCACTCAGACTCACGTCCATTGAGTCAGTGATGCCATCCAGACATCTCATCCTCTGTCGTCCCCTTCTCCTAGGAGGTTCCCATTTTGGCACCAACACCCACCCCAACCCAGCAACCTACAGCCTCCAGTGCTGGAAAGCCTCAAGCCAAACAACAAAGTAGATAGATACATAGTGTCACCCGTCAGGAGACAGGCTGCCTAAGTTGCATTGAGCTCACAGCCACCTCAAGTCACACCCCCTGACACCCCCATGCCCCCAAGAGGAACAAGACCCAGCTCCACTCACCAGGGGCAGGTGCCAGTCCCTCCCACTGGGACACCTACCTCACCCCAGGACCAGCCCCAGGACCAACCAGTCATCCACCAGGGGCCAGACACCAGAAGCAAGAGGAATTGTGATCCTACAGTCTATGGAAAGGAGACCAGAAACACAGAAAGACAAAATGAGAAAACATAGAAATGTGTGCAGATGAAGCAGCAAAAATTAAAACCCCATATCACAACCAAAGAAAGAGAAGAAGAAAGACAATCTACCTGAAAAATAATTCAGAGTAATAATGGTAAATATGATTCAAAATCTGAGAAGAAGAATGGAGGCGTAGACCAAGAAGATACCAGAAATGTTTTAAAAAGAGAAGATTTAAAGAACAAACAGAGGTGAACAACATAATAACTTAAAAACTACACTAGAAAGAATCAATAGAATAACTGAGGCAGAACGGATAAGTGAGCTGGAAGATAGAATGGTGGAAGCCACTGCCACAGAACAGAATAGAGACAAAGAATGAAAAGAAATGAGGACAGTTACAGAGACCTCTAGGGAGGGAGAGTGTGAGTGTGTGTGTAACTGACCCACTTTGCTGTACACCTGAAACTAACACAACATTGTAAGTCAACTATACTGCAATAAAAATTATTTTTAAAAAAATCAGTCATGATCCCCTCCTTTGTACCAAAATTCTACCCTACTGACTCCAACATTTTTTCCCTAGATAGAATCTTTTCCATTTGAATTGGCTTTTCCATTTCTCAAGATTTTTCATATCTCTCATCTCAGTTGCTTTTATCTACAGACTTCATAAAGTAGGCATGAGTCATGATACTCATTCTTAAAAGATGAGGAGATTGAGCCTCAAAGAGGTTTGTAACTATGACACATATTGCCACCAGTGTACTTAGAACCAAAATCTCATGCAACCTATTCTGTGCCTATTATCCACCCTCCTCCAATGGAAACCTGAAAACAACAATCACATAGAATAATAATGTGCTCTCAGTGTAAAGTGTTGTATATAGAGGAAAAGCCCCAAAGAAATAGCAAACAAGGCATATCCTGTCTGTTTTATGCAATGAGAATTAGAACACTGTGTTCTAGATCCAAATGCTGGCTGTCTATTTTACTTCTGTAATTGTACTTGTATTCTAAGGATGCCACAGAAAGGGGGAGAAAATCCATGTACTGCTAACAGATAATGTGTTGGCTTCCACTGTCGGGTTGACAATCTTTTCATTTAATTCATCTTAGCAATTAGCTGGGACTCTGTTCTGTGTTACAAGTAATTAACATGTTCTTTTTCTTGTTAATTTGATCATTTGTTTCTTACCAAGCTGTTCTCCTAAATGTTGGCCCCTCTCAGTTGAGATGACTCGCTCATCTTCCATGTCACATTTGTTCCCAACCAGGATAACCTGGGCATTATCCCATGAATATGTTTTGATTTGAGTTGACCTAAAAAGGAAAAAAGAAAAGGCAAAAAACTGATCAGAGAAAAGTACAACAGCATAAAATGAAGGAGAAGAAATATATCCCACAGATAGATGATGGTAACAGCAAAAAATGAAGCCCAAATGCCTGACATTTAGAATTAATTAGTTCAGTGCAAGTCTACCCTTCGGATACTCATTTGGGATCACATGAGTCAAAAATCAGGGGACCTGTGGTGGTGTACTGAGAATTCTTCTGGATTTGATGAGATTAATATTACTACTGCTGCTTCCTTCTCTTCTACTCCACATTCCACAGTACCTTTATAACTGGAATGAGTGGCCAACCATCCCAGTTTACCCAAGACGTTCCCAGTTTTAGCAGTGAAAGTCCTTTGTTCCAAGGAACCCTTTACTTCCAAGAAACCTGAGGTGGCTGGTCACTATTTACAGTCCATCACAGGAAAACCTCATTTTACCATGTTACAATCACAACTGAATTATCTTTAGCTAAGACAATTCGGTTAGGAAACATGGGGCCAGTTATATTAAAAAAAATTATAAGAATTAATATTCTCCTGCTTTACATTTTTCAGAGAAAAATGCCAGGTTTGTTAATATCACAATTACAATACAATGAGCTAGTGTTTTAAGTTACCATAAACAGGATAGCTAGAATTCAGAATAAGCTTCCAGTACGGATCATAAGGCTCATAACCAACTTTTGATTTCCATGCTTAGATGATAATTAGTTAATATTTACAGGTACTGTTTCAAACTCTTTACATATGTTAACTTAATCCTTAGAGTACTCAATGGATATACCATTATGATCTCCATTTTATAGTTGAGGCAAGTGAGGTATAGAGAGGTTAAAAAATTTGCTCAAGACAACTCAGCTAGTAAAGCGGTAAATCTGGAAATCAAACCCAAGCAGCATAGTTCTTAAACACACATCAGTACCACTCATTAAAAGTCTGAGAAGTTAAGTTCTAGTGTATTTGTTGTCATTTCAGAACAGAAGCTGAAAGGAAGCCATGTTCTTTAATCTTCCCTTTTTATTGGCCACGTTCTTATTTGATAACAATTCAGGATAGGTGGGAAAGACACATCACCCAGTGGGTGGTCAAGAGAGAGATCGAAAACCGAAAAAAAATGTTGAAAGTTTAATGAAGGGATTTGTACAGTGTCAAAAAGAGAAGCTTGGTATGTTCTTACTAGCAACTGTCAAATCCTTCAGAATTTTAAAATAGAAAATAGTGGTGAATGTTCTCAACTTGAAGAGAGAACGAAAGCCAATAGCTTTAAACTGTAGCAGGAGAGCTTTCAATGAGATGTCATCACTATTTCTCCCTTCCAAGAAGAAAGGAGAGAGCTAAGAGGCAGACAGGGTCTGATTTCAGAGTACTTCCCTGAACCAAGTACAAGTTTTCAAATGAGATTAAAATATCTGGTGAAAGATACCTTTGGTTCCATGTGAGCATCTCAAGGTGCAACATATTTTATCAGAAAAATCCAGGGATAGGACCTTTCTAATTCTGACACCTAAGTTAATAATATATTCCTCTAGCAACAGTGACATTGAACATGTATCTATAAACTGGGAAAATATAGGCAGACATTCAAAACCTAAACTTTTTCACTTACCGCATCTTATATAAGTGTGGAGTATATGAAAACTGGAGAATTAAGAGTAAATTAAGGTGTAACAAATATTTTATACCTGGACACATCTTAAATCTCAAGTGGTAACATAACTGTACAAAGAAATTTCAAAGGTTCTTTGAAAGGAACTCGAATCACATTTCCTTGGGTAATTTAAAAAAAGAAAAATGATCCCTTTGCTCGTACAGTTCTTGTTAGCCAATGCCTAGAAAGGGCCTAGGTTGAGAGCCCCTCTGTTAATGGGGAAAGTTCTTATCTTGGCACACAGCTAGAAATAAAATATGCAGAATGAGGTTAAGGAGAGCAGTCTTAGGAGAATGTCCTACTTGCATAAGGGGTGGGGGCTGGTGTCTAAATGGCATGGCCTGCTGAATTTACCAAGGATGAATGCTTGCCTGAAAAAATTTAGCCTGAGATAGGGGTGCACTTTTGTGAAGGTTAAAAAAAAAAAAACAAAACATGAGCTGATTTTTACTGTCTAACCAGGTTAAAGAAAAACAAAACCAAAAAACTTCCCTGGTGGCTCAGATAGTAAAAGTGTCTCCCTACAATGCAGGAGACCTGGGTTTGATCCCTGGGTTGGGAAGATCCCCTGGAGAAGGAAATGGCAACCCACTCCAGTATTCTTGCCTGAAAAAGCCCATGGACAGTCCATGGGGTCGCAAGAGTTGCACACAACTGAGTGACTTCACTACTTTCACTTGACCAAGTTAATGGAATGCTTGCTTTTCCCATTAAATATGTCTGTCTCTCAGTTCTGCTAACATAATAACTCATGGATGTCTTAGGATGACACAGTGATAGATTATACATCTATTCATACAGAATATTCCCTGTTTATATATAGTATATGTTTGTGTATAATTTGGGGAGGCCATGATTACATCAAACATACCTCTTTCCGTTTGTTCTTTTTTTTTTTTTTTAATTTTTAGTTTTTTATTTTTTACATTTTAAAATCTTTAATTCTTACATGCATTCCCAAACATGACGTTTGTTCTTATATAAAAAATACTTTACTGTAACTTCTGCAATGTCTTAAATTGAAAAGGAAATAATTTAATATGAACATTTTCTATAATTACCAAGGAATTCTACAGAACCATTATCTTAAAAGCTTAAAGAGCCATTGGAGACCACTTCTCTTTTTAATCAAGTAATAATTATGGTCTGGGCTATCTGTGCTGAGGTGAACAAAACATTAATTTGCCATCAGAGCTGGTTAATAGAGTAAGATTTGTTTTTGACTAGTTTGGACTTCCTGACAATGTCCACCATCAACAGGGTTCAGTTCAGTTCAGTTGCTTAGTGTCCAACTCTTTGCGACCGCATGGACTGCAGCATGCCAGGCCTCCCTGTCCATCACCACCTCCCGGAGCTCACTCAAACTCATGTCCATCGAGTCGGTCATGCCATCCAACCGTCTCATCCTCTGTCATCCCCTTCTTCTCCTGCCTTTAATCTTGCCCAGCATCAGGGTCTTTTCCAATGAGTCAGTTCGCATCAGGTGGCCAAAGTATTGGAGTTTCACCTTTAGCATCTGTCCTTCCAATGAACACCCAGGACTGATCTCCTTTAGGATGGACTGGTTGGATCTCCTTGCAGTCCAAGGGACTCTCAAGAGTCTTCTCCAACACCACAGTTCAAAAGCATCAATTCTTTGGCACTCAGCTTTCTTCACAGTCCAACTGTCACATCTATACACGACCCCTGGAAAAACCATAGCCTTGACTGGACGGACCTTTGTTGGCAAAGTAATGTCTCTGCTTTTTAATATGCTATCTAGATTGGTCATAACTTTCCTTCCAAGGAGCAAACATCTTTTAATTTCATGGCTGCAATCACCGTCTGCAGTGATTTTGGAGCCCAGAAAAATAGTCTGACACTGTTTCCCCATCTATTTCCCATGAAGTGATGGGACCAGATGCCATGATCTTCGTTTTCTGAATGTTGAGCTTTAAGCCAACTTTTTCACTCTCCTCTTTCACTTTCATCAAGAGGCTCTTTAGTTCCTCTTCACTTTCTGCCATAAGGGTGGTGTCATCTGCATATCTGAGGTTATTGATATTTCTCCCAGTAATCTTGATTCTAGCTTGTGCTTCTTCCAGCCCAGCATTTCTCATGATGTCCTCTGCATATAAGTTCAATAAGCAGGGTGACAATATACAGCCTTGACGTACTTTTTTTCCTATTTGGAACCAGTCTGTTGTTCCATGTCCAGTTCTAACTGTTGCTTTCTGACCTGCATACAGATTTCTCAAGAGGCAGGTCAGGTTGTCTGGTATTCCCATCTCTTTCAGAATTTTCCACAGTTTATTGTGATCCACACAGTCAAAGGCTTTGGCATAGTCAATAAAGCAGAAATAGATGTTTTTCTCGAACTGTCTTGCTTTTTCCATGATCCAGCGGAAGTTGGCAATTTGATCTTTGGTTCCTCTACCTTTCCTAAAACCAGCTTGAACGTCAGGAAGTTCACGGTTCATGTATTGCTGAAGCCTGGCTTGGAGAATTTTGAGCATTACTTTACTAGCGTGTGTGATGAGTGCAATTGTGCAGTAGTTTGAGTATTCTTTGGCATTGCCTTTCTTTGGGATTGGAAGAAAACTGACTTTTTCCAGTCCTGTGGCCACTGCTGAGTTTTCCAAATTTGCTGACATATTGAGTGCTGCACTTTCACAGCATCATCTTTCAGGATTTGAAATAGCTCAACTGGAATTCCATCACCCCCACTAGCTTTGTTCGTAGTGACGCTTTCTAAGGCCCACTTGACTTCACATTCCAGGATGTCTGGCTCTAGGTGAGTGATCACACCATCGTGATTATCTTGGTTGTGAAAATCTTTTTTGCATAGTTCTTCTGTGTATTCTTGCCACCTCTTCTTAATATCTTCTGCTTCTGTTAGGTCCATACCATTTCTGTCCTTTATCGAGCCCATCTTTGCATGAAATGTTCCCTTGGTATCTCTAATTTTCTTGAAGAGATCTCTAGTCTTTCCCATTCCGTTGTTTCCCTCTATTTCTTTGCATTGATCACTGAGGAAGGCTTTCTTATCTCTTCTTGCTATTCTTTGGAACTCTGGATTCAGATGCTTATATCTTTCTTTTACTCCTTTGCTTTTCGCTTCTCTTCTTTTCACAGCTATTTATAAGGCCTCCCTAGACAGCCATTTTGCTTTTTTGCATTTCTCTTCCACGGGGATGGTCTTGATCCCAGTCTCCTGTACAATGTCATGAACCTCCGTCCATAGTTCATCAGGCACTCAATCTGTCAGATGTAGTCCCTTAAATCTATTTCTCACTTCCACTGTATAATCATAAGGGATTTGATTTAGGTCATACCTGAATGGTCTGATGGTTTTCCCTACTTTCTTCAATTTAAGTCTGAATTTGACAATAAGGAGTTCATGATCTGAACCACAGTCAGCTCCCGGTCTTGCTTTTGCTCACTGCATGGAGCTTCTCCATCTTTGGCTGCAAAGAATATAAGCAATCTGATTTCAGTGTTGACCATCTGGTGATGTCCATGTATAGAGTCTTCTCTTGTGTTGTTGGAAGAGGGTGTTTGCTATGACCAGTGCATTCTCTTGGCAAAACTGTATTAATTTTTGCCCTGCTTCATTCTGTATTCCAAGGCCAAATTTGCCTGTTACTCCAGGTGTTTCTTGACTTCCTACTTTTGGGTGGTATCATCTGCATATCTGAGGTTACTGATATTTCTCCTGCAGCAATCTTGATTCTAGCTTGTGCTTCATCCAGCCCACAGGTTAGCTTTAGGCAAAATCCAATCACCAGCTACCGGGGATCAGAACCATACTGACTGATTCATAAACTACCACAAATCATAGAATCTAAGCAGCATGGATTATAAGATAAAATTATTTAATGAATGGCCCAGAACAAAAAAAAAGCAGCCAATGAAACTATGATATGATACTTTAATAATAGTCCTGCTAGACAAACTTGTCACTCACATTAGCTTCTTGTTACTTTCAAAAATTTTTTCATGTATTCTGAGGGATTTAGTAAGTTTTTCTATTTTAGTTGCTTTGTTCATGATACTTTGTTTATGAGATATGACCATCCTATGACTATCTCGACAATAAAGTTCAACCTACCCTTCTGCTTGTGGGTATCTTCCCTTAAGACCTGTAGAGCACTAGATTGTTGCTTTACAGGAAAACATGAAATGATAGTCATTACTCCAAAATGAGTTTTCACATTCCTAGTATAAAACTGATACCCCTTCTTTCATACACAATAACTTTCTACCCACGTCCTAATAATTCCACCTTTCAGTTGGCAATATACACAACTATGACCAAGTTAGCACATGTGTAGGTAGTGGAATCTGTTTCATATAGCATCAGCAATTATAATAAGCCATTAGTTATAAGACACATCCCAGTTTCAGATATGTTAAAATATGAATAGTTCTGCATCTTACATTCTGTACAACACTATTGTTTTCTCGGTATTTCCTTTATACATGAAGACCTAGGTTGAAATAAGAGCTTGCGTCATTCCTTTAGCTCAGGAAAACACGGAGATGAGAAAATATAAACCCCATGAGCTGAGAAAGCCCCAGAGCTGTATTTCATCTACAGAATAATATGAATTAAGATCAGAAGAATGTGGGGATGATAATCCAGTCCCCATGCCTTCCAACTCAGAATCCTAGCAGTTTATTCAGTTCATTTAAAAGAAAGCACTAATACCAAGTGGATATAGGTAAGTCATGCTATCTTCTTTAGCTTCAGCATCTTCATCTATAAAATGAGGCTACCACATTTTGCATTTACTTTCTGGGGCTGTTGTAAGACAAATGTGGTTGAGGTAGGATCATGCTCTACTTTGTAAGTTGCAAACATCTTTTTACAAATATAAAACACTGTTAGTCCCAGCTTGGGCAGCCAACTCTTTCTCTTTCTAAATCCACCTCAACTCATCCCTTGTAATTTCTATCATCTAAATAATAATTTGACTTTTCTTAATTGAAGAAAAGTTGTCTTGTCTTTCCTCGTCTCAAATCTTGTCTCCAGCTCGTATCTTGAGGCTGAGGTCCTAGACAAATGCATTTCTAACTGGGAGTAAATGGTCTTCTTTGGTGTGTCTATTAGGAGCATGACACATGTCTATTTAGTAAATTATTCTTTCATGTGACATTTCTGTGTATCTACTTTTTCAGTCATTTACTGTATTTTGCAAAATTTCTTATTTGGGAATGGGTTTCTATCACCTCATTAGGGACTGTCATATTTCCTTGTCTATTAGAGAGACCATTTTAAAGAAAGTGGCTGTCACAAAATAACACACATGTGAAAAGATGATTTATTTCTGAATCGCTGCTAAAGATCCTTTGGGGTTTACTGTTAATCTCAGCAAGATTAATGGACTCAAAAGCAATATGCTGGTCACCATGGTTACCCGACAAATGGCAATTAACTCAGACCTTACCAGTAACCAGATGATGGTTACTATTAAAAAAAAAATCTGTTATCTGTCTTTAAGTTAAAAACAAAACAATAACCCCTCTCTATATATTGTCTTATTTTTATATGTTTTCTCTGTAAATGTATATGTAAAGAAAGAGGATTTTTTTCCCTTTGTTTTATATTATCAGGCAGGGGGAGATGAGATTTTCATATTTCACACATAAATGACTGAATGCTGCACAGAATAAAATAATTTAGGAGAGTTATAAACAAAGAAACCAAATTCCTATAATATCTCTATTTCCTCTCCTTTGTTCTGCATATATAAATAATTTCCTATGAGTTCAATCTGTTTTCATAAAGAAGAGACTCTTATTAGTCATAATGTTCTGAAAAACAGTCCACAGAATGTGCCTCAGTAATCCAAAGAGCAGTTATCGTGTAGGGTCTGATCTGGGATATACATGGGGAAAATGCGGTATCAGAGAGAACGTGTTCAGCTCTCTCCTCGCAGTGAATCTCAGCCAGATCTTAACAGCAGCCCTGTCCTTCATTCTGGAAGCTCAAAGTTCCCCTCAGCATTCATTTCCCTTAATCGCTTCAACATTCAGGAGCTTCAGCCTTCCGCATCTCAGCAGACTTCAAATTGTTACGGAATTTCGCAATCTGCTACTGCTCATCACATAGTCCCTTCTGTTACATTCCCACTAACTTAATCACTTATTTATCCAATTATTCTCAACCTTGGAGAGCTGTTAAAAATTACTTCAACCTGGAACAATTAAATCAGAACCTTTTGGGACGTTGTCATAGGCATTTAAAAAAGAATCTCGCCAGGTGAGTTCTGTGTATGACTGTATGTCTCTCTCCCCCATACCTGGTTTAGTTTTTAAAATAATCTGTTTCTTTACTTCCCGTCTAATACCCAAAGTGTTTGCCCGTGGTTTACAGAGGTACATACAGCAATACAAGGTATATACAAAATAAACTTTAAAATGAGTAAGTGGCAGTAAGAAAACAAAAACAGGAGCATGATAAAGCTTAATGATTTATATATGCTGTAAAAGTTAAGAGGTAGTTTAAGAAGTTAAGACAGGCTTTGCATATGTACATTAACTCCTTTAATTAAGGAGTTATAAAATTAAATGCTAAAAAAGCACCTTCAAATAAATTTTCTCCAATATTAATATTTTTAGAATTCAAAGAAATGGGTTTATAGTTTTTGATAAGATTGCTATATTCTCATTAAATATTCTAACAAGACAAAAAGCTAAAGCAAAAATAAAAATTATCAGAAATCTCACTACCCCCAGATAACCACCACTAACATCTTGGTGAAAATCCTAGAGTAGACTGTAGTACTGAACTCACTGAGTCATGACCTCCTTCCTTGGAGGTGGGTCCTATTTCCCTGCACCTCCCTGGCTGTGGACTGGGCCAAGCACATTGCTTTGGTCGATGGAATATGAGGAGATTTGATGTGAGCCACTGGTGAGCAAGAGGCACAGAGGCCTTGTGAGTTTCATCAGCCCTCTTGTATTCTTACTCTTCATTGTGGCAGGAACCCATCCCAGGAAGAGGGCTGCTCTGCCAGCCTGTCACAGGAGGGAGAAGCCAGGAGCAGCCCAGCTGAGTTCCATAGAGATCAGCATATTTCAGCCAAACCTAGACGACCCCATCATTCCTTTCCATCTTTCACTCCCCACCCTCCTCCCAACTTTGATACAGGCTTATTAATTTCTTTGAATTTTTCAAACATGCTACAGTTTCCAACAAGTAGGAGCTATCACTATGGATGGCTCTAGGTTTTGCAAGGCCTAAAACTAATTAAAAATGTGAGGGTCCAGTTTAAGGGGGAAAAATGCAAATTAGAAATACAGATGGTCAGAATGACCATCTTTAAAAAGTCTGTAAATAGCAAATGCTAGAGGGTGTGGAGAAAAGGAAAACTGTTCATACTATTAGTGGGAATGTAAATTGATGCAGCCACTATGGATAATAGTATGGATATTCCTCAAAAAACTAAAAATAGACTTGCCATATGATCCAGCAATACCCAGACAAAACTGTAACTTGAAAAAATACATGCATCATTATGTTCACAGTAGCACTATTTACAATAGCCAAGGCATGGAAACTCCTAAATGTCCACTGTCAGATGAATGGATGAAATGGAATACTACTCAGCCATAAAAGGAACAAAATAATGCCATTTGCAGCAACATGGATGGACCAAGAGATTATCATACTAAGAGAAGTAAGCCAGAAAGAGAAAGACAAATACCTTATGATATTTTTATGTAGAATCTAAAATGTTACACAAATGACATTATTTATGAAACAGAAACGGACCCACAGATATAGAGAACAGACTTACGGTTGCCAAGGGGGAGTGCGGTGGGGAAGGGAAGGACTGGGACTTTGGGATTAGCAGATACAAACTATTACATGTAGAGTGGATAGATAGCAGGTCTTACTGTGGAGCACATGGAACTGTATTCAATATTCTGTGAACATGGGTAAGCCATAGTGGAAAAGAAAAAGCAAGAATTACAGATTTAGGTACAGGGCAATCTGTAGCAGATGCTGTTGGCGCTCTGCCCATAGCCCCCAGGCCTTGCCACTTCTTTGCTTGCTAGCTCACTTCCAACTGCCAGTGTCTGCAGCTCTTTGCTTTAAAATCTCTGAAGCAAGGGAAGACCGCTCTGCCCATCAGGGAAAGTCAGATGCAACAGAGAGAGAGCATGCCCCAGGAGCAGACCTCAGCCAGCGACAGACAGGAACTGGTGTCTACCTAGTGCCCGTCCCTTGCTCCTCAAGCTGCTGCCGCACCGATTCCCAGATTTTCAAGCATATTGGTAGAAACGCCATTTTCTGGTGGCCTTCCCATCCCCAGCTCACTTTCCCACTAAGAAAGTACAGTTTCTTACACTTTCTGAGTAGGAAAACTACTTGTATACAAATTCCCCTCTCCGAGTCTGCTTCGAGAGGAACCCCAACTAAGATGCTTGGAAGGGGCTTGTCCAGGTAAGGGGCCAAAGCTTCTGGCAAGGCTGGCAGTACTGGCTTGAAAGCGCTGATTATGAAATATCGAGAACCTCTGACAATGAGTATGATGGATGCATTTATACCATGGAAACTGGTGAATTAAATCAGAAGTTTTTCTTAGTGTTTGCTTTTATTTTTTTCAAAGAATCTGTTTACTGGCACACCATAGAATTTAAGCTTCCTTATTTTTGCAAGAAATCCACCAGTTGCTATCACACGTGCCACTGTCTAAAACACATTTAGAGCCACTGTGTCAGGCTCTGTCGTCCTCTTCCATCTTGTCTCAGCACACAGCTTCCCCTGGATTAGGCGCCCATCACATGGGGACCGCACACCCTGTTTCTCACTCACTAGGACCTTCTGCTTGTCTGTATCCCTCCTAGACCACAACGGGCAGGGCCCCTGACTGTTCTGTTCACCACTGAGCATTCAGGAAAATGTGTGGCACATAGAGAGGTCTCAGACAGTAACTGTAAATCCATGGTCAAATGAATGAGTGAATGACAGACCGAATGTGGCAAAAACGCCTAAGAAATCCGGTAAGTTCAGAATATCAGCACAGATTAGAAACAGCACAGGAGGAGAATCACCACTCTGTGTGATGCCAGTGGCCCCGCCCCCCATCCCTTCCAGGACCCAGTGCTGGCAGAGTTCTTCCGCGGTCTGTGCCGTCCTGACTGTGGAAGGGAAAGCAAGTGTCGGCCCCTCCACAGTCATCTGGCGATAGTCATTCATTCCAGCCTGCAGAAATCATGGTGTCCTTTCTGCTCTAGCACCGAGAGTCAGGATGAGGATGCTCAGGGAGTAACTTAGCACTTCAGCACCATGGAGTGGTTGCCTTGTTGGGCCCTTGTCCAGCTCCTTCATTTGACAGATGACAAGGCTGAGACTCGAGATGTGGAGTGGCATCCTAACGGATATGAAGCAGTTACGAGGGGGCTGATGAGAGTCTGCATGCTGAGACTCTCCATGCCTCCTCTTCTACAACATGCTGTCCGCTTCCACAGGGAAAAGCAGTGACTGCATTCTACTGATTAGGAAGAGGCTCATAGGCTAAACACTTGATTGCTTTTAAAAAGAAGAAATAATACGTCTCCTAAGGAACCAAAATACTTCAAAGGAGTATATCATATGTTACCATTCCTATGTGGACTGTAATTTTAAAAAAAATGATACAAATGAACTTATTTCAAAACAGAAATAGACACACGGATATAGAAAGAAAACTATGGGTGCCAAAGGCAAATTGCGGATGTGAGGGATGAATCAGGAATTTGGGATTAACATACACATGCTATTATATATACAATAGGTAACCAACCAGGACCTACTATACAGCACAGCAAACTCAACTCAATATTCTGTAATAACCTATATGAGGGGAAAAGTCTGAAAAGGAATGAATATATGTATAACTGAATCACTTTCCTGTACACTTCAAACTAAGAACATTGTAAATCAGCTATACTATAATTAAAAAAATAAGTTTCAGACACAACAAACACATACACACAAGCGCATTCCAACCTTTTTTCCTGGTACATATAAAAACAATAACATTTGTATGAAACAGTAGGGGAATATGGAGAATATAAGACTTGGCAAAACATCCCTTACAGGTTCTCTATGCCTAATAATTATAAGATAAATGAAATCACAGAATAGAGGAATATATTAAACAAATAAAAGGTTAACCACGACAACTTATCAACTGATGGAAGGACGGCATGTGTTTGGAATGATTAGCAACCTGTAATTGAGAATAGGAATCACCATGGTGACTGCAATAGATACTCAAGCATCCTGATGGGTTATTAGGTTTAGTGACCACAGGAATCAGCAGGAGACCCAAGGGAGGGCCATCAGCAGTGAGAAACATTCCCAGTTGTGTAAGTCAGACTAAATGCCTTAAATGTTGCCTTAAATTAGCAAGTAACACCCTCTGTGATGGGGAAGACCCTGGCCCTCGCTATCCCACAAGTGAAGTACTGGCCACTCTGGTGGTATAATAAAAAATAAATGATACAAATAATATTCAAACATAAAACAATTCATTAATATAACCATATCAGGCAGTGTGCTAAATGTTTCACATTTGTTATTTAATACTTATAACACTGCAAGGCAGATGGTATTTTTTTTCTCATTTTGCAGATGAAGAAATTGTAAAATGAACACTTATTGAGGCTAAGTTACCAAAACCCTCAGCTAATATAACACAATTGAACAGCAAACCTTTTCCACTGGAGCAGGAGCTCAAAGTCTTGGGCTCTCTTTTTGTACTTAATTCAGAGAACCAAGAACTAATCTCTCAGCTTTCCAGAATCTCTGCTGAGAGGGCAGAACAAAGCCTACCAATGCTTTCTCTAGATTTTCAAGAAGACCAATGAGAAAATGTCCTGAAGGAGTCTTGAAAACCACAGAGTGCTTTATCAATGGAAGGTATAATTATCACCAGCAAAAAAGTACTTACTATCTACATGGCATTGATGTGTTATCTTAAACTCTTTCTTGAAACAAGCCTCATTGTAATTTTCTTTGCTGTTTTGTAACCTTTTAAAAAGTTAAAATGGGAGACACTATCAGGCATTACGTGAGATGCTGAGGACACAGCAATAAAGACAGACCTGGGCTCTGCTCTCAGGAAGCTGTGGTGTGACCCCACACTGTGATCTTGCAAATATTCTCCAGTTACACGTATTTACTCAACAACTACTGTACACAAGGCACTAGTGTCTACAACACAGGGTGTCGCTTTTTGAACCTTAGCACGCATCAGAGTCACCTGGAAGGTTTGCAACCAACTTCTGAGTTCTACCAGGTTCTGAGGCAGGACCTGAGACTCTGCATTTCTAACCAGCACTTGGGTGGCACTGATTCTGGTGTTTTCTGACCACACTTTGAGCAGCACTGCAGTGAGAGAGAGAAAGAAGTAGGACTTGGTCACTGTCCTCAGGCTGCTACGTTCACTAGAGAGAAAAGTCTGGTTTGAAAAGTTAATGATCAAACGGGCGGGGTGAGTGGGGGCCCTTCCAGTGGGAAGTTTCTGGAGATTGTTCCAGCAGCATGCCAGATGATGGAATGGGGAGGCAGGGGGCAGGTGCAGGATAAGAGTGAGCACATGGGCCCTTTCAAGGATTATCATGGACCTTTAAGTATTCCTAAGATGTAATCTCCATGTCCGAGAAATCCCTAGACTGAGGCAGAGAATCATGGTACTAGAATGGGCTTGGGTCTCTGGGATGAAGAGCTGGAGGAGGCTTTCAGAGGGGCCTGAGGAGCTAAGGCAGGAGGTGGTTCCCTTGTGGGCAGTGGTGGTGGGGAGGCATGGGGCAGTGAGGGGAGGGTGGTCTGCGGATTGGCCCTTGGACTTGACATCAGCAGTTCACTCATGAGTTCAGTTCAGACTACCCTACTGTCCATGAGAGATGGCAGGGGGTGTGGGGAAGGGCCATCCCAGAGAGCTTCCTGTCCTGGAGTGAGGAGGAAAAGAAAACGATAGAACTGAACAAAGAGCATCCACAAGGCCAAGGAATGGACTTAACTGGGGGTTTTGTTCCCCTCCCCAGGCCTTCCCTGCTCCTGCTCAGTCATGTCTGACTCTTTGTGACCCCATGGACTGTAGCCTGTAAGGTTCCTCTGTCGTGGGATTCTCCAGGCAAGAATACTGGAGTGGGTTGCCTTTTTTCTCCTCCAGGGGATCTTCCCAACCCAGGGATTGAACCCATGTCTCCTTTGTCTCCTGCACTGCAGGAAAATCCTTTACCCACTGAGCCATCCGGGAAGCCTAGGCCTTGGGTTCTTGTAAAACAGAAAGCCAGGAACTGTCTACTTTGTTGAACCCATCTACCTTTTACTCTCTCCCATTCAACACTTCTGAAGCATTGTTCTATTGTTTGCCATAAAAATCACTATAAAATCACCTCTCTTTTTCTTTCTCACTTTTGAAATGACAGTGTTTTTCAGATGAACCAGAGCAAGGAGGTTTTACCATTGGTGAGAACTGTGGCCTCAGGAAACCAGAAAATATGAAAAGGCCAAGCCCCGCAGTCATCATCTGCCCTGGGCTGCAGGGAGTAATTGCTATTGAGTCTTTCAGATGCCACTTCAAACAAGGCAGAGTCCAGCTGCAGGCTGTGCCTACGAATCACAGCCCTTCTCTAGCAAAAGGCATTCTGGCATAGAGAACAGTCAAGTGGTGTAGTTCACAGAACCTGTGCTCAGCTCAGATGTAGTCCCTGGTCTCATTGTGCCTTTGTAGGATCAGAATAATCCATGTCCACATAGCCCTTGGAGGCATTAGTTTCATGGGGGCAAATTCTAGAAGTAAACCATCCAGGCAAGTGAGAAGGACAAGCTCAACTGATGTGTAACAGCAATATATCAACTAAAAGAAGATCCGGCGCGTGCATAGTAGCCTCTGTTCCTGAACGAGACATCTGCCCGTGACTCTTGCTTTAGAGGAAATTGCCCAGTATCACCAGATTTCTGGAGAAGAACTTGTTAGGCAGTAATCATCACATCTCAAATGCAAACCAAACAACAAATTAATACACAGAGAGGAAGTACAACAAAGAGGACCTTTGTACCAACAGAAGCACTTTATTTTTCTTCTCCAGTGCATTCCGTGGACAGAGGAGCCTGGTGGGCTACAGTCCACAGGGTCACAGAGTCAGATACAACTTAGCGACTCAACGACAAACTTTCCAGATGCATCAGTCATTTGCCTGTTTGTTCTCTGCTCTGTTTCTCGCCCTTCCTGTGCTGTGTTCTGCATGCTGCCCCCATGAAACCCTTGAGTTTCCAATGGGCGATGTGGACAGGGGACTGGAGAGGGAGGAGGGCAGAGCTCAGGCTCCGCATCTTCTCTCTGAACAGCCTTATTAAAAGGGGTGGGGGCTCTATGGCGAGTTCTAGCTCTTGGTAGGCGGTGCCCCCAGTTTGTGGGCTTTAGAAACACCCCCCTCAAAACCCAGTGGCTGACAATCTCTGCATAGCCTCATTGCCCCTAGTTACCTAGGATTAGATTTTCCCTATTGACTGACATGGCCAACATCTGTTTTCTGGGCTGGATTCTCACTGACACACTATGTTAATATTTAATAGTTTTTCATTCAGGAAACCAAACAGGAAACTATTTTGTAGCTCAAAAGTCTGCTGCTGCTGCCGCTAAGTCGCTTCAGTCGTGTCCGACTCTGTGCGACCCCATAGATGGCAGCCCACCAGGCTCCACCGTCCCTGGGATTCTCCAGGCAAGAACACTGGAGTGGGTTGCCATTTCTTTCTCCAATGCATGAAAGTGAAAAGTGAAAGTGAAGTTGCTCAGTCGTGTCCGACTCTTAGCGACCCCATGGACTGCAGCCCACCAGGCTCCTCCGTCCATGGGATTTTTCCCTAGGCTACTTTATTTCTCCAACTATTGTGGAGGCTTCCTTCCACACACACTTCGGAAAGGAAGAACAGAAAACAATAAAGTATAAACGAGGTTCTCCCATCACAATTGATCAACTCCTGAAAGATCAAACTGGGCTTAATGGATATGCGCTGTCAGTTGTGAGAATCCTGAAGGCTCCATGCTAGGTTTCAGTGACTATGCAGTGGCCTTGATCCAGTAAAAGAGAAGAGAAAAATAAAATTATCTCTAAGAAGAAATAATAGTTAATGTAGAAAAGTACAGGCTACATATATGTTAAAAAAAAAAACACCATTTAGTCAAAATTCTAAAACCCTGGTGTTCACTGAGCTATTTGGAATAACTTTGGCTGGCTTCTGGGTAAAAAATGTAAAATAAAAAAAACATGATATGGTATATCTTGAGAATCTGACATCCCAGTGCACAGAGGAAAGCTGCCGAAAGAAAAAATATTCTTTCCTGACTCCATAGGAGGAAAAAAACAAGGAAAAAAAAAAAACAACAAGCTGAAAGGTGAAATTAAAGACAAGAAAATTGGATCTTTGTCTCAGGAAATAAAGCTAACACTTTAACTCAGTTGACTGAAGTATGCCTCTCCTCTCTCCTCATTATTTTAGGTTGATCTGATAAGTAAACCCATGAGGCAAATTTTATGCTGATAGGTGGTAAAGTGAGTGGCCAGAAAGTTCTTTTTGAGTTTTAATTTGACTTGTAATGCAATTAACCAATTTACAGTGAAATGAATAATGAAATTACTTTGAAGAGCTTCTACTCACATTTAATTTGTATTTGATTCAGACTTAAACCTAATGTTTTAAAAAGCATGTTGCTCACTGAATTATGTTTTGCTTTATGGTGGACTTTCTATTTGTTCACACTTGTGGTCCGCTTTTATTTGGACTATGAAGATGTTTTAAAATATCATAGCCATATGCTAGCCATAATCATAGAGGATAATAGAATTTCCTTTAGAATCAGCAATATCATCAATTCTTCTGCTTTCTGGACTCAGCATCCCAGCAGTCAGGTTCATAAAAATTCTATCTGCAAGAGCAAACATCTGCAATTCCAGGTACCATATTTAGTGGTCATGACTTGCCTCCATCCTTCATGCACTTGCTTTTCTATGAGAAGATAATGTTGCCAAGTTCTCTAGCAAAAGGCATCCTGGTGTAAAGAATAGTAAGGGCAAAAGCCTAGCAAAATGAAAGCATGTGGTGTGCTGCTGTGCTGTGCTAAGTCACTTCAGTCGTGTCTGACTTTCTGCGACCCCACGGACTGTAGCCCGCCAGGCTCCTCTGTCCATGGGATTCTCCAGGCAAGAATACTGGAGTGGGTTGCCATGCCCTCCTCCAGGGGATCTTCCCAACCCAGGGACTGAACCCTTATCTCTTATGTCTCGGCATTGGCAAGTGGGTTCTTTACCACTAGTGCCAAATGGAAGCCCCATGTGATGTGCCTAGGGAATATTAATAACTCAGTGTCACTGGAACATGGTGTATGAATGGAAGGGAATATTAAGTTCTACTGGGTGGAATGATTTTGGTTGCATTGGAAACTATTTAACTTGAACCCCAAATTATTTCTTTTCAGATAAGAAAAGAACGATATCCCTTGAGAACTATGTCTCTTCCTGAAAAAGGAATCTGACTTTAAAATATCACTGAAGACTTTGTGCCTGAAGTGTCCTTAGAGGCAGAACCTTGATAAAAGGAAGAGAAGTTTCTAGTTTTGGAAGATCTTTTCATCAGAAAAAAAAGCTTAGGAGAAAGACAAATTTAAACGTTAGAAATACTGAATTGGCCAAAAAGTTCATCCAAGTTTTTGAGTAATGGCTTATAGAAAAACCAGAACAAACTTTTTGGCCTACCCAATATATGACCCTTGAATCTTAGCATTTTTCAAAATTAGTGATGGAGATGAGCAATATAAGAATCCCAGACACTATAGAAAACTCCCCCAATTCATATTTGCCCCAAACTGAATTGAAATTTGAAAGTGAGTGCCAAGTACGTGGCTGTGAGCTTTCTAGGAGGAGACAGGTCACTAGCAGAGGCTTTGCTTCTCAACTGCAGGACCATCCAGACAAACCTTCTGGCCTGACGTGCTGCCTTCCAAAGCCTATCATGTCAGAGAAAGCGAGAAGCAGAACACATCTGGTAGATTCATGGTCCTGTTACCCAGGAAAATTTGAGATAAAAATCAAAGTAATCCTTCTAAAAGTGTCTTCTCTAACAGCAAGTACTTTATTTTCCCATTCTGCATGAAGCAAGGTGCATGAAGCAAGGTGATGACATCACTACTAGGCCCTTCTGCTTAGTTGGCAGATGCTATTAATACTATTTGGATCTTGCTAAGTTATCTATGTATCTGTAATTCCTTTGTCTCTGTTGCTGCCTATTCACCCCACCACCCACCACCCACTGAAGTGGTTAATTTCTTCCCAGTGAATCCACTGAGATGAAAGCCTTGGTTTGAATGGACATGAGCCAAAGGTATTCTGGCCACTCTCTCCCACACAAGCAGTGGTTTGCCATCCAATGAGTCTAACAGTGCTTCTTGACTGGGGGTGATTTTGTCCCCTCAGTGATGTTCAGCATCGTCTGGCCACATTCTTTTATTGTCATGCCTGGAGGAAGGAAGTTCTACTGGCATCCAGTGAACAGAGGCCAGAGACATTGCTAAATACCCTGCAGTGCACAGGACACCAGCCCCTTCTCTAACAGAATTACCTGGCCCAAACTGTCAACAGTGTCGTGGTGGAGAAACCCTGCTTTAATCGTCCAAGTGATCTACATTCCTAAATAATCACTTACCTAGGGAACTTGTGTTTTATGAAGTCAGAGTCAAGTCAAATGGATTCAACCTATTAATATTTAGGTTGCTTTGAAGAAGCACAAGCAAGCAACACCTGGATGCTTATAGCTCTTGCTTTATTGGAAAAGTGGGGGAAAAAAAAACAGAATAGTAGAATGAGTCTTTTTCATTTTCAGCATATCCTAGCCCTCTGTTTTCATGGGACCACAAGATTCTGTGACTAGTTAGAATAGATTTAAGCTTTCAGTCTCCTTCCTATGGTTGACCAGAGTTTTCCGTATCCTTTCATCACTAAACATATCCAAGACAATCAGATTTACACTTAAATCTTTTCATCCTCTTCCTCCTCTAAAACCAAGGCAATGGTTGCCTGTGTTTTCTTTCTACAATCACAGTAGCTAGAATTTATTGAGCAGTTACAATGTGCTGGGAGTTTTTAAGAGGATTTTACATATTCCATCTCATTTAATAACTAAAACAACCCCATGAGATGGGACTGATGTTATCCCCATTTTACAGATGAGTAAAATGAGGCAGAAGGATTTGCAGGTTGTTGCCTAGAACTGCATAGCTAGTAAATGGAGGTGTGGGGAAACAAACCTAGGGGGTTAGGCTCCAGACTTGGCATCCTTCACTTCTAGGCTGACATTTGGTGCAGAAGATTAGGTATTTCCTCTCTCTCCCCAGATATATTTTCCTTCTTCCCATTATACTATTTGTTAGTTATGGATTCATAACTAACCTCCACCTCCACCCTCACCATACCCTCTTCCACGTTCTCGCGTGGTAGAATCGTTCTAGGGGGTGATGGGCTTTGCAGCACTCTGTGTCTGCCCTCCACACCTTTGCCTATCCAGGCTGAACACACAATATCTTTCTAGGAATATTTCTTGCTACTTCTCTGTTCTCATGAGTTACCCACACTTCTTCAAACAAACCCAACTCATCATCTAAGCACATTTTTCTACATTCTCTGCCTAGAATCATCCACCTGCCTTGCAGGAGACCCCAGTTTGATTCCTGGGTTCGGAAGATCTGCTGGAGAAGGGATAGGCTACCCTCTCCAGTATACTTGGACTTCCCTGGTGACTCAGCTGGTAAAGAATCTGCCTGCAATGTGAGAAACCTGGGTTCAGTCCCTGGGTTGGGAAGACCCCCTGGAGAATGGAAAGGCTACCCACTGCAGTATTCTGCCCTGGAGAATTCCATGGACAGAGGAGGCTGGTGGGCTACAGTCCATAGGGTCTCAAAGAGTAGAACATGACCGAGCAACTTTCACTGCCTAGAATACCATCTCTTTCCTTTCAACATACTCAAAGTCTGTCCATTTTCCAACTCCAGGATAAATTCTACCTTCAAGCTATTTTTCCTATTTTCTTGGTCATTATAGTACTTGCTATTTATACTTCTCATTTGGCTCTTAATTCCATATGGTATTATTTTTGTTGCTGTAAAAGCATTATACATGAGTATTTATCTTCTGAATTATGGGGCAGGATTCTTGAAAACAGAACTATAGACTGCTTTGTATTCTCCAATGTATGGAACAGTGCCTAATATATACTTAGTAAATGATTAAATCAGTGATTGCCATTTGGAGAAAATGGACCACTCTAGTTCTTAAACTGAATCTCAATATCTAGATAAATCCTAAACAAATTAAAGCATGCCTTTGTGACTTCTCAATGTTGGCTTTTATTATTACAGTCTCTGGGATATAAAAATCGTATAAAACATCCAGTGCAGTCCATGGATGTTCTCAATGAAAGTAGAGAAATGACAAAACCACTATCTTTAGGACCTTATGAGCACCAAAATCTGAAAAACCTATCTTAATGGAAAATCTTTTAGTAGGGAAGTCATAGCTTACATATGGTAGACAGGTATTCCTTTTAGTATCTTATACAAGAAAGGGATGTTGGTTTAACTGAGTGTTTTTGTGATCTGCTTTTGAACACTGCTCTGTAGAAACACTGCTAGCACTTTTCTGGTATATGCAACACACACATGCACGCGCACATGCGCACACACACACCACTGTGTACAGTGATTTTATTTTATTTTTTTCCTCCTGTGGCATTTAGGCCAAACCAGCTTTAGAATAATGTTCTATCCTAAATTTGTCTTTATTGCAAACCAAGTGCTAAAGAGGTGTTAGCAATGGTGCTAAATAAGACAGATGCCTCTTTGGGGAGAAGAGAGCAACTGCGAAGCCACATGATTTGCATGCAGCCCTGAATCCCTTGCTCAGACCCTTTCCCTAGTTGGGAGTTTGCCTGAGGAGGAAGAAATCTGGATGGAAAAGAAGCAATTCCTGAGGGCTCTGTGAGATCAGAGGCCTGGGGGAGGAATGGGATTTTAAAAAGCACACAAGAAAGGAAAAATTCTGATTAAAAACTCCAGTTAAAATCCATGGAGCTCTTAGTACTTTAGTGCAGAGGAAGACAAGAAAATGGCAGGTCAATTGCTTTTTCCCCAGCTTTCTGGGAAATGAAAGGAAAAAACTGCTGGTTGTGTTAAGACTTGTCACAAATAATTTCTATTGAAAAAATTCACTGTCAGATAACTGGATTTAGAGAAAGAACAATTAACTAAAGATCCTCAAAGTTTATACAGATTTCATGTCTTTACAAAGCCCAGAGAACAGGCTGAGTTCCTTTAAAGCTTATTATTATGAACACCTTTTTTATCTTTCTCGTCTGTCTTCTCCAGAGGATTTATGTCTTTAAATCTGCATAATACATCACCCCAGCTGAGACTGTGCTGCAGAGAGTTCTGGATCATTTGCAGAAGGCCAGCTGGCCATGAGAAAACGGGCTGACGTGGATGATCAGAATCTGTCATTATTTGGGGGGCTTCCCAGGTGGCACTAGTGGTAAAGAGCCCACACCGGTCAGTGCGGGAGATGCAAGAGATGCGAGTTCAATTCCTGGGTCGGGAAGATCCCCTGGAGGAGGGCAAGGCACCCCACTCCAGTATTCCTGCCTGGAGAATCCCATGGACAGAGGAGCCTGGCGGGCTGCAGTCCATGGGGTCGCAAAGAACTGGACATGACTCTTCAGTCAACGTAGCACACATGTACAAAGCTGCGTTTGTCAGACAATTTGTTTGCTTCTGCTGGTGAACTGCAAAGGTTTATCTAGTAAGTCTTGTGCACCTCAGTGGCAGTACACTGATTCTAGGAGACCAAAAGTCTTTGACTTTTGAAATAGAAAGGCATACACGATCTCAGAGAAACCAAAGGCCTAAACCTTCAGCCTAATCAGGAAACCTGTCTTTCATTTACAACTCTTCCCAGAAATGGGGCTCTTCTGCCTAATGCTTCCGGTATCAGAAGCCCAAGCCAATACTAAGAGGTGGAGGGTGACAAAGGTGCCAAGTTGGTGACTGGTCTGAGCAGGCAGTTAATCCCAGGAAACTGTACATGAAAGGGTTGCCACTTCAACATGGTAATAAGACTTTTGTCACAGCACTCTATTTAGTTGACAAAAATCTATTTGATTTTTTTTCCTCAGATAGCTCACTTATATATTAACACCATCCTCTTAGAGACAAGGCTTGGTTACGGAAGATAACAAACTTAACAGTGAGAAGTGCCAGTCAGGCAGTACATTGCTGACTGTCACTTCTGAATCAGTTGCCTTCTGGGAACAGGGATACCTGCTGGAGACATTATCTGCCAGCCTCCTATACAACTGTGATGGTTAATTTTATGAGGCAACTCGACTGGACCAAAGGATGCCCAATAGCTAGCTAGACATTATTTTGGGGTGTTTCTAGGAGAGAATTGCATTTGAGTCAGTGGACTGAGTAAAGCACAGGGCCTTCACCAACGGTGATGGGCATCAGCCAATACAGTGAGGGCATGATCAGAACAAAAGGGCAGAGGAAGGTTGGATTTATTGTCTGCCTGACTGTAAGCTGCAACACAGATCCTCTCTTGCCCTCAGCACTTCTGGTTTCCAACCTTCAAACCCAAGCTGAACTCTCCACCATCCGCTCCATATCTTTCAGGCTTCTAAACTACACCACTGACTTTCCTGAGTCTCTAGCGTGCAGATGGTGCATCATCGGACTTCATCTCCGTATTTGTATAAGCTGATTCCCTTTAATGTGTCTATCTCTATGTGCTGTGTGGTGCTACATCACTTCAGTCATGTCCCACTCTTTGCGACCCTGTGGACTGTAGCCTACCAGGCTCCTCTGTCCATGGGATTCTCCAGACAAGAATACTGGAGTGGGATGCCGTTCCCGCCTTCACAGGATCTTCCTGACCCAAGGATTCAACCTGTGTCTCTAAAGTCTCCTGCACTGTCAGGCAGGCTCTTTACCACTGGTGCCATCTGGGAAGCCCGTCTATTGTTCAGTCACTCAGTCGTGTCCAACTCTTTGCAACCCCATGGACTGCAGCACAGCAGGCTCCCCCGGCCTTCACCATCTCCTGGAGTTTGCTCTGACTTATGATGAGTCAGTGATGCCATCCAACCATCTTGTCCTTGGGGATTCGATGTAAGCTAATTTATATACTTACTTCATCGAAGTGACAATTTAAAATTGTATATATTTAAGGCATACAACTCGGTGATTTGATATATGTATCAAAGCTAATTAATATATCCATCACCTCACATAGTTACTATTTTCAAATTTTCTTTTTTGATATGAGAATTTAAGATCAATCCTCTTAGCAAATTTCTAGTAAGCAATATTGTTAACTATAGTTACATTGTTGTACAGTGGAACTCTAGAAATTATTCATGTTGTATAACTGAAACTTTATATCCCTTGACCAACATCTCTCCCATCCCTCCTGACCCCAGTAACAACCAGTCTTCTATTTCTATCAGTTCTACTATTTAGATTCCAGATGTAGGTAAGGTCATACCAGATTTGGCTTTCTGGATGTGGCTTACTTAGCAGAATGTCCTCCAAGTTCAGCCATGTCACAAACGGCAGAAGCTCCTTCTTTCATGAATAATGTTCCATGGTAAATGTGCATCAGATACATGGAGCTACGTCACATTTTCTTTATCCTTTCATCCATCAATGGACTTCTAGATTGTTTCCATATCTTGGCTGCTGTGAATAATGCTATAATAAACATGGGCTTGTAGATCCCTCCTTAAGACAGGATTTTCATTTCCTTTGCATATATGACCAGGAGAGAGAGAGCTGGATCATACAGTAGCTCTATTTTTCATTTTTTGTAGAACCTCCATAATATTTTTCATAATAGCCATACCAACTTTTATACCCACCAACGGTATCTGAAGGTTCCCTTTTCTCCTCATTCTGCCAACATTTATTATCTTTCACCTTTCTGATAACTGACTTTCTAACGAGTCTGAGGAGAGATCTCATTGTTTTTATTTGCATTTCTCTTATAATTAGTGAATTTGAGCACCTTTTCAAATTCCTGTTGGCTAATTACATGTCTTCTTTTCAGAAGTATCCATATCTTTTGCCCATTTTAAAAAATTGAGTCATATGATGAGTGAAAGGAGGTTTTGAGTGTGGATAAGTCAGATTTATTTACTGTAACTAAATGCAATTTTAACTTTCAAAAACAAGGTTTTTTCATACCTCAGATTTAAAAAAAATATTTCAAATTTATATTTCTCCTTGTTATATACTTCTAACAATTCATAGAGAAACACTGTATCTAATGCTTCACTCAACAGGTAAATTTCCAAACATCCCAAAACCTTGTGCATGGTTTTATGAAGGACTGAAAAGAATGCAGCTCCATACTTTCTTTGCTGTTGCAAGACTCCAATAATCATCACTAAGGGTGCGACAGCTAGAAAGTTAAGAGAGCACAAAGGCCATTCAACTTTTCAGGTTTTGGAAAGGAGCAGATTATCTATGGTGTGTGCTAAGTTGCTTCAGAGTCCAACTGTTTGTGATGCTATGGACTGTAGCCCACCAGGCTCCTCTGTCCACAGGATTCTCCAGGCAACAATATTGGAGTAGGTTGCTATTTCCTTCTTCAGGACATCTTCCTGACCCAGGGGTCAAACCTGCATCTCTCATATCTCCTACATTGGTAGGTGGGTTCTTTACCACTAATGCCACCTGGGATTTAATCCCTAGCCAGTTTTTGCAGACTCCCATGAAGTGGTCCATGTATTACAACAAGTTGTCATATCACACCACTTAAAAAGTCAACTTTGTGCAAAGCACTGGAAATCCTAGGATCTGCTCGTCTTATTACATCTCCAGAGGGTTGACCTCTGTCCAAGAAAAGAGATGATCCCAGAAAGATTCTGGGACTGAGATATTAATTTTTTTTAACTTTCATAGTTATCTCTGCTAAGAGATGATGCTATGCTGTAACCCAATGAGAAAGAAGGTCAGGAGTTTTGTATGCCAAACTTGGAGGAATTCAATCTTTAATGGTTGCCTATATCTGAAGGATCTGAATTTTAACCTAGCTTCTGACACTCATGTGTTCTTGGTTCCCATTGGCTCTTGTGTCAGATGGGAACCACACAGGCCACTCTCTCATGCAGCACCACCAGTTTCCTAGATTCCACCACGTGGAATTCTGCATGTTGCTGATTTTTTACTCTTTTCACGGTTTCATGCAGTCTCGACTTTGCCCAGATCTGCAGAACTGATCCTTGCAACTCTAATTGAGACATGTGGTCTTACTCCTGCTGCTTATTTCAAACATGGGCTTGTATATTTCTTTGCTAGAAACCCTTTAGAGTCCAAGAGAGGAAAAGTACCCCAGTGTGAGTAGTGAGTCCTGTGGCCAAGAGACATACAACCATATTCCTCAAGGGAGTGCCACAGTCCCAGGCCTCTGCAGGGGTTTTTACAGCCCTGTTGATATTCCTTTATCTACCTGGACCCTCAGGTATGTACCCACCTCAAAAGAGAGAGAGAGAGGGAGAGAGAAAGGGAGGGGGGGAGGGGGAGGAAGGGAGGGAGGGGGGGAGAGGGGGAGAGAGGGAGAGAGGGAGAGAGGGAGAGAGGGAGAGAGGGAGAGAGGGAGAGAGGGAGAGAGAGAGAGAGTGTCAGTCACTCAATTGTGTCCGACTCTTTGTGATCCCATGGACTATAGTCTGCTAGGCTCTTCTGTCCATGGAATTTTCCAGGCAGGAATACTGGAGTGGGTTGCCATTTCCTTCTCCAGGGGATCTTAGAAGCCCAGGGATCAAACCTGGGTCTCTGGCATTGCAGGCAGATTCTTTACCGTCTGAGCCACCAGGGACCCTCAGGAATGTACCCAGGGTAGATGTATTTAGGCTGTAAAATACATTGACTGTGACAAAAAATGGCAGTTGTTCCAGGTGGGAGGGAAGTGACTCTGAATTCATGTGGTAAAGCCATATTTTCACTAGAAATGACTAGAGACAGCCTGAAAAATTATTTAGTGGCATTGAGTTACACAAGAGTATGAAAGGCTTGATCAAAAGTCTCTCAGAGCTACTAAGCTAGTACTTAAGGATCCAGTCTCCTACATTTTCTTTATTGTTTTTCCCTCAAACTTACTAAAAAATTCCATTCAAAAACTGAAAGGTCCTCTGCAAAATGTGATTTTCCCTGCTCTTGCCCTCCACGTGTGGCAGCTGAAACACAGGGCAGGCTGTACTCTGACTCATTCCCCACAGGAGGCACTGAAGCACAGCTCTTTCATTATACAAAGACACTGCAGGGATTTATTTAAACATTAAAAAAAACCCCATTTTTAGGAGCAGAGAAAATAAGCATTTTCTAGTGAGAGGGAAGTGCCAACCTATATAGAATAGCTTCAAACCCTTGGATTATATTTTCCTGCTCTTAAAGAACAAAATTGCTAATGATACCACTAACCTACTGTGAGCTTTTCCCTCCTCTCTGCACAGCACACTCTCCAAAAAAAGATCTGGCTCCTGTCAGCAATTCACAAAATCCAAAAGCTAGATGTAGGATAAAACCCACATGAGGGAGAAGTGGGGCTACTGCCCACAAGCCACCAAAGAATGAGCTCCCTTTTTACCTAGTTATATTAACTAAAGACATTTAATCAGGACTTATTTACCTACTATAAAAATACATTATCAAGGAGCAACATAAGGTATTAAAAGAAAATTTAAACTTTCAAACACCATCCACCACAGAGCCTGAGCTGATTTATCTAAGTTCACGAACATGAAGCAGACATTACCAGAGGTGGATATTTTCAAATTCAATTGAATACATTATTGCATGATTAACCATCTCATACACACCAGATAGAGCAGATCATAGTTTTCATAAACAGTTGATAAATTCTTTGAAGAAGGGGGTCAATGGATTTGAAGAGAAGCCCTCACCAGCACCCTTCCTTTGTTCAGATGTCATCAGTGGGAAATAAGTCCACAGGAACTGGGGATTATGTCGACCTCTTTAGAGCTGTCTTCTGCTGTCTGCTAGGTTTTGTGTTCTGAGATGATGAAAAGTCAGACTTAATTTAGATCTCAGCATTCCACATGGGTTTGCATTGGGCCTTAATAACTGATGTCAAGTGAATCCAAAAGGACTGTCTGTAAAATTCGTAGGAGAAGGAAAAGCCTGCCTCTTTCATAAGGGGCTGGAGAAGGAGAGCACCAGCAGGCTTGTACACCAAACCCAGGTCCTCAGCTCTCAGGAGAGACCCCTATCTGTCTGGTCTGAGAAACTGAGGGAAATACATGACATTCTTTTTCAAGACCATCTCACACTGATTGTGGTCACACTGACTATCCCAGGGCCAAAACATACTCCTGAAGAGTTTGTAGAGTCAGAAAGACCTGGGTTTGAATATAAGCTCTAGCACGTACTGGCTAGGTGACCTCAACCTAAGTTTCCATTCTTGAGAAAGCAGGATCAATAGTATTGTGTGTTCTCCCAATTCAGTTTTTAAAAGTTCAAGCCTACAGACAGTTTGAAGCTATCATATGTCTCATTTTTCACAAAAGTTCATGAATTCTTGACATTCTGGCACAATCGCTTTCTCTCCGTGTAACACTTTAGTTGTTTTTGAACTGTTCAAAAGTAAATTGCAAACTTGATGGTACTTAAATACTTCACAGATTTCTAAGACTAGAAGACAGTTTCCTCCCTAACCACAGCTCCATCAAGTCAACCAAGAAATCTGACCCAATGTTGTTGTTATTATCTAGAATGCAGACTACCTTCAAATTTCCCCAGTAATTCCAGTAATAACTTTGTACCTGATTTTTATCCATCCAGGATAACCAAAGACCACACACTTCATTTAGCTGTCATCTCTGTAGTCTGTTTCAGTTCAGATCACTTTCCTTTGTTTTTTCATGGCGTTGATAGTTTTGAAGAATTCAGGCCATTTGTGGCCTCTTGTAAAATGTCCCTAAATCTGAATTTGTCTCTTTCTTCATGGCTATATTCAGGCTAAACGTTTCCGTGAGAACACTTCCCATTACGAACCAACACAAGGCACATAATATCAGTTTGTCCCATTACTGGTGATTTAACTTTGTTCATGTGGCTCAAGTATCACCACGTTTTACTATTGTAAGGGTAAATTTTAGCTCTCTGTAATTAATAACTAACCGGGGCATGGTGTTTTGAGACTGTGCATATTCTATCCACTTTATCTTTTAGCATTCATTAATGACTTGCTTCAATCAGTTATTCCATTCATGGTTAAAAAATAGTGAATTTTCCAGTCCCGTTTCTCGTTGTGTTAACTGACATTGTTCTATAAAGAGCTCCCCCCTCCACCTTTTTGAGTATCATTAGAGATTATTTTATTTAGTTAGTTTTTGGTCATGCCATAGAGCTTGTGGGATCTTAGTTCCCGAATAAGGAATCGAACTCAGATCCTCAGCCATAAAAGTGCCAAGTCCTAACGACTGGACAACCAGGGAATTCCCCATAGGGATTATTTTAAATTTAACATGTTCAGTTTAGTCGCTCAGTCATGTCCAACTCTGTGACCCATGGACTGTAGCAAGCCAGGCTTCCCTGTCCATCACCAACTCCCAGAGCTTACACAAACTCACATCTGTCAAATCAGTGATGCCATCCAACCATCTCATCCTCTGTCATCCCCTTTGCTCCCACCTTCAATCTTTCCCAGTATCAGGGTCTTTTCCCATGAGTCAGTTCTTCGCATCAGGTGGCAAAGTATTGGGAGCTTCAGCATCAGTCCTCCCAATGAATAGTCAGAACTGATTTCCTTTAGGATTGACTGGTTGGATCTCCTTGCAGTCCAAGGGACTCTCAAGAATCTTCTCCAACACCACAGTTCAAAAGCATCAATTCTTCGGTGCTCAGCCTTCTTTATAGTCCAACTATCACATCCATACATGACTACTGGAAAAACCACAGCTTTGACTAGACAGACCTTTGTTGGCAAAGTAATGTCTTTGCTTTTTAGAATAAGCTGTCTAGGTTGGTCATAGCTTTTCTTCCAAGGAGCTAGCATCTTTTAATTTCATGGCTGCACTCACCATCTGTAGTGATTTTAGAAAACCAAATAACAAAGTCTCTCACTGTTTCCATTGTTTCCCCATCTATTTGCCAAGAAGTGATGGGACCGGATGCAATGATCTTCGTTTTCTGAATGTTGAGTTTTAAGCCAACTTTTTCACTCTCCTCTTTCACTTCATCAGGAGGCTCTTCAGTTCTTCACTTTTTGCCATAAAGGTGGTGTCATCGATTATCTGAGGTTACTGATATTTCTCCTAGCAATCTTGATTCCAGCTTGTGCTTCCTCCAGTTTGGCGTCTCTCATGATATACTCTGCATATAAGTTAAATAAGCAAGATGACAATATATATCCTTGACATACTCCTTTCCCTATTTGGAAGCAGTCTGTTGTTCCCTGTCCAGTTCTAACTGTTGCTTCCTGACCTCCATACAGATTTCTCAAGAGGCAGGTGAGGTGGTCTAGTATTCCCATCTCTCTAAGACTTTTCCACAGTTTGTTGTGGAATGACTTAAAATGACTTAGAGTTGCCTTTATCTGATTTGTGCTTGTGATCCATAGACTTTTCCAGTTTCTTCTGATCTACACAGTCAAAGGCTTTGGTGTAGTCAATAAACCAGAAGTAGATGTTTTTATGGTATTTTCTTGCTTTTTCAATGATCCAGCAGATGTTGGCAATTTGATCTCTGGTTCCTCTGCCTTTTCTAAATCCAGCTTGAATATCTGGAAGTTCACGATTCATGTACTTTGAAGCATGGCTTGGAGAATTTTGAGCATTAATTTGCTAGAGTGTGAGAGCAATGTACTTGTGCGGTAGTTTGAACATTCTTTGGCATTGCCTTTCTTTGGGATTGGAAGGAAAACTGACCTTTTTCAGTCCTGTGGCCACTGCTGAGTTTTCCAAATTTGCTGGCAGACTGAGTACAGCACTTTCACAGCATCATCTTTTAGGATTTGAAACAGTTGAACTGGAATTCCATCACCTCCCCTAGCTTTGTCCATGGTGATACTTCCTAAGGCCCACTTGACTTCACATTCCAGGATGTCTGGTTCTAGGTGAGTGATCACACTGTCATGATTATCTGGGTCGTGAAGATCTTTTTTTGTATAGTTCTTCTATGTATTGTTGCCACCACTTAATATCTTCTGCTTCTGTTAGGACCATACCATTTCTGTTCTTTATTGTTCCCATCTTTGCATGAAATGTTTCCTTGGTATCTCTAATTTTCTTGAAGAGATCTGTAGTCTTTCCCATTCTATTATTTTCCTCTATTTCTTTGCACTGATCACTGAAGAACGCTTTCTTATCTCTCTTTGGTATTCTTTGGAACTCTGCATTTAAATGCATATATCTTTCCTTTTCTCCTTTGCCTTTAGCTTCTCATCTTTCTCACCTATTTGTAAGGTCTCCTCAGACAACCATTTTGCCTTTTTAACATTTAACATGTTACAATCTAATAAAGAGTTGTGATGGTTAGAACCAAAGTATCAGATTTTTGGTACATATTTGGACCACAGTGGGTATCTGGTAAGTGGTGGTGAGACAGGCCTGAGACCTGGCACTGTTTGCTGCAACGCTGCGTTGCTTACACCTGGACACCCAGAAAGTTTTTAATTACATAGATGAGGAGTTGCCTTAAGGTATTTATGCTACTTGGAGCAAACACTAAGAACTAGTAGAGAAGGCTTTGGGGTTCCTGGACCCTGTTGAACTTATATTTCTTTCCTTGTAATCATCTCAGATTCACAGGAAAGGCCATCTGCTGGGCAAACACATTACATAAGTGAACCCGACCAGTGGAGAAACAGATCTGAGGGGCGTGATTTTACTGGAGCTAGTCATTTGCAGTTGTCCTGGGACGACAGAGGATGAGATGGCTGGATGGCATCACCGACTCGATGGACGTGAGTGTGAGCGAACTCCGGGAGTTGGTGATGGACAGGGAGGCCTGGTGTGCTGCGATTCATGGGGTCGCAAAGGGTTGGACACGACTGAGCGACTGAACTAACTAACTAACTAGGAATTGTAAAGAGAAAGCAGTCAAACACTTGGAGGAGTGAACTGACGTACTGTTACGCTTAACTATGGTTTGTTCTGTTGTAAGATCCTCCCATCTTCATAGTCTTCCTCTTTTTTTTCCCCCCACTCCTTGCTTTTTTCTTCCCTTACATCTTATACCCTCATTTCTAGTCTACTTTCTTGCTTGCCTTTTCTTTTAGTCCCAAGGCTGCCTCAGTCCCTGCTGAGGGATGACATCCCTCTGATGACATCCCCCAGCAGCAGGGAATGGAGGCTTCACGAGCTAGAAAAGACTGCACCCATTTTCTCTCCTCTGGATCTTTCCCTCTTAACTCTCACTTTCCTCAATCATTTCACAAGGCTTTCTGATCTTTAACCTTAAATAATGTTGAACATAAAATTTCCAGGCTTTTCAGGTAGCTCAGCAGTAAAGAATCTGCCTGCCAGTGTAGGAGATGCAAGTTTAATCCCTAGGTCAGAAAGATCTCCAGGAGTAGGAAATGGCACCCGACTCCAGTATTCTTGCCTGGGAAATCCCACGGACAGAGGAGCCTGGCAGGGTCCAGTCCATGGGGTTGCAAAAGAGTTGGACACATCTGAGCAGCCTAATGTGATGTGGCGTTTTTAAGATATGATAGTTTAAAAAAATTTCAGGTTGACAAATACTCAGCAGACCAGTGTGGGTAGGTTGGGGTGTGGCCAGAGCTCTGAAGGGACAAAGTCCATTGGATGCAAAGAGCAAGGATTAGGGAGATATTCAGCTCTGTCATTTACTAGATAAATAATTAGAGAAAATGAATAAACTTCCCTGAGCCTCACTCCCCTCATCTGGGGAGAATATCTCTCACAAGAGATTTATAAAAATTGATGCATTATTTAGTTCTGTCTGGAATACTTTATCAATGCTTATTTATATCAACTAATTAAAACTGATGATTCATTTATAAAAAACTGAGTTGATCAGTTAATATTCACAGTGATGGGCATTCAACATAAAGTCACAGGCAAAAGAATTTTTAAAAGCATAAACAATAAGACAGCCTGAGTGATGTTATTTCATGCTCCTCAGTTGAGAAACCATTGGAAGTCATTGCTTGTAATATTGCTTTTTTTCTGTTTCATATAATCCTATAAGTATAAAAACCAAGGAATAAGTTACCATGCTTCTCAGAAGCTTCTATGTTTTGTTGTATTTGCCTATTTTTTTCTTTCTTTTGCAATTGTGAATTTTATCCGAAGGACCAAAAAAGAAAAAAAACCTCAGTATTAAATAGATAAAATTATTTTATACATTTTTGAGGGAGACTTAAGTAATATATTACCTATGGGGCTATGAAAAGCATTGTGCTTTTCACTGTGCTTCATGGTATGAAAGTTCTTTAGTGATCTACTCTTAAGAACAAAGGTCATACATTTTAATATACATCCTGCTGAGAAACTTGAAGCTGATTTATGACCCTTCAAACCTGCACCTTTGCATTCTGCATGCATAATTGTAAGAGTTCATGGTTTCAGTGAAGGGGAAAAAGCAAAGATTTCTTCCATTTTTTTAAATAATTAAATTCCTTTTCTATATTGAGATGATCTCTAAGATGAAAGAAGGATATAGACAATAAAATGGCAAAACAGAAGTGGAAAATCAGGACCATAGTGAAATGCAGAATATTATGGACACAGAAAAATACAAATCCAGTCACCAGTAAGGGGTTCCCTAGCTGAGTGACCACCAAAACACACGGGACGCTTTGAAGATCTGTAGTTCCGGGGCCTCCTCCCAGACACACTGAATCAGCCTCTCCAGAGGTGAGGCCTGGAAACTGGACTTTTAAAAAAGCTCCTCACATTTGGGAATAACTCATGTATACTTTTGGAGAAGGAAACAGCAGCCCACTCCAGTGTTTTTGCCTGGAGAATCCCAGGGAAAGAGGAGCCAGATGGGCTGCCGTCTATGGGGTCACACAGCGTTGGACACGACCAAAGCGACTAGCAGCAGCAGCAGCAGATGTATTCTTTAGTGTTACACATGTGTGTATATGTGAGAGAAAGAGGGACAGTGTTGGGGAGAAGGGGCGAGGAGGGCAGAGAGCTGGGCTGGTAGTAGAGGAGTAAGGGCACATGAGTGCCTGAATTCCATCTGCCCAAGCAAAACATGACAAAGATGAAGTCAGTAATTCTCACAAGTATTTATTGCAGAAAACACAAGAGAAAACTTTCCTATAACTGAACTCTAAAAGCAGTCTCTTTTGGTGTTGAACCACCAGGGTTCTGAGGGTTTAAGACAGCGGACTGACTATGCATCTGAGAACAGGGTGGCTTAAGACAGTGGATTGACTGTGCGTCTGAGAACAGGGTGATGGATATGCTCTGGTGTGAAATATACTAGGCATGTTGCTGCTTCCCTCCACATCCTTTCTTACCAAAATAAAAAATGTACACCACTACCATCTTACAGGTGTGTGGTACTTGCTGTTTACAACGCTATTTCATTTACTTGCTCCAGCTGATGTTTAAAACAATCTTATGATTAGCTGTTATTATGACCAGCCAATATCATTTCCGTTTCAGAAATAAGTCCCTTGAATGGCTCCCCTAAGGTTACACAGAAGGCCCTTGGCAGAAAGGAAGTTTCCTCTGACATCATACTGCTTCTATGTATCACTGCCAATCTTTTCATTATATGGAGATCAAAGCAGTCAATCATAAAGGAAATCAACACTGAATATTCTTTGGAAGGATTGATGCTGAAGCTGAAACTCTAATACTTTGGCCACCTAATGCAAAGAGCCAACTTACTGGAAAAGACCCTGATGCCGGGAAGGACTGAAGGCAGGAGGAGGAGGGGATGACAGAGGATGAGGTGGTTGGATGGTGTTACTGACTCAATGGATGTGAATTTGAGCAAACTCCGGGAGATGGTGAAGGACAGGGAAGCCTGATGTGGTGCAGTCCATGGGGTTGCAAAGAGTTGAACATGACTGAGCGACTGAACAACAACAAAAACAACAACAAAATAGCACGATAAACAGAACGTAGTGAATATTTATTTTCATTCTGATTTTATAATTAGAAAAAGATACAAAAGAATTTACAGGACTGGGATGGTCTCTGTGCTAGAAAAGTTTATTACCCAGTAAAAGTAGCTCACCCATTTTATATAGTTTAAGCCTAGTGAGTCCTCACTCTTTATAGTTTCATTAAAGTTTTTGTCTCCTGTAAAGAAAGGCCTTCAAATTTAGGAGGTTCTCACTTTAAAAGACTACATAGTAACTTCTGAGCACCTGAATGACATGGTCTTTTTCTTTATAAACAAAATCTTTAAGGAGCCTAAACATTTGATTTAAATGGATAATTAAGTGGCTTCTTAATTATTCCTGGGATATTGAGGAACATGAATTGTTTCAGTAAAACTATTATCACTGGCAGTACTCCAGGTTTCTTTTATAGCTCTATATCTCTTCCTACTCTGCCCTTCTTCCCAGATTTATCCCCTATTGTACCTTCTCTTTCAACCTTCCTTCTTTCTCCCAGATAAATAAAATGTCTTTCTTTCTGCTCCTGCAGAGACGGTATTGGGGGTTTCTATGTCCAGCCCAACTTCCGATGCCTCTTCTTTTAACAAGACCCACCTTTCCTCCTGGGGATTCACCCCTGTTCCACTGTGAGGCCCATGTGGTTTGAGTGGACCAAGTCTGCCTTGATTCCAGGGTGAAAGAAAAAAAGTGAAGTTGCTTAGTCGTGTCCAACTCTTTGCGACCCCATGGACTGTAGCCCACCAGGCTCCTCCATCCATGGAATTTTCTAGGCAAGAGTACTGGAGTGGGTTGCCATTTCCTTCTCCAGGGGATCTTCCCAACCCAGGGATCAAACCCGGGTCTCCCACACTGTGGGCAGATGCAATGTGTCTGAGCCACCAGGGAATCCCAACCTTTGATTCTAGGGTGAGCCCATGGTAAAAAGTCTAGCTGACCAAATTCCCCTGGCCACTTGAAATCTGACAGGTGACTCTTTCTTACAGACAATAAAACCCATGGGTTTGTTGCAGTTCACTTTGATGTGAAACATTTGAGCATTATTCTTTAGCATTCAGGAGGAAACTATGACAGCAACTCCAGTAGTCAGTGCTTGAATTTGCTAGACTTTTAAATTCCATGGAAGCACTCTAAATTTACACAGCAGCTAATCACTGGTATGCCATGTCTATTTTAATCTCAGGATTATATTTACCTAAAGATAGGAGTCACTTAGAATAAGAGGTCTGTTCTACTCAATACTATAACTAGTGTTTTCTTCTTTTTTAAACGATGGAGGAAGAGGATAGCCAGGTTTAAGTGAAAGGACAGTTCTTTTTTGGACACAGCAAGTTTGAGATGCCTGTGGGATACTAAAGCAAAGATAGCTAAGAATAAGTTGCATGAATAGGTGTAGACTTCAGGAGAAGTCTAAGAGGGAAAGAACTATTTGGCTATGTACTTAGCATGCTTGGGGCTGGTGCATGGGGATGACCCAGAGAGATGTTATGGGGAGGGAGGTGGGAGGGGGGTTCATGTTTGGGAACGCATGTAAGAATTAAAGATTTTAAAATTTAAAAAATAAACTAAAAAAAAAATAAAAATAAAAAAATAAAACCCATGATATCCAGGCTGCATTTCAGAATAACTGAACCAGAATCTCTACGAGTGGGAACCAGGCATCAGTATTTATAAAGCTCTCCAGGTTAGAACAATGTATAACCAACAATGGGAAACAATGCCCCTGTGTATCTGGCTAATATTTCAATCCATTTGAACCACTGGAAAATTCAGGGAACAAATACCAAAATACTTGTAGATTTAATTATGTAGACTTAAGTCCAATTCTCCCAAGAAAATGGTTTTATTTGTAGATTCCTCTTCCCACTTACTATTTTTCTGTACCATTCGGAAAGTAAATGGAGAGGCTGCATCCAAGAGCAAAGAACGTGAACTTTCCCTGGTTAGTTGATCTGATCCAAATTCTGCTTTCTCCACCTGTTACTCTGCTGGCCCTGACTGAGACACTTCACTTCCTTGAGCCTTAATTTTTCTTACTTGTAATTACTAACTTTCAGAATCCTGTAGGTAACCAACAAGAATTCAAAAATGAAACCAAACAAAAGGCCAGCTGTTCGACAGACTGATAACAGCTGAAAGAAGGTGCGCAGTTTATTTGCACAATGACAGGAGCGCATTTCTGTTGTGCTGCAGGCCACAGTCCTAAGCGCCTCTGGTTTGAGGGCTGCAGCCATCCTCCCTGTCTACTCACTGTTATCTCAAGCCCTTGTCATTCGCTGTCAGGGCTCTGTAATAGGTTCACCTTGGTTAATGTTGTGAGAACAGATCCTAAATGAGGCAGCTGGTGCTCACAGCAGAGCAGTGGTGATAAGGCCTAACCAAGTGACGCAGTGGTTCCTCGCTTTTCTCCCTCCACCGAGGCCTGGCTCGTCACTAAATTTCATTTTCCCTGCCCCCCAGTTTTGTACTTACACTGCACATTTTGTCTCATGCCTTTTCTTACTATTTGTTTCCCCAGACCACACTTATATACCCCAGCCCACCCCTCCGTGCCTGCACCCCTGGTCCTTAGCAAGGGTTCCTAAAGCTAGCCTTGATTTTTTTTTTTTTAATCTCCCAACTGTCCCCCTCACACCGGTGGCATCATCTGGTTTTGCAGATATTTCACAAATCTGACAGTCATTAAACCATGGAAACCACTTAGGGAAATGGGAATAGGACACATTTACATGCCATTATCCCCGAATGTGAGATTTCTATAGCAAATATTGTTTATTTGGGATAATACCAAAATGCAACCATCTATTTAATCTCTTGGCACATTTCAATACAATTCTAATACTACCAGATTTTCATAATATTTAGAGGAGAACATTATATAGGGAAAAATATCACTACATTGCCTATTGCACACTGTCCAACCCCAGGTACCTTATTAATACATTTAGAATGCACATTTCTCTGAAAAGATGCTTAAAACTTTTATCAAATCTGTCTTAAGACACTAAACCCAAGTCCAGCAACGTTTTCACAACCAGGCAATTATAGACACACATGCGTTTGTTCCTGATATAATCTGATCAACAAGCAAAAGTAAACCTGATTTCCTTTCCACTCATTCACCTCAAAAGGACTGAAATGCTAGAATTCAGCATTTGCAGGAGAAAGAGAAATGGACCACACAGGACCTACCTGGCAGGCGAGATGGTGGCAGTGCACGAGACTGTCGGCCTACGGCACATGCATCAAGCACAAAGCCATCTTTGGCTGCTGTTCAAGGCAGAGGCAGGGGTGCTGCAGAAAGCGCCCGTGAATGCCTTATATGGCAAGGAGCCAGCCTGGAGCAGCACACAGAGCCACTGAATTAAATGTGCAGATTAAGTGAACAGCTTGCTTTATGTACACCAGTTAAGTTCAAAGCTTTCCGGCCGACTGCTAAAGGCAGGATGAAGAAATAAACAGTGATCTGGGTGGTATGCGGCCTGGCAGAAGGCAGGTGAGAGGGGCTCTCGCTCTCTGGCTCTCTCCTCGCTGACCTGCATTTCACTTGCCGCCTTCTCTTCACCTGGAGATTTATCTATACCACCCTTTCTTGTGCAGAAAGGAAAAGGCTTGATCCCTATATGGCCTGGAGTCCCTGACTGACCACCGCCAAGGAGAGCATTTAGCATCCTAGCAAAGGGTTTGCACAATGAGAACTTCCCAGCACAGGCCCTGATGGTCCTCATCACCTGAAGAGCAAGGGCGGCACCTCCACGTGGCCACCCACAGAACCCTTGACCATCTTCAGATGCAAGTGGGGTCATCATATCAACTGTCCGATGTCACTAGACTTTCTGTAACTGTGATTATTAGTTATAATCTAACCCACATTATAGTCTCTGAGGGCACTTCTAGCCCCAGTCCTGCGAGAGTGGCAGATGTCCCCCTGGGAGTCCTGGATTCGGGGGAACAGGTTTTCCTGAACTGTCATCCCTGCAGTCTACCACACTCTCCTTCTTCGGAGGGGAGGTCTGCCCTTGGGGAATCAAGATTTACCGAAAGGCACCAGCTTATTCAGCGTCAGAGTGGTGGCAGGTCCCATCCACTTGGCCCGGGTCACACCTGTCCGTGTGAGATGCTTTATTGTTTCCATAGGCACAGGTGGAAAACCAGGGAGCTGGCTCTAGGGAGGGAGGGGGAGATGCAGGGCTTGAGGCTGTTAAGGGTGTGGCTGGGGTAAGCCCCCTGGAAAACCCTCTCTAGGCTTTTCACAACCTACCCTCACAGGCCCTTCCAGAGTGCGATCACCTATGTGGCATCTTTCTCCGTCCGGCACCCTCCTCCCCACTCCTCTGGGGGCTGCGGGCAGTAGCGGGAGGAGCTCGAGGCAGGAGCAGCACCCCCTTTCCTGTCCACCCCACCTGCTGTGAACTGTCCTTCCCCACCACAGAAGCCTCCCCATGCCCCTACCATGGGCCTCTACTCTCCAGAGCCACCCTAACCTTTTCCTTGCTTAGTCAAATCTAATTAGTTCAGTGTTTTTTGTTTGTTTTGCCCCCATATGGATACGGAGAAGGCAATGGCAACCCACTCCAGTATTCTTGCCTGGAAAATCCCATGGGCAGAGGAGCTTGGTAGGCTACAGTCCCTGGGGTCGCTAGGAATTGGACACAACTGAGCGACTTCACTTTCACTTTTCACTTTCATGCATTGGAGAAGGAAATGGCAACCCACTCCAGTGTTCTTGGACGGAGGGACGGAGGAGCCTGGTGGGCTGCCGTCTATGGCGTCGCACAGAGTTGGACACAACTGAAGCGACTTAGCAGCAGTAGCATATGGATACAAGTGAAAGTCACTCAGTTGTATCCGACTCTTTGCAACCCCATGGACAGTATAGTCCATGGAATTCTCCAGGCCAGAATATTGAAGTGGGTAGCTGTTCCCTTCCCCGGGGGATCTTCCCAACCCAGGGATTGAACCCAGGTCTCCCACATTGCAGGCGGATTCTTTACTAGCTGAGCCACAAGGGAAGCCCTGTGGATACAAAGGGACACGTATCAACTGAGCAACACCCTTGGCTTTGCATTCAGGTCTCTGTTTGCAATTTATATCAAGAGAAAGCTGGTGACATCCAGTCAGGGGCAAGTCCAAGGTCAGAGCCACAACGGAGGGTATCAAGACACCATTGTCTCGTTCTTTAGGAGGTTCACAGACAGTAGGATGCAAGAGGGCCACACTCTTCCAGGGCTCACTTGGGAGCCCCCAGTCCTACCACACACCCCACCTGCCGCACAGCGGTACTGGCCCCACCACCAGAGCGTGAGCAGGTCACCCGTGCAGCCTCCACTGCTTCTCAACACTTCCCTGCACCAGCCAAGGAGCTTGAACTCTCCAGAATGCTGCTTAATTAAAAAAAAAAAAAAAACCACCAAAACCCCAAAAGTTTATTTTAATAAGTTATACCAAACATTCTTCTAGGAAATAGATAAACATAGAAGAAAAAAACCAAATTACTCTCAACTATACTCCCAAATTAATCACCATTATCATTTTTTTCCATCCTTCTTTCTCAAGGGATTTTGAGGCAATCCCCAGGTCTCAGTCTCCTGATAAAACTGGATTTTATTATAACCTACTAGTTTATCACATACAGAGGCACTGTAATAACTTAAATCTGTACAGAAAACCCTGGCAATTTACAGAGATGCTATTTCTTTGGCATGGAAACTGTAATTGTAAAATGATGCCCATGCCAGCCTGACTGCTGTGCACAGGGGAAGGTTTTTAACTCTTAGCCCCAGGGCTCAGGACACCCACGGGCCTGGAGAGCTCAAGTCCACTCCAGAAGCATCCTGGGGGTGAGCAGGCTGCCCGTACTGGCCATTCACGTCACCCCTGAGGGCTTGGAATGGTGGATCTGAGGTTTTGGAACCTCAGATCTTGAAAGGATGCACGGACCTTTCTGGTGCTTGCTGCTTTATCTCTAAGCTGACCTCCTGCCCTTGGGTTTCTTTACTTCCTCTCAGCTGGCCTCTAACACCCTCAGAACGCCCCCATCCTTTCCCACCTCTGTCTGTGCTTGGCAGATGTCACACGTTTACAGCTGCAAGGGTCTTTCCTCTGCTGGGGAGAGGGGAGGGGAACCTGACAATAATCCTCACTTTGTTTTTTTCTCACACACAAGTAGATGGTTAATATTTTGACAAATGAACTCATGTTCTTTTCTTCCTGGATGGGCTCAGTCCCCTGTGCCGTGAGCCAGCTGGGCCGCAGAGCCTCAAGGGAGACCCCCATGTGGTCTCACAGAAACTAGAAATAACCTGCTCAGGTTTTTTCTGAACTCTTATTTTTCCAAAGCCCAAACCTCTGGGGAAACAAGGCACTTCACAGAGATGTATAGGGGCCTTCCCTGATGGCTCAGGAGTAAAGAATCAATCTGCCAAGCAGGAGACATAGGTCCGATCCCTGGGTCTGGCAGACCCCCTGGAGAAGGAAATGGCAATCCATGCCAGTATCCTTGCCTGGGAAATCCTATGGACAGAGGAGCCTGGCGGGCTACAGTCCGTGAGGCTGCAAAGGGTTGGATACAACTTAGCAACTAAACTACAACGGCAAGAGATACAGAGAGTACCTGGAAGAAGCGTGGAGGGAGAAAAGCTGAGATTCTCCAGGGCTGGGGGCGAGGCAGAAGGGTGGAGAGAAAGGAGCACACTCTTCCTCTGCCTCTGGGAGATGCCTGACCCACAGAGAACCTGTGTTCAGGTGCTGCCCCCGGATGGGCCTCCACAGGCCGTCCTGCTAAGACTCCACCTGCCAGCAGACCATTGGGGAAAAGAAGGACCAGCCAGCCTGCTTCTCCCAACACAGCTCTAAACTCTGGACTCCAGAACTTTGGCCAAACCAGAGGGTTGGGGTGGGGTGGGGGGCAGGACTGAAAACCCCAGGGAGAGCTGAAGCTCAGGGCTGGGAGAAAAGGGCCGCAGAGTCAGAAACTGTCTTAATAAAAAATATAACTATGATTATTTCCCCAGTTGCGGATTAATGTCATACTTGTAGTGCTTTCAATGGCTGCCAAAACAAGTTACAATAGATTTAAAAGAAACGAGCTCTTTATCTTACAGTTCTGGGGTCAGAAGTTGGCCTCAAGGCTCAGTGGGCTGAAATCAGGGTGTCATCCTCAGGGGTGAGCTCTTTTCTGGAGACTCCCAGGCTCTCTGTCTCTGCCCTTTTCCCAGCACCTGGAGGCTCCCACTTGACTTGGCGCAGAGCCTCCTTTCAACATTCAAAGCCAACAGTGGCCGATCCAGTCTTTCTCCCATCATAGCTCCTCAACACTGACCCTTCTACAGACTTCTCCCACTTTCAACGACGCTTGTGATTATATTAGGTCCACATGGATAATCACGGGTAACTCTCCCTATCTTGAAGTCAGTTGATTATCTATCTTAATACCATCTGCAGCCTCCTCCACACAGTATAACATGCTCACAGGTCCAGGGGTTAGGCTGTGGACATCTTAGAGGTGGGGCCATTATTCCACTCACCACATACCCAAATGTATATACCTGAGTTTTGACCCATGGTAGCCACCTTTTGCATATATCTATCCCTTCCTGCTTCCCTTAGTAACAAGCACCTTGATGACTTCCACTAATTTTCACAGGAAAGAAAGTTATTTGGAGTAATTCTTCCCCCCATTGATGTTCCGTATCCTGCTATGCAAAGCGTGATTGGCAGATCAGCAGCGTCAGCACCACCTGGGAGCTCGTTAGAAATGCACTCGCCAGCCTCTTGCCATACCTACTGAATCAGCATCTGCCCTTCGTCAAGAGCCCCAGTGATTCCTATGCACTGGCCCAGAACATTCCAAATTGTGGAAGCTTGAGTATTACTGTAAAAGTAATAATGCAAAACAGTAGGACAAGCTTTTACCTTACTTCAGAGAGGTCAAATGATTGGGCAAAATCATTTAGTGCAGGAGCTTCCAAACTGACCTCATGCATTAGAAACACTGGAGCTTTAGGAAATCACAGACGCTAGGCTGCATCCCAGACCAAAGAAAGCCTATTCTCTGGGGGCAGGACACCAACACCAGTGGCTTTGACATCTCAGATGTTCCCAGTATGCAGCCAGCTTCGAGCGCCTGAGCCTTAGAAAACTTTCAAGAGAGAAAGTCTAAATTGACGTAGACTATTTAAAGTCTAAGTCTCCAAGAAGAGAGTCTAAATTGTGGTTTTTCAGGATGACTTATGTCCCAGTTTGCCCAGGACTGTTGTGCTTTTTAAACAGAAAGTCTTGTGTCCCAAGAGACCAGGACTGATGGGAATTCCCGGGACACAAGACTTTCAGTTTAAGAACCAAAACAGTCCTGGGCAAACCGGACATCAGCCATCCTGTCTACAGATATAAAATCCAGACTAACTCAGGCTGCTGCAGAAAGAGTTGGGTCTAGTTTTTCACCTTTACTTTCCCCCCTGATTTCCACAGGGAGGCACTCCTCGAATGTGTAGGTGAGACAGATAAACTGCTCTCCTTGAGAACTGAGATACATTCTTAATATGTTCTTCCGCATCCCATGCAGCCTCTGGACGCTTCCTGATGGTCCTTAAAGGCCCACTGACTCTTCTCCATCATGCTAGTGAGGTTGGGGAAGAAAGGGCAAAGGCAGGTGGTCTCTTTTACACTCAGTTTTTATTCTTTCTGACTCCCTCACTGCCAGCATTCTCTACTTAAAGAATGTATTTAAAATATCTGGTCATAAGATTAAGATCATTTATTAGTTGGCTTGTAACAAATTTTTTTTCTTTACTGAAAAGCAGTCATACACATAAAGCCAGTCTCTCTACAGTAAAAATACAATTATATATCATATTCCTCATATTTGAGTTGGGAGAAGCCTTCTCACCCATTAATTTTGCAGATGGTTTTTCAAACAAGAGAGGGAAAGACAGACCTTCACCTAATCAAGAACGGCCTGCCTGTCCTTCTGGACCCTGCACATCCCTCGACTTGTGATGAGAACCAGGCACATCCCAGGGGTGCTGATAAAGTGCTTCCTCACATGTTCGTCCACAGACTGCTCACTCGCAGCAGAATCAAGTTCCTATGTCCAGACTCTCAGGTGACACACAGGTGCTCTCCTTACTGTGAAAGGATTGAACTCAGCCAAAATTTAAGCCCCAAACAACTTCTCCAGGTTCCTGTTTTGGCAACTTGCAGGAAATTGTCATGAGAGGGAGGAGAGAAGAAAGGGAAATTTTGCAACATCGAATCCCCCAGGTCACTTCCAGGGTGTGTCTGGCCTCGTGCCCAAACAGACCTGCAGGACAGATCTTCGAGGGAACAAGCCGACTCACTAAAGCGCTCACTTTAAGAGTGTTTCACCCAAAGCAAGTGTCTTGTGCTTTCTCAGTACTTGTGGGAGAACTACTTAAAACACAAACAATGGTTTCCTATGAGTTTCAGTAAAAACACAAAATTACTTATCCAAAATATCCTAACATAAAGATTATGTTAGGAAATACAATTCATTCTGGAGAAACGGGTACTGGAGGAAATATTTTATTCTAAATGATTCACACATGTTGTCTTTACTCCTGCATTTCAGAGATTCTTTATTCTGAAACACTGAAGTGTCAATTTGAATTTTTTCACCAAACTAATTTATTTTTTATACTGCCAGATTGGAGGTGAAGATATTTTATAACTTTTAATCTAAGAAAAGTTCTCCTGATAAGCATGTCATACGGCAATTTCTTAAAAAATCTTATCTCTATTGCAGGTACACTTTGGGGGATATTTGTGTTTACATATATGCATGTGCATTGGGCTCTTAAAAAATTAGTTTCCAGGGACTTCAGTGGTGTTCCTGTGGTTGAGAATCTGACTTCCAATGCAGGGGATGCGGGTTCGATCCCTGGTTAGGGAACTAAGACCCCATCTGTCATGGGGCACTAAGTGCCACAACTAAGATCCAACACAGCCAAAAATAAAAATCAATAAATTAGGAAAACTAATAAAGAAGAGGCTTCCTGTGTAGGGATGCACCAGGGGCCCAGGCCAAAAATAATATTTGTTTCTGAAAAAGAGAGGATGGATTAACTGTCAAAACTTAAATTCTGACAATGCCAGCCCTATACTGATGACAAAGTAACTTCCTGAAGCCAGAAAGAATAGCCATGGATATGCAGCATCATGGGAATCAAGAGGAACTGCATAGTAGTCTCCTACCAGGAAGCAAGTTAAACAACTGAAGTAACAGTATTGGGCATGATACATCAAACACTGCTGTGAAACAAAAGAAGACAAACAAATCCCTTCACACTGTAAACGTGAAAGGTGAAAAAGCAAATGTGGTCTTAGCCTGGCCTCTGGAGAAATAATTCTTATCCCTCTACATTCTCTTAAGGTGCTGGAGGCCATGAACGCCTTCTAGGTGTAACACAGATATTGCTAGTAAAGTTCTGACAGATCCATACCGCGGCATCACTTACGTTCCAATAGTACATTAGAAATCTCCGATATGATATTCTAAAGAAATGCAAATTTTAACAGTTGTTATTATTGTTGACATAATTTCTGAGCAAGAAAAAAAGCTTAGTTTTCAAATTTAGGGCTGATTTCAGATAAAGTAATAGCTAGTAGTCACTACAAAGGAATAGATTAAAGTGTTAGTTGCGTCCGACTCTTTGTGACCCCATGGAGTGTAGCCCTCCAGGCTCCTCTGTCCATGGAATTCTCCAGGCAAGAATACTGGAGTGGGAAGCCATTCTCTTCTCCAGGGGATCTTCCTGATTGAGGGACTGAACCTGCGTCTACCCGCGTCTCCTGTATCACAGACAGTTTCTATACATCTGAGAAAAGTACTCCCAGCAAAGTGCTTCTGTTCCCATTCATTCACCCTGGTTTTCACTGAAGCTTTATGGACATTACGTCTCTCAGTCATGAGCATAAGGGGTGAAAAGAGGATGCAGTGTTCCTCCCTTGGGAGGCTTTCAGGCCAAAGGGGTTGACAGGAGAAGTACTCAAAGAAAAGAGGGACAGTAGAAAGTGCCACAAAACAAAAAAGTAAAATCTGGTAGAGATCATCCAGAAGTGAGCGTCAGGAAAGGTTTCACATAGAAGGTAACATCTGAGCTTGGCCTTGAGAAGTGAATGGGGACATGCAAAGAAGGGAGGCAGAGACTGGGGTGGTAGGCACGCAGGGAAATGCTGGGAGAGTACTTTCTGGTGTGGCCCAACGTGGGCTGAAAAACTGGAGAGATGCCAGTGCTCAGGCTAAAGCCTGACTGTAGGCTGGGTCCTGATTATAGGAGGCGCTACATGTTAAAGGATTCAAACCTCATTTTATAGTTCTAGAAAGTCACTGAAAGATTCTGAGAAGGGTGATGACATGAACAGAAGAATGATTTTTAAGATTAACCTATTAAGAGTTTCCACTCCCCTCTTTGGCAACAGAATTGAGCTGTGATGTCTTAAAAGTGTATGTGTGTGTGTGTGTGTGTGTGTGTGTGTGTGTGTGTGTGTTAGTCACTCAGTAGTAGTGTCTGACCCCTTGCAACCCTTGGACTGTAGCCTACCAGTCTCCTCTATAGGATGTAACAAATTAACTTCTTCCCTATGTATTTAGAGTGGTACTAGTTAAGGGCCATCAGAGAAGGCAATGGCACCCCACTCCAGTATCTTGCCTGGAAAATCCCATGGATGGAGGAGCCTGGTGGGCTGTAGTCCATGGGGTCGCTAAGAGTCGGACACGACTGAGCGACTTCACTTTCACTTTTCACTTTCCTGCATTGGAGAAGGAAATGGCAACCCACTCCAGTGTTCTTGCCTGGAGAATCCCAGGGGAGCCTGGTGGGCTGCCTTCTATGGGGTCGCACAGAGTCGGACACGACTGAAGCGACTTAGCAGCAGCAGCAGCAGGTAAGGGCCATGATTGGGAGAACTGAGAAAATAGTTTCTCAAATCATACTCTGATTAAGAACTGTGGTTAAGAAAGGAAGTGACTAGAAACCAAATTAGGCAACTCTTAACAACTTCAGGAGAAAGAAATAAACTAAGATATTTAAGTACTGATTTTAATCAAATCATAGGTACCCAGTAGAGGACCATTCTCCTGTCCAAAAGGATATATGTTAACAGTAAATACTAGAAGGTCACACTTTTGTGGGGATGAGTGTGAATTTGATGAGTAACTATGAGTACTCTTGCCTGGAGGTTTTAGAAATATTCCTATGATTGATTGATTTTTAGAGAGGTTTCTCTTTGACTGGAGAAAGGATAGTTTTAGTTACTGTTCAAAGTAAGGCTAGAGTGTAATTCAGGGAAAAAAATACATCAGGAATTCTAGGGGTAAGTGAATATCTGAATTAAATTATAATCAGCAAATAGTTGAAAACTTTGAGATAGGTGATTAATAATAAAACATTAGATATATCACATCAGTCACATAGCCTTGGATTGAGTACCTATTTTCAGCCCTGTTATTAAACAACAAATAATTCTACCTTTCAAAGAAGTGTTTTAAAAGCTCCACCTAAGACCCCCAGGAGATTCCAGAACACTTATTACACCGACTCCAACTGGCCACCAGAGAGGCCTGAAACAGACACAGGCAGGATCTGGCTAAGGAGGCAGAGAGCTGCAGCATCTCACAGACGCTGTCTGCATTCTGGAAGGATTTCGGAAGGATGCAAAGATTTCACTGAAAATCAACTGACAATTACAGTTCATAAAGGAAATGCTCTGAGCAAGCATATAGGCAAAAAGCAAAAGCTAGTTACTAACAACCTTGGAGTAAGAAACAAGATATCCAGATTGAAGATAATTTGAAGACACAGACTATATGTAAGTTCCAAGAAGGATACAGGCCAGAACAAGTTCCAAGAAGGATACAGACCAGGATTATTTTCCTAGAGAAAAGGACTTAGAGACAAACTGGTACCCAAGGTGCATTCACAATAATTTGCTATACTTCAATACATAAACCCAGGTCTCTCAGTTCAGTGAGTATATTACCTTTCCTAATATCAGTGCTGTGATTCTCTGGAAACCAAATTTGGAAGCTTCCCCCAAGTTGTTCAGTCTCCCTCTAGGAGAGGTGGGCTGTCTCATTTGATCAGAGCTGCCACCTCCGGATCCACAGTCCCATCTGTTTGGAATCCACAGGCCTTCCCGTCACTTCCCTGTCTGACCAGCGTTGCTTCACTGCCCCCAATTTACTGCCATTATCATGTCCGCGACACTGCAGACCTCCTCTGTCTCCCCACCCTTCAGAGCTCCCCTGCCTTAGACCAGTAAGGAATACCTTTCCAAGGCACGTGACTACCTCTTTGAGAGGAGGTTCCCACACCAGCGCTTCTGGGTCCCTCGAGTTGTCCTCCTTTCCCCCACAGGTTCTCACTTCCTCTGTGCAAATGTCACCAGGTAGGCATCTCTCTAGATCTGATCCAGGTTCAAGTCATTTTCCCTATGGCCTGTTGGTACTATGCACTTTAACAAATGTGGATAAGCACCTACATTAAGTTTCCTAAGGCTGTATATTGTCACCCTACTTACTTAACTTATAGGCAGCGTACATCATGAGAATCGCTGTGCTGGATGAAGCAGAAGCTGGAATCAAGATTGCCGGGAGAAATATCAGTAACCTCAGATATGCAGATGACACCATCCTTATGGCAGAAAGTGAAGAAGAACTAAAGAGCCTCTTGATGAACGTGAAAGAGGAGAGTGAAAAAGTTGGCTTACAGCTCAACAGTGAGAAAACGAAGATCATGGCATCCAGTCCCATCACTTCATGGCAAGTAGATGGGGGAACAGTGGCTGACTTTATTTTTCTGGGCTCTAAAATCACTGCAGATGGTAACTGTAGCCATGAAATTAAAAGACGCTTACTCCTTGGAAGGAAAGTTATGACCAACCTAGATAGCATATTAAAAAGCAGAGACATTACTTTGCCAACAAAGGTCCGTCTAATCAAGGCTATGGTTTTTCCAGTGGTCATGTATGGATGTAAGAGTTGGACTATAAAGAAGGCTGAGCGCCAAAGAATTGATGCTTTTGAACTGTGTCTTGGAGAAGACTCTTGGGAGTCCCTTGGACTGCAAGGAGATCCAACCAGTCCATTCTGAAGGAGATCAGTCCTGGGTTTTCATTGGAAGGACTGATGTTGAAGCTGAAACTCCAATACTTTGGCCACCTCATGCGAAGAGTTGACTCACTGGAAAAAACCTTGATGCTGGGAAAGATTGAGGGCAGGAGGAGAAGGGGACAACAGAGGATGAGATGGTTGGATGGCATCACTGACTCAATGGACATGGATTTGGGTGGACTCCAGGAGTTGGTGATGGACAGGGAGGCCTGGCGTGCTGTGGTTCATGGGGTCGCAAAGAGTCAGACACAACTGAGCAACTGAACTGAACTGAAATATTCCACGCCATTCAACCCAACAAAATTCATTGTAATGATTAGGAAGCTGGATAGCCCAGCACACACAATCTACCAGTGATTCATTTCCGGCTCCTTGAAAACACCCTTTTAAATTTGTATAACTATCCTTCCAACTATCTGTCATGGGTCCATTCCTGACAAATCAACAAGTTCATTTTTTGTAGTTGTTGACGTCAGAAAATTCTGAGTAAAAGAGCACCCTCCTGGTTTTGTCATTTAAAAACTTGGACCTGCTATTCCAGACATTCAGATATTAAGTGCCAGGGTGAGAACCTGGATGTGGTCAGTCTGCCTTTGTGACTGCTGTTAGCACTGGCTTGTCCTCTTCCTTTTGAGACTGACGTTATGAGTGTTCAGCTCTGGGCTGCCTACATTCAAACATAGGAAGAACAGAATGAGACCTTATCATAATGGCTGAGCAGAGACAGAATGAATGTGGCTTAAGAAATGACTGTTGATGAAATGCATGAGCCCTCAAAGATGACCTTGTGTTCTCAGTGCTGTCTGCCTGGGAGAGTGACGATATTGTTAATCGAGCAAGAGATGATAGGAACTGCAGAAGGCTTGGGGGGGAGGGTGATTAATTTAGTTTTTGACGTGCTGAATTAGAGTCTCCTGGGTCATCTGAGTGGAAATGCTCAGAGTCAGTCAGATCCAGGGAACTTGGAGGAGACATCTAAACTCAGATATGCATTTGGAAGTCATTCACGTAGATGTGATAGATGAGGCCAAGGGTATGAGTAATTTTAATTCAGTACCTTGACATTCAGCTTGGGTATGAGAGGCAGAGATGTGGGCAAGCAAGTTAGTGTTCTCTGCATGTCTCATTTAATAATGAGGCTCTCTCCTTATCACTCACTCCCACTTATTCATGATAAATAGGACAAGAAAGGCAAGACAATCTGAAATTTCTAGGTAGTATCAAAGCCCACTGTAGCCTTTATCCAAGTTTTAAAGTCAGGTAGCACTGGATTAATTGAGATTCCCACCTTTGCCCTGCCTGTACTCACTTTCTTATTGGAAATGACTCTAAGTAAGTAGAAGGGGAAGAAATAACCAGCTCTCAGAAAACCATCAAATGTCTGTTCTCCTTTACCTACTCTTTAATGAGTCTAGGATTTGCAATTTGTAAAACTAGTTAGATGAAGAGGGGGAGATCCAGAAGGTCCCACCTCTCGCTGAGATGTAGCCAAAAATTCACTATATGATTCTCTACAGTCCTCAGAGAATAATTTGCTAACTTAGCTGGTGAAGGATGCTACTTTTACTAAGTTTTCATACACAATCTACGAGATTTAGATAGCTAATAGCTCCTAGAGCATTGTCTTGCTAGTCACATAGATCATACTGTTGCACTGTCCCCTGAACCCAGGGTAGGCAAGGCATGAGCTAAGAGGCTGGACGGAGAATTGAGGAGCCCTAGGAACTGCAGACACGTTTATTCTCCCTGGCTGGCACGGCGGGCATAACACAGCCTTGCTCCTGGCTGATGTATCAGCCGAAGCAGCAGGCAGAACATAACCATGATGTAGCCATAACATAACCTCATACAACATAACCATGCTGCTCCAGGGTAGCGCCCCAAAACAGCAGCAGCCAGGGCTTAAGTGGTGAAGCTCATACAGGCGCACCACACGCCAGCACCAGGGCTTTTCCAGGTGAAGTTTATATATCAAAAGTGGCCCAAGTCCAGATGAATACCTCGAGACTTGCATGCACAGCTCTATAAGTCATCTCAGCTGTTACATAATCATCATTTACAAAACATGGGGCAAGAGCGAGAGGCTGTGGGGAGAGAGAGCCTGATCACACCATCTTGGCTGATTTTCCCTTTCCCTACAAGCATAAACAGTAAAACTCTGAAATGAAGAAAAACACTAGACTGGATTAGTCTAAAAATGTAGAGTTCTAATTTGCATTATGGTATAATTACCAAAAAATTCATTTATTCACCAAGCATCAGCTGAGCATTGGCGTGTGCCAGTTTTAAATAATATTTAGGGTTGACAGAAAGAGCCAAAGGAATTATACATAAAACACAGTCCTCCTCAAGAAATCCCCAGTCTTATGGGAGCAGAGATACACAAAAAACATTTATAAGTAAATGTGCTAAAATGCTATACTGTAATAGGAATTGTTTTGGATATACAGACAAATTATTTCTGACTGAGGGGTTTGGGAAGGTTTCTAAGAAAAAGTGACATTCGAGATGGGTTCTGAGGCTCAAAGAAGATTTTTGAGGTGGTGGAGGCAGGGCTGGACATTCTAGAACAAAGGAATACCCCCGTTACACACACACACACAAACTCTGGGCAGCTATTTGAAGAAAAAAGTAAGGGATTCTGGTGCAGGGCATAGAGGGAGTTGCAGAAAGGATGGAAGGAGGAAACTAAGAAGGTAGATAGATTAAAGTCAGCTGGAGCAGGATTGGTTTTTCTCCTGATGGCAGCAGTAGTATGCCAGGGAAGGACAAGGGCCGTGTCAAAGGCTCCAGCAAGAAGTGATGAGGTTGAGGATTAAAAAGAGCAGAAGGGGTGAGAATTTTCTGAGGTAGAACTACTAAGATTCAACCCACAAAATGGAGGTTGATTCTCCCACTTCTCTCTTGGAGGCCTGTGTAGCCTGACTGAGAGCCCCAGCAATGCGCCATGTTCTTCCTTCTCCTCTTCCAGGGCACGCAGCTGAGTTCACTGCCTAGACCTTCTGCAGTTGGTCAGGGGTAAATATCTGCACAGCGCAAGTGTATCAGCGCAAATATCTGCCACAGGGCAGTGTGGGCAGGTGATGCACATCCCACTTCCAGGTCTGTGCATTCTGTCTCGTCTCCATCTGCAGTAACCTTCCGGGCAAGTTGTTGAAGACGCCACATCATAGGATGAAAGGAGGCTGGCCCTGAGCAGTGCTTGGAGCAGGACTTCCCCACCACCCCACCCCTGCGGGGCTGCAGCGGACGGCGACCCACACTGGGCTGGGGAGCAAGCAATCCAGTCTTACTGTGGCAAGGTGTTAAGCTTTTGTGGTTTATCTTTTTCAGCAGGTAGTGTTACTACATTGAGGAACACAGAGGAAAGAAAGGGGGAATGGTGTAAGGTAGAATACTGAGGGGAACACAGTGGCCCTAGTTTCACCTTAGTTGATGTGAGTTCAGGGGCACCCAGGTGTTCAAGATCAGAAGAATGGTTTTAAAGCTTAAGAAAGAGGCTCAAGTTAGCCTTCTTAAATATGGAAATCACTGGCATATAGATATTTTTAGAAATCAAAGAAGTATAAAGGAGCCGTCTTGATGCATATAGTTTGAGAAGCATAAGGAGAACTCTGGGGGTAACACCAGTATTAAGGTGTGGAAAGGAGCAGAGGGCTCATCAGAAGAGTCTGGGAAAAGAGTGGTGGGGTGGAGAGAGAAAGGAAGAGGCATTTTTTATTTCCTGCACTATACAAAAAAAAAATCCTCTAAGAGGCACACTGGTGCCTGACTGGTTGCATATGACTTATAGATACATTTAGTTTGGTTCATAAAATGTTTTTCAAAATTTAAGTGCATTACCAACATTTAAAAATGCTGCCAGTTGACACAAAACTTCAGATGAGGGGATTCTTAGGAAAACTGAGAAGCTGTGGCCGCTCTGAACCACCTGCCTATGTGAGGCCAATTCTGGGGAGGTGAGAAGTTTGCCGTCTTGCTGGGGGAGGGGGTGGTCCTTTCTGTTCCCATTACCTGTCAGCCTTCACAGGATTTTGGTCTGCATACAATGCTCTAAGTTAGATGGGATGGGGAAGAGAGAGTCAGGCCTCAAGGGCTGTTGTGATTCCCCTGCACCAGACAGGAGGGGTCTTCTGCCTGGGCAGTACTTATAACAGGCAAGAGCCCAGGTGGGCTTGCTTTGGCCCTGAGGTTTCATAAAGGAGCACAGACATGTAGCAGAAGCTCCAGGGCCTGGCATTTGGCACTTATCTGTGACCTTAGCCAAGGGTATTTTCAGAAGGGCAATGGAAACCTAAAGCAGAGAGGAGTGAATGAAGATGGGACAGGATGGTGGGCCTGGGTGAACCTCACCACGCTTCCGGTTTCTCCTTCTGCCCCTTTAATTTGCAACACCGCAGCCAGAGGGATCTTTTAACTACATCAGCTCGTGTCATCCCTCTATTCGAAACCTTCCCATGAGCTTCCGAGTTTACCCAGAGTAAAATGCAGAGCCCAGGCCTGCAGCGCACCCCAAGGCCCTGCGGGCCTGGTCCCCTGACCTCCCATCCTGTTCCAGTCCCCTCCCCACGCTGCTCCAGCCCCCATCTTCTGAGTCACTCCCGATTTACACTAAGGACACACCCTCCCTGCCCCTGGTCCTTCACCGGGTGTGCCCTCTGTTTCGAATGCAGATTTTCCTCATGGCTTACTCCTTCACCGCCTTCAGATCTTGGCTAAGTGTCCCCCATTACTGATGGCTCCATAAAGGAACATCTCCACTCCTGCCCTAGTACTCTCTGCCCCACTCCTTCATATTTTTCCCCTAAGGCGTTTGTACACATCTATGTATAACTTGTTTCCTTCACTAGGATGTGATCTGCCTTCCCTCCGTTAAAGGGCAGGAGATTATTTTCTGTTTTCTTGCCCACCAATCTCTCTCTAGTGCTAAGGGCAGTGCCTTGCATACAACAGGTGCTCAGCACATAGCTGCTGGATGGCACTGAGCCAGAGCCTTCAGTCCATGTGTGGGGGCTGAAGTGTGGAGGATGGAAAGAGATACAGAAGGTGGGGGACACCAGCAATGCAGCTGAATCCTGGGAGACTCACTGGAGGGATTGGCCTTAAAAAAGCAGGAAGAGAATTTTTTCTCTTACGTAGGCATAAAGGAAGCAAGAATAGGTCCTGATACACGGCTAGGAAGGAAGAGAAACTGACATGTACCAGTTATCGTTCATCATAAATTCCCTCATTCATTTATTGCACCCCTTCTATGTTTAGGGGCTTCCTTGGTGGCTTAGATGGTAAAGAATCTGCCTGCAATGCAGGAGACCTGGGTTCGATCCCTGGTTGGGAAGATCCCCCGGAGGAGAGCATGGCACCCCACTCCAGGATTCTTGCCTGGAGAATCCCTATGGACAGTTCTGGTAGGTTACAGTCCATGTGGTCACAGAGTCAAACACAATTGAGTGACTAGGGGAGCAGAGATGATGCCCTCTATTTTCTCTGTGAGGTAGAAGCAGGGTCAGTAGCTGAGAATGAGGAAAGGGAAGAGAGAGAGGGATTTTGAGGAAAATAAAAGGCTTTGGAACAGCTGCTTCAGGCACTGTAAATAGAAAGTATTTAGGACACGTGAAAAGATTGCTGAGTAGTATTGAGGGCCCAGCTGAGGTTGTCCCGGTGCCAACTGGCACAGGTATCTGATTTCTCCAGCTTCATTTGCAGCCTGGGAGCAGAAGCGGAGAAAAGCAGATGGTTGGAATAAATTGGTCCTGGGGATTGCTAGGAGGGGGTATCGTGGGAGGACTGGAGAGTGGGGGGATCAGCCAGTCAGTCTGCAGCCCTGACTTCCCACTGTCACCCCGGGGGCAGCTCACCTGACTTGGAAGAATGGCACTGACTGACAGCTGTGCCCTCTTCCCCCCCAGGAATCAGCACTGGCCTCAATCAAGTGTACCCAGCATGGATTACTCCACAAACTGTGAGTAACAAAATCACTGATAAATATTCCTGGGGGCTCTTCTCTCCTCACTCCCCATGACTTATCCAAAAGGGGTACCTATCTGGCTTCCATACTATGATGCTTTGACAGACACTTCTGGCCTACTCTGGTTCAGTTCCGTTCAGTCACTCAGTCGTGTCTGACTCTTTGCGACCCCATGAATTGCAGCACACCAGGCCTCCCTGTCCATCTCCAACTCCCGGAGTTCACTCAAACTCCATTGAGCCATCTCATTCTCTGTCGTCCCCTTCTCCTCCTGAATTGCAGCACACCAGGCCTC